>NW_024096964.1:0-600000 GCF_016545835.1 Crotalus tigris
AAAGAGGTGGATGCAAATAACACAGAAGTTGAAATGAAAGAACTAGTAATAACAACAAAAATGGTAGAAAAAAAGAGCAAAGAAAATCAAAAATTGGTCAGCACCAGGTGAAGATGAATTGCATGCGTTTTGGTTGAAACATCTAACTGTTATACACCCACTCATTGCCAAGCAGTTCAACAATATACTACAAGGAGAAGAAATTGAAAAATGGCTAACAACTGGGAAAACCTACCTAATAATGAAAAATCCAGCAAAAGGGGCAACACCAGGCAACTACAGGCCAATTACCTGCTTATCAACAACTTTCAAATTACTAACTGGTGTAGTAGCTGATGCAGTGCAACAGCATCTAGTTGAAAACAATCTCTTTCCACATGAGCAGAAAGGAAACCGCCCCAACAGCAGAGGAACAAAAGATCAACTCCTAATAGACAAAATGATCTTGGAAAACTGCAAGAGAAGGAAGACCAACCTGAATGTGGCATGGATTGACTACAAAAAGGCATTTGACTCTCTGCCACATGATTGGATAATAAAGTGCCTAGAAATAACAGGAGTCAGTAGAAACATCAGAAAATTTGTGCAAAGATCGATGGCACAATGGAAGACAAAGTTGCAGATCAATGGTGAGAGGCTGGGAGAGGTTAATATCAAGAGAGGAATATTTCAAGGAGATTCATTATCACCATTACTATTTGTTATTGCACTGTTTCCTCTGTCAACAATACTGAATAAATCAGGACATGGTTATCAAACATCAAAAACATCTGCTAGACTATCCCACCTCCTTTACATGGATGATCTGAAGCTGTATGGAAAAACATCATCTGAAATAGAATCGCTGCTCAACACTGTCCGTATCTATAGCCAAGATATTGTAATGGAGTTTGGCTTGGACAAATGTGCCACACTTACTATCAAACAAGGAAAAATAGTGAAAACTGAAGGAATCAAGATGCCCCACAAAAATAACATTAAGAGTCTGGATGAGGAAGAGTACTACAAATACTTGGGTATCCTTCAAGATGACAACATCAAGCACACTGAAGTCAAGAAAAAGATTAGAGGTGAATACATCAAGAGAGTGAAGAAGATCTTAAAATCCAAAATCAATGGAGGAAATACCATAAAGGCAATCAACACCTGGGCAATCCCAGTCATTAGGTACACAGCTGGAATAGTGGACTGGACTCAAGCAGAACTAAAAGCAATGGATAGGCAGACCAGAAAAATAATGACAATGAATCATGCCCTTAATCCACGCAGTGACATTGATAGACTTTATCTACCAAGGCAAATAGGTGGGCGTGGAATGCTACAAGTACATCAGATGGTTGAAGAAGAAAAAATGGCTTTGGAATAATATCTGAAGAACAATGATGAAGATGCACTGAAATTAGTATATCAGAAAGGCTTACTGACTACTGGAGAGACCAAACTGGCCTACAAGAAAGACCAAATGAAGAACAGAATAGAGGCATGGGAAGACAAAGCACTACATGGCCAATACATGAAAAAATTAGCTGGGAAAGCAGATAATAATAAAACCTGGCAATGGCTAAGAGCAGGAAAATTGAAGAAAGAGACCGAGGGACTAATTCTGGCTGCACAAGACCAAGCCTTAAGGACAAATGCATATAAAGTCAAAATTGAGACGACAGCAACAGACAGTAAGTGCCGCCTATGCAAAGAAGCTGAAGAAACAGTGGACCACCTGGTAAGCTGTTGCAAGAAGATTGCACAGACTGACTACAAGCAGCGGCATGACAAAGTAGCAACAATGGTGCATTGGAAGATCTGCAAAAAATATCATTTGCCTGTAAGCAAAAACTGGTGGGATCATAAAATAGAGAAAGTCATAGAAAAATGATAAAATTAAACTGCTCTGGGACTTCAGAATTCAAACAGACAAGCACCTGCAACATAACACCCCAGACTTAACAATTGTCGATAAGAAAGACAAAAAAGTCTGGATAGTGGACGTGGCAGTGCCTGGAGACAGCAGAATAGAAGAGAAAGAAATGGAGAAGATAACAAAATACAAAGACCTACAAATAGAAATAGAAAGACTGTGGCAAAAGCAAGCAAGGGTAGTACCAATAGTAATAGGCTCCTTGGGTGCAATCCCAAAACAACTGGAGCACCACTTGAACACCATTGGCATCGACAAATTTGCTATTAGTCAGTTGCAAAAGGCGGCCTTACTAGGAACTGCTTCCATCCTGCGACGATATCTGTAATACCATCGAACATCCATTTCTGCCTATCCCAGGTCCTGGGAAGGACTCGATAGGTAGACAAAATGCCAAATCCAGTCTGAACATGGCTGTGCGATGATAATAATAATAATAATAATAATAATAACACCCCGACTGAACAATTGCGTAGAAAGACAAAAAAGTCTGGATAGTGGACGTGGCAGTGCCTGGAAGCTAGAGAATAGAAGAGAAAGAACTGGAGAAGATAACAAAATACAACGACCTACAAATAGAAATAGAAAGACTGTGGCAAAAGCAAGCAAGGGTAGTACCAATAGTCATAGGCTCCTTTGGTGCAATCCCAAAACAACTGGAGCACCACTTGAACACCATTGCCATTGACAAATTCGCTATTAGTAAATTGCAAAAGGCGGCCTTATTAGGAACTGCTTCCATCCTGCGACGATACCTGTAATACCATCAAACATCCACATCTGCCTATCCCAGGTCCTGGGTAAGGACTCGATAGGTAGACAAAATGCCAAATCCAGTCTGAACATCTGGCTGACTGTGTGATGATCCATAGTAATAATAATGATGATGATGAAGATGCACTAAAATTAGTATATCAGGAAGGCTTACTAACTACTGGAGAGACCAAACTGGCCTACAAGAAAGACCAAATGAAGAACAGAATAGAGGCATGGGAAGACAAAGCACTACATGGTCAATACATTAAAAAAATAGCTGGGAAAGCAGATAATAATAAAACCTGGCAATGGCTAAGAGCAGGAAAATTGAAGAAAGAGACCGAGGGACTAATTCTGGCTGCACAAGACCAAGCCTTAAGGACAAATGCATACAAAGTCAAAATTGAGAAGACAGCAACAGACAGTAAGTGCCGCCTATGCAAAGAAGCTGAAGAAACAGTGGACCACTTGGTAAGCTGTTGCAAGAAGATTGCACAGACTGATTACAAGCAGCGGCATGACAAAGTAGCAACAATGGTGCATTGGAAGATCTGCAAAAAATATCATTTGCTGTAAGCAAAAACTGGTGGGATCATAAAATAGAGAAAGTCATAGAAAATGATAAAATTAAACTGCTCTGGGACTTCAGAATTCAAACAGACAAGCACCTGCAACATAACACCCCAGACTTAACAATTGTCGATAAGAAAGACAAAAAAGTCTGGATAGTGGATGTGGCAGTGCCTGGAGATAGCAGAATAGAAGAGAAAGAACTGGAGAAGATAACAAAATACAAAGACCTACAAATAGAAATAGAAAGACTGTGGCAAAAGCAAGCAAGGGTAGTACCAATAGTCATAGGCTCCTTGGTGCAATCCCAAAACAACTGGAGCACCACTTGAACACCATTGGCATTGACAAATTCGCTATTAGTCAATTGCAAAAGGCGGCCTTATTAGGAACTGCTTCCATCCTGCGACGATATCTGTAATACCATCAAACATCCACATCTGCCTATCCCAGGTCCTGGGTAAGGACTCGATAGGTAGACAAAATGCCAAATCCCGTCTGAACATCTGGCTGACTGTGATCCATAATAATAATAATAATAATAATAATAATAATAATAAAATGGCTTTGAAGAATATCTGAAGAACAATGATGAAGATCACTGACTTAGTATATTAGGAAGGCTTACTGACTTCTGAGAGACCAAACTGGCCTACAAGAAAGACCAAATGAAGAACAGAATAGAGGCATGGGAAGACAAAGCACTACATGGCCAATACATGAAAAAAAATAGCTGGGAAAGCAGATAATAATAAAACCTGGCAATGGCTAAGAGCAGGCAAATTGAAGAAAGAGACCGAGGGACTAATTCTGGCTGCACAAGACCAAGCCTTAAGGACAAATGCATACAAAGTCAAAATTGAGAAGACAGCAACAGATAGTAAGTGCCGCCTATGCAAAGAAGCTGAAGAAACAGTGGACCACTTGGTAAGCTGTTGCAAGAAGATTGCACAAACTGATTACAAGCAGCGGCATGACAAAGTAGCAACAATGGTGCATTGGAAGATCTGCAAAAAATATCATTTGCCTGTAAGCAAAAACTGGTGGGATCATAAAATAGAGAAAGTCATAGAAAATGATAAAATTAAACTGCTCTGGGACTTCAGAATTCAAACAGACAAGCACTTGCAACATAACACCCCAGACTTAACAATTGTCGATAAGAAAGACAAAAAAGTCTGGATAGTGGACGTGGCAGTGCCTGGAGATAGCAGAATAGAAGAGAAAGAACTGGAGAAGATAACAAAATACAAAGACCTACAAATAGAAATAGAAAGACTGTGGCAAAAGCAAGCAAGGGTAGTACCAATAGTAATAGGCTCCTTAGGTGCAATCCCAAAACACTGGAGCACCACTTGAACACCATTGGCATTGACAAATTCGCTATTAGTCAATTGCAAAAGGCGGCCTTATTAGGAACTGCTTCCATCCTGCGACGATATCTGTAATACCATCAAACATCCACATCTGCCTATCCCAGGTCCTGGGTAAGGACTCGATAGGTAGACAAAATGCCAAATCCAGTCTGAACATCTGGCTGTGCGATGATCAATAATAATAATAATAATAATAATATATAACACCCCAGACTTAACAATTGTCGATAAGAAAGACAAAAAAGTCTGGATAGTGGACGTGGCAGTGCCTGGAGATAGCAGAATAGAAGAGAAAGAACTGGAGAAGATAACAAAATACAAAGACCTACAAATAGAAATAGAAAGACTGTGGCAAAAGCAAGCAAGGGTAGTACCAATAGTAATAGGCTCCTTGGGTGCAATCCCAAAACAACTGGAGCACCACTTGAACACCATTGGCATTGACAAATTCGCTATTAGTAAATTGCAAAAGGCGGCCTTATTAGGAACTGCTTCCATCCTGCGACGATATCTGTAATACCATCAAACATCCACATCTGCCTATCCCAGGTCCTGGGTAAGGACTCGATAGGTAGACAAAATGCCAAATCCAGTCTGAACATCTGGCTGACTGTGTGATGATCCATAGTAATAATAATGATGATGATGAAGATGCACTAAAATTAGTATATCAGGAAGGCTTACTAACTACTGGAGAGACCAAACTGGCCTACAAGAAAGACCAAATGAAGAACAGAATAGAGGCATGGGAAGACAAAGCACTACATGGCCAATACATGAAAAAAATAGCTGGGAAAGCAGATAATAATAAACCTGGCAATGGCTAAGAGCAGGAAAATTGAAGAAAGAGACCGAGGGACTAATTCTGGCTGCACAAGACCAAGCCTTAAGGACAAATGCATACAAAGTCAAAATTGAGAAGACAGCAACAGACAGTAAGTGCCGCCTATGCAAAGAAGCTGAAGAAACAGTGGACCACTTGGTAAGCTGTTGCAAGAAGATTGCACAGACTGATTACAAGCAGCGGCATGACAAAGTAGCAACAATGGTGCATTGGAAGATCTGCAAAAAATATCATTTGCCTGTAAGCAAAAACTGGTGGGATCATAAAATAGAGAAAGTCATAGAAAATGATAAAATTAAACTGCTCTGGGACTTCAGAATTCAAACAGACAAGCACCTGCAACATAACACCCCAGACTTAACAATTGTCGATAAGAAAGACAAAAAAGTCTGGATAGTGGACGTGGCAGTGCCTGGAGATAGCAGAATAGAAGAGAAAGAACTGGAGAAGATAACAAAATACAAAGACCTACAAATAGAAATAGAAAGACTGTGGCAAAAGCAAGCAAGGGTAGTACCAATAGTCATAGGCTCCTTGGGTGCAATCCCAAAACAACTGGAGCACCACTTGAACACCATTGGCATTGACAAATTCGCTATTAGTCAATTGCAAAAGGCGGCCTTATTAGGAACTGCTTCCATCCTGCGACGATATCTGTAATACCATCAAACATCCACATCTGCCTATCCCAGGTCCTGGGTAAGGACTCGATAGGTAGACAAAATGCCAAATCCAGTCTGAACATCTGGCTGACTGTGCGATGATCGATAATAATAATAATAATAATAATAATAATAATAATAATAATAATAATAATAATAAAGTTGGAAGGTCATCTAGTCCAACCCCCTGCTCAGGCAGGAAACCCTATACCATTTCAGACAAATGGCTGTCCAGTCTCTTCTTAAAATCTTCCAGTATTGGAATATTCACAGCTTCTCGAGGCAGATTGTTCCACTGGTTAATTGTTCTAATTGTCAGGAAGTTTCTCCTTAGTTCTAGGTTGCTTCTCTCCTTGATTAGTTTCCATCTGTTGCTTCTTGTCCTGCCTTCAGGTGCTTTGGAGAACAGCTTGACTCCCTCTTCTTTGGGGCAGCCCCTGAGATATTGGAACACTGATACCATGTCCCCCCTCGTCCTTCTCTTCGTTAAACTAGACATACCCAATTTCAGCAACTGTTCCTTATATGTTTTAGCTTCCAGACCTCTAATTATCTTTGTTGCTCCTCTCTGTACTCTTTCTAGAGTCTCAACATCTTTTTTACATCATGGTGACCAAAACTGGATGCAGTATTCCAAGTGTGGCCTTACCAAGGCATTGTAAAGTGGTATTAATACTTCACGTGATCTTGATTCTATCCCTCTGTTAATGCAGCCTAACACTGTGCTGGCTTTTTTGGAAGCTGCAGCACACTGCTGGCTCATATCTAAGTGATTGATGCTGCTTCAGATTTTTACAGGTGCCACCCTACAATTGGATATAAATGATGCAGCTTCTCCTCAAAAAACTTTGTGGAAGTCAGGAATTTATCTGTGTGCAAAATTAGTTTGAGCAATGTTGAGTTGTAGCAGGATAAGCTTATAAAGATCTTTGCATGTCAGCTACATTTTGCAAATTAATAAAGATAAATAGCAACAGCACTTAGATTTACATATCACCCATTGTGCTTTACAGCCCTCTCTGGGTGCTTTGCAGAGTCAGCATATTGTCCCCAACAATCTTGGCCCTCATTTTATCAACCTCGGAAGGATGGAAAGCTGAGTCAACCTTAAGTCCCATCAGGATCAAACTCCAGGCTGTGGACAGAGTTTGCCTGTAATACTGCATTCTAACCACTGCGCCACCACGCCTCCTTAAATAGCCCTTGTTTGAACAGGATAGACAGACTTTATTTTCTTATAAATTTGGGATTTGAATTTTCAGCTTCAAGTGTTGTTTGTCTCTTCTACCGCAGTGGTACCATTTGTTATTTCTTACTGTGTCAACAACTGCTGAATCTGGCAGCTGGCAAAAGACAGGATGTAGAATCCATGATTTTCCCCAACAGCAGCCTTAAATATCTTCTACTCTTCCCTCATTGGAATCCGTTCTACTTCTGATGTACAATCAGATGAATGCTGGCTTGATAAAACATGCAAAAACAGTTCTTCCTAATTTGTCATAGGTATGGGTAGGGGAATGCAATGGTACAGCAGTTAAAGATGCTGAGCTTGACAGCTGGAAAGTTGACAGTCCAGGTTTGAGACCCGAGTGCTATGAGACAGGGTGAGCTCCCGTTCCTTGCCCCAGCTCCTACTCACCCAGCAGTTTGAAAGCATGCAAATGCGAGTAGATAAACAGATACCACTTTGGTGAGAAGATAGCAATATTCCATGTGCCTTGGCATATAGTCATGGTGGACACATGACCCTGGAAATGTCTTCCGACAACATTGGCTACCTCAGCTAAGAAACAGGGATCAGCACTGCCTCGTAGAGTCAGACATAGCTCGACAGGGGAAACCTTTACCTACATGTGTTAGGGCATGTCGGAATAACCTTGAGGGACAGGAGGAAGAACTGCAGACTTTACAGCCATCATGCAAAATGTATCTTAACTTGCAGAAAGAAAAGGGGCATGGGAAGTGACTCACAAGGCACCTCCCTAGTTTGTTGTAGAGTAAAGGAGAGGAGGGGAGAAATACTTTCCGACTTGCAAGATCCCGTTAATGTAATCTTACAATAAAGACAGAGTTAGTATTCATTGTTGTGCTTCTTATTTGGACTACCTTCAAGGACTAATAATATGATTTCAGCATAAGTCTTTCATCTTAAGTTTGATGATTCCTGGATATAGCTGAAGAGCTTGGCTTGCAATAGAATGGCACAGGTTTGCCATTGGTTTCTTCCAATATGGTGGCACCATGCTCAATAGTAGTAACTGTGAGACGGACCTCGGAGTCCTAGTAGACAATCACCTAAATATGAGCCAGCAGTGTGCTGCAGCTGCCAAAAAGGCCAACACAGTGCTAGGCTGCATTAACAGAGGGATAGAATCAAGATCACATGAATTATTAATGCCACTCTACAATGCCTTGGTAAGGCCACACTTGGAATACTGCATCCAGTTTTGGTCACCACGATGTAAAAAAGATGTTGAGACTCTAGAAGAGCAACAAAGATGATTAGGGGACTGGAGGCTAAAACATATAAGGAACGGTTGCTAGAATTGGGTATGTCTAGTTTAACGAAGAGAAGGACAAGGGGGGGACATGATAGCAGTATTCCAATATCTCAGGGGCTGCCATAAAGAAGAGGGAATTAAGCTATTTTCCAAAGCACCTGAAGGCAGGACAAGAAGCAACGGGTGGAAACTAATCAAGGAGAAAAGCAACCTAGAACTACCGAGAAACTGGTATAGGGTTTCCTGCCTGAGCAGGGGGTTGGACTAGATGACCTCCAAGGTCCCTTCCAACTTTACTACTACTACTACTACTACTACTACTATTACTACTACTACTACTACTACTACTACTACTACTATTATTATTATTATTATTATTGTTATTGTTATTATTATATTGTTTTGATTTCCAAGTATAACCTACAGCAGTTCTGGTGCTTCCTAACAGTCTCCCATTAAGTTAACATATTCATTTCTTTGTACGGTTCCTTTCTTTGTGAATGAGCAAAGCTTGCAAAGAGTTTGCAGTATGTTAAGAACCATGCAGACCCCTTGACCAGAACTAATAATGGGGATGGAAAAATGAATAGCCGACGTACAACTTTGGGAAGAGTTATTGTTACCGTAAAAATATGGCACACAGAGAGCAAGAGTTTTATTTCCCGCTAGTTATGTGGAAGCCTTGACATAATTCTAGTACCATGGGTTTTCTTTAAAGTTTTGTTTTCAGCATGCAATCTATCTTCCACCTCAACTGGGGCATTTGAGATTTGATCACAAATTTTGGAGAGTGTGGAAATGTAAAAAAAAAAAAAAAAAAAGCAGAAAGGAGGGGATTGAGTTGGCAGTTTGGGTGGCATTAAAAAAAAAAGGTATTTAGGCAGAGCGGAGGGTGAATAGAACTTTGGAAATGTTGCCCTAAAGGAAGAGTCTCCAGATCAACAATAGAAAAGGGATAAATAAAAAGAGAGTTATAAATTCATCTATTTGCTCTCGCCTGACCCTTGCTTCAACTGCTCTTCACAGCAACTATCCTGGGAAAGGGACAATGCTTTCCCCTGTCACAATATTGAGAAAAATTGAAATGGCGAAGAAAGACCACCAGATGCTTTATTGTCTTAGACGTTTCCACATAATTAGCCGGGAATAAAACTCCTCTGCACGGTTTCATTGCCTTGAATGAACTTGGATATTGCTACACAGTAGTGTTTTATGATTCATGCTCTGTTTTCCAGTGGCTTTTTGAAAACTGCCAGCTACTTTATCATTGCTGGCCAAGCCGGGGCCCACAACTTAAAATGCAGCAATGCAAAGTTAACTGTGTGTGACAGATGTCCATGAAATTGTTTAACACACCCACGCACACACTCACTTGGAGACAAAAAGCTGCCTCTCTCACTCCCCTTTTAGCTTTTGTACGTGGGCAAGTGTGTGTGTCTGTCACAGGTTCAATGTTGTTATTAAACATAAATTAAAGCCTGAACAGAAAAAGAGAGAGAGAGAGAGAGAAAAAAAAACCCTTCTCTTTTTTTTGCAATTAGACAAAGATAGTGAAGGGAGTTTTGGCTGTAACTAGGCTTGCAACTTGCCAAAAGAAGAGAAATCAGAAAGGAAAAGGGAATAGAAATAATTTTGTGGAGGCCAAAAAGGGTCACTTATGAAAATAGCATAAAAATGTTTTGTTTATATGTCAGTAGTTTTGCCTTCACAGTATGGTATCTTCTGTCCTGGAGACTGGATTTTGAACCAAAATAACCTATGGCCCCCATAATTTTTTTATTTAGAAATAAGAGTTTCCCAGATGGCTGGATTTTACTTGCAGATAGCTATTCATACATTAATAGCATCAGCCTAGATTTTTTTTAAAAAAAAATCAGCAATGTCATTATGACTTTTAAATAGGCAAATGGCAATTGTTAAAGTGTACATAAGTACACTTATGGTCTGATGGCTCAGCGGTTAAAGGCACTGAGTGTGTCGGCTGGAGAGATGATGGCGCAGGTTTGAGACCCGTGATCTGCACAACAGGGTGAGCTCCTGTTCCTTGCCTCAGCTCGTGACCACCTAGCAGTTCGAAAGCACGCAAATGCAAGTAGATTAATAGGTACCACTTTGGTGGGAAAGTAACAGTGTTCCATGTGCCTTTGACATATAGCCATACTGGCAGTGGTGGGATTCAGCCAGTTCGCACCACTTCGGCAGAACCGGTAGCTAATTTTTTTGTTGCCCAGGCCCAGAATGGACTTCCGGAAGTGGCATCCACACAGAGAACCGGCGGTTCACATATTTGAATCCCATCACTGCATACTGGCTACATGACCATGGAAATTGTCTTCAGACAACGCTGGCTCCTTCGGCTAAGAAACGGAGACGAGCACCATGCCCTAGAGCAGGGATGTCAAACTGCCAGCCTGTGGGCCAGATGCATCACAGCGAAACCATGCCCACCCCATTGCTGGCAATGGCCAAAAAGTCGAGATATGTCGTGACGTGTCACGTACCGTTGTGAGTTTGACACCCCTGCCCTAGAGACTGACATGACTGACAGGGAAACCTTTGCCTTTATATAAGTACTGTGCAGCTGATAGACATGGATTTGTAATAAAAAGTGGGAATTCTTGATTATTGGCCTTGTAAAAAAAACATGAAGATTTTTGCTGATGAAAAGCTGAAGAATTTGCAGCACACTTATAGCCAAATTTCCATGAAAGCTTTCTAAGGGGATCAGCTTTCCGTGCCCTAGAGGCAGGGCTTTTTTTTTTTTTGTCGTAGAATGCCCAGAACGGTACCTTTTTTGAGTGGAACCTTGTAGGGTAGGCAAGGAGGGTTGTATGACATGTGTGAGTTCCGGCACCTTTTTTTTTTTTTTTTTTTTTTACAAAAAAAGCACTGCCTAGAGGTAAGGTTGATTTTGAACTTCAAGAATGATCAGATTCAGCTTGCAAGACCAAAGAGACAGGAGTAAAAAGAGTTGTGGAATTTCTAGAGTAATCCAGATTGGGGAAGGTTGATGTAGACAGGCAATTCCTATGAGAAAATTTGAGATAGGGCCTGCAAAACTCATCTCTGTCTGTTTATTACTTTTCTCTAATTCAGTTTTTTGTTCCAACTTCCAAGTTAGGAATGGCAAGCTAACACATCTCCAAATGAGCAGAGACAATGTCACAGCTATGACCGAAGGACTATTGAGTAGATTGGTACTTCTACTTCTACAAGTAGCAAATCACCTACTTGTACTCCAGACAGCTGCACCTTGCAAGGAGACCACAGGACAGTCGTTTCCCACAAGTTTGTGTGCCAGGTGACAAAAAACAACAACAAAAAAACAAAAAAGAAACAAAACAAAAACAAAAAACAACAACACATCAAGCTCTCAACCACATCAGATCCTTTTTAAGGACACTGGGTTTATTAATCTCCCTTTCTAATCACTTCAGGAAATCAGCCATTTAACTATATTAAGGTTAACAAAGATCTTCAATATGACAAATTTACAAAAAGCACCTGATGAGTTTATCTTCATTCCAGAATAAAAGAAAAATTAATGATAAGCTTTAGAATTTAAACAATTTGAAATAAAAAAAGCTAAATAAAGCTTTAACTCAAGAAAGTTACACATGAATAAAGGAACCAGACAAAATTTGAATATTTTGGACTTTTGCAAAAAGATTTTGGAAATAATTATATTAAAAAAAATAGCACCTAATGGGAACTAAATATTTAGTCTATCTTAAGACATAATAGAAATCAAGACTTTATTATTTCAGAAATTGGACACTAGAGAGGACTAAAGATTCCAAACAAAAAAGTAAAAAGTAAAAACAAAGAATGGCTTACCTTTTGTTTTTAGTTAGCGTTGGGACAATGTGACCAAAAAATGGTATGATATGTGAAATACTTCAGGAGAGCTTTGAAAATAGCAGCTACAATACCAGTAACCAGTGCTTTTTTTCTAAAAAAAAAAAAAAAAAAAGTGCCAGAACTCACACACATCATACAACCTGCCTTGCCTACTCTACAAGGTTCCATCCAAAAAAGATGCCGGAACTCCTTTCTGGATGTTCTATCAGAAAAAAAGCCCTGCCAGTAACGGTGTTCCCTTCTATGGATAGATTACTTACAAAAGTTCATAAAGAAGAAATGACAGATGTGAAGGAAAATATCATGGAAGATCTAGAGGATAAAGAGCTGAAACAAACCTTACCCAAATGCAGAAATATTAGAATATAAAGAAGAATTAAAAATATATAGACTCTAAGCTAGAATCGACAGTTCAAATGGAAATACAAGTGATAATCAAAGAGAATGACCTGGATAATGATTCCTTACTGGTTTACAAAAGATGTTTACTAAAGCCTTGAGAAAGCCTTAGAGATGGGAAAACACAGTCTTGAAGAGAGACCAAATCCTATGACAACATCTGAAAGAAAGATCAAGATTGTTAGAAACAAAAGGAAGGATATACAAAGCTGGTTTGTTTGACCAAGGTTAAAACAAGACATGTTTCTATAAAGCTTTGGGAATGCTTTATGGATTTTCTGTTGACACTAGAACTGAAATGTTGATGATTTATGGATTTGTTTAAGAATAAGGGATGGCTTACAGAAATAAGAGACACTTTCATGTAACCATAGAAGGGGTGAAAAGTTGCAAAATTTGTTTCTACTTATTGTGATGAAGATCTTTAAATATTTTTTTCCTTTTCTTATTTCTTTCTCTTTCTGGTTTTTCTTTTTCTTCGCACCTTGCATCTCTTTCTTTCTCTCTTTCTCCTTTTTGAGTTTATTTCGCATTATTTTTTATTTTTGTTATTAAAAGTTTTGATAACATTGTTTAAAATAAATAATAATTCAGTCTATTGTTCCCAGTGTCCTAGATCTCATACCTTTTCTCTATCTCATTTTAACTCTGCAAATGTATATTGAAAGGATACATGAAATGTGACCACCAAGCATTTTTGTACAAACTGCGCATAATTAATATTGCAGATTATTTTGAAGCAGAATCCTGATTTTTTTTTTTGCTAAGGGATTTGTTTTTAATCCATATGGGTGAAAATAATGTAATCTAATTTGCTGAGCTGAAGCAAACTAAGATTTGTTTCTGACTTAGTTATTACTAATAATAACAACATATACATAATATAAATATTAATAACAGTAAACTAAGAGAGCCAGTTTGATCTAATGATGAAGGCACCAGGAGACTGTGAGTTCTAGTTCTGCCTTAGCCATGAAAGCCAGCTGGGTGAATTTGGGCCAATCATCAGGAAACTGTGAGTTCTAGTCCTGCCTAAGCCATGAAACCCAGCTGCGTGACTTTGGGCCCGTCATTCTTTCTCAGCCCAAGTCACCTCACAGGGCTGTTTTGTGGGGAAAATAGGAGGAAGGAGTATTAGGGACATTCATCATCCTGAGTTACTTATAAAAATAATAAAATAAAATAAATAAAAATACTATGATTTCATTTCCATCCTTTTCTTCTTTTCTTTTCCTTTCCTGGACAATAAAGGGAAAAAAAATCTGTACTATTTTCAAATGCTTTCCTCTAAGTGAAAGATACGTTTAACACATTTTATTTACCACTTTTTGGGGTACTGTATGTTTGGTTCTGGCTAGATAACTCTGAAATTTATAGAAGAGAATGTTTGCAGCTCAGGGTTGAATTGTGAGATCCTTGGTGCTCTGTGGCGGTTTTCTTGCAGACATTTCATTACCTGACTGAATTGATGATGTTAACTAGTTTGGTAATGAAAGCACCCCACAACTCAAAAATTCCAGTTTTGAAGGTAAACATCTGCCACTGATTAGGCTGGGAGTATTAAGACTGTAATGGGGGGAGGAAGGGTGAATAAACATAGAATTTCATGAGCAGAAAGGCCAGCACAGTTTAAAACATTCTCATTTTAAAAATCAAGGGACCAACTACAACACAATGTGATGGTCAATTCAGGGCTAGGTTTATGTCGCAGGGGGTTGATCTTAAGGAGGCAACTGGCTCTGCAGAGACGTAGAGCAGTGTTTCCCAAACTTGACAATTTTAAGGCATGAGGACTTCAACTCCCAGAATTCCACAGCCAGCAACGCTGGCTGTGGAATTCTGGGAGTTGAAGTCCACATGCCTTAAAATTGTCAAGTTTGGGAAACACTGACGTAGAGGAAAGTTGAGGTGAGAATGCCTTGATCAGCCATTTTGGGAAAGCCACTGCTTTTGGCAATTGATCAACTACTCCGTCAGCTAGAAACAGACTGCTGTGGGGCTCCATAGAGGAGCATCAGAAGGAGCCTTTGCCCTAAACTTGTTTGTTTCTTTATTTATTGAATTTATTTGCTGCCCGTCTCACAGCAAATGACTCTGTGTGGCTTCCAGCATTAAATGAAACATCTTCTTCTAAGAGGTATACAAGTCTAACCTATGCATCATAATTTTGAAAGGATGCGGGAAGAGGTTTTTGCTGAAAAAAAGGGAGAAAAGCCCTTTAAACAAACAAATAAACAAATGACAGATTCATATACCTTATTTTACATATGGTAATTCGTCCCCCAAACTGTCCAAATGCAAATCAGACAGAAACATTGCACGGAATCCAGCAGAAACGCATTAATTTGCCAAAGTGACATCCTTCTATAGTTTTTATGAGGCCAGGTGATTTGCTTTCTATTACAGTTTTAACAATGCTGGAGGGCAAAAAAAAAAAAAAAAAAAGAAAACCCTGAATTTCAGCATGCCCTCCCCATCATTCATGTCCAACTTGGTTTGCAGACAATAGGTCAATCAGATTAATTATACAGCACTAAAGGATGGTGGGTCTTAATCAAAGCCTGCCATTTTTTTTAAAAAAAAATCCAACTTGAATGTTCAGTACAAACAGACCGTCATTATCCATTCCTTATGCAGATGAGAAGCTGGAAACCTTCTCCTGGAGATGGAGCAGAACAAAATCCTTCAGGTCCTTGTAAAACCTGAAGGCCAATTAAATTATGGCCTAGTGGTACATGCGGAAGCCTGCATCCCCCTAGAGGTGTGCTTGGCTGGAGTTGTGTGGCCTGTGGGTGGTCCGGCTCAACGTTTCAGAAATGTTCCATTCCCACCCCTTCGACTGCGACCCTGGTCAGGCCACTTTTATGCCCGTGACAGCTTCATGAAGCACCAAACATGGAGCTCTACATGGCATGAAATTGGCCACAAAGCGGAGCCAAAGAAGTCACCATTCTCCGGCAGGATGTGAGGACAATATGGCTGATTAGATCTGGAAGCAGATGCCAGCAGTGAATATTGTCCCGGTGACTGAAAAGACATGACCCCAGAGGTAAAGAAGACAACACAGGGCCCCTCGCGAACCAAAAGGGGAGGGAAGCCGAGGTGAAACCACTGAATAAATCACGCATTGAAAAGAAAAGGGGAAAATGCTAAAGAGGAACTTTTTCTTTTCTTTTCTTTTCTTTTTTTAACATAGCGGAGCCGGGAAGGGGGCGGTTCAATCTTTGGCAGCTCTCCCTCCCCCCAGATCGCTGAAAACTCGGGCAGACAATGGCTTTTTAACAGATGGGAAGCCGAGTAAAAAAAAAAAAAGGGGGGGGGCAAGGGCTGTACAGTTGAAAAAGCCTGTTTGTTTAGTCTGCTGCTTGGGCAGGTGTCCTCAGAAAGACGACCCAGCCGGGTAACTGTCTTGGCGGCTCAGCCTTCCACGATGCCTCAGCCTCCCTCCCTCCTTCTCTCTCTCTCTCTCTCTCTCTCTCTCTCTCTCTCTCTCTCTCTCTCTCTCTCTCTCTCTTTCTCTCTACTTGCGAGGGTCCGAGTTCCTTTGAGTGGTTGGGGCAACTTCAATGGTTGAAGGAGGACTGGTCCCCAAGTTGTGCTTTGGGAGAAAATGCTGGCACCTAGAATTGGGGCATGTACCCCCAAACTCCTTGTAGACTTAGCAGGTGCTTGGGATGCTGGCTTTGCCTCTACAACATGCACATGTTCACATACAGATTAGAAGGGAAGGAGAAGGAATTATTTTGGAGTGGAGAAAAAACTATGGTTTTGTGGTTTTTTCCCCTCCTCTGCGCGGAAGGGTCAAAAAGATGGTTTGGCCGCATTTTAATATGTTTAATTAGGAACCTGAGATTTTAACCCGTAGCTTCTCCTACAGGGACACTGCTGTGAAGCTGATATGCAGCCCGTGAAATCAAGGGGAAAAAGAAAGAAAGTAGGGGATTGTGAGATTTTAAGCCTTCTCAGAATTTTGCAGTTGGCCCCAGGGATGTAGAAATAATAAGGGACTAATTTTAAGAGCAAATGGGGCAGGGACATATTGGTGAGGAATGAAAAGTAATCTATTTGTGCAGCGTCTGTCGCTATCAATTAAGGTACTTCCCCCTCTTTCTTAAGGGAGGGGTCATAGTTTTGAGGGGGGGGGTTTCATAGTCTTTGCCATCTTTATTTAAATGAGGAAACAAGCATCACTGTTGGAGATAAGTAGCCTGAATAAAAAATACCATCAGATACTGATCTGACAGGAAGAAACTTCAAGATTAGCATACAAGACAAGAACCCAGCATTGAAAAACATTTAAAGAGAAGCCCTTAAGAAAGCAAGTTCCAGATCAGAATACTATGCATCCCATTTCCTTTAAAAATCACATCTCACATTTTAGGTGTAGGTTTACACAATATGTGAAGACATAATATTAGATTTTAATGTAGAGTGGTTGGAAATCAAGTAAATATGGTTTGTTGCACAAAGCAGGATTAAGCAGAACATATTTTCGCACAAAGTGAAAATCCAGTCTATGTGCCATTGAAGTAATTTTGTTTTTAAAAATGTAGAATTCCTGACAATATTTGTTCTGGCTCACATCATCCTGAGTTAAGAGAAATGAAATTCTCAGTGATAGAAGTAGACTTGAAAAAAAGAGAAGCTTTAAAAGAGAAAAAATTCAGATCCTGAACAAATACCATGTTAAGAACAAGATTCAAAAGCAGTGTTTCTCAACCTTATCAGCTTTAAAATGTGGACTTCAAGTCCCAAAATTCCCCAGTCATCACTTTAGTTTTTTCATTGAATTTCATTGAATCTGCTTAATACTTCATCTTCTACCACTAACTTGTATTTTTACTATTACTTCTCTTCTGTCCTGGTGGACTTATCTATTACTAACTCAACTTGCTTTTCAATTTTCCCTAGATAGGAAAGTGGATTTCAGATAACAAAAATCCAGGGCTAGGAAAATAGCAGTACTAGTTAAACACATGTGTGAAGTCATCCTCATATTGAGGGCAAAATAACTGAAAGTTAGTAGGCCTGTAATGGAACTCCAGAATGGACTGAGAAAGATCCATGATGGGAGGAGTCCTGGCTAGAAGCAAAGTATGAATGAAATCTGCAGAGAGACTCAGGAATTAGCAAATTGCACTATAAAGTCTAGTCTTGAGGCTCCATATATTCATAGCACACATCATCCTATCTATGAGCAAAGAAATGGGAGGTTGTATGTCTCAAAATCTTAGCAGGAGTAGAAAATGTTTTCCAATAACTTGTTGGATTTACCATTAGCCATGGCAATATCATAACTTCTCTCTCTCTCTCTCTCTCTCTCTCTCTCTCTCTCTCTCTCTCTCCTTCTCCCTCCCTCTCCTTCTCTCTTTATATATATCATTATCTCTCTCCCTCTCTCTCTCCCTCTCTCCCTCTCTCCCTCTCCCTCTCCCTCTTTCTCCCTCCTATCTATCTATGTCTGTTTTTGGACTCCCTACAACATGTAAATAGCAATGCTGGCAGATTGTCTAAAATCTGACATCAAAAGTTAGCGGTATTTCAATGAGTTGTGGTGGTCACCACAAAACAATAATAATAATAATAATCAAGTCTGGTTTACTTTTGAAACAACAAGCAAATATAAGCTGCAGCTTTTTTCCACACCACTTGGACTTCATAACATCGTTAAAGTTGCCAGGCCACTGTGATTCAGTGATAATTGAAACTAAAATGGGATTCAATTCATGTGGGATAGATATGAGTCACATGAACTATTGTTAATCCATACCTTTCCACCTGCCTGCACAGTAATTTTTGTTTGTCTGCTTTTGAAACACTGTCTGATACATAGAGACTAAGACTATAATTGAACAACTTTACAAAAAATACTGTAAAAGAATTTGAGTTGAGCTATGATAGGTCTGTGATGTGTCAAAACATTTCCACTCCTAATTCAAATGACTAGTTACAATTTTTTATGAATCTGCAGCTCCTATTTTAAGTTGCTCACTAAATTGACCCTCAGAATACTGCTAAAATTGATGAAGCATTTCAATTATTTTTATAACACTCACTTCAGTACAGAGGCATCATTCATCATTATGCATCAAAGCAAAGATCAAAGACTAAGAATAATTAATTTAATGTGTCCAAATTGGAAGCTATTTGATTTCAGTTTCATTATTTACAAAATAAATAAATTTATAAAAAACACATTGGCTAAATTATCCAGACTCCATCAAGTCGACAAGGACTATTACTTAGTCATTTCATCTTCCCTCCTTCCTAATTCGTTTTTAAAGATACTTGAAAACTAAAAAAGAAAGAGGAAGAAAGAGAGTGAGGGAAATGGAAAAAAGAAAAGAAAGAAATACAGTCTTTACAAAGGACTGGAAAGAAATTATGTAAAGAGGTTTTGGCTTATGTTTATCAGCAAGTTCATTCCTTGCAAGGTAAATGGATTGAGCCCAAATTTGGGGTGCTGAAAGCAGCTGGCAAAAGAATGATTGTGTGTGAAAATGGGTTCAATCTGGCTAGGGGCTGCAGGGAAACCCCCCCCCCCAAATCCTGCAATGATTCTTATGGGAGAGGTGATGGGAATGCCATTGGCCCTTTCATTGCAAACAGCCTCTCTCCCCACCATCAGGAAGTTGACACAGAGAGAAGAATGCCCAATCTACTTCTTACGTGCTTCCCAGGGCACACGTACATCCAGACATATGATGAGGGTACATCAGAAGCCCAGATGCACACAAATATCACCCATATGCCTGATTAGACTCTCACACACAAAGAGAATATGTATACTCCCCAATTAGTATGGAGGAATACATAGTAAGTCACGCAACAATTTATACTCAAGAAAGTTAATAATAATAATGTAGCAACAGATTTGGAAAGGACCTTGGAGGTCTTCTAGTCCAATCCCTTGCTCAAGCAGGAGACCCTATAACATTTCAGACAAATGGTTGTCCAGTTTCTTTTTGAAAACCTCCAGTGATGAAGCTCCTACCACTTTTGGAGGTAAGCCATTCCACTGAGTAATTGTTCTCAAAGTCAGGAAATTTCTCCTTAATTCTAGGTTGGGTCTTTGCTTTGACTAGTTTCCATCCATTGCTTCTTGTCCTGCTTTCAGGCTGGCCCTCTCTTCTTTATGGCAGCCCCTTAAATTCTATGACTATGGTTGGTCAAGGAGTTCCAACAAATCTAGAAGCCAGGCTATGCATGCTTTTTTGTTTCTTTTCCCACTGCAGCACAGAAGGATATTTTTATGTCGTTGCCTTATCCCTGGGCTAAAGATCCAAGAATTGTATGTTTAAGAGAGAATGAACATAGAATGGAAGTGATGTATCAGGTTTTTCCTGCCCCATGGGAAAGACCTTTGCTAGGAAGGGAGGTAGTTTGTGTTAATCAATGGAAGCAACTAAGTAAATCCAGGAAGGATAAGGGAGAAAACAAAACTTTAACATGTTAGTTTGCTGAATTATCATTTACTAAATGAAACACACTAGGTTCATCCAAGATGGTGGCCCAAAGCTATGGCTTACGAATGATAGGGACCACATTCGGACAACTCACTAAGCTAAATCCAAACACAGAAACTTATGACTTTGTTCTGAATGCCTCCTCAAAAGTTTAAACAGTGCCCTAATCTACAGAGCGAAGAGAAGCTGTAGAATCTTCTCTAGTTCTCATCCCCACTAGGAGAGTGAAGCTTCCTGGAAGCCAGCAATAGCCTCCAACTCCTTTTAATACCATACTGTGCTGTTTCCTCATTGGGGGATTGTGGTGATTAACAGTAGCCATTCTCCAGGATGGCTTAACCATTCTTCCCTGCTCCCCATGGCTTTTCTGCCTTCCCCCTCCCCGCCGCCAGCCTTTAATGTATTCATTGCCTAATTTTCATACATGCTGATTGAATAGCGATTTCTTCTCCAAAGGCTGCGTGAACCACCCCAGACTAAATGTAAAATCTTTATTCCAACCAATGTCTAAATCATTGTTTTCTGGCGGCGCAGATCATGTGGCACACATTATTAATAGCTCTGGTCTCTCCACCACTTGACACAGCGCTCTAGCTGTCAGTCTGCTCTCTGGCTCGTATGATTCTTGCACTGGTGAAGTGCCAGGCGCGGCCTTCTCCCATCAGTCACTGTCACCCACCCACCGGTGATGAATAGCTTGGCCGTCACTGTGGTGAGGCCGGGACTCTGATTCACATAGGCCTGACTTTTACCAACTCCAGCACACCAGCTGAGGCCTATCCCAGCTGAGGGAGTCTGCAGTGACCTGGAAAAGCTCGTGGCCTCCCCTTCTCTGGTGGGCATGCACACACACATCTTGGATTAGTTAAAACTGCAACAAATCCTAATGTGATCATGTCACTAATTATGCATTTAATTCAGTTATAAGGAGCTAATGGCTCCCACAGTGACAGCTTTTACTGCTAAAAGGCAATTCATTCCTGAAACGGAGAAATCTAATTACACAAAATGGTTCGTCCTAATCCTTTCAAAGAATAATCTTATTTGTAGACATTAACATCCCAGATGCTGCTGCTGTTTGTCCATTATGACAGTGTTTGTCCTGAATAATGTATAAATAGCTCTTTCTGGACAGTTGCGTGTCACTAAATCAATACAATTTGCTGCCTTCTGTTACATTAAGTCAGTCTGGGCAAGCTAGAGAAAATTAACCTTTTGTTTCCCCACTCAAAAGGCCCCTTGGAATTAAAAAAAAGAAAGAAAGAAAAGAAACGCAGCTAAGAGAATGAGCTTTTTCTCTCTGGCTTTGCAAAAGCCACAATATGTGTAGAGCAAAGGTTCAGAAGTGGCAGAAATTTCAATGGAAATGTTGGTGGCAAAAAGCGACTGTATTAAAGAGCAAAGAGGGGGGAAAAAAAAACCCCACACGTGGTTTGGTTCTGTTTGGAGATGTCAAGAATCGTTTTTAGCCAAAGAGTTTCATAATTACTATTCTTCCTTCCTGGAGAACTTTGTTCCTCATTTGATAGTGCTTGAACTTAATATCTAGCCAAAGGGTTGTTGAAACAATCCTGAACAAATGAAAGAGGTCTGCCAATTCACAGACCACAAGATCCTGCAACTGCTGGGAACAATTTAACACATATTTATTTGTGTTTATTTATTTTATCCCTCCTTTATTATTTTTATAAATAACTCGAGGTAGCAAGCATGCCTAATATTCCTTTCTTCTCCCATGTTCCTCACAATAAAACACTTTGAGATGAGGTCACTTGAGAGAGAGTGACTAGCCCAAAGTCACCTAGTAAACTTTGTCTAAGATGGCACTAGAACTCACAATCTCCTGGTTTCTAGCCTGATGTCTTAACCAGAGATACAGTAAAAAAATGATGGGAAAATGTATTAGGGTACTGATGGTCTAAAACAGGGGTGTCAAACTGCTGGCCCGTGGGCTGGACGCGTCACATGGAAGCTGCGCCCACCCCATTGCCAGCAATGGCAAAACCGGCCGGATATGTTGCGTGACATCACATGACGTCGCGAGTTTGACATGCCTGGTCTGAAAGATGGAATGTTAAAACAATTAAGACATACGTAAACTAAAAGTTATTGATAAATGTAAGAAAGCTATTTTGTATTTGATTGATAGAATAAGAAGTATACTAAGAAGAAACATATTAAGGGAGAAAGAGAGGAAATATTGGCTGACTAGTTGGAGACTTGTAATAATATCTGTATGTAATTGAATCATTGTAACTCAGCCGCCATGTTGTTTTTCAAAGATATAATTGTAACAAATAAATAAAAAATTTAACAAAAAAAAATGATGGCCTCTGTTATTTCTTTTAACTATCTGAAGAAATAAGATGATCACCATAAACATATCTGAGTGAGAATTATGGGATTTATATTAGAATTCTAGAACACATTGAACAGGCGGAATACCTCACTGTAGTAACTTGCTCTAGATTACAGGTGTTCTCAACCTTGGCAAGTTTAAGACTTGTAGACTTCAACTCCCAGAATTCCTCAGCCAGCTTTGCTGGCTGAGGAATTCTGGGAGTTGAAGTCTACAAGTCTTAAACTTGCCAAGGTTGAGAACACCTGCTCTAGAGTAAGTTGGGATTGAAGATGTTATCTGTTTTGGTAATGAAATATTCTGCAAGAAAATATTGAGCTCAGAGAGTACCAAATGCCCCATAAGACAGGACTTTTATCTCCTACCTTTTGAGCTCCTATTATTCCCATTGTTTTATTTATGTCCTCACTGTTGTTTTTAATATAATTCCTCCCTGTGTTGCTTACAAAACTTCAAATATATTTCTACCTCTTTTTATACTTACTCTTATGAAAATCAGTCAAAAGATAATTTTAAAATAGAACACACACCTTAACATTAATCCACCCAGAAACACACCTCCTTTATTAAAGAAATGGGGCTGCATATTTTAATTAAACCATTTAAGGTCTCTTAAACCCCTGCTCAATTCATGCAAAGCAATCTTCTCCTTCTAAATTTGTTGGGCTACATTTTCAAAAATCTGGCCCAGAGAATAAATCCAGTCCTTCATTTGAAGAATGTCACATTGTAGGAAGTTAAGCTATATGGGTAGTCCTTACAACCACAACTGAACTCAAAATTTATGTTGCTAAACAAGACAGTTGTTAAGTCAATCTTGCCCCATTTTACGATCATTTTGCCACAGTTGTTAAGTGAATCACTGCAGCTGTTAAGTTAGTTGTTAAGTGAATTTAGCTTCCCCATTGAGTTTGCTTGTCAGAAGGTTGCAAAAGGTGATCACATGACCCTGGGACACTGCAACTGTCATAAATACATGCCAGTTGCCAAGTGTCCGAATTCTGATCATGTGACCATGGGGATGCTGCAATGGTTATAAGTGTGAAAAACAGTCATACGTCACTTATGGTACAGTATAGGTGGTATCTTGCTCAATACTAGTAACTGTGAGAAGGATCTCGGAGTCCTAATGAACAATCACTTAAATAGGAGCCAGTCGTGTGCTGCAGCTGCCAAAAAAGCCAACACAGTGCTAGGCTGCATTAACAGAGGGATAGAATCAAGATCATGTGAAGTGTTAATATCACTTTATAATGCCTTGGTAAAGCCACACTTGGAATACTGCATCCAGTTTTGGTCACTGTTGCGTCCTTGGCGGGAAAACAGACACGAGAAGCAGCTGGAGTTCTCAGTTTCTTTTATTCAGCGTTCAGCTTACAGGAAGATGGCTTCAGCCTCGCCCAAACGCCTCGCAGCCTCTTATATAGGCAACTCCCGGGTAAATGGGTTACTTTTCCCGCGCCAGCACCCGCGCATGCGCACGGCGCTGGCGACAGCCTGTCTGGTCCCGGGCAGCTTTGCACCTGCCCGGGACTGCCTGCAAACGCCCGAGCCGTTTGCAAAGGCTCGGGACATAACACCCCTTTCCCCCGGGCTAAAACTACTACCAACATACAACATTTATTTTATATGACATTTTGCTCCCCAGTGCTCCCACTGTTTACTGGCCTTTGCCTTGCCAGCAATGTTATGTAGTCTTCTAGGTACTTAGGAGATTTCTTTGCTCTCTGTGACCTTCTTAGCTGTGGGTTACTGGCATAAGTCCCCTGACTGGAGGGAGGCGTGAGCCTGTTCTCTCTATTGTGCCCTGGTGTCTTCCAAGGACTGTGCCCCGATGCCTGGCCTGCTTGCTTGCCCACCGGGCTCGTCAGGCCAGGGCTTCTGTTACTTTGTGACCTGGTTGACCTACCTAGCTGTAGACCCTCAGGCCCCTTGAAGTGATAGCCGCTGCTGGGCGTCTCTGTAGAACCTCCTAGGTCAGTCCAAGACCTGTCAGGAGGCTGTCCATTCCCTGAACCCCATTCTGTGCTCGGGCTCGTGTGGGTTTCTGTACTTTCCCAAAACTCAGGTGTTCCCTGATTTGTGCTAGGGTTGTTGTAGTCGGGACTTGGTTCCTCGACTAGCTCTGTGTATGTTTGACCCCCTGTAGGATTTGGGGTAAGGTCAGGCCAACTTTGGGGATTGTGTGCCAGCTCTCTTGCGGGGAATGATTTGTTGGGATGCCCCCGGGTATCCTCCGTGACTGGAGTGCTGTGTGACGTGTGTGGAACGTGAGTATGCCCCCGGGGTGACTCCCTGGCTGGAGTAGGCGTGGATGCCTGGTAGTTAGGTAAGCTCATGGAATTCTTGTTCGGAGCTCTCGCGGAACCCTGGGATGGGCCGTTTGTGGCTCCCTCAGTGGAGATGGGCAGTAACTCTTGCCCTTCCCTTTGCTCCAAAGGGTCCCCCTCCCCCCCTGGAAAAGACCCAGGAGTCTCAGCAGAAAAGTCTCGCCTAGAGCGAAGTTGGTCGATGTGCCGACGTAGGACACGACCGTTGTCCAGGGCAACCTCGTAGGAGAGAGGACCTGTGATCCTGGACACAGAAGCGGGGACCCATGTATGACCAGGCCCGTAATTGCGAGCCCAAACCGGGGCACCCACAAGTAGTTGTCTAGGTGCCCTAGGATGTGAGGTAGATGAAGGCAGTCTGTCCGGATGCAACCGGTCAAGTCTAGTAGTAAGTTGGCGCCCCCAACGAAGTTCAGCTGGACTTCTCCCTGTAGAAGTGGACGGTGTGGTGCGATAAGAAAGGAGAAAGTCAGCCAACCTGTGATGCCAGTCCCCGTAGGTGAGTCTCTTCAAGGCGTCCTTTGCGATGCGCACCATGCGTTCAGCCATACCGTTGGTGGACGGGTGAAAAGGCGCAGACGTGGCATGACGAATCAGGTTTGCCTGTAAGAAAGCTTGGAATTCGGAGGAGGTGAATTGAGGGCCGTTGTCGGACACAATGACATCTGGCAGCCCGTGTGCAGCAAAAATCCCCCTCAGTACCTGAATAGTCTTTGCAGTGGTGGTGGATGAGACAGGCACAACCTCAAGCCATTTTGAATGGCTGTCAACAAGGACCAAGAAGAACTGGCCCTGAAAGGGCCCAGCGTAGTCAATGTGCACCCTAGACCATGGGGACTGTGTTTCCTCCCATCTATGCACAGGAGCTTGGGGCATCTCTGGGCGAGATCGTTGGCAGAGGTGGCATGCGTGCACCTTAGCCTCAATATCTTTATCTAAAGCAGGCCACCACAAGTGGCTTCGTGCAAGAGCCTTCATACGGACAATGCCAGGATGACCCTCGTGGAGGGATTCTAAGACCCTAGTCCTCATTGAGGTGGGAATGACAACTCTGTTTCCCCAAAGCAGACAACCCTGAGAAAGGGACAGTTCGTTTCTTTTGGACCAGAAACTCTGAAACTCAGGACTAGGGCAGTGCTCAGGCCACCCGGACAGGACCCAGGAGCGGACACGTGAAAGTGTGTGATCTGTACCCGTTTCAGCGGTAACATCCCTGGCACTAAGAGGGAGCTCGGGCAAGGCTTGGATTGATAGAATGTTGACAGCTGGCGCGGGGTCAGCTTCTACTACTGGCAGAGGCAACCTACTGAGGCCATCAGCATGGCCCATTTCTTTCCCAGGCTTGTGGAGTAATGAAAAATCATATGCAGACAAAAAATAGACCACCTAAGCATTCTAGGGGAAATGATGTGGGGAGTCTGCTTACGTGTGGTAAACAGTCCCAGCAGAGGCTTATGGTCAGTGAAGACCGTGAAATGCCTGCCATATAGAAAATCGTGGAATTTTTTAATTCCAGCAACAACAGCCAGAGCCTCCCTGTCTATCTGAGCGTAGTTGCGCTCGGCAGAAGACAGTGTTCTGGAGTAGTATGCAATAGGAACCTGAGTTCCATCAGACCTGAGGTGACTCAGGACAGCTCCAACCCCGTAGGGGGATGCATCACAAGCGATGCACACAGGAAGAGACTCGTTGAAATGTGCAAGAACACTGTTAGAAGTGAGCAAGGCCTTGACTTCTTTAAAGCAAGCCTCATGTGCTTGTGACCACAGCCACACAGCTTGTTTGTCTAGTAGCCTGTGAAGAGGCTCAGCTACACTAGCTTTATGTGGAAGAAAAGAATTGTAGAAATTCAGGAGGCCTAGGAAGGCCTGAAGTTCGGCCTTAGACTTTGGCCTGGGTGCTTGTAAAATAGCAGTTAGTTTGGATTCAGCAGGATGAATCCCAGCAGCATCAATTTTGAATCCCAGAAATTCAGTAGAAGGCACCCCGATCTTGCATTTGTCTTTTCTGAGCTTGAGGCCTGATTCCCTGAATCTTAACAGGACAGCCCTAAGTCTTTCAGCTAGAATGTGTGTGGAGTCTCCTGCAATCAAGACATCGTCAAAGTAGGGGCAGACCCTGTGTCTAGTTCCATAGATAATGGAACCCCTTGTAGCTTCACGTTGAGTGACAGCTTTTTCTTCATGGGCTTGTGTGTGCCTGTTCTACAGATGCTTCTTCGCGAAGCGCAAAACCCTACCCTATTCTGGCTGGGGAATCTGGTACCTTTCAGGCGTTCTTCTTGGGGTTGTGCCTTTCGTCGGCTCAGACACACAGCTGCAATATGCCCTTGTTTGCCGCATGCCCGGCAGGTAGCGGAGCGGAACTTGCAGTCGGTTCTCCTGTGGCGACCTCCACAGCCGATGCACTTGAGCAGAGCCGAAGAGCTTCCCTTCTGGTTCTCTTCCTTCGCGGGGTGTAGACGGTCGACTTCCTCGTCCGGATCCTCCTCGGAGTTTCGTCGGACGTCTTCCTGGTGCACGGACGCACCCTCTGCACTGTTTCTGATCGGCCGCATGTTTTTGATGGCGCTGCCTGCTGCTTCTTCTGCGGTGACTTCCCTTAAGGCGTCTTGGAAGGATAATTCTTCCTTGGCAAAAAGTCTCTGTTGTAGCTCTCGATGCCTTAGCCCGCACACGAATCGGTCCCTCAGTCGTTCCTCGAGGTCCTTGAACTCGCAGGGCTTGGCGGCCTTCCGTAGCGCGGCGATGTATTCCTTGGCTGTTTCACCGGACCGTTGATCCCTCTGCTCGAAGGTGTGGCGCCATGAGATAACGGACACCTTGGGGTGGAAGTGCTCTTTCAGCAGCTTCTTCAGGTCTGCGTAGCTTACAGACTCTACTGGAACAGGTGCTACAAGATTTTCTGCGATTTCGAAGGTGTCTTGGCCGCAAACGCAAAGCAGGGTGGCGGCCTTCAAGCTATCTTCCCTCACTTGGTTTGCCTTGAAGTAGTTCTCCATTCTGGATACGTAAGACTCCCACCGCTCTGGATGTGAGACGTCGAATTCCGAAAGCCTTCTGATTTTCGCCATCTTCGGATCTTCAGGAGACGGGTCTATCAGCCAGCCTACCCCCGAATGCGCACCGGATTGGCGGGTAGCTGCCGAGTCGACGCCGTTCCTCTTCCGCCGCTCAGGACTCCTTGGGTAAGCTTACACTTCTTCCTTTCCAGGTAGTGCAAGGCATCCCATCCTCGTCGCCAGTGTTGAGTCCTTGGCGGGAAAACAGACACGAGAAGCAGCTGGAGTTCTCAGTTTCTTTTATTCAGCGTTCAGCTTACAGGAAGATGGCTTCAGCCTCGCCCAAACGCCTCGCAGCCTCTTATATAGGCAACTCCCGGGTAAATGGGTTACTTTTCCCGCGCCAGCACCCGCGCATGCGCACGGCGCTGGCGACAGCCTGTCTGGTCCCGGGCAGCTTTGCACCTGCCCGGGACTGCCTGCAAACGCCCGAGCCGTTTGCAAGGCTCGGGACATAACAGTCACCATGATGTAAAAAAGATGTTGAGACTCTAGAAAGAGTACAGAAAAGAGCAACAAAGATGATCAGGAGACTGGAGGCTAAAACATATAAGGAACGGTTGCTGGAATTGGGTATGTCTAGTTTAATGAAGAGAAGGACGAGGGGGGACAGGATAGCAGTGTTCCAATATCTCAGGGGCTGCCCCAAAGAAAAGGGAGTCAAGCTATTCTCCAAAGCACCTGAAGACAGGACAACAAGCAACGGATGAAAACTAATCAAAGAGAGAAGCAACCTAGAAGTAAGGAGAAATTTCCTGACAGTTAGAACAATTAACCAGTGGAACAACCTGCCTCCAGAAGTTGTGAATGCTCCAACAGTGGAAGTTTTTAAAGAAGAGATTGGACAACCATTTGTCTGAAATGGTATAGGGTTTCCTGCCTGAGCAGGGGGTTGGACTAGAAGACCTCCAAGGTCCCTTCCAACTCTATTATTATTATTATTATTATTATTATTACCTTTGTAACTTTAAACGGTCTCTAAATAAACTGTTATAAGTCAAGGACTACCAGTAGTAACTTATCTTATTAGAGAGCAGAGACTCTTTGCCTTTTGACAAAGAGATTTGTATATTACAAAACCTGCAGCTTTTTTTCTTATTGTTTACTTCTCTAGAAAGGGAAGTGATCAGTGCATGAAAGACAAGTGTGCTTTTGGCAGCTTCCTGAAACTCTAACTGGAAATGCAAGTGCCTGAATGTGGGATCTTTATATATGCAAATTCTTTATTCTTTCACTGAACTATGCTTACTCTCCAAAGAGAACTTCAAACGATGCTAGGAAGAGAATTCTCCCTTGTGGCTTTTAATTCAAATGATTGAAGACCTGCACAGAATGCAAAGAAGGGAGCCATATAGCAACTGCTATAAACTTACCCTCCATTATTCTAATATTTCTTCAGCCTTTGGACTTCAGAAAACATAGGTTATTGCTTAATAAAATTCCAGGGATTTTTTTTTCCTGCTCAGGAAAACCTGTCACATGTTTGTTTGGGTGTGCTTTGTACTTATCCCCTTTTCATTTGTGTGTCCCAAAGCAAACACATATCCAGATTCCCAGTTATTGTCTTCAGTGGAAGTTTGAAGGCTATGTACTCTCCTGTCGTATATGTCCTGCAAGACTCCAAAATATATCTTTATTTATGCTTTCAAAGGATGTCACTGATGGCAGCCACTTTGCTTAATTGAATATCCCAGTATTGTCTAAGAAGAGAAAGCCTCTGGGCAAGACAATGAAATACAGACAGCGCCCATCTAGTTTTGCTGATTTGCACAATCCTGAAGCCATGGGAGTGGAATGGCTCATTGGCATACTTAAACAGAAAGTCAGGAAGCTTACATTGGTCATAGAATGAGATGGCAATCATGGATTTCTGTATATCTGGAAAATGAAAGCAGTAAAACTGGAGAATTTTTTTCCCCTTTTAAGTTAGGGTTAAAGTTAAAGAAAATAGTTGGAAATTGAAATAGATAGCGATCTGGATTTTGCTAGATTTCTCCCTTTGTTTGAACTTCTTATCTGGGATAATTGTGATACCATCACAGGTTAGAACAATTTTCTCCAACCTGGAACTACAATTTGCATACAGTTTATATAAAACATGGCAGTAGTTAGGAATTCTGGAATATGTAGTCCCAATATATTGAGGAGACAATAAGATGTGAGTAGACTGTATTAGACAGCAAATAAATACAGAGCAAATATGGTTTCTGGCTATTTCATAGGTATTTGGGTACAAACTGACTTACTAAGAGTTAAAGTATGATAACAATTTTAATTTAATGCATATGATACTCAGTATATATTTCATATAAATTTGGAATTGATGGAATTGAACTAAGGAGAAATTTCCTGAGTGTTAGAACAATTAATCAGTGGAACAACTTGCCTTCAGAAGTTGTGAATGCTCCAACACTGGAAGTTTTTAAGAAGAGATTTGCCTGAAATGGTGTAGACCAGATGACCTGAGTGCTGCATGTATTGCTCTCAAACTTACAAAGTATGAACCAAGATTAGACAAATTATCAGCATGCATACAACAGCAAAAATTACATTAATTGTTCAAAAGCATGCCAAATGCAAACTTTTACCTTTCATTAAAAAGTTGTTTGTATCATTGAAAGCTCAGTTATAAACTTGGTTTGACAAGAGTTGGTACATTCCAACGACTCTCAGACTCTGCCTAACTATAATAATATTAACATTTTTAAGAAGAGACTGGATAGCCATTTGTCTGAAATGGTGTAGGGTTTCCTGCCTGAGCAGGGGGTTGGACTCGATGACCTCCAAAGTCCCTTCTAACTTCTTCTTCTCCTTCTCCTTCTCCTTCTTCTTCTTCTTCTTGTTAAAACTAAAGGGAAAATATTTAAATATTAAGCTATTGATCCATAGTCTTACATATTATTCCATTTGTACTGTAACTTTTAGAACTTTAGAACTTTCTCCTTCATGTCATTATAACTTTTGTAGGATATAGTAAAGCCCTAGTAATTACAATATCAAAAGTAGCTGTATTTTATGTACAATTGTCCCCTTTGGTGAACCACTGAAACTATAAATTTAGTCTTATCTACTAAATGCTTTTCAGTCCTCTTCTGACTCCAAACACACAGGTTCACTACTGGATATTTCTGTGAAGGAAGGAGTATCCTATTTCTTACTTAGGTCTTATTGATTTAAAAAAAAAAAAAAAAGCTTGTCTTTTACTATTTGTCTTCTTGTTTTACCTCATATTTTCTAGCTATCCTGAGCCTACTGAATGTAGCCCAGCCTGGATTCTTCTATAATCTAATTATTCATTATATCATGCCAAAGTTTTATTTTTCAAAGATATTTACTATATCTACTATATGTCAGATTGCATTCTGTACTTTCCCTTTCTGTTGTTCTTCTAGTGTCCAGTACTTCCAAGATCCCATCATCGTTGGTATTTTGTACATTAATATTTCAAGAATGTAACCTAATATATAACACTGTAATATGTAATATGAAAGTAGACAACATAGTGCACATGGAGAGAGAGAGAGAGAGAGAGAGAGAGATTGCAGTTCTCAAAAAAACAGCGAAAGCCATTTATTCTTTGTAGAACAGAATATAACAGAATAACAGAATTGGAAGGGACCTTGGAGGTCTTCTAGTCCAATCCCCACTCAAGCAGGAAACCCTATACCAGGGGTAGACAACCTTGGCTCTTTTATGACTTGTGGACTTCAACTCCCAGAATTCCTGAGCCAGCGTGCCTGGCTGAGGAATTTGGGGAGTTGAAGTCCACAAGTCATAAAAGAGCCATGGTTGCTTACCCCTGCCCTATACCATTTCAGAAAATGGTTGTCCAATCTCTTCTGTTATGTTACATGCATCCAATCTGTGTTCCCTAAAGAAGTCTGCATATGTCTCTATTATTTTCCATTCTCTTATTTTCAGAGTGTTTCTTTAACCTATCAAGATCTTTTATGTTAGATTGTGTACTGCTTTCGTTCATGTTTGATTTATTCTCCAAAAGGTTTCTTGGAATGTGCACCAGAGGATGAAAATGTAGCACCACTTTGCAACACCTTAAGGCAGCTGCCTTTATTTCCTGGAACACCTCAGTCAGCTATCCCACTCAATTTTCTGTCATCTGCAAATTTTATCAGCAATCCGTTTGCCTCTGCATTTGCAGAATTCATAAAAAATATTGAATTATGGCAGGTTTTGGATTAACCCTTTTTACCCTCCTCTTGAGACCTCATTCCAGATTGAGGAGTATGATTTATGAGCCAAGTGGAACTCTCTGCTTTCCTGGGAAGTCAAGGATTCAACTCAAATTGATAAGAGACCTTATTGCAAAAATAAACAATCTTAATAAAGAGGAAGAGCAATTTCTGCAATACCTAAGATTTATTTCTAAATATGTACTGCAAATTTCCTACAGTTTAATCCTCATGTAATGGATATGTTTAGTCCATATTTAGTGCAGAGCTGTGGTAGTGCAGTAGTTAGAATGCAGTACTGCAGGCTAACTTATTATTTGAGAGGCTCAAGGTTGACTCAGACTTCCATGAATGCACCTACTCATATTTTTAAAAGGGTCCCACATACTTTGTTTTCTTCCTTGTCAATTATAATTGTTACACTAAATTATAAATTGATCAAATTTCTTGCTGGAGTCAAGATAGCTTAAAGATAAATCCACAGTATCCTGATAATCTACTAACCAGGATACCCAATCAAACTGAGATCATGTTGCAAAACATGACAAACCAATACTATCTGACTTTTCTGTCCAATAGAACCTGATTTTTTAAAAATTTTCTATGTATACATTTTATTCAGACTTTTAAAAAGAAGATTAAAAACTAATACAAACTAATATAAAACAAAGAAGAAAAAAGACATATAAAGCAAAGGCAAAGGAAAAAAGTGCAAGAAAAGAATTTTTTAAAAGAAAAACAGAAAATAAAGAAAAAAATATACAAATAAGTGCCTTCCAATATTCTTCATAGCAGTTTTAAGTACTAATAGAACCTGATTTTATAGTCACGCATAATGCAAAGTGAGAACATTATTTGATTACTTGACTTTATATCTGCAACCTTCACTCTAAAGTCAAGTTCACTTTACTTGACTAAAGAATTATAGGTAATCCTTGATTTACAACAGTTCACTTAGTCACCATTCAAAATTACAACGGCACTGGAAAAGTTAGTTATGACCATGGTTCAAACTTACAACCATTGCAGCATTCTCATGGCCACGTGATCAAAATTCGGAGGCTTGGCAACTGACTTATATTTACGACGCTTGGCAACTGACTCATATTTATGAGTGTCCTGAGGTCACGCAATCACCTTCAGTGACCTTCTGACAAGCAAAGTCAATGGGGAAACCAGATTCGTTTAACAAGTGAATCTGTTTCATGATCCAAACTAGGTAACATTATCAGCACTGATGATGTTATCTAGTTTGGGTAATGAAACATCTGCAAGCAGACAACCAAGTTCAGAGAGGACCAAGTGTTAAGTCCCTTGAACAATGGCAAATGATGAAGACACATCTTGCATTAAACAGCTCTTTATTTCGTTTCCAGCCAAAACACCAACAATGAGCAAAGGCACGCAGGCCTCTTTTTATATGACCCGATCCTCGGACACAATGGCAATAATCAGAGTGCTTTCGCGCCTTGTGCATGTGTGCAAAGCTGGCACCACTCAGCCTGGTCCCGGGCAGCTTCTGGAATGCCCGGGACCATTGCAATGTCCCGAGCCTGCTTGTGCAGGCTCAGGACACAACACCAAGGATCCTCCAATTAGAATTTAGTTGAATGCTCAGTATTTAATTATTTTCTCCTCCTGTCACAGTAAACATTACATATTGGAAGATTTACATAGCTGGAGTTTTCTGGGACTGCACAGATGGCTTTTGAGGCCACTTGTGGTCCAAGGGCCCCATGGGTTTGAACTTTATAATAGAACCCTTGAATTTTTGGCTAAACCTAAGTAATTTCTTTGAAAGGATCAAACACAGATCAGGGAATGTACATGAAGTAAATTGGAGACGTTTGCATAGCGGTTACATTTATACGTCTGCGAATGTTCGTTCTGGCTAGGCACTCAAACAGTAAAGCGCAGAACAGGAAGTCAGCAATGCAGGAGGCACACTTCTGCACAGCACACAGTTGGGATTTGAGAGATGCGTTACCCACCTATCTTTAGCCATTTGCCACCAACACTTACCCATCAACTCCTTTGCAGCATAGGTAAACAGCAATGGCTACCGGTAGTTGCAGGGAACTCTAAATCAGCCTTAAATCTCAGAGCGTCAGGATTGCATAGCATAGACTTTGGCTATGAGGTTTCACACTATCCAGGACATAGTAAGGAATAAAATAATACAAACCAAGGGTCAGTGACTAAAATTCCATGCAGGAAGTAAAGGCAGCTTTACTTTACAGCTTACATCCTGCAACAATACTTTTAATACCATCAGGCAACAACATCTGCCTACCCTAGATCCTTGGAAAGGATTGAATGGGTGAATAAAAACGCCAGATCCAGTCTAAACATCTAGTGGACAAGGACACAAAACATAATAATAACAGTATATATACAGCCCATTGTTTCAGAGAGGTTAAATTACCTCATTTCAGCATGATGATACAAGACAGTATCTGCCTCTTTGAGGATCTGTGGCCTAAGAGTTGGGTGATGCAGATGTCATTAAAAGAGCAGCAGAGTTGAAGGTGATGAAGACCATAGTTTTTCTGAGAGTTGTCAAGGCCTGAAATGTAGAGAAGCTTTTCCCCTTGCGTCGGGGGCTCACTTATTGCAGAGTTTGTTTCTCTGAGCAGGCTGATGTGGTCAGGCTGAAAAACCTGACTGAGCAACTGGAGTTTTGCCACTCCTCCATCACTGTCAATAAGCAAGATGGAAGGTCCTTACATCATTTCATTTACTATTTCAATGATTACATAGATCATTGCCTTCCCATTGTTTCAGTGATGGATTTAATTAACTTCCAATTAATCACAAAGAGTGATATTTAATGCTCAGCCTGGCGCTGAGGATGGTGTCACAGACCAAGGATATATTTTGAAGCTTCAGTAATCAAGAGGTCACAGAAGATAGATGCTCCCCATTGAAAGATGGCGAAGGAAGATAAATTTGTCCCTACACTCCACTCTCGCTAACTGTTTTAGGATAATTGTTTTGCGTTCAGCTTATAACTTTGTAAAAAGGTCTATGGCAAGACAAAGAAAGAGACAGAAGGTGATAAATAATAGCGTTCTGCTAGAAAAGACTTCACCTGGTCATAATTCCCATCTGAAGCCGGCCATGATAAACTTATCAGAGAATTTTGTTTGCAATCTAAGTTGTTTAAGACCCTATTGACATGAAATCTCTTCTTTAGAAGCAGCAATATAAAGTTATATGAATACATACAGAGAGAATTTCATGATTAAACTGGAGATTTCAGGAAGAGATTAGTTAAACTTCAGAAGCCATATAACATTTTCTGAGTACAAGGGAAAAAAAACATACCCAGCATCAGTTTTATTGTATTTTTATAATAATTTTATTAGACATTACAATTAAAAAGATAGGGACTAATACAAACTAAATGGAAAAAAGGAAAAACTAGAAAATGCAGAAAAGAAAGGAAAATTGAAAAATACAAAAGAAAGAAAAAAGGAGAAAATAGTAAAGAAAAAAAAGAAATATATAAATAAATGGCTTCCCCCTTCAACACAAGTATAATCAGTAATTTATTCTCTTAAACAAATGCTCTCTTTTCCCCCATAATTCATCAGTTATCTATAAACCTTAAAGCCTCATTTGAGTCCTGATCCAACAAAATCCATTAAGGTGGATTTTTATCCTTGATCAAATAAACCAACTTTCTATTCTTTCCTTTTACCTGATCTTTAATCCCTTCAAATAATGTCTTCTAATTGATGGCTGCACACATGAATTGGGTTGGAATGTCCTCGCGTGCCAGTGCATTGTTACTGTATAATATTATTATACTATCATTTGTGTTTTCCTTTTTTTGTTGTTGCTGTGTTTGTTGTTTCTTAGTCCTGTGTTCACTGCCTGTGATTGTAAGTTATGTAGATATGTATGCATGAATGAATAAGACAACGTATTTTTGTACGTGCTCTTTTCTTAAGGCATGAGTTTCTGTAGTCACCTTTTAGAAAAACTAGCTCTGTTCCAGCTCACAATAGATTCAGGAAATTTGTAGAAATTGAAACTCTTTTTTCTCCTTCATTTTAATTCTTGTTCATGGGGATGTTGGGTGTTATATACAAGTAGTAAAAGGGAAGGCTTAACTCTTGACATCTGCTTGACCTGAGCTGCCCAAAGACGAGGGAGTCAAGCTATTTTCCAAGGCACCAGAAGGCAGGACAAGAAGCAACAGATGGAAACTAATCAAGGAGAAAAGCAACCTAGAACTAAGGAGAAACTTCCTGACAGTTAGAACAATTAACCAGTGGAACAACCTGCCTCCAGAAGCGGTGAATGCTCCAACACTGGAAGTTATTAAAAAGAAACTGGACAGCCATTTGTCTGAAATGGTATAGGGTTTCCTGCCTGAGCAGGGGGTTGGACCAGATGACCTCCAAGTTCCCTTCCAACTATTATTATTATTATTATTATTATTATTATTGTTGTTGTTGTTATTGTAATTGTAATTGTTATTATATACAATTAAAAACACTTATCTTCCCACCATGTGCCACACCCAAGATATTGTAAGCATTTCCATCATAAAAATACCCAAATAGGAAGTATAGGTAGTCCTTGACTTATGACCACAATTGAGCCCAAAATTTCTGTTGTTAAGTGAGACAGTTGTAAGTGAGTTTGGTCCCATTTTGTGACCTTTCTTGCCACAGTTGTTAAGTGAATCACCTCAGTTGTTAAGTAAGTAACATGGTTGTTAAGTGAATCTGGCTTCCCCATTGACTTTGCTTACCAGAAGGTCACCAAAGGGGATCACATGATCCTGGGATACGGCAACCGCCATAGGTATGAGCCAGTTGACAAGTGTCTGAATTCGGATCACATGATCACGGGGATGCTGCAGTGGTCATAAGTGTGAAAAAAATGGCCATAAGTCACTTTTTGCAGTGCCGTTGTAACTCTGAATGGTCACTAAACAAAAGGTTGTAAGTCGAGGCCTGCTTATACCTTGAAACAGTCACTACCATCCAAATATCCTTCCTTGCTTCATGTTGAGGAGGAAGCCAATGGATTCATACCAGGGTGGCAACATGGTCCCAGATCACTGCCTGTAAGAGATTTCATTCTTTTGGCCCTGCTGTGATTTGTGAAACAGAGCAGGATAATATGAATGACTCTCTTTGTCAGCCCCTGCAATATTGTTAGAGCTCATAGTAGACAATACATATCAGATAGAGAAATAGTTTGACCTAATAAAGGTCAGCTTACCTACACACACAGCTTCACCCCTCTCCCCAATTAAATATTTACCATTTTTGGAAGCTCATGGGGTTTTCCCTCTGAATTTCTGAATCCATAAACGTGTAAAATTACATACATATTGGCGCACATAAATCAGTGAGAACGTCTGAGTTGGACTGAGAAAAAGAATTGTCTTCCTAATGAAAGCAGAAGATAATGTCTTTCTTTCCTATGGCTAATCAGTGAGTGCAAAGTAATTATCTTTCCAGTGACTTTAAATCTCTCTCTGCGGCATATTTTTTTTTGCCAGCCCAACATGTCAGTACAACTCCTTCATCTGGCACACAGCTGGCACGTCTCACGGCAGATCCCTCTAAAGAGTGATTTAAAGTTGCTTTCCATCAGTATTAAAACTAATGAACAAGAGGGATTGCACTGAAACAAGAAACATCTTGACATACTGAAACTGTGAGGGGGCACACTTGGTCAGCTGTGCCTGACAACAGCCATCCTGCCTTAGAAACCGCCCACTGCTGTCTTGCCATCTTCGTGGGCATCCTAAAATCCCTAGCAAGAATAACAATTCATCCTTATCCAGGTGTGTGGATTTTTCCTTTAACCAGAATCATATCGTCTTCTCTTTTAAAAAGGCATCTAACAGAATAACAGAGTTGGAAGGGACGTTGGAAGTCTTCCACTCCAATCTCCTGCTCAAGCAGGAAACCATATACCAGAGGTAGGTGACCTTGGCTCTTTTATGACTCGTGGACTTCAACTCCCAGAATTCCTGAGCCAGCCATGCTGAGTCATGGTCGCCTACCCCTCCCCTATAACATTTCAGACAAATGACTCTCCAATCTCTTTTTAAAAACCTCCAGTGACGGAGCACTCACAACTTCTGGAGGCAAGTCTTCCCACTGATTAATTGTTCTCCCTGTCAGGAAATTTCTCCTAGGTTGGTTCTCTCCTTGATTAGTTTCCATCCATTGCTTCTGGTTCTGCCTTCAGGTGGTTTGGAGAAGAGGTTGACTCCCTATTCTTTGTGGGAGTCAGTAGTGGGATTCAGCCGGTTCGCACCGGTAGAACCATAGTTAATTTTTGGTTGCCCAAACTCAGAATGCACTTCCGGAACCGGCATCCATATAGAGAACTGGTTGTTCACATATTTGAATCCCACCACTGGTGGGAGCCCCCCAAATATTGGTACACTGCTTTCATGTCACCCCAGTCCTTGTTTTCATTAAACTAAACATACTCAATTCCTGCAACCCTTCTTCGTATATGTTATTGATGATTTCACTTAAATAAAATTTAAGTGCCTTGCAAAATAATGGCTTCTCAGGGTGTCCTGAGAACCGCAACCTACGAAGTGGTATGCTGAAAATAGCAAGAAGTTCCTTGAAGATGGGCTTCAGTACAAGTCCGAAAGTTTGGAAGATTAAACCTCTGGTCCCAGTGACCCACACAGATTGGATCCTGAAAACAGCAAGTTAAAAAGCAATAAATAATTTGTAAGCTTATATTTCTAGGATCTTTCGCAAAAAGGACAAGAAAATCTCCCCAAACTAGAATAATGACCATTCCAATGACAAATATTATGCACTGTAAGCCATTGTAAAGAAAGCAACATTGGGATAAAAGATCTTAACTTCACATAAATGCTGATGAAGTATTAGATGGGGAATGTTCAGCAGAAGAGAAGGTTTTGGGGGACAGCTCAGTAAAAGTATGAATTCAGTGGGTGACTTCTGAAAAAAACAAATCCACACTGAGAATCACTAGGTAAGAAACTGAAAATAAAGCAACACATTTTATCATTCCTTTACACAAATCTATATTGTGACGACATTTGGAAAAAAATACACAACAGGTTTTCAAAGAAAGAAAGAGTCAACAAAGCATCTCTTGGATAGGAGGAGAATTGAGAAAATAGCTTGTGAAGAACAGTAAAACAAATCAAGAGACACTTCTCAAAACACTATGGTTGAAATGAAAAAGTCTGGTGAGAATATTAATCATCAACCACATGGCTCTCCAGACCGGATAAGTGTGTTGTACAAAGTCGGTCCTTCGTGCAGTGAAAATCAAAGTCAGCTTTGTTTCTTAAAACATATGAGAAGAGTTGTTCTCTGATTAACTATCTTTTTCTTTGACCAGAAGACCAAAGTAGTGTGAAAGGATAAATCCAGGTCATGCTCTCTGAAGTCAGATCAATAACTCAATCAGAAACAGGTAAGGCCTAAGTTCGACTCTACATGTTGTCAGTCATGGAGTTTTTAGATCAAGCAGGTGTGATCAAATCCAGTCAATCTAAGAAGGATGGGAAAACCATTGATCTTTGCTCTCATTACTGCTGAAGCAATTCTTACTAACACCTTGGAAAGCCCCCATGGCAGAAATGAAGCGTAGGAATAATGTGGAATGGAATACAGACTGTGATCTGATCATTTAGGATGTTTCTCCACAAGGAAATAAGTAAGTGGAACTTTAAGAATTTATTATGCATGTTACCAGTTCTATTTCTATATTGCGCTTTTAATGGTACCCCCGTTAATCTGTATGAGATTTCTTCATGCAAGCTTCAAAATAACCCCATGAAGTAGGCTAGACCTGCAACTGAGGCATGGGCACCCAGTAAGCTTCATGGTTTAGTGAGTTTCCCCTGGTTAAAATATCACATTTTTCAGAAGCATAGCATGTTTCCTAAAACTTAGGACAGACAATCTTTAAAAAAATGAAAATGTATCTTTGTTTGTCTGTTAGGAGTAGAGTGTCTAATGAGTATAAAATTAGTTGCTATGCATATTCACCAGGAATTACAGAGAACGTACATAATACTGTCCATTTTACTGATCAGAACAGAATAACGGAAGGGACCTTGGAGGTCTTTTAGTCCAACCTCTGCTCAAGAAGGAAACCCCATACCATTTCAGACAAATGGTCGTCCAATTTGTTCTTTAAAATCTCCAGTGTTGGAGCATTCACAATTTCTGGAGGCAAGTCGTTCCACTAATTAATTGTTCTGTCAGGAAATTTTTCTTGGTTGCTTCTCTCCTTGATTAGTGTCCATCCATTGTTTCTTGTTGTCACATCAACAAGTGTCAGGAAAAAGTAGATATATCCAGAAAAATTAATGCTGTTCCAGGACAGTATGTATAACCTTTTGCGTACTTTCAAAGCAATATGGGAATTCTCCAGTCAAAAGGAATGTATCTGTCTAATCTGTAAAGGTTTTTGAAGATTATTCATTTTGTTAAGTGTAAACCAGTTGAGATAAGCACAGTAGCCAAGATCCCTTGGAGAATACCTGTATTCCCAAGGGCATGTCCAGAATGGCTGATTGTACACATAAATCAGTTCACATTAGGTGTGTGTGTGTGTGTGTGTGTGTGTGTGTGTAGATATAAGTGTGTATGTAACCAGTGAAGACTGACAGTGTATATATAACTAGAATTAAGGATTGGACCATTGGCAGTTTGAATAGCTTCATCCTTGAAGTCTCCCTTTTAAGATCTTTCAGTGTCAACTCATATGTGTGTCTCTTTCCTTCTTGCTGAGTGAAAGGGAAAATTTGTTAAAGGACCTGTGTCATTTTGTTCCTGTCAAACATGAAAACTGTCAGCCCTGACAATATGTCGAGGCTGTAAAGAGATATAGCTCCAATAAAGGGCTTGTTGAAGTTTTAAATTTGTGTACCAGTAACTGTTTTCTCTGTCACATGCCTCTGATTTCATGCTTTACAAACCATGATGAGCTTTGCCATAGATCATGGTTTCCATTTTGTCCTAGAGAAACAAGGTCTGAATAGGGCACATCAATACATTTTATTGGTAATGCAGGCAAGGCGTGCCGAGGAAAAGGGCAAGGGGTCAAATGCAATTTCAGAAGACTTCTAGCAACCAAGGAAAACATATCTGTGGTCCAGTGAAATAATGCTCTAACTCAGATTTGTCTTGTTGTATCTCTTCTGACATGTGGAAATATACTGTAGGTGGTAGAATTCTAGGACAATATTATTGCCTAGATTACTGCAAAATGCTCTGCATCACAAAATCAGTGTAGGGACATTTTAATTGACTCAAAACTAAAATATTAGTTTAGTATTCAAAACAGTACTAAAATATTAACTGATGCCATCCATTTTGTTAGATTTGCAAAAGTTACCATCTATTATCCTTCAGAATTTAAGAACTGATTTTAGGCATAGCTCATAACACGTCTTGTCCAAATATTAAAATTGTAGTAGACACCATTACTGACAGAAGCTTGTTTATGGGGCATAGAAGTGAGGGCCATCTTTTATGTCATTTTTAATTAGTAGAACTCACAAATACTTTGTTTCTTTATTGTGTTAATTTCTTTGATGAGCTGAAGTGTTTTAATTGTGTGATTCCCTCCCCTCAACGCAGTTATGATTTCATTTTATTGGTGGAGAAAGTGACAGAGGAAAGTGAAGACGAGAAATTGTGAGGGAAAGGAAAGGAAAGGAAAGGCCTTTGCTATCCCAATTAGACTGAAATTTCAAAGGAAGATTTCCTGAGGGAATCCCTCATGCGGTATTTTGTAAAATAACATGTTCATCTTTCAGGAGGAAGTCTTATGCATGAGAAAAATATTGGATCAATTCTTCTGACCTTGGAAAAAAAATGGGAGAAATCATCCTTATAATGAAAATTTTCCAGAATTATGGAAGATCATTTGTGTCCATCTTTACTTCAGAGAAATGTCTCATGAGAATTGGACACTGTATGATCAAGTTAGGGATATTTAGCTTTCCAGCATAGCACCTTTTCAACAATTCTCATCTTTTCTTTCCCCCAAGTAAAGGAAAGCTGATATGGACAGATAGATAAGGGTGCTTTCAAAGTGCTAGAGCAGGGGTGTCAAACTGCTGGCCTGCGGGCCGGATGCATCATAGCAAAACCGCACCCACCCATTGCCGGCAATGGAAAAAAAGTCGCGATACGTAACGACACATCACGTGACGTTATGAGTTTGACACCTCTGTGCTAGGGGATGGCTTCTCTTTGTGGAACTGGTTCTTTTTTAATGGAAACAACAAGCTATTTTCTTCCTCAGTGACTTGCAACAAACCATTGATAATAGGCTAATTTTGGCCATAGAGTTGGGCTAGAAGTGGTCTACCATAGCAGAAAAATTGTAATATTGGCACTACTCACTAAAAGTGGTCCTTAACTTAGGATCATAATTGCGACTAGATTTTTCGTTAATAAGCAAGGTTGTTGTTAAGTGAATCATGCTCAATGTTATGACCTTTTTGCCACAATTGTTAAGCGAATCTTCACAATTCTTAATGAATTATGTGGTTGCTAAGTGAATGCACATTTCCCCATTAACGTTGCTGATCAGAAGCCAGCTGGGAAGTTGCAAATGGTGATCAGGTGATCCTGGGATCCTTCAATTGTCATCAACACATGCTGGTTGCTAAGCAGCCAAATTTTGGTCATGTGACCATGGAGATGCTGTAACGTTTGTAATTGCCAGGAGCATTTTTCACATTTTTTTCAGTACTGTTGTAAAAAGTCAAGGACTACTTAAATGAAATTTCAGATCCCTAAAATTCAAACATTTTTTTTAAAAAAAGATTCCAACTTCTGAGGAATATCCTTGGTCTTTTTACGATTAATCTCTTCTACTTATATTCCTGTCTGCTTGAAGGAAGAGCTTCGTTTGTTTATAAGATCGTTCTAACTCATAAAAGCTTCTAACCACCCTGAGCAATTCAACTGTCTCCCTCCATATGAGAACATTAAAAAGACTCACTGGGGAAAAATAGTAATAATTTCCAGCAGTTCAGCTGCATTCCCTAAAGTCTTTTAAAAAAAATCTCACATTGAAAAGGATGAATATGCAAGCATTGCTTCTTGATGTCCTCCCACAAGTGTGTGTGTGTGTTTGTGTGTAAGGGGTATTGGGGGAGGGTCATTTTGAAATCATTGTGAAAGTAATTGTAAAAGAAGCGATATGCATAAAATTACTATGGTGATGCAGTAAGGCTCATAAATCAGCTCATAGCCAATCCATCTGTAGCAATTTCAGCCCAGCTGATGGAAATATTAAAACAGAAAGGAAATCATAGTTAAAGATTGACAACTGCAGTTGGGGAAGGAAGAGAGTTTTCCTCTGCTTCTTCTACTTCACTGTATATTCATCCTACTTTAAAAGGCCCAAAATATTATGCTTGTCTTTTCGGCTTTTGTGGTCCGGGTCTAGCCTACCAAAGAAGAAACTTTTATTTTGAATATGATGAGTTACAATGATTGTCTTAATTGGTGGCAGCACCTAGCTGACTTTGGTCGTTCTTTGACAAACTGAAGGAGAGAATAGGAAGGGACTTTTAGAGGGAAAAACAGTACAGGATGCTTGGGATACTCTGAAAAATGAGATACTAAAGGCATAAACAAAAACAATACCACAGAGAAGGAAAAACAAGAGATTCCAGACAAAACCTGGTTGCACAAAGAGCTTTCTGACAAACTAAGGGACAAACAGGACAAATGTTAAAAATGGAAAGAGGAGCATATAACAAGAGCAGAATACCAGCAAATAGCCTGAATCTGCAAAGATAGAGTTCAATTTCACAAAGTGGGATGCTTAATTTTTTGCCATCCTTTTTTTTAAAGCTACAGATTCTCTGTTAACTATACAATTCTGGAAAGCACCCAACCTTCAAGAACAGCTTTTCATGAGGCAAACCAAAAAGCTGCTAGCTCTTCAGATGTAATCTACAGAAGAAGTCCAATAAAGATTATCAGCTCTACCTTTATTGTAAGGTTATAATATCAGAATCTTGCAACTCCCAAAGCATTTTTCCCTTCCTCTCTTAGTCTTTGAAAAACTAGGAAGGTTCCCCTCTGAAATGCTTCCCATGTTCCTCCTCCTGTGGACTGAGATACCTTTTATGCACCAGTTGTCCAGTCTGCAATTCTTTTTCCTGTCTCCCAAGGCCATTCCCACATACCATTACAGAAGCTTGATTGACTAGGATATTAGTGCTAATCAAGTACCCTACACTGTTTGAGTAAGGGTAATTTATTTTTGTTGCAGGAAAGGCCATCTTCTAAAAATGCACCCTATGGTTCAGATAGCTATCTTTTTTTTTTTTTTTTTTAATTGAAATTTTTCAAAAGTTTTACAAATAAGAATCCACCCCCCCCTCCCCAACCACCCCACCCCCCCCCCGACTTCCCAGAACTGAATATAGGATTATTTAACAAATATTTTAAAAATAACATTTACAACTTATAAAATAATTAATAATAATAATAAAAATCACAGTAATAATATATATAATAATAATATACATAACATAAACTTTAAAATGAATAATATATACTAAAAAAGAAAAAAAAAATAAAAAAAGAAGAGAGAGAGAGAAAGAAGAAAGAAGAAAATAGACGAAGAATAAAGCATATATATATATAAAAAAAAAAATATATGAATAATAATACGTAAAAAATGTATATATATAAAAAAGAAAAAGAAGAAAGAAAGAAAGAAAAAACAATCATTACAAATTATAAAAAGGCTAAATAATATTTTTCCATATCCAGATTTTGTTGTATAAAATTTATCCATTTTTCCCATACCGCAAAAAATTTTTCTTGAGATTGCTCCTTTAAGAAAGCCGAAATCTTTGCCATTTCTGCCAAATACGAAACTTTATGAAACCATTCTTGTAAAGTAGGCAAAGATTCCTTCTTCCAATATTGTCCTATTAACAACCTAGCGGCTGTAATCAAATTTAACATCAATATAACCTCCTTAGCATCACAGTCAATAACAATACCTAGTAAAAATAATTGCGGAGTAAATTTTACCCTCCTTTTAAAAATTCTTTGAATATTCCACCATATCTTAATCCAAAAAGCTTTTATATGCTTACACGTCCACCAAATATGGTAATAGGTAGCATCCAAATATCCACATCTCCAGCATTTCGGCTGTAGATTAGGGTACATAATGGACATTTTCTTTGGGTCAAGGTGCCATCTATAAAACATCTTATAAAAATTCTCTCTTAAATTTTGCGCTTGTGTGAATTTAACATTTCTTATCCAAATAAGTTCCCAAGTATCCATTGAAATCGTTTCACCAATATTCTGTGCCCATTTAATCATACAATCTTTAACTAGTTCAAGTTCTGAATCTAATTCCACTAAAACCCCATAAACTCTCTTAATATGGGTTGGCCTTTGATCTCTTACTTGTTTTAAAAAAATTTCATCTTCTCTAAGCCAGCCCATTTTACAATCCATCTTCCATCTATCCACTATTTGTCTATATTGGAACCATGAATAAGTTAAGTTTTCATGTGTTAATTCTTCCAAAGATTTTAACTGCCAGTCTTGGCCATCCCATCTTAATAACTGTACGTAAGAGACCTTGTCCATATTTACCCCTTTCCTTATACCTTCTATGGCATGCCGAGGTATAGCCCATAATGGTATTTTGAAGTCACTTTTATAATACTTTCTCCACACTCTTAGCAAAGAGTTTCTTATAATATGAGACTTAAAAACCCAATCCACTTTTTTATTAAATATTAAATAGGCATGCCATCCAAAAAGTAGGTCCCAGCCTTCCAAATGAAGTATTTCTGTATTTGTTAAATTCACCCAGTCGCTAATCAATGTCAATACTACAGCATCATAATACAATTTCATATTTGGTACCTTGAGTCCACCTCTCTCACGAAAATCTTGCATTATTTTAAGTTTCACCCTTGGTTTTTTCCCTGCCCAAACAAATTTATTAATACCTTTTTGCCATTCATCTAAATTACGTTCGTTCTTTAAAATAGGTAACATTTGAAACAAAAAAATAAACTTTGGCAGGACATTCATTTTAATAACTGCAATTCTGCCCATAAGGGATAACTGTAAATTATTCCAGTTTTTTAAATCCTTCTGTACCTCCATCCACAGCTTTTCATAATTATTTTTATACAATTTTACATTAGAAGCAGATAATGTAACCCCCAAATATTTTACCTTATCAACAATTTCAAAGTCTGTTAAGTTAACTAGAGCCTGTTTATCACCATTAGTCATGTTTTTAGCTAATATTTTGGTCTTATTATTATTAATTTTAAAGCCAGAAACACGTCCATATTGTTGAATCAATTGTAATAATTTCACCACCGAAGAAACAGGTTGAGACAAAGTAACAACCAAGTCATCTGCAAAGGCTCTTAATTTATATTCTTTTTTATTAATTTCTATTCCTTTTATTTCTTGAGACTCCCGAATTTTAATCAACAAAATTTCCAGTGTTAAAACAAACAATAACGGAGACAACGGGCATCCCTGTCTTGTTCCTTTTTCTATTACAAAAGCCTCTGACAAACCCCCATTTACAATAATTTGAGCAGTCTGTTTTTGATATATATTGGATAATACTTGTAATATATTTTGTCCAAAATTCATCTCCTTGATTAAACACAGCATAAACTGCCCAGATAGCTATCTTTTAACACATTTAACCCAACTATGGTGGTTGCAGCTGCATGAGTTGAGCTAAAACCTCCTTTCAGATAAATTTGATTGGTGGTTATTTCAAAGACATATTCAGGTAGTTTTCCTGATAATCTTGTAGAAATATTGATCATTGCCCCAAAGGTGTTTTTTCCCCCCCAAAAGGCAGCTGGATTTTCTTGGATTTTCCTTGAAAGCATTTTGCTTCTCATCCAAGAAGCTTCTTCAGTTCTGACTGAATGGTGGGGAATGGAAGGATTTATATTCCTTGCAGTCATCTGGTTGTTAGCACTCTTTCTGAGAGTTGTTGAAGCTACTTGGGAGTTTATCTGTGCCCTCAGGGTCATCTGAATCAGAGTGTAAATGGGTGTGGAACCTTCTTGGAACTGCTGAAAGGGCTGTTGTAGGCAGGAGATAGGTGGTGTCGTATCCCCCACCACCACCTCTGTTGAGAGAGGGCTATTCAATTTTGACCTCTCTTTCAAACCCGTGGCACTCTTTGTCCAGAATGTGGACTTTGCTGTCTTCACAAAAGTGACCCTTTTCTTTCAGGGGCAGATGCTGAATCCTATCCTGATGGGTTTGCTCTCCTGTGTTGTGCCATGCATTTGTGAAGTGGCTGTTTTGTTTCCCCAATGTACAGCTCTGCACAGGTCTCGCTGCACTGCACTGCACTATACATTCCCTAGTCAGAATTGAAGAAGCATTTTAGACGAGAAGCAAAACATTTTCAAGGAAAAAAACAACAAGGCAGTCCAGTTGCCTGGATGATTGAGAATATCCATGGATATTGGTCATTTCCTTTCTCCAAGATGGTCCCTTGACTTCACAGTCCAACCTACAACCATGGGCTTTCTGGTAAATTAGATTCCCACCTAAAGACTAACAGAGCCAACCTTGCTTCATTTTTGCCAAAATATTGTTTCTGTCTAATGTGTAACAGCCATTGATATGATCTGTGAAAAAGGAGAGAGAAAGAACAAGCAAAGCAGTTATAGTCAGGACAGAATTAAAATATGACTGCCTTGTTTATAGGATGGAAGAAGTGTTCCAAGTCATTGAGTCATTTTCATTTTTCAAACTGATGAAAGGACTTTGGATAAACTATTATCACATGATTTAATATCAACACGTTGAAGCTCAAATTATATACAATTTAATCTATAATGCATAGCACTCACATAAAGCTCAAGAAAAATAATGTCAGATGGTGTAGTGGAAGAAGCATAAAATAGAAACAGTCTATAAATATTAAGAGGAAAATCAATCAAATATTTCCTAAGCTTTTTTTTTTTAAAAAAAGGCCACTTCAAAGTGGTTGCAGACTTTCTGCCATAAATATAACCAGTTACAGAACTGCAAGGTGTTGTTCTTTGCAGACTCAGTTCAAAGACTCAGTTCAAAGACTAAAGGAAAATAGAAGCAGAGATGTGTCTGAATTTCACATACCTGAGTTTGGAAATAAGAACATTAATAGAATGACAGAGTTGAAGGGACCTTGGAGGTCTCCTAGTCCACTCCCTTGCTGAAGCAGGAGATCCTTATACCATTTCAGACAAATGGTTGTCCAATCTCTTCTTAAAAACCTCCAGTGATGGAGCACCCACAACTTCTGAAGGCAAATTGTTCCACTGATTAATTGTTCTCAGTTTCAGGATATTTAACAGAATAAAAGAACAGATGAACAGAATAACAGAGTGGGAAGGGACCTTGGAGGTCTTCTAGCCCAACCCCCTGCTCAAGCAGGAAACCCTATACCATTTCAGAGGCAAGTCATTCCACTGATTAATTGTTCTCACTGTCAGGAAATTTCTGCTTAGTTCTAGGTTGCTTCTCTCTTTGATTGGTTTCCATCTGTTGCTTCATGTCCTGCCTTCAGGTGCTTTGGAGAATAGCTTGACTCCCTCTTCTTTGTGGCAGCCCCTGAGATATTGGAACACTACTATCATGTCACCCCTGGTTCTTCTTTTAACTAGACTAGACATACCCAAATCCTGCAACCATTCTTCATATGTTTTAACCTCCAGACTGCTAATTATTTTAATTGCTCTTCTTTACATTCTTTTCAGAGTCTCAACATATTTTTTATATTGTGGTGACCAAAACTGGATGCAGTATTCCAAGTGTGGCCTTACCAAGACATAATAAAATGGTACTAACAGTTCATGTGATCTTGATTCTATTCCTCTGTTAATGTAGCCTAGGACTGTGTTGATTTTTTTAATATGATATTTAATCATTTTTGTTTCGATTCTGCAAGAGCATCATGCTATAATTTTCCTGGTCATTATTTTGGCTGAGATGTGCATGTAAAGAAGCTGAATCTAATGCAGTCAATAGCCTAAGCACCCATGAAACAGGAACAAGCACCATACTGTAAATCAGTGAAATAATAAATAATGAAAGGAATGGAAATTGTAGTCCATTGTATCTTCAGGTTGTCAGTTTGGGGAGAATCAGTATGGAGCAATTTTATTTTGCCCTTTTAGAAATGGAATCCTAACACTTATATGGCATTATTTCATCCAAAAATCGCAAAGCATCTTGAGTTGCTTGCTGCTAAAATATTCTATTTGGCTCTGATTCCTATCAGTGTTTCTATTAAAAAAACCCTCCACATGCAGTTAAATGCACAATTACCTTAAAAGGCACAATATTTAAAAAGCAATTCCTTGGTTTGTTTGTTTTTATGTACTACTTAAAATCTCAAGTTAATATGGGATCATAAGGACAGAAAAGAAATCATTTTGTTCTGAAATATATATATATATATATTTTACAGCGACAATTTGCTGGAAGTAGAACCCGTACTTCAAAAAAGACCCCGAAAAGAAAATTAAAAAAAAGGAAAGAACAGGAAGTGGCTGTTTATTCGGTTCCTGGGAAAATTACAATGCTCTTGCTGATATTTATTCAGCTGAACTTTAGAGTAGAACGTACACCCCAGTCTGGATAAGGTCTTTCTGTATATTTCAGCACAAGGAGGAAATTGCTCTCTAAGATCATTTGTGTTTGCAATTGTTTTAATTAACATACTAAGTGTATTTTCTTCTTTGTCCCAAAAGCAGCACTTGAGGTGGATATAAAATACAATTAAAACAAATATTGTAATCAAAACCTAGAAACCCAATGAAAAACACATCGGTGAACTTAAGAAATAAAGAGAACCTTCCATTATTAATGCTGCTTAGTAATGAAGTCCATTCAAAGGCCAAAAGGTGATCAGAATAAAAATGTCATTGCCTAAATGAAAATGTCTTCCACACTTTAAATGGATTTTAAGGACAAATATAAAACGCAACTAGCAACAATCTCCATCCACATAACCAGCATATCTGTACTTTCTCATCTCTAAGAACAATGATCAGACAGTTATAGTATACAGTAGTATGATTCTTCCCATATGTTTTTGCTAAATGCTGCTATATGCATCTTTGTTACCTACCATGTATCCTACAATCCTAACGAAAATCCCTAATTTCACATTTGATCAATCATGTGCCATTGAGTTAGCAATCATTGCTCTGCTTATGCATTTTCCTGTTATCTTTTTATAGGCCCCCAATTAAAACTACAGTATTTTTCATGCTTTTGGCAAGAAAGAAAGACATTGTTGGCAGAATTTCTTAGAAGTAAATTGAATTCATTTTTCAAGAATGAAAATGGTTCAATAAACTATGGCTTATTGAATTTTACCACAATTGACTGGTTCAGGTTGTAAAGCCTGCCATATAGCAGATGGGCCTTCTAACTTTCTACCCAGCTAAGGTGATCTGATGAGATCACCAAAAGAGGCCCTGCCAATTGATGTGAATCTGTTTGGAGACATTAGAGAGAGCTTGTAAGAATGGCTACGAGAGGATGAAGCCTCCAGGAGGCAATAAGTCATTTCTACTATTAATCCCAACAATAACATATCTTCAACTTCCTCTTCTTGCTGATTTGTGGATTCTTTGAAAGTATTGAGAGTTAAAGGAGTACTGCACAGTTGACTCCAACGCTGGAAGTTTTTAAGAAGAGACTGGACAACCATTTGTTTGAAATGGTATAGGGTTTCCTGCCTGACTAGCGGATTGGACTAGACGACCTCAAAGGTCCCTTATAACTCTATTATTGTTATTATTATTGACTCTTGCCTCTATTCCCTCTTAATTGGGAGGGGGAAATCACACTGCTGAAATCTAGCATTTTGCTATTGCAATTTGGCAGTGCTATCTTGGAGGAAAGGATGAGCACCAACAGTGCACTGAGAGCCTGCATACCAGTTTTCCATTCCCACTATAAGCCATGGTTTACAAACTACAAGGCTGAGTTTAAAAATCCCAAGCCAAAACCAGACAAACCACATGGTAGCTTAATGAGTTGTATGAATGCAGCAGGTAATATTTATAGTTGGCTCAAAAATAACATTAGTTTTCAAAAGGAAATCTCACAACAGAAGGGAAAAGAGGCACATGCATTACAGTACACAATGTAGATAGATGGATGGATGGATGGATGGATGGATGGATGGATGGATGGATAAATAGATAGATAGATAGATAGATAGATAGATAGATAGATAGATAGAGACAGACAGACAGACAGACAGATAGACAGACAGATAGAGATAATAGACAGACACACTTCACACAGCAATAAGGGAAATTGAGTGTCTATTATCTGCCCAGCACCTCCCTTCCTTAGAACTCTTTTTAGCTCTCCCATTGTTTATTAGATCTGTTTATTATTGTTTTTCCCAACCAATCAACAGCATCCATAATGAGCTACAATGATGGCAAAAATGATGCCTCTCTCATAACATCACCGCATTGGCATTTTGATCTCGGATGCAAGTCTGTAAGTTTTGTCTTTTGCATGTTAATATCATCCCATTTGTTATGCTTTCACACAGAGCCTGCTGATGTCCATGCAATCAATATTGTGTTTCTAATTTAAGGCAGTAACTAATTTATTAATAGACTGGTTTTAGATAGTTGCTCTTCAATTTATATGGATTTTCTCATAATCTGTTTTCTTCTGGAATGTAATTGCATTGAAATTGTTTAGCATAAAGGTGAGACATAAATGTTTTAAATAAATAGATTAAATCCAAAGTGTCTACTATATTATCAAAAGAGCTACTTTTTAAAAAATACCCAAAGAAAAAAACACAATAAAGTAACTGAAATAAGGCTGTAAAATTAAAGGAAGTTAATAACCACCATTGTAGCTGATGTTAGTTGTCAAGACTTCCTGAGCTATAGGGAAGAGAAGCAAAAAGTGGAGAATCCTTATTCTCTCTCTCTTATATACTCTAAGCTAGTAGATAGAATCATTTTGCTTTGGGTATTATAGGCCATGCTTCGTGGCTTGGCACATTGGGTGAATCCAACCAATTATGGTGCATTCAAATAAAGCACAATTATGCAAACCATGCCTTATGATGTTTTATGAATACAGGTAATCCTCGACTTATGATCACAACCACAGCCCCAAATTTCCATTGCTAAGCATGTCAGTTGTTCAGTGAGTTTTGGACCCCTTTTATGACCTTTTTTTTGTCACAGTTGTTCAGCAAATCACTGCAGTTGTTCAATGTATCATGCAGTCATTAAGCAAATCTAGCTTCCCCCATCAATTTTGCTTGACAGAAGCCAGCTGGAAAGCTTACTGTTGGTGATGATGTGACCCCGGGGATACTGCAACTGTCATAAATATAAGCCAGTTGCAAAGTGCCTGAATTTTGATATAATAATAATAATAATAATAATAATAATAATAATAATAATAATAATAATAAGTTGGAAGGGACCATGGAGGTCATCTAGTCCAACCCCCTGATCAGGTAGGAAACCCTATACCATTTCAGACAAATGGCTGTCCAGTCTCTTCTTAAAAACTTCCAGTGTTGGAGCATTCACTGTTTCTGATGTTGGCAATGCTGCAACACGTGGAAAAATGGTCATAAGATTTTTTCAGTGCTGTTGTAACTTCCAATGGTCACTAAACAAATAGTTGTAAGTGGGGGACTACCTGTACACCCTTTTCTTGCTGTCATTGGCCCATGATGTCCCAGCCTCTGAGCAGGCGTAGCAAATGAACTAAGTCAGTGATGGCGAACCTTTTAGAGACTGAGTGCCCAAAAACTGGCCCCGCCCCTGCTCCACCCATCTGCCCGCCCCTGCTCTGCCCCCCCCTTCCCCACCCCACCTGCCCACAGGACCATTCACCACCTCTAGGGCCCGCCACAGATCGCCCAGGCAGCCCAGCAGCGCTATGGCGGCCACACCCTCTGCCCGCGCCCTGCAGCATCAACTGCATGAGGGGGTGTGAGAGCAGAGTCTTGTCTACGCTGCCTGGCTGCCATGTCCTTGGCTGCGCTGCTCCGGGTGGGTCACGCTCAAGGGCGACTCTCCTTCAAGGGGGCTGCTGGAAAGGAGGGGGTCGCAGGAGAGGCAAGGCTGGGGCAATGGCACGTGTGCCCACAGAGAGGGCTCCAAATGCCGCCTCTGGCACCTATGCCATAGGTTCACCACCACTGAACTAAGTTATCAACTGATCGTGTGTGCTCTTGTGTTGTCTTCTTGGTTATACTGAAGGCTGCAAGAACAATTGTGAGAGCACATGGAGAGAAAACTCAGTTCCATTGACTTGTGACTGGAATGCCAAGTGACGATTCTTCCCATTTGTTTTGTGCCAATAAACTTCATAGGAGACCTGGCTGACCCATAATCTCTCCGTGCATCTAGCTGTTCATTAGTGACCCTCCAAGATCACTGTGACCACGGAGATGGCTGTGATTAAGAAGCTACATAAACAGATACATGAAGAAAAGGAAAACAAACGCTTGCTCCCTCTTTGAATCAAGCTCAGAGGTTAGAGAGGTTGGCTCATAAATATCCATTCTCAAGTCATGAGAGAGCGGCTTTGAACAGCCTTTCCAGGGACTATTCTGTTTTGTTTTTTCAAAAGGCAAGACAAGAAACCATGGAAGGAAGCTAACCAAAGAGAGAAGCAACCTAGAACTGTGGAGAAATTTCCTAACGGTGAGAGCAATCAACCAATGGAATAGCTTGCCTTCAGAAGTTGTGGGTGCTCCACCACTGGAGGCTTTCAAAAATGGACTGGACAACCATTTGTCTGAAATGGCATAAGGCAGGGGTAGGCAACCTTGGCTGTTTTATGACTCATGGACTTCAACTCCCAGAATTCCTGAGCCAGCCATGCTGAGGGGAAAGGGAGAAGTTTCCAAGCTGAGCCATGCTGGCTCAGGAATTCTGGGAGTTGAAGTCCACGAGTCATAAAAGAGCCAAGGTTCCCCACCCCTGATCTAGATCATGATTTGATGAGTTTAGATCAGGGGTAGGCAACTTTGGCTTTTATGACTCGTGGACTTCAATTCAAAGAATTCCTGAGCCAGCATGGCTCAGCTTGGAAACCTCTCCCTTTCCCCTCAGCATGGCTGACTCAGGAATTCTGGGAGTTGAAGTCCATGAGTCATAAAACAGCCAAGGTTGCCTACCCCTGCTGTAGGGTGTCCTGCTTAAGCAGGGGTTTGGACTAGAAGACCTCCAAGATCCCTTCCAACTCTATTTTTCTATGTTCTATGTTCAATTTCTGCTATTTCCAATTCTTGCAGGAATTGGATTGGATGAAACCAAACAGTGGTCCAAAGAATAAATCAAGCGTTCATTCTCCACTGAAAGATAATAGCATTGGGCTAGTTTCCTCTTCCTCCTAATTATATGCTCTCATCCTGAACTCAAGGGTTTGATATATTTTGCAGAAGACAACTTGATGCCCTGCAGAGTTTTAAATTGTGGCCATATTCACACCAGACACTCTATTGTAAACCTTCATTAGGAATCATGAGTGCCTAATTTCCCACATACTGCTTGTTAACTTAAGTGTTGAACTTCAAATAGGAATCATATCACTTTAACCTGAATGCTATACCTTGTATTACCGTTAGGTATGGAGAATCAGGATCACATGTGAAGTTCCAGTTCAGAAGGTTTATTGTTCCTGCCTACACTGAAAAATTTAATCAACTACCGTACTAATTTGGCTCTAAATAAGAATCAACTGAATTCAGAATGGGTTGGACTTGTATTATTTGTGGGAACGTAACAACTCCAGGCTGATTCCTCTCTTTACTTCACCCCCAGACTTTCTCTTTTCTTCTCCCACAGTTACCATAGTTACAGGATAAATAATGATGATGATGATGATAATGATGATGACGATGACGACGTTATTGTTGTTGGAAGGGACCTTGGAGGTCATCTAGTCCTGCTCAGGCAGGAAACCGTATACCATTTCAGACAAATGGCTGTCCAGTCTCTTCTTAAAAACTTCCAATGTTGGAGCATTCACAACTTCTGGAGGCAGGTTGTTCCACTGATTAATTGTTCTAACTGTCAGGAAATTTCTCCTTAGTTCTAGGTTGCTTCTCTCTTTGGTTAGTTTCCATCCGTTGCTTCTTGTCCTGCCTTCAGGTGCTTTGGAGAATAGCTTGACTCCCTCATCTTTGTGGCAACCCCTGAGATATTGGAACACTGCTATCATGTCACCCCTTGTCTTCTCTTCATTAAACTAGACATAACCCAATTCCAGCAACCATTCCTTATATGTTTTAGCCTGCAGTCCCCTAATCATCTTTGTTGCTCTTCTCTATACTCTTTCTAGAATCTCAACATCTTTTTTACATTGTGGTGACCAAAACTGGATGCAGTATTCCAAGTGTGGCCTTACCAAGGCATGGTAAAGTAGTATTAATACTTCACGTGATCTTGATTCTATCCCTCTGTTAATGCAGCCTAGCACTGTGTTGGCTTTTTTGGCAGCTGCAGCAAAATGCTGGCTCATATTTAAGTGATTGTCCACTAGGACTCTGAGATCCCTCTCACAGTTACTACTATTGAGGAAGGTACCCCCTATATTATATCTGTGCATTTGTTTTTTTCTTGCCTAACTGTAGAACCTTACTTTTTTCACAATTGAATTTCATTTTGTTAGATAGTGCCCAATGTTCAAGTCTATCAAGATCCTCCTGTATCTTAAGCCTGTCTTCTGGAGTGTTGGCTATTCCTGCCAGCTTGGTGTCTGCAAATTTGATGAGTTCCCCATTTATCCTCTCATCCAAATAATTGATGAAGATGTTGAAAAACACTGGGCCCAGAATAGAGCCCTGGGGCACCACACTACACACTTCCTTCCATGTAGATACAGTTCCATTGAGGACCACATACTGAGTAGGACCGGTCAGCCAGCTACAAATTCAGCTGTTGGTGATACTGTGTATTATCAAGTAATAGGTTGTAGTCTACTTTATCAAATGCCTTACTGAAGTCCAAGTAAATTATATCCACAGCATTCCTCTGATCCACTAATTTTGTCACCTGGTCAAAGAATGCAATAAGATTTGTCTGGCATGATCTGTTTTTGACAAACCCATGTTGGCTTTTGGTAATGACTTTGTTTACCTCTAGGTGTTTGCTGATTCGTTACTTGATTATCTTTTCCAGAATCTTCCCAGGTATTGAGGTCAGGCTGATAGACCTGTAGTTTCCTGGATCCATTTTCCCCCCTTTTTTGAAGATGGGAACTATATCAGTTCTTTTCCAATCCTCTGGTAGTTCCTCAGTGCTTCAGAATCTTTGAAAGATATAGTTCAGTGGTTCTGAGATCACATCTGCCAGTTCCTTGAGGACCTTAGGGTGTAATCCATCTGATCCTGGTGATTTGAACTCATCTAGGCTGGACAGGTGCTCACTTACCATTTTCTTGCCTATCTTAACTTGTGTTTCTAATCTGTTTTTTATGGTACTGTTTCTGATAGGTTGGACTGTTTTTTCCCTTTGTGTAAAGGTGAATGCAAAGGCATCAGATTTGTGAGGTCATCTCAGGCCACAGAGGAGGAATCCTTCAAACTGAGGTAGATAGCACATCTGGTGTTCCCACAAAGCTTTGAGGCTTCCAGAGGTTTTTTACAACAGGAGACAATAAACATTTGGTTCAGTTGTGGTTTCAGAAGATACAGTACAAAGATCATTGTGCAGCACTTCCTTTACACCTATGAAACAGGAGATTCTTCCCTGGTGAGAACAACCCACGACAAAAGTGAATACATCAAGGAAACAATGATAAGGGAAAACAGCTGGAATGCCAATTACCCCATCAGTTATCCTCTTCCTTCCTCCATTCCAGCCCCAGGGAGCAAGTGTGAAGATACTCAAATGGTAGTGTGTAACAACTGCAGACAGTAAAAGGGACAAAGACAGTGTCTATACCAGGGGTAGGCAACCTTGGCTCTTTTATGACTCATGGACTTCAACTCCCAGAATTCCTGAGCCAGCATGGCTCAGCTTGGAAACCTCTCCCTTTTCCCTCAGCATGGCTGGTTCAGGAATTCTGGGAGTTGAAGTCCAGGAGTCATAAAAGAGCCAAGGTTGCCTAGCCCTGGTCTATATGGTACATTTAAATGTGCAATCCAGTGATAGAAACATCGTTTATATAAATGTTCAAAGATGCATAATGGTGTGTCAAACATATGCTGGAAATATTATCACTCCAAAGGCACCTTTTATTCACCTGTGGTGGATACGGAAGAAGCTAAGAGCTTTGGGGAAAATGTGTACTTTAATCCTTGGACAGCAAAGTTAACCAACAAGCAAGTATTGGAGCGCTTAATACCAGACATGTCACGGGAAGGAAAAACTGTTTCTCACTTACTTTGGGCATGTCATGCAGGAGAATTCAACGGAGGAAGCAATTATGTTGGGAACAGTTATTGGTAAAAGAACAGGGTGGCTGGACACCATCAAAGCTGATACCAACCAGAGCATAGAACAGGGGTCTTCAAACTTGGCAACTTTAAGACTTGTGGACTTCAACTCCCAGAATTCCTCAGCTAGCCAGTCAACAGGAGTGCTGGCAAATGGTTGTCCAATCTCTTCTTAAGAATATTAGATTAATCTTGACTGAAGATAGATAGAGATAGATGGAAAGATGGATAGATGGATAGATAGATAGATAGATAGATAGATAGATAGATAGATAGATAGATCTAGATAGATCGATAGATAGATCTAGATAGATCGATAGATAGATCTAGATAGATAGATAGATCTAGATAGATAGATCTAGCCAGCCAGCCAGCCAGCCAGCCAGCCAGCCAGATAGATAGATAGATAGAGATAGAGATAGAGAGAGAGAGAGAGAGAGAAAGCTAGATCTAGATAGATAGCTAGATCTAGATAGATAGCTAGATCTAGATAGCTACAGTAGATCTAGCCAGCCAGCCAGCCAGCCAGCCAGCCAGATAGATAGATAGATAGAGAGAGAGAGAGAGAGAGAGAAAGCTAGATCTAGATAGATAGCTAGATCTAGATAGATAGCTAGATCTAGATAGCTACAGTAGATCTAGCCAGCCAGCCAGACAGACAGATAGACGACAGACAGATAGATAGATGAATATTAGATTAATCTCTGATCTTTGGAAAGTAGAAAAATGATTTTTTTTGTTAACCTCATTATTTTCTAATGGGAGTATATCTAGATTTTTTTTTGCAACAAAGAAGAATCAAGTATAGTGTGCATGTTTTATAATGAATTAAACATAAAAACTAATGGGTCCCATTTGTTACTATTAATGCTAGAGTTCCAAATGTTATAAATTGATTCATTGTTCATTCAGAACTAGGCAGGTCAGTTTCTTTATATTCAGTTCGCTTTGCAGGAATTCATTCTTAAGTTTCTTCTGTTCTGCTTTTTAATTAATCTGAAATGTTTTAAAAATTCAGATTTAAAGAGATATTTAGGAATGTGCAATTAAAATAAACGTATATGTAAGAGAAACATTTCAACTGAAAGTTAGATGCTTTGAACTGAGAACTGTGGAGCATATTTCTGACAAAGTGTAAAATCTGACACATCATTACAGATTCTCACTTTCATCTAGTTTTTGCAAATCAAAATCATTTGGAGTCTCTTTAAATCAGGGTTTCTCAACTGACCAGGCTGAGCTCGAGGGAGGAGATTAAACATGCCATCAGTCATGAGTCTCTTCACGCCCACAAGAGATCTAACTCCATCCCACCTTGAATGCCTTCTTAATTCCCGCTCATTTCCCTTGACTGCTAGTAGTTCAGATTCTTGCTTATTGCTTAAGCTTGCAATAAATGTTTATACTGCCTGAATCTCCTAATTTCTCCAGTGCTTGACATCAATCCTTGGCAATGTAAAGACATGTGGACTTCAACCAGTGGTGGGATTCAAATGTGTGAACAACCAGTTCTCTTGTGTGGATGCCGCTTCCAGAAGTCCATTCTGGGCCTGGGCAACAAAAAGTTAGCTACTGGTTCTGCCGAAGTGGTGCAAACCGGCTGAATCCCACCACTGACTTCAACTCCCAGAACTCTCTGGGAGAATTGGGCTGGGGAATTCTGGGTGTTGAAGTCCTCACACTTAAAGTTGCCAAGGTTGAGAAACATTGCTTTATATTCTGTTTTCGTTAATATATCAGATGGAATTCACAAGGGTAGATGGGAAGAGAAAGATTGGCAGTTGAACCTATCCATTCTTCATCTCAGACATAATATGAGTCCTATTGTGATAGGCCTTCTTTCCTTGCATGATGCTGTACTCACTAGCCTTTAAAATAAGGAGACAAAGACTACATGCCCTGCCTTGTTTCAGATGAGAGCAAAGGGAATATGATATAGAATTACAAAAAATGAGTGCTTTTTAAATAATGGATGAAGTTTCAATAAAGAAAATATTGCTAATCTTGTGTGACTATAGAATCCAGTTGGGAACCTTATCCACTTAAAAGTAGATTCACTGCAAATAAAAGGCAAGACTTTTAAATATTTTCAAGGCAGGAAGAAACAAACAATGTCTTCCTCCAGGACCAAGGGTTGGGGAGAAGAAACACAACTCCCTGTAAAGTAGGCAAAGTTAAAATATGATGTGGGAAACTTCAGTTTAGCTTCTTCTCTTTTCCTGATTCTTGATTAGATTTTTATTTCAATGGAGTTTCCTGACTCCACTTTTATTATGAGAACCAAAGCTGCTGACCCACTAAACCACAAAGAAGTCTTCTGGTGCCACTAAAAACAACTGTTCACCACAAATATCTCAACATTTAGTGTGTATGCAAAGGAATGTATACATGAGACCAATCCGATCTACTGCCAAATAAGGAGAACCCTTGCAGATGAGCTTTGATTCCATCCTAAGAGCATGTGAAAACTTTTTATCCTGGTTTGCCCAGAAGTAGAGATAATTTGCTCTCATAGTTAAGGCACCAGGCTAGGAAATAGAAGACTGTGAGTTCTAGTCCCGCTTTAGACATGAAAGCCAGCTGGGTGACTTTGAGCCAGTTGTACTTGGTCCAACTCACTTCATATAGTTGATGTTGTGGGGAATAGAATAGAATAGAATCTTTGTCATTTTAAATGTACACTAATTAGCATACATTAAAACAAAATTTCATTTCATTCAGCTCTCAAAAAAATACCATTATGCTTATACCCACATACATACACTTATATAACACAGAGAAACATCACAGTTTAGTTTAAATGTATACATATACATGGCAAAAAAAAGAGAGAGTCCTATGAATTTACAAGACAGATGGCATGAGGAACAAAGCTGTTACAGAAACTAGTAGTTCTGCTATAAATACTTTGAAACCTCCTCTCAGAGGGGAGCAACAGAAATAGACCATGAAGTGGGTGTTTGGGGTCTCTAACAATGCTTCGAGCTCTACGCACATAGCACTTCTAAGCAGTATCCTGAATAACAGGAAACAAGTTTCCTATAACCTTCTCAGCTGTCCTTATCATCCCTCTGTATGGACCTTCTATCTGAGACACTGCTATCATCAAGCCAAACAGTGATGAAATTTGTTAAAATGCTCTCAGTCGTGCCAGTGTAAAAAGTGGCCAAGACAGAAGGAGAAAGATCTGCTGTCTTCATCCGACGCAAGAAAGGCAGATGCTGGTTTGCACACTTCACTAAAGATCATGTATGAAGAGACCAAGTCAGATTGTTAGTTATCTGCCCCCCCAGGTGCTTAATACTATTGGCCATCTCCACAGCTGCAGGCTTGATACAAAGTGGAGTATGACTATGCTGGCTCTTTCTAAAATCAACAATGGTCTCCTTTGTTTTATTAACATCCAAAACCAAGTTATTTTTATATTTTTATTTTTGAACAGGAAGAGGAAAGAGTATTTGGTATGCTCATTGCCTTAAATAATTGATAAAGTTTCAATAAAGAAAATATTGTGCATCTTGCGGGACTATAGAATCCAGCTGAGAGCCTTACCTGCTCAAAAGTAGATCCACTACAATAAAAGGCAAGACTTCTAAATATTTTCAAGGCAGGGAGAAAGTAATAAAAGAAGGATAACAAGTAATAAAGGATAAAAATATGTAACAAAAGGTTCATGTTCTTCTATATTATGCCCATTGGTTTTTTTTTTAAAGTAAAAGTCATGGTTATGTTGACTTAGCCCTTCACTTTTAGAAATCCTTCGTTTTAAAGAGTTTCTTAGTTTCAACTTAAGGAGCAATTAAAGTTACTTCCTTATGCCTATGATCGTCCATCAGGAGTACAAAATACATTTTGGCCTAAAAGACACATTTGTCTTTTGAGTTGCATCCAGGGATCAGATTCCAAGCAATAAGTCAGCCTGTGACAAAAGCACTGATGTCGTTTAATTTACTTTAAAACAGTTAATAGAATACCCGTGAATGGTAATGGCAAAGGACCAAGGAGGCCGAAGTCAACTATGAAAGCTTGCTGGATGGTTTCAGGACAGATTCTTTCTCAATCTGTATGACTTTTGGGTTTACAGATGAAAAATTGAACATAAATCTATCAAATGAAGAAATAGGATCATTCACTTCTCATTTTTTTCTCATATTTTTCCTCATTTCAACCCCGAGCTACAAATATTCTCCTTTATTGGGATCATTCTGTAAAATTGTAATCCAACATATGCAGAGCACCCACTTAGGAGAAGACGTTTTAGCACCAAATAAATAAATTCCATCAGATAAAGGTCAAGTCAAAGGCCAGTTTTAGCCAGATATGCTGTCCATAATTCCTCTGTCTCCTTCCCTTTTTCATCTCAAAGCATCATTATATAGTGTAGTTTAGGGGAAATATGCTCCCAGTTATTATTTTTTTAAAGAACACCTTTATGTCATTGCTTTTGACAGTCTTATGATTATGTTTAATATGGGGGTGACCCAGAATAACCCTTTAATGCAAGATCATGATGCGGCAGTGTTTATTTATCTATTCTTTCGCCTTTGAAATGGTGACGGTGATTAATAGGACTACCTTTACTGCTTGCCCTCTCCTTTCCAAGGCCATCCTTCAAGGACATCTTATTTCTTTATAAAATGCTGATAAATCTAATCTTTCTTCCCTGATCTATGCAAATGAGTGCATGTTTTGTACTCACACATTCTCATTTCCTAAAAGGCAAAGCGCTGGTCATTTAGACTGCGAACTAGCTATCACTTTGGCCCAATCCATTTAAGATTAAGCACATTGAGTTGCTGCTGATTTCAGCATGGTGAAAGGCTGATGTTCCACTAATAGTGAAAGGGGTATCCAATTTTGGCTGTATAGTATGCTATTTTCTTCAGTCACCCCCCATTTCACAGAGATTGAGCTTGTAAAGGTTTTTCACTGAATACACAATGTACTGCAGACACCTCAATGTTGTGGGTACCTGTTGGAGAGCAACCATCTCACTCAGGTGGAGGGATCAAGCAGGGAATTAGCTTGGAGTCATTACATAAACACAAGGGAACACAAATTCCTATCCCCATCCCTCCCGAATGCATCTGAGCTTTATTCTAGCCTTTCCCCGATGAAAGTATCAGTCTGGGAATATTCCTATGGAAGATTCCTATGGAATAATAAAGTAGCTGGTTTGAAATCTACATGTGTGGCTCTAATTGTTTGCACCTGATAGCAGCATGAAAAATATGGGAGAGAAATTGTCATCTGCACATGTTCAAGAATTCATAGAAAAAGATTTAATTAAAGCAGAATATGTCTTATTTCTGGGACAAGCAATTGTTTTGCAGTTGAAGGGCATATTCTGTATTTGGCTTATCAAATTTTAGAGAGATTATAAGCCAAAAAGACATGGTAGTGAAGTCACTGGGGGTAGTGGTGATGTGGCTTACGGTTCATGAATTGCCCATGCGTGCCTTAGTTTCATAACAATTAGATGTAAGGAGGCAGTAGATTTAATTTCATTCGATGCAATCAACCAAAGACTTGGCTAACCATACCTTGGGGAGGTTATAGTATAATTTGGATTCCTTACTAAGCAAGGACTTAGGATCAGTGACCTAAATGGCCTTCTCCAGATCTACAATTTTAGGATTCAGTGTACCTCTGCAATAATTGAAGATCTGTCTTCTCCAACATGGAAGTACCTTTATGGAATCTGCAGATCTCCTTCTCTGCATCACCCACTTCAAAGCTCTATTTCATAACACCAATTAAAAAGACATTTTGTTCTCAATGGCCACGTCCAACTTCTTTTCTAAAGAAATCTAAGTCAGGGGTCTTCAAACTTGTCCCTTTTATGACTTGTGGACCAACTCCCAGAATTCCTCAGCCAGTGTGCCTGGCTGAGGAATTCTGGGAGTTGAAGTCCACAAGTCATAAAAGGGCCAAGTTGAAGACCCCTGCTCCAAGTCTTCTCTTGCAATCTTCCAGTAGCACAGCAATGCTGGTTTGTTTAGGATGCCACCTGGCTGAACACATTTAGTAAAGTTTTGCCATCTTTCTTCTGTTTATGACTTTGTTTGACTTGGCTGATTTTGTTTTATTAGACGGGTTGCACACTTATGCTATTACGTACGTTCACATGATATTCTGAGCAGTTGGAGATTTTTACTGTTAATGTGGAACTTTGGGGAGAATTACATGAATACATCCATGCATTGAAACAGTCAGTGGCCTTGAATCTAAAGCTTTTTTTTTTTTACTATGTCCTCTTCCATTACATTATATCCCACCAAGTGGGAGGGGGGATGGCTGGACCACACTCTTCTCTTTTAAAATTGAAAGGGCAGGCTTTGAATGGAAACCTGAGTGAGGGTAAGTAAATATTTAGTCTTTGCACCACCACTAGCAATGAAATAAACTATAGGAAAGCCTTTCCCCACTTGGGAATGTGCTGTGGCTTACAATTTCCAAATTTCTCCCCACCAGTTAAAGAGATGGAATTCTGAGAGTTGCCATCCAACACATTTAGAAGCCATTAACTTGTGGAATCCTTCCGTAGGGAGACCATCCCTACTATTTAAAGAATAATCTTGATAACTACAAGGAAGAAAGGGCCAAATGATTCTGGGATGGCACCCAGATCCAAACTCATTGACTGTTCTATCAGTGGAGGTTCTTAAGAAGAGATTGAACAGCCTTTTGGCTGGAATGGTATAGGACAGTGTTTCTCAACCTTGACAATTTTAAGGCATGTGGACTTCAACTCCCAGAATTCCACAGCCAGCAATGCTGGTTGTGGAATTCTGGGAGTTGAAGTCCACATGCCTTAAAATTGTCAAGGTTGAGAAACACTGGTATAGGATTTTATGCTTGAGCACGGAGTTGGACTAGAAGACCTCTGAAGTCCCTTCCAACTCTGTTGTCCCAAAGGTGCTGTCTCAGAACTGAAGAAGCTTCTTGGAGGAGAAATGGACATTTTCATATCAAAAAAAAAAACAAAACACATTTTACATTCTGATTCTCATTTTCTCTTCCTGTTAATCTGGATGTCCCAAAGAGGCTTCTTCAAAAGGCAACTGGACTTTGTTTCTCCTTGAAGACATTTTGCTTCTGTTCCAAGTAGCTTCCTCAGTTCTGACTGACAGTCAGAACCAAAGAAGCTTCTTGGATGACAAGCAAGACATCTTCAAGGAAAAACAAAGAAAGTCCAGTTGCCTTTTGGGACAACCATGACCTGGATGATGGAGCATCTCCACAGACCTTCCAACTCTGTTATTCTGTTATTCTGTAATCTCAGCAATCTGGCCATTCAGTTTTTTGAATATCAAAAGCTAACATCCCAAAGCAAGCTTGAATATCAAAACAGCAAATGACAACAGATTCTCAGGCAGACACGTTCATTAAATAGATTAAGAGGACTAAGAGCTTTATAACAGAAAAGGCATATGGAGATAACAGAAGCTTGGTATTTTCATCTTTCAGAAGATGTTCTTCCTTCATGTAAGCATGCCGGAAAATCAGATGGATATATTTGGAAGCAGTTGAACTGGGACGAGGGGAATGAGAAACAGTTCAGTACAAAATTGATACGGATATCTTAAGGACTCCGACTCATAATAGGAAGGAGCAGGGCAGGATTATTTCTGTAATTAGGGTGACTGTAAAGATGTGCCTAAAGCAGAGGGCAAAAGATTATGCAATATTTCTAAAATACAGGTAGCCCTCGCCTTACGGTTAAGCCCAAAATTTCCACTGTTAAGCAAGGCAGTTATTTTGTGAATTTTGCCCCAATATATGATCTTTTTGTCACAGTTGTTAATTGAATCACTTACCTGAATCATATAGTTATTAATCTGGCTTCCTCCATTGACTTTGCTTATCGAAAGCCAGTTAGGAAGGTTACAAATAGTGAACACGTGACACCCCCCAGGATTATGCAACTGTCATAAATACATGCCAGTTGCCAAGGACTGGAATTTTGATCATAGGACCACAGGAATGCTGCAAAGGTTATAAGTATGAAAACTGGTCACAAGTCATAAGCCAGACAGTTGTTAAGTAAGTGTACCCCATTTTACAACTTTCCTTGCCACACTTTTTTCGGTGCCGTTGTAACTGCGAACAGTCACTAAATGAAAGGTAGTCAGTTGAGGACTACTTGTAAATTTCTGAAGTTTTGGGAAATGGACCATATGCCACTCCAAGGCACCATCCCAATATGGGTGAAGCCATATTTCTGATTTCATCACATATCTTCAGATCAAAGTATGTAGCACTTGAAAAACTAATTTCCAAATCTAGCCAAAAATGGTCTTTCTAATTCTGAAGAATCTGGGGGCAGTGAAGTTGTGGATGACTTCTCTAAATTTCTCCAGAAGATGGAGAAATTTAGAACTGTTCCTTATGGGCAGGACCACCCTCTTCTCACTACGGTGACAATCCGATTGCTGCTGAAAGAGCCACATTAAACAATAGATCCTCCTCCTGATAATTGAATGGAGGTATGAGAAGCTTGGGACACTGCAGAATAACAGAGATGGAAGGGACCTTGGAGGTCTTCTAGTCCAACCCCCTGCTCAGGCAGGAGACCCTATACCATTCTGGACAAATGGCTATCCAATCTCTTCTTGAAACCTCCACTGATGGAACACCCATTGTTATGTCCTGAGCCTGCTGAAGCATTCAGCAGGCTCAGAAATGTTGCAAAGGGTCCCGGGCGGACCAAAAGCTGCTGGGGATCAGACTGGCTGTCTCCAGCCTTGCGCACATGCGCAAGGCAGGAAACAGCCTCTGCAATCATTGGTTGACATTGTCCGTGGATAGGACACGATAAAAGGCCTGCGAGCCGTTTTGCTGTTGTTGGTTGTGGAAGTGAACAATAAAGAAAGCTTGTTGTTAAACGATGCTTCTCCTCTTAATGCCACCAACCTGCAAACATAATACCCATGTTTTCTGAAGGCAAGCTGTTCCACTGGTTTATTGTTCTCACTGTCAGGAAATTTCTCCTTATTCTAAGTTGGTTCTCTCCTTGGTTAGTTTCCATTTGTTGCTTCTTGTTCTGCCTTCACGTTCTTTGGAGAATAGCTTGACATTCTTTGTGGAAGCTCCTGAGATATTGGAACACTGCTATCATGTCAGCCCTTGTCCTTCTCTTCATTAGACTAGACCATGGGTAGGCAACCTTGGCTCTTTTATGACTCGTGGACTTCAACTCCCAGAATTCCTGAGCCAGCCACGCTGAGGGTAAAGGGAGAGGTTTCCAAGCTGAGCCATGCTGACTCAGGAATTCTGGGAGTTGAAGTCCACGAGTCATAAAAGAGCCAAGGTTGCCTACCCCTGGACTAGACATACCCAATTCCAGCAACCATTCATCATATGATTTAGCCTCCAGCTCCCTAATCATCATTGTTGCTCTTCTTTGCACCCTTTCTAGATTCTCAACATCTTTTTTATACCATGGCAACCAAAACTGGATGCAAGATTCCAAGTGTGATTTATACCAAGAATGATAGAGAGATTATGGTAGAACTTTGATGATAAGACAGAATGTCCAGGCACATTTCTTGGCTGGCTGGCCGGCCATTAAATAAGAAGGAGGGATACCCTCCCCACCACTTCTCTTGTCTTTCCAAGAATTTCAAACACAAATCCTTTTTCATCAAACGGAATGAGATTCTCTACCCAGCATTAATAATATCATGATTTTTTTCCAGCATTGACATGTATGAATTTAAGGCCTGCTTTTTTCTTGGCAGCCTTTTAGTACAGATTCCAGAATCCCTTCTTAATAGGTTTGCATGCTTGTCAAGTGAGGCTGATGTGTCTCATCCTTTTGCGCAATACCCTTTCTGCATGGTTTATTAGCAGAAAATGTTGACCTCTTGGTGTCTTACCTTGTAATTTGACAGAACAAAAAAAAATTAACTTTGTAAGGATGCACTTCATTAAGCTTACTCTTGCATTAGGACTGCTTTAAATAGTATCTGATTATTAAAATCTATCCTTCAGGGATATTTCAGGAATGCTGTTGTTGTTTTCTAGCCTAGTACCAAAATGTCTCTAGCAGATATGCCAGAATTAGCCGCCTTCAGGAATGCTTCTGAAATAACTCTTGTTGTTTTACTGTCCATTTTCATTACTATTGAAATCCTCCCAGAATGTCTAAATTAACCTTCATGGAGACTTCAGAATAGCTCTGAAGTTCTGGAAAGATTACAATAAAAATTCAGGAAGTAATATCTAAGTAAATAAGTACGTAAGGAAGGAAGGAAGGAAGGAAGGAAGGAAGGAAGGAAGGAAGGAAGGAAGGAAGGAAGGAAGGAAAGAAAAGGAAGGAAGAAAAGGAAGGGAGATTATATATATATATATATATATATATATATATATATATATATATATATATATATATATATAATATGTTTTCTGAGGTTTTCGCGGGTGTTTGTATGTAGGTCTTTGGTTATTCGGGTTTTCTCCCGCATCAAATTGAAAGTGTCTTGGCAACGTTTCGATGAAGTCCCATTTGTCATCTTCAGCCGAAAACACCAGCCTGAAGATGACGAATGGGACTTCATCGAAATGTTGCCAAGACACTTCCAACTTTACGCAGGAGAAAACCCAAATAACCAAAGACATACATACATACATACATACATACATACATACATACATACATACATACATACATAAAACAACACTAAAAATAGAAGAATGATTCCTGGGTATGTACATGTTAAAAGACAAAGAGTGATCTCCAGGAAATATAAACAATAAAGTTTTGATAAATAAAACCAAGCTTACGATGGCCTATAATTGCCATCATCGTCAGGGTATAAACAGGTCGATGGGAGAACCTACTTATAGATGTAACTGCGTCTGTGCTCGGCTCCTGGACCTCGTGATAGATCCCGGCTGACCAATCTTTGCCTCACCTACAAAGTCAATTGGTTTGTCCTTGCATCCTTTACCTACATGTGTATTACCACCCACCTCCCCCTTTTTCCGTGTTCATAAATCAGGGGGGCGCCCCATGTTTCCCCATGGAAAAAGAGGGAGGTGGGTGGTAATACACATGTAGGTAAAGGATGCAAGGACAAACCAATTGACTTAGTTAATTGTTCTAACTGTCAGGAAGTTTCTCCTTAGTTCTAGGTTGCTTCTCTCCTTGATTAGTTGCCATCTGTTGCTTCTTGTCCTGTCTTCAGGAGCTTTGGAAAATAGCTTGACTCCCTCTTCTTCGTGGCAACCCCTGAGATATTGGAACGCCGCTATCATGCCCTCCCCCCTCGTCCTTCTCTTCATTAAACTAGACATATCCAATTCCAGCAACCATTCCTTATGTTTTAGCCTCCAGTCCCCTAATCATCTTTGTTGCTCTTCTCTGTACTCTTAGTAAGAGTTCTGTCATGATGCTTTCCTTCAGAATGTTCTTGACCACAGAACACCAGAGTCAGTTGCAGGTTAATGGACATGATGGTGCCTCAAAAGATAGGACGTTTACACTTGCACCTACCTCTGGACTATCTCTACATAAAGGAAGTGCAAAAGAACCCCATGTCACTATTGAGAATTTTTCTGAAGTTCTCTTTTGCTTTGAAGAAAGTGAATGATGTTTTAGATATTCAGGTAGTTGGTGGAGACCTGTATTTTACTATTAAATATCAAATTTGCATCATCCCAAAATTCAGAAAGGCCCTTTCTTTAGCCAGACCCAATGCCCTTCCAATAGCTATCACTGAAGGAAGATACAAAAAACTGTCCTTTGAATAAGGATTGTGTCCAAGCGGTGATGGAATAGTTGAATCAATAGAACATGTTATTGGTGGTACAATAATTAGAATGTAGTATTGCAGGCTGAATATGCCCACTGCCACAGGTTTGATCCTGACCAGTTCAAGGCTTTCCATTCTTCTGACGTCAGTAAAATGAGGATCCAGATTGTTGGGGGCTGACTTTTTAATCCACTTAGAGAGGCTGTAAAGCACTATGAAGTGGTATATAAGTCTAACTTTAGCTATTGCTAAAATGCTATTATCAGATCAATCTGATTTCCTCTGTCTACAGCCAAGTACTCAGTAATCTGCATTTTACGCTTAGATATTTTAGGTATCTAAAATATACATACATAATACATACATACGTACGTACGTACGTACGTACATACAAACACATCTTTCTTAACTGCAATTTCTTTATTCTACATGCTGCTCTATGATTGAATAAAGATTGGATGACGATGATGATGATAAAGATGATCAAGTTTGCAACAGCTTTAATGCTAAATTAAATTATTTTATTACAGTTTAGTTAGGATTTCTCTCACCCAAACTAACATTTCATGTGACTGCATTCAACCTTTCCCTTATTTTTAAACTTTTCCCTAAGTTTCCCATACTTTCTGTTTTGTACGGGAATGCATATAAATTGGAGCGAGAGAGAGAACGGATTTTAACAAGGCAGGAAAAAATTAACCAGCAAAAGTAAAACTCTAAAGCCATCATTTTAAACTCTCCCCTCTTTTTCAGCACGCAGTGCCAGCTCTGACCTGTCACACAGAAACATTTATTTTAGCAAAATATTATTTTAAAGTCATGCTAACAATAATTAGGAGCAAACTGAGTTTTATCAAGTAACACAAACGGTGGGATTTCAGAGCTGGATTTCGGCTGGTATTTTAATGAAGTGTGTGTTAACAGCACAAAATCTTCTGTCACACCAGCAGCTGAGTTTCATATACAGACCTTTGATAGAGGAACCATATGTTAACACTCAGGCTCCTAAATCACAGATGACCTCATGAACTAACACTTTGGTGATCCATCATCCAGGCCACACATCTGCCTCATTCTCATTGGTCAGGTACAAATTGTGTAGATACACTGGATCCTTTCAAGACTATGAAGATTTGACTGCACAAAGAGGCCTTATTTTCCACTGTCCACTTTCTCACCAACCTCTGTCCATATAGCTTAATCTCCTTGTATGAGAATTTCTGTATGTGCCAAGAATCCATTCTAGTAGCTAAAGCAGACTCATCAATTCTACCTTGTTCTCATTCTTCTTTTAAGAAATCTATGTTTTTTAATTTTAATTTTGTTTTTTATTATATATAGAAGTCTACTGAAAATGTTTTATTTTATATTATATATGAAATAGTCAAGAGAAAAGAAGAACTACGGGAGACATGATAACACTGTGTTCCAATATTTGACAGGCTGCCACAAAGAAGAAGGAGTCAACCCATTCTCCAAAGCGCCCGAAGGCAGAAACTATGGACTATTGCTGGCTGTGGAATTCTGGGAGTTGAAGTCCACATGCCTTAAAATTGTCAAGGTTGAGAAACACTGGTCAAGGAGAGAAGCAACCTAGAACTAAGAAGAAATTTCCTGACAGTAAGAATAATTAATCAATGGAATGACTTGCCTTCAGAGGTTGTGGATGCTCCATCACGGGAGGCTTTTAAGAAGAGACATTTGTCTGAAACGTTAGAGCAGTGGTTCTCAACCTTTTTAATGCCGCGACCCCCAACTGGTCGTAAGTTGAGGAATACTCAACCGGTCGTAAGTCAAGGACTACTCAACTGGTGCAGCACCGTTTGCAGAATGGGACTTTTGACGGGCTCAGCAGGGCAGAGACAGCCTGGACAATTCCTATTGGCTTTTGAAAGCCAATAGAATTAGACTCTATTCAAGAGAGTCTATTCCAGTGTTTCTCAACCTTGACAATTTTAAGGCATGTGGACTTCAACTCCCAGAATTCCACAGCCAGCAATTGCTGGCTGTGGAATTCTGGGAGTTGAAGTCCACATGCCTTAAAATTGTCAAGGTTGAGAAACACTGGTCTATTCTATTGGCTTTCAAAAGCCAATAGAATAAAAGGGAGTAGCACAGCTAAGGAAAAGGGGGAAAAAATGGCTGATTGCGTTGTTTGGCGACCCCAGTGAAATGGTTGTTCGACCCCAAATGGGGTCCCGACCCACAGGTTGAGAACCACTGCGTTAGAGGGTCTCCTGCTTGAGCAGGGGAGTTGGACTAGAAGACCTCCCGGGTCCCTTCCAACTTTGTTATCCTGTTAAAAACATTTCCTAACCAGGGCTTGTTTTCCACAGCTGAGAAGGAAATTTTATATGGGATGATGACCTAAACCATGTAGCACAGTCTTTCCTACTTCTGCTGTATCTTTAGGTATTTTGAACTACTAATCTCTGTCTCTCCTAACCATAATGGTTGGGGCTGTGGCAGGTGGTAAACAAAGTAAAATCTTTCCACTTTGTCTGGCAGCAACCCTTGACATTGGCAGATAAATGTATTTCCCAGCTCTTTGTAGGAATCCCAGTGGTTAAGAGTGAAAAAGAATGGATACCAACCTTACCCTAGGTTTTATTCCCCAGCAGTGAATCAGATGATATAAGACATGTGCAGCTGATACTGGATGTGTTCCTTCCTTATTCTGTACCATGAACAACAATGTGAGATGTTGCCATCTCCCATATGTCTTTCCATCCCAAACTAAGACTTGGAAGATGCTTAGATCATAGCTACCACTGAGATGAAAAATGGCATTTGGGCCACTAAGTCCTTAGTGCAAAATCCAAATTACAGTATCCTTGGTTCTATATTTTCTACTTGGCAAATGGTTTTACTATGGATCTGCTCTCGCTGTTAGGATTTTTTTTTCTAGCATTCAACTGGAATCTGCCTTTCTCTGGCTAAAATAATTATTCTGTATCTACACTGAAAACAAAATAAAACAGGTCTTATTCTGTCATTCTTTTGCTATGACTTTTCAGCCTTCACACCTCAAAGCTAATTCAAAGGATTTCAATATTAATTCTTTTATCATCCATAAATGATAGATAAATAGATAGATAGATAGATAGATAGATAGATAGATAGATAGATAGACAGACAGACAGACAGACAGATTTTTTTTTCTTCCTAGTATTTTTCCAGGCTTGACTTTTTTCAATCTCAAATGTCCTTCTTTAAACCTGTTCCAGTTTCCAGTTCATTTGCAAACTAGCATTGGTGCAGCTGTGTGCTGATGTTGCATTTTTCAGCCACTTTACAGTGAGCACTAATCTTCAGTTTGCAATCAACTATTTTTTCAAGTTTTTTTTTTCTTACAAATCTTGATGGAAGCCAGGTATCCTTTACCCTATACCTGGGTATATGATTTTTGTTGGTTTCCCAAGTTAAAAACTTTGCATTTGTCTCTATCCACTTTCATTTCATTAACTTAGATCAGGGTTTCCCAAGCTTAGCCACTTTAAAATGTGTGGACTTCAACTCCCAGGATTCTCTAGTCAGCTGTGCAAACTTTTATGGACAAAAATTAACAGTAAGAAAAGGTAGTAATAATACTAGTAAAATTGACTCCCACTTACACTTCCTTAGAGTTTCATCAAATGTCTGTCCGATGTAGCCATTTTTTTTAACCCCACATTTTACAATATAATGAAACCTTTTGCAATGTAAGGGTTTTCCCCGAACCTTTATCAGATGTCCTGGAAATGTTTCTCATTGGTCCTGCCCAAATTTTTCAATGATTAAAAAATGTGCCTTTTCTTCAGAAAGAAGAACAGCTAAGATGATTAAAGGCTTGGAGACTAAAACATATGAAGAATAGTTGCAGGATTTGTGTTTGGTTAGTCCTGAGAAAAGAACGACATGATATCAGTATTCCAGTATTTGAGGGGCTGCCACAAAGAGGAGAGGGTCAATTTATTTTCCAAAGCACCAGAAGGCAGGACAAGAAACAATGGATGGAAAATAATCAAGGAGAGAAGCAACCTGGAATTAAAGAAAAACTTCCTAACAGTGAAGACAATTAACCAGTGGAACAGCTTTGCCTTCAGAGTTTGTGGGTGCTTCATCACTGGGGGGTTTTAAGAAGAGACTGGACAATCACTTGTCTGAAATGGTATAGGGTCTCCTGTTTGAGCAGGGGGCTGGACTAGAAGACCTCCAAGGTCCCTTCCAGCTCTATTCTGATTGATTCACTACAGGTTTAATTAAAAAAATATATCTATAGCTTCACAGTTAACTTCAAGAGGCAGGAGAACTTGATTTTGAAGTTCAACTGCAACAATTTGATTAACTTTGAATTCATTAATAGTAGCATTGCCATTTGAATAACTCTGTATTATGCCTGAGGAACACAATATGGTTTTGTTAATCTCTAAGTGGTATGCACTGCAAATGGGAGCCTGGAAATTAAGCTGAGTTACTTATTCTGATGGTACTGTAATCCGATTAGTAAAAAATCCCAAAAGGATCTGCTTTCTGACTAACCATCAATTATATGAAAATGAAAACCCTCTTTAAATATGCTGAAATGTTACACATACCCCTTGCTCTACTTTTGAATAACAGGGTGTCCTTCGCTTCCCGTTTCCATCATGGTTCTAAATAATGCCTGACAGGGTTTATTTTTAAACAGAGGGCAATATCACCTGAAGCATACTAGGAGTCAAAGGATATCTTTTGTGCAATTGCCGTTCAAGGTTGATTTAGCAGAATATCCAATGACTTGAACATTCAAGGAATAACAATGGTACTGAAATTTCCTTCCAACATCAGAAAGGATCTTTTTTGGTGGGATGCCATTACTATTATTGCCCAAAGGGGGCAAACTTACAGGACCGCATACTGCCGCATAGTTCCCAGAGACCGGTGAGGTCCCACAGATTGGGCCTCCTTCGGGTCCCGTCGGCCAGACAAGGTCGGCTGGCGGGTCCTCGGGGAAGGGCCTTTTCTGTGGTGGCTCCGACCTGGTGGAATCAACTTCCCCCCGATATTCGAACTACTCCCACCTGGCCGGCCTTCAAGAAAGCCATTAAAACTCTCCTGTTCCGGCAGGCTGGGGGTTGATGTCCCTGGGGGGGCCGGGATACGATTGGGACATGCTGTGTGAATGTACTCATTTTTATTGTTATATTTATTGTTTTAATTTTGTACGCCACCCTGAGTCCCTAGGGATTGGGCGGCATATAAATTTTATTAATAAATAAATAAATAAATAAATGTAAAATTCAAATGCAAATTGATCAGTGTTTTTAAGAACCAGCTTTAGAGCTTTGTATTGCTCTTCACAGAAAGTGAAGAGGAACTAAAGAGCCTCTTGATGCGGGTGAAGAAGGAGAGTGCAAAAGTTGGCTTGAAACTCAACATTAAGAAAACCAAAATCATGGCATCCGGCCCTCTCAATTCCTGGCAAATAGATGGGGAAGAAATGGAGGTAGTGACAGATTTTATTTTTCTGGGCTCAAAGATCACCTAAGATGGGGACTGCAGCCAAGAAATTAAAAGACGCTTGCTCCTGGGGAGGAAAGCTATGGCAAATCTAGACAGCATACTAAAAAGCAGAGACATCACCCTGCCAACAAAAGTGCGTATAGTCCAGGCCATGGTTTTCCAGTTGCAATGTATGGCTGTGAAAGTTGGACCATAAGAAAGGCTGAGCGCGAAAGAATTGAGGCCTTTGAACTATGGTGCTGGAGAAGACTCCTGCGAGTCCCTTGGACTGCAAGGTGATCAAACCAGTCAGTCCTAGAAGAGATCAACCCCGACTGCTCTTTAGAAGGCCAGATTCTGAAGTTGAAACTCAAGTACTGTAGCCACCTAATCAGAAGGAAGGACTCACTGGAGTAATGCTGGGAAAGATTGAGGGCAATAGAAGAAGGGGACAACAGAGAATGAGATGGCTGGATGGAGTCACTGAAGCAGTAGGTGTGAGCTTAAATGGACTCCAGAAGATGGTAGAGGACAGGAAGACCTGGATGAACGTTGTCCATGGGATCGCGATGGGTCGGACACAACTTCGCAATTAACAACAACAAAATTGCTCTTCAGTGTTAATTTTATTGGGTTTTCATTGGAACTATGCATTGATTAACAGATTTTACATCCTCTTTTAAAATGGCTGGAATGTTCAAAAAACTGCTGGATCTTTCCAAACCAGAGCAAAATTCAACAGGTTAAAATTTGCTAGAAAAATTAGTGAATCACTAATTCATTAATAAAAAGAATTAATCATAATTAATAAAATAATCGATAGCTTTCTATTGGAATGGCGGCAAGTATGTACATTATAGTGTATTTTGGGCTTTACCCAACAGAATCACCTACTGGGTTTTCTCTAGATTTAGAGGAGTTGCAGGCCAGCTTTAAAAATCCATTTCGGAAAACAAGATAAACGCATGATTGATTGATTTATTACATAACTTATTTAAGAGCGCTGAGTGTCTACGAGCATTAATTTTTTTCTTGCTGTCTTGCAAAAAAGAATGCTCATCTATCTGTAAAGATAAAGATAAAAAGCGTCCTTAAGAAATCCAGATTCCTTCAATATTTCTGATCCCTAAATTAGCACTCCTTGCTTTTCTTGAGGGGGGGGGGAAGAGATTGCATCCATGAATATTCCTTTAAAGCAGGGGTCTCCAACCCCCAGTCCGTTGACCTGTACCGGGCCGTGGCATGTTAGCAACTGGCCTGCACAAACAACGAAAGCCCCATCCATGTGACGCAGGCAGCACACAAAACCACACCCCTTCCGGTCCGTGGAAAAACCTCCATCCACGTAACAGGTCCCTGGTGCCCAAAAGATTGGGGACCTCTGCTTTAAAGGACACTTTCCCATTGTGTTATGGTTGAGTATAGAGTCTGGCTAGCTGCACAGAATGCCGTCAATTACCTCATCATTTAGGATAAATGATGACATCATTGGCAGGACACTCTGTGCCATGTTGTATCACGGCATTAGGTAATCATGGTGTCTCTGCTCTCTGCTGCCCCCCCTCTGCCCATCATATACAGTGCATGTTTCTGGTGCTTCCCCCCACATTGTCCATGTTGTCCTGAGAGCACATTAGGCATCGTTGGGCTATACATGCATAATCTAGAAGATTTCTTATGGATTCTAAATCAGCATAATTTTATTTCTAGCACCTAAGTGGGTTTTTTTTCCTCTCCCCATGTGTGTTTGGTGCCAAAGTCATCCAACTCTCAAATTATTTTGTTTTTTTTTTGTGTGTGTGTGTGTACATCAAGGATGAGCTCTGTTTCTGCAGCCGAGAATGGAGTCTCGTGCTGCAAAGCGTATCCAAGTTGCGTTACAGACAGTGAAATCATCTTTGCTGACTTGTCACCATTCCCAGCGGAAATGCTTCTGCCAATTAAATTAAGTGATTGTCTTGATTATCAGAGACTTGTGGGAGTCCATCATGCTGGGACATAGTCACTTTTATTTTATGAATTGCTTTAAGTGGGCATTGCATAAAGCATTACCACTTGGAATGCTAAAAGTCTGCAAGTCTGGCTTCTGTCAGCAGCTGCAGTCGAGACCAGAGACTGAGTGAAGGAGACACAGAACCACAAGAGAGAGGAACTGATGCCACCGAATACCAATTAAGAACAGTTAATCCTGTTTTTAAGGGAGGTGAAGTAGCTCCACTTGATCTGAAAGCAATAGCAAATAGCACTTAGACTTATATGCCGCTTCACAGTGCTTTACAGACTTCTGTAAGCAGTTTACAGAGTCAGCATATTGACCCCAACACTCTGGGTCCTCATTTTTCCTGATCTCGGAAGGATAGAAGGCTGAGTCAACTTTGAGCCAGTCAGGATTGAACTGCTGGCAGTGGCAGAGTTAGCCTGCAATACTGCATTCTAACCACTGTGCCACCATGGTTCTGATGTAGGTTGTCCTCTAATTATAACTATCTATTCGATGACATATTACAACAAGCACTGAAAAAGAGAGTTATGATTTTTTTCACACTTACACAACCGTTGTAGCATCCCCATGGTCGTGTGATCAAAATTCAGATGCTTGGCAACTGGTTCGTATTTATGACGGTTGCAGTGCCCTGGAGCCATGTGATCACCTTTTGTCACCTTTCAACAAGCAAAGTCAACCGGGGTGCCAGATTCACTTAACAACCTTGTTACTAACTTAACAATGGCAGTGATTTACTTAATAACAGAGGCAAGAAAGGTGGCAAAATGGGACAAAACTCACTTAACAACCATCTTGCTTATCAATGGAAATTTTGAGTTCAACTGTGATCGTATGTAGAGGACTGCCTATACTGATATTATTTGAACAAGACCTCTGCAAAGTCCACGTCTCCTGCTGGTTTCTGATATTATAATAAAAATTAAGACTTATCAGTACAAGGATTGGATGGAGTATCTATGTTTTAAACAACTAGTAGTTCTCAACTTACGACCGGTTGCTTAGTGGCCATTTAAAGTTATGATGGACTCAGAAAAAACTACTTACAATGTGGATTTGAAGTTCTGACATCAGCCCCCGGTCACATGACCCCATTTTGGGTGCTTGGCCACTGACCCACATTTATGATTGTTTGCAACATCCCAGGTCACATGACTGTGCTTTATGATGTTTTTCCTAGAAACTCCCCTTTTTCTTTGGTTTCTGGCAAAAAAAAAAAAAAAGCCCTCTAGCAAACAATTGTTGTTGTTGTTATTTGCGAAGTCGTGTCCAACCCATCGCGACCCCATGGACAATGTTCCTCCAGGCCTTCCTGTCCTCTACCATCTTCTGGAGTCCATTTAAGTTCACACCTACTGCTTCAGTGACTCCATCCAGCCACCTCATTCTCTGTCGTCCCCTTCTTCTATTGCCCTCAATCTTTCCCAGCATTAGTCCCTTCTCCAGTGAGTCCTTCCTTCTCATTAGGTGGCCAAAGTACTTGAGTTTCAACTTCAGGATCTGGCCTTCTAAAGAGCAGTCGGGGTTGATCTCTTCTAGGACTGACCGGTTTGAACGCCTTGCAGTCCAGGGGACTCGCAGGAGTCTTCTCCAGCACCATAGTTCAAAGGCCTCCATTCTTTGGCACTCAGCCTTTCTTATGGTCCAGCTTTCACAGCCATACATTGCAACTGGGAGTAGCAAACAATGGATTCACTTAATAACCACAATGTTCATTAACCTACCATGGCATTAATCAAACCAAGGAAAACAAACAAACAAATAAAATTTAAGTCTTGAATTGGCTTTTGCAAACCATCATACGTGAAACTGATTTTGAATTTCTGGCAGGGCAAATCTATCAACACCCTGTCTTCCCCTGTTCATTCCTTTTCTAAAAGAAATGGGAAATTCATTTGGACAGAGATATATTCACTATAAATAGATAGAGAGATGCAAACACATTTGTGTGCAAGAACATGCCACACCCTTACACAGACATACTCATATACAGAGAGAAACACATAGAGTTTGGATATGCTGCGTTATCTAGCTCCAGAGGTGTTAATTTATTTCCAAACTGTCTGAAATTCTCATTTTCCTCTCTGAGAAACAGTTTAAATCAGAACATGATGGCGATGGATGGAAGAAATATTTTGAAATAACTCTGTTGGCTGCCAAGACATTTCTAAGCAGGCGAGAAAGTATTGGTGCTTTATTTTAAAATCCTCTGAAGTTTGGGATTTAGATCTTATTCCCATATCAGCTTTCTGATATATTAAGGTCATTTTCAGGGGGGGCCACATCTGGATGCCCCTGTTTAGGCCAGGGTGCCAGCCAGCAGTGAGTTACTTCAATCATGCTATCCCATTGATACAGCTCCTTTTCTTCCATAGTGAGATTATTGTTTATGTAAGTGTATACATATAGCCACAGTAAATGTTTACTGAAAACTTCTTATGGATCTTTTTTTCCATAGAACAGACAAACCGAGCCGAGGTGGCGCAGCAGTTAGAGTGCAATACTGCAGGCCACTTTAGCTGACTGTGTTGAGCAGGTCAGCGGTTCAAATCTCACCGGCTCAAGGTTGACTCAGCCTTCCATCCTTCCGGGGTAGGTAAAATGAGGACCCAGATTGTTGGGGGCAATGTAAATATATATATACATTGCTTAATGGTGTACACTGCTTAGAGAGTGCTTGCACTTAAAGCGGTACATAAGTCTCATAAATAAATAAATAAATAAATAAACAGAAAAAAAATGAACGTGTGAACCATGGTTTTGATATAATTTCTTCTACCTTTTTTATTTTGCACTTTAGCTTTCCTCTTTATTAAGATGACCAACTTTTTTACAATGAAAAGGAGGACACAAATAAATTGAAGAAAAAAATATCGTAAATAAAAAAACATTTTATTCATTGCAACAATAATACAGAATACATATAATATGATAGATGCATAATAAAAAAACATTTAAACAGCACCGCTGCCCCGCCGTATAGTGGGCCCTGTGGTTCCCAAATCACCAGCTGGCCATCTCTGACCTCGGGGGGCAGCCTGCCATCAACACACCCCTCCTGCAGCCGCCCCGCCAGCACCACCGCCCACCCTGCACAGCCCCGTGTAGAGCGGGCCCCGTGGCTCCCACAGCACGGGGGCAGCTGGCTGCCGCCACCCCTCACACCCCCGCCCGCAGCAGCCCTGCTACCCCTGCCTCTTGTGCCCACAGCCATTATTGCCATAGCAGGGCAGAAGATCAAGAGAAACTTACCGTGGCATCGCCACTCCAGTCTCCTCCAGGTATCTTCGGGACTAATTAGGAGATGGTGTAGTTGGGTAGCAGGGAGGGGTGCAAAGTTCCTGCCAATTCGCCTTCGCTGCAGACAACTTGCATGTGCAAAGTTTGCTGGCCTGGTGTTTTGGCGCGCTCAGCAGCAATTCCTATTGGCTTTCGAAAGCCAATAGGGGGAGTAGCACAGCTCATGCAAAAGTTGAAAAAAAACCATCAAAAAAAGTGCCTGAACTCCATTCTGAGTGTTGTATGAGAAAAGAAAAGCTCTGCAGATTACTCTTCAAATATCGAAAAGGAGAGGACACTTTTCAAGGGAGGACAGAACTCACAAAAGGAGGACTGTCCTCCCTAAAGGAGGATGGTTGGTCACCTTATGTTTGTGTCTTCCTGTTTCTTTTTTTCCTTCTTACTCTATTCAAAGACATTATACTTTATCCTGGTCTCTTTCTACACTTCCGTGGAAGCATCAGCCACCCTGTACAAATGTATTAGAATTATTAATTCTTAGAAATAGAAACAGCAAACGGCCTTGATTCATGAGGGGAAGTTCCAAGTTGGGAAAAGCTGAAACACACTGAATAAACAGCCTTCCCCACATGTTGGATACCCACTTCGGTGGAAATCCCTAACAAGCACCAGAGATGGCTGCTGTAAACAAATGTAGTCCTTGACTTGCAACAGTTCATTTAGCGATCGTTTGAAGTTACAACATGACCGTTTTTCACACTTACGACCCCTTCAGCATCGCTATGGTCACGTGATCAAAATTCAGATGCTTGGCCGCTGGCTCAAGTTAATGACGGTTGCAGCGTCCCGGGGTCATGTGATCCCCTTTTGTGAGCTTCTGACAAGCAAAGTCAATGGGGAAGCCAGATTCACTTAACAACTATTTTCCTAACTTAATAACTGCAGTGATTCATTTAATAACGGTGGCGAGAATGGTCATAAAATGGGGCAAAGTTCATTTAATTGTCCTATGTAGCCACAGAAAATTTTGGGTTCAATTGTAAGTCGAGGACTACCTGTAGGGAATAAAGCAATCCCACTGTCTATTAGTATCTCCTGTTAGATCTATTTGTTGTTTATGTTGAAACGGCCCGAGCAGTGGTCTGGCAACCTGTATTCAGTGATACGTTGCGAAGCGAGGAATCCCTGAGGCACAGTTGAAAAGCTTTCAAAGGCAGGGGCAAACCTTAAATTGCCTTCTCCCCCCCCCCCCTAGGATCTTTAGATCTATAAACCTCTGACGTTAAAGTTTAAATCCTCTTGTAAATGCTTAGCTCTTCACCAAAACTGCAGTTCCCAAAATTGTGGTAGAAGGCAGCCATAGATGTTACAACAACAAGGGTAAAATGCTAAAATATAGGCAGGGTAGACATGCTGGCCAAACATGTTGCTGTTCATTTTTTTTTCTAACTCCTGTGGCTCTGTTCCCGGCGTGCTTCTGCAAATATGTAGATATTAACCTCAACATTTGCATTCCTTAACTTTGCTTAATGGTTATGCTTATGCATAATACAGTTTGCAGATAAGGTGAAGGCTTAGGTTACGCCTCCTCCTCCTCTTCTTCCTCCTCCTCCTCCTTCTCCTCCTCCTTCCAAAGAAAACACAGGCATTAAACAAGCTATTTCTTACCCTAGGAATTGAATGCTAGAGGTTGCGACTCATTGGAACTCTTCTTCCTATATGCTCAAATGTCTCCTGAGAATTTGTAAAGCTGCGCATGAATATGTAGACCAGCAGAAGATAAACAAGGCAGATGCTGAGCTGATCTCTTCTGGGCATCTTACATCACAGAAGCTAACATATGGCTCTTTCTCTCCCGTCTTCTGTCCCCCCCCATCCACCCCCACCCCCTACAATATAATTCCTTTCTCTTCCCTGAAACGATAAGATGCTTAAAATGCTTTTTTTTCCCCTCTTTTTTCACTTGCTGCTATGCAGCGAAAGGACAAATTGGGGGACTCTGCTGAAAAAGTGGAAAGGCCTACCGTTAAGGCCCTTATTTATAACCACACATGTTGACTGGGTTCATGTATTTAAAAAAACAATGAATAATAATTAATTATCATAAACAATATGTTAATTAATCACTCAATAGTCTTCTTCTTGCTAGTATATATTCAATGCTACATATCACATTCCTTTCTCTCTAACTTGTTTTTCTAGCCATGGATAGAAATTATCCCATGTTCTAAAATACACTGAGTCTTCTTTTTCTTTTACCTTTAAAGTCAGTCTCTCCATTTCTGCGCACTCTAAAATTTTCTTAATTAGTTCTTTTTCAGTTGGTAAATTTTCATTTTTCCAATATTGGGCAAATACAATTCTCGCTGCAGTTAGAACATGTAAAATTAAATATATACAGTCTTTCTCATAATTTGCTCCTATTATTCCTAACAAAAATAATTCTGGCTTAAAATCTATTTGTTTTTTTTAATCATTTTCTCTAGCCATAAGTGTATTTTTGACCAAAATCTTTTAGCTTTATGTTATCCTAACCCCAACCCCACCCTATTCCTAATCCTATAAAAATTAATTAATTATATTATGATGTATGTATGTATGTATGTATGTATGTATGTATGTATGTATGTATGTATGTCTATATAAACCAAACAATTGCCTGCCATGGCAATCCAGTGGGGGAATATCTTTTGTTAGGGCTGCTTTTTTCCCAAGAAAGGATTCTTCTAATCAAGTGTAGAAAAAGATGATTGTTCTCTGGTAATAATAATAACAACAACAACAACAATAATAATAGAAGGGACCTTGGAGGTCATCTAGTCCAACCCCCTGCTCAGGCAGGAAACCCTATACCATTTCAGACAAATGGCTATCCAGTCTCTTCTTAAAAACTTCCAGTGTTGGAGCATTCACCGCTTCTGGAGGCAGGTTGTTCCACCAATTAATTGTTCTAACTATCAGGAAGTTCCTCCTTAGTTCTAGGTTGCTTCTCTCCTTGGTTAGTTTCCATCCGTTGCTTCTTGTCCTGCCTTCAGGTCTTGCTTTCAGCCATCTAGACTTCAGGCGAGATAATCCATTAGACAATGTTTTCTACTCTTCTCCATCATTTCACAGGATTCGTTTCTAGCCTTTATCAGGCAATGCATGGAAAATGGACTGAATTACACTCCTCTTTTTTGTTTTTTAAAAAAAGAACCCTTCTCCCTAAATTGAGTTTTAAATTTTTGTTGTTGTTATTGTTCAGTTAACTAAGACATGTCCGACTCTTCACAACCCTGGATCCACAGCACACCAACCCCTCCCCATCATCCACTGTCTTGCAGAGAGTACCCAAACCCATATCCACTACATCAATAACACTATCTAAGCATCTCATCTTCGGCTGTGGTGGCTCAGGGGTTTGGAATGCAGAATTGCAGGCTAACTCTATTCACTGCCAGGAGTTTGATACTGATTGGATCAAGGTTGACTCAGCTTTCCGTCCTTCCGAGGTCCAGTAAAATGAAGACCCAGATTGTTGGGGCCAATATGATGACTGTAAATTGCTTAGACAGAGCTGTAAAACACGATAAAATGGTATATAAGTCTAAGTGCTCTTGGTTTTGCCATCCCTTCCCCTTTTGCCTTCAGTTTTTCCCAACAACAGGACCTTTTCAACAAGTTCTCTCTTTTCATTTGGTGGCCAAAATATTTGAGCTTCAGTATCTGTCCTTCCAAAGAACAGTCAGGGATGATTTCCTTTAGGATAGTTTTAAATACACGCTTTTAAAAAAAAAGTTCCTTTCTTGAGCGAAACTCATTAATCACAATTTGCTTACAAGTTTAAGATAGTTTTGCCTGCTCTCCGTCCCCCTGGAATACCCTTATGCCAAGTATTTCAACATAGCAAGAAAGATCAAAACATAAGCATCGCATGGACAATTTGCTGGATTCAATCCACCCAGATTGCAGTTTTCTCTTGTGGGTAGATTCCACTGCAAAACATCTTTTGAGGTTGCATATATCATTTTTCATCGTAGTTTATGTTTGGTGTAATCAATTTTAACAAGGCCACTATTAGGACACAAAATCCTTGAATATCTGCCATAACCTTGAACTGTTTAATTTCTCATTTGTACAGCAGCAGAACTTGAGAGGGTTAAAGTCCAGGTTGCTTGTCCAGGGATAGTTTATTTGGTTCTGTTCAAAGGATGATGGCCATCCTTTGATTTAGAGCAGCGCCCCCCCAACCTTTGCGGCTTGGCAGCCCAGCTGGGGAGGGAGAGGGGAACTGGGCTGCGTGAACAGTGGGCTGGCGAGCATGCGCATGCAGCTTGACTAGCATGGGCGGTGGACTGGCATGCATCGTATGCTTGCCAGCCCGCCGCTCATGTGAGTCCAACTGCGAATAGGCCAGGTTGCCAATAGGCCACAGTCTGGTAGTAGGCTGCGGCCCTGGGGTTGGGGACCTCTGATTTAGAGGATGAACTCAAGCCTCACAGAAAGTTGAACTTGCAAAATTGACAAGACAAGAAAACAACCAAGCTCCGAAAGCACCATGTTCAAGGTTGTCCAAAGGCCACTAAGAGGCGTGAGATTGGAGAACTGACCCCTTTGCCCCTTTCTTCCCCTCCTTTTGTAGCTTTGGATGATATGGTGTCAAGGGAGCTGGGAGAAAGAGAAGGCTTTCCTCAGGTGCCAGTTCTCAAGGCCCATGGAAAGCCTCAGGTCTGCCGCTGCTCATAAGAGGCACCGTGTCCATGGAGATTCTCAGTCATCCAGGTCATGGCTGACTCAAAGGTGCTTTTTCAAGAAGCAATTGGACTTTTGTTTGTTTTTCCTTGAAGACGTTCCACTTCTGATCCAACAAGGTTCATCAGTGCAATTTCTTGGATGAGAAGCAAAATGTCTCCAAGGAAAAACAAAGTCTACTTGCCTTTTGAAAAAAAAGCACCTTTGAGACTAGGAAAGAAGCTGTTCCATGCTCCACCTGTCTCTCTCTCCTGCCCATTTTTAATATGGACGGACCTCCTATTCTGCTTTATTAGGTGCCGGAAGGGCCATTAGTAACTCTTTAGTCCAGCATAGCTTTACACTGGCCCCTCCACTTGTAATAGAATATTACTAATGCTGCACAAGAGAGCCCTATCTGCTTTTGCATTTAAATTGTGCCCCAGACCACCAAATAACAGATTACCTACTAATATAATTGGTTACACTCACTGTTAATTGTGGCAGCTGCTAATCTATCAGAGTAGCCAAAATTGTATTAGCGTTCAATAGGATTTGCATATATTCAGTCACGTTTCTGTACTATCTAGCATTAAAGTTTCAACTGTTGAACATGTGGTTTGCTGGAGAATAAGTAATATTTAATAGCATTAACAAAGCACATCTTGCCCTCAGTATCCAAATCTTTTTATATGCTCATCAATTCACCAGGTTCACTTGGTAGCACCCTGACTCTCCTCCTCCTTCCAAATGGAAAAGGCAGACATTATCACAAGAGCTAAGCAAAACACCGTTTCTTGGCGGGCTTGAGGCCATGCCAGCAAGGAATCTACGGACAGCATATAGATAATCCTTGACTTACAACCATTCATTTAGTGACAGTTCAAAATTACAACCCCACTCATTATTTTTCACACTGTGATAAGAATGCACCCCTCCCAATCCTACTTACTGGGCTCCCAAAATTACAAGAATAAAGCCCAGGAAAAGAAATACAGAAACACGAAGCGCCTGGCTATTGCAAAAAGCAGAAACATTGAAACAAGCCTGCAGATTTATAAAGAGAGCTTGCTAAAGGTAATAGACAGACTAAAAATAAGGGGATACAATTAATTATATTTGTTTGACAGGATTAGGACCAAGGAAGGTGATAATTAAGACCCATCATGAATCTTTGGGAAACAAGTAAAAGCAATCAAATAACAAAACACACAAAGTAAGCCTCTAGATAAGACATGTCAAACTCGTGATGTCAGGTGACGTCGTGCAACATATCGGGCTGGTTTTTCCATTGCCGGCAATGGGGTGGGCATGGCTTCCACGTGATGCATCCAGCCAGTTTGACACCCCTGCTCTAGATTACGAAATGCTGTGAAAACTGTATAAAAATCCATGTATTCACCAGACCAAATAGTCGGCTGTCCCAGAACCACAGACTGCTGCTGGTTCTGCTCATCAATAAAGAGACCTTCTTTCAAAAGCAGCCTCCATTTTATTCCCAGCTTGGAAATGGAACTGTTTTTTTTCCCCACGACACTTATGACCATAGCAGCATCCCTATGGTCAGATGATCAAAATTTAAACGTTTGGCAACTGACTCATATTTATGACCATTTCAGTGTCCTGGGGTTATGTGATCACCTCTTGACAAGCAAAGTCAGTGGGGAAGTCAGATTCACTTAACAACTATGTTACTAACTTAACAACTTCAGTGATTCACTTAAGAACTATGGCACTTAAGAAAGGTCATCAAATGGGGTAAAATGAACTCAACAAATGCCTCGCTTAGCAATGGAAATTTGGGGGTCAGTTGTGATCGTAAGTTGAGGACAACCTATAAATCTAACAATAATATGTAATGCTAAATAACTACAAGCCTTCAACACCGCCCAATCCATTTAAGATCCTCTACCTCTCCTGAGCTATCTGCCTTGCATAAAATTGTTTCATAGTTCAAAGCACCAGTAGATATTTGTAGATTTCAATTTCCAAAAGACATATTTTCTATTATGTTCTCTCACTCAGCATATTCCAAGAACACCAGCAAAGCATAAGAACAGCTGTGGCAAAATTCATTAAAACATCTGACTGAAGATATTTTCCAAATTTCTTCTGCAGTGCTCACTCATCTCTATCACCTACTTATTTTAATCATTTTAAGGGTGTAACACTCTCGCCCACACGTTAATGTGCTCATCTATTATTCTATCATTTGCTCTTTGTTTTAATTGCCTTGGCAACACAGAACAGGCTTTTCCCCCCTTATACTTACACATATTAGCATTTAAAATATTAGAGAATAAATGCCAAGTTCAGGATAATCACTTGGAGTTGACCTTCCATGTTCTGAGGAATCCTGAGGTCCTTCAGAAGTTTATTGGGGTTAATTCAACAAAAAGATTAATAATAAAAATATCTGAAAATGTGTCCACCATGACTGATTTATCTCTGCGATGCATAGCCTTAGTTCAAAAAGGTGGTGATGAGGTCATACAATACATTTAGCCAGTACCCTGTGTGAAAGAACCAGTTGGAAAATGCATGTTTTCAAACCCCAGGATGCAGTATTTGCATTGCATATGAAAAGTCACATTTTCAATCCCTGGTGTCATGAAGTAAACATAAAAGTTCTACTAGTGCATGGTGGAACAAGTGTCTACTTTACTCAAGGTAGATCCAAGGGCACAGTCCTTGGGTTCTCCAATAGAACACAAATATATCATTAGTAGGTGTTTGAATGCCTTCTAGTTTACCAGTTTTGTGTGCCAATGCAATCCTGGGTTGCATTAACAGAAGGATGAAATCAAGATCATGTGAAGTATTAGTACATTTTATAAAGCCTTAGTAAGACCACATAGAGCAAGGGTCCCCAACGTTGGCCACTTTATGACTTGTGGACTTCAATTCCCAGAATTCCTCAGCCAGCATTGTGGTCATAAGTCAAGGACTACCTGTAGCTTCTTTGATAGGTAGTGTTTCAACTGCCTTTGTATTATGTACTTTTGCAAAATTCATGATTGTCGTAAAACAAAGTCATTTTTGTGTTGAGTTCACCCACTGTTGATTACTTGAACATACCGGTATCCGTATAATTTCTTAGCAACAAAACAGAAGCCATTTTCCATTGCCTATTTCCAGAACATTTTGACCACCAAATGCACTCTATAAAATAGTATTTTATGTTGGACTTCCATCCAACTATTAAATAAGAAAAATCCTGCTTAACTTCTGCCCCCATACAAGGTCTGCTGATAATCTACTGTATGTTCCTTAAAAAAAATTGAATGAGTGGGAATAGATGACACTGTATTTTGCATATAGATCAATAACCTATTTCCTTTAAAATATTAAATTTACATATCTATATCCATTTCATAATAAAATGAAATGAGCAAAATTCTCCAGGACAGAACAAGTTTTGTGCATCAGAACTTACTAATGCAGTTTTCCAATGTGCTGTCGCTGGAGTGGGGGAGGTGGGGGTTATTATATTATTTTATTTTCCCTCTTGTAATTTTATTTTTAATAGGGTGTTTTTTTATTGATGTAAGCCACCTTGAGTCTCTATGTGTGAGCAGGCAGTGATACAAATTTTCTAAAATAAAATAAATAAAAATTAAATAAAATTATTGGAACATCACATCATGCTTTTAATTATATTATTGGACGAATGTGGATAGAATGAGCTTTTTGGTTTGTTTGTTTGTTGGTTGGTTAGTTGGTTTTGTTTTGTTGTTCTGTGGAAAAGATACCACAAAATCAGCTGATTTCCTGCATGGTGAACAGCTGTGTTACCATAATCAACGTGGAAATTGCAATGTTTCAATAGGGGGATTGCTTTTTGCCTTGTTGTTTTGAGGTTCCAATAAAGTTGCCACCTTAAGTGGGCAGCTGTGACCTTTAAATTATTTTCTCTTTTTCATTTCTGTGTTTCTGGATACTGAAAGACAAACATTTCTTATTTCAAAGATGAATGAAAGAGCTTCCAACACGTACTTTCTCTCTCTTTTTAATGCTTTTGATTCAGAAGATGCCATATGTTCTATAGGTCTGGAACAGAAACAGAACAGAAGCCACAGGAATAGGAACCACAGCAAATGGGGTGGAGTCAGCTCCTTGCTCCATGATTTTTTCCTCCTTCCTTCCTTCCTTCCTTCCTTCCTTCCTTCCTTCCTTCCTTCCTTCCTTCCTTCCTTCCTTTCTTCCTTCCTTCCTTCCTTCCCTACATCATAATTTGAAGATAATATTATAGAAGCATAATAATAATAATAATAATAATAATAATAATAATAATAATAATAATAATAATAATAATAATAAAGTTGGAAGGGACCTTGGAGGTTATCTAGTCCAACCTCCTGCTCAGGAAAACCTATACCATTTCAGACAAATGGCTGTCCAGTCTCTTCTTAAAAACTTCCAGTGTTGGAGCATTCACAACTTCTGGAGGCAGGTTGTTCCACTGGTCAATTGTTCTAACTGTCAGGAAGTTTCTCCTTAGTTCTAGGTTGCTTCTCGTCCTACCTTCTGGTGCTTTGAAGAATAACTTGACTCCCTCTTCTTTGGGGCAGCCCCTCATATATTGGAACTCTGCTATCATTATTATCTACGTTCTCCAATTAGAACAACCTGTTACCTTTGAGAAGAGTCAACCACTGGGAACAAAAATGTGTAAAGCATTAACCTGCCTTTATCACTGTAGAATCAATTTGGATCTCATGGACAGCTACTTTCCAAGACTGCTTTTGAATTAGAGCTCACCAATGCAGCTAAATCATAAGGAGGATTTTTTTAAAAACAAGAATGGTATCTCCGAAGGCCTTCCCATTAGCAAAAACTAATAAGTAAAATTCAGAGAGACAGCTAAAAAAAAGAAAAAAATCTGCAGCACACAATTTGTTCCGCCAACTCATAGGCATTTGCTGTCCATGGTGCTTCTCATCGTAATAGCCAGTTCACTCTTCCTTGGTTCCCATGAGCTTTTGGTGTCAGGAACCTTAACATGAAAATATGTCATGTGTACATGTAGCAGCCTGGTTTGAGTTGATCAGCTTCTTCACTGCTCCTTCTGGATAACATTGTCAAAGTTGAATATTTCCCAGTTCTTGATGTTGAATGACATCGTCTTTTGTACCAAGGTATGTGAAAAACTATCTATGTTCCCAAATAATTAACCTGCTGCCTTTTGTTCCCTGGGGAAGCCTAGGAATAAGATGGAGCTAGAGATGGAGGACAGTCAGCAGGATCTTTTAGGGAAGCAATCTTCATCAGTACGGATTTACAAACCAATAGGATGAATTCTACTGTGCAGTTAGGCATTAGACCTAGTGTCACAAGAGAGCCACAAAGGCCAAGTCCATATATAATTTCATTTTATAAGCTTCTTCCTAAAGAAAGAGGTACTGAGTCTTACATATAACTTACAAATGTTAGGCTAACAATTCCCAAAGGTTCCAGCCAGCATAGCCCAGGAATCAACATACCGAGGGATCAACAATTAGGAAAAAAAACTAACACGATAATTAAAGAAGAATGGCTGTTTAATACTTAGCCTTAAGATTATCCTGGGAAGGATTGTCCTCATCTGCCAAAGTATCAATCAAAGGTTTTGCTGCAAGAGATAAGTGTGGGTCAGCTGGTCTAACTTCAAGGAATATACGCCATATTAGCTGCCTACAATGTCTTGCATCCCTCCCAATTAACCACACTGGCTGGAGCTGCTTGTAGGTTTAGCTCAACAACATCTGGGGAACCACAGGTTGTCTGGCCCTACAGTACACAAAGATAGAATTGGAAGGAAACCCTTGATTTCACTTCCATGTAATGTAGACACATGGCCCCAAACGTTAAATCTAATTCATTCTCTTACTCATTCGTTCACTATATTTGTACAGCTGCCCATCTCACATATGTGAACCTGGGTGGTGTACAATAAAAAGAGACATTAAAAATTATACCATAATTTAAAAAACACGTTAATATCCATTCAATATTACATTTGGATCTTGTAGATAGATTAATTTTAAAAAGTAGGAGAGAGCAATTTGACATTAGGGTACAGTCGTCTTAGTAGTCATCTCACCCAAACTAATAGCCATCTCACTCCAAATAGTAAAAGGCTGAAGAAGGAGGTGGGCAAAATTTGTAAAGTCTTCTGGATGATTAGATATACTCACGTAAATAGAATTTATTTTCAGTCAGGGCATTCAAGTTTGCATGATGGATGGATGGCTGAATGGATGGATGGATGAATAGATAGATATACAATAAATAACAACAAACAACAATAGAGTTGGAAGGGACTTTGAAGGTCTCTAGTCCAATCCCCTGCTCAGGCAGGAAACCCTATACCATTTCAGACAAATGGTTGTCCAATCTCTTCTTAAAAACTGCTGGAGGCAGATTGTTCCACTGATTAATTGTTCTAACTGTCAGGAAATTTCTCCTTAGTTCTAGGTTGCTTCTCTCTTTGAATAGTTTCCATCCATTGTTTCTTGTCCTGCCTTCAGGTGCTTGACTCCCTCTTCTTTATGCCAACCCCTGAGATATTGGAATACTGCTATCATGTCACCCCTAGTTCTTCTTTTCATTAAACTAGACTTACCCAGTTCCAGCAACAGTTCTTTATATGTTTTAGTCTCCAGTCTCCTAATCATCTTTGTTGCTCTTCTCTGTACTCTTTCTAGAGTCTCAACATCTTTTTTACATTGTGGTGAGCAAAATTGGATGCAGTATTATTGCAAGTGTGGCCTTACCAAGGTGTTATAAAGTGGTATTAACACTTGTACAGCATCTGCAAAGTAAGATATATTTTGGGGAAACAGACTATACTGATCCTCTGCTTCACTAAATGTGTGGAGGTCCAGAAACTGATTTGCAGTTTCTTTCTTCTGCATACATTAGTTCTTCCTGTATGTAACACACTTTAGGTTTAGAGTTTAGATCGCAGCAGATTCAGCCAGTTTGACCAATAGTTAGGAATGATGGGAATTAAAAGAATTATAGTCCAAAACATGTATTTGTCATTCTTCCTCCTCATCAAACTTGCGTATGTTGTTCTAGTTATGGATATTTGCTGTATATGGAACTTGCCAACACTTGCCAATAATTATAGATTATTTCATGCAAGGGGGTATAAACAAGAGAATTATTATTCAGTGGAAGGACAAAATCTACAGCTGATCAGTGTAGCTGTGGATTGTACCTTTGCAATATCTGCCAACATCTGAACTGTTTTCTCTGATAGAGAGGAAAGAAAGGGGATTAATTCAATTTCTCTGAGTTGTTTTGATTAAAATTCTCCATGTTATTCCCTCACCCTTTGTTTCTTTCAATAATATTACAGTTTTGGATTATTATTTTGTCATTTTAAATATCTATGGTTGATAATATTTGAAACATATACAAATTGACTTTGTTTTTTTATCTCCAGAAATTTAGAGATATCAAGTGTTAAAGAAGCTTTAATGACTGGCAGTCAAAAATATGTGAACAAACTCCATTGAGAAATATTGTTATCAGGTGACTCCAGTTAAGATAAGAATTCTATCTGTGCTCTTAGACCCGGGATATTGATGTTTGTAGTCACCATATAAAATGAGCATGAATGTTTGAATTGGCTCTTAAAATGGCATTAAGATTAGCTTTCTGAACAGCTTGCTCGATAAACCAATTTAACCAAAGTATTAGGATCTATACTGATTTAATCCTGCTATACAAAGAGGGCCAGATCATTTTTAACTCTCCGGTGTCAGTTGAACTGGTTTGTGGATAGCATGGCAAATCCCACACATTAAGCGTTAAGTATGATTACTTTGTATATTTCATTCTAAATCCTGCTTGATGGCCTCTATTGAGTCAATCCTAATACTTTCGGAAGAAAACTCCATCACGCCATCTGACGGTGACACAGGAGAACTGCTAGACAAGTTGCTCATAGTGTAATAAAAATGTGTTCGTTTCTATAGTAGGCTGAATATGTGGCCACATAATAAAACTAGGTTAAGATCAAATCCAGTTTTGGGGTTGAATCATATTTTTCTTCTTCTTAGACACAATTTATTTTAAAACATGGGAAAAATTTTACCAATGGTTAGCAACACGATAGAAGGAGAAAAGGTTATGAAACTTAAAGAGATAATTGATAATTTGCATTTATATTTCATGATTATTTGTATGAATTTGTCTTTTTCTTTTCTTTTTTTCGTATTTGTGATTTTAATAATATAGTAAATTGTAACCAATAAGTAATATATTACTCCCCTTTATGGATTACTGCCTTGTCATGGCGAAGGGGCTTGCGTAACTCAGTGAAGCTATAAGCTATGCTGTGCAGGGCCACCCAAAACGGACAGGTTATAGCAGAGAGTTCTGACAAAATGTGATCCACTGGAGAAGGAAATGGCAAACCACTCCAGTATCTTTGCCATGAAAACCCCATGGACAGTACTAAAAGGAAAAAAGATATGACGCTGGAAGATGAGCCCCTCAGGTCGGAAGGTGTCCAATATGCTACTGGGGAAGAGCAGAAGGCTAGTACTAGTAGCGCCAGAAAGAATGAAGTGACTGGGCCAAAGCCGAAAGGGCGCTCAGCTGTGGATATATCTGGTGGTGAAAGGAAAGTCCGATGCTGTAAAGATTTTTTCTCCATAGGAACCTGGAATGTAAGATCCATGAATCAAGGCAAGCTAGACGTAGTAAAAAAAGAGATGACAAGACTGAACATCAACATCTTAGGAATCAGTGAACTAAAATGGACAGGAATGGGTGAATTTAACTCAGATGACCATCAGGTATACTACTGTGGGCAAGAATCCCTCAGAAGAAATGGAGTAGCCTTCATAGTCAATAAAAGAATAGGAAAAGCAATACTGGGATACAATCCCCAAAATGACAGAATGATCTCAATTCGAATCCAAGGCAAACCATTCAATATCACAATAGTCCAAATCTATGCCCCTATCACTGGTGCTGAAGAGGATGAAATTGACCGGTTCTGTGAAGCCCTACAGCACCTTATAGAATTAACACCAAAAAATGATGTCCTTATCATCATGGGGGATTGGAATGCTAAGGTAGGAAGCCAAAAGATAACCGGAATAACAGGCAAGTTTGGCCTTGGAGTACAAAATGAAGCAGGGCACAGGCTAATAGAATTTTGTCAAGAGAATACGATGGTCATAACAAACACTCTTTTCCAACAACCCAAGAGACGGCTCTACACATGGACATCACCAGACGGTCAACATAGAAATCAGATTGACTATGTGCTCTGCAGCCAAAGATGGAGAAGCTCTATACAGTCAGTAAAAACAAGACCAGGAGCTGACTGTGGCTCAGATCATGAGCTTCTCGTTGCAAAATTTAGGCTTAAATTGAAAAAAGTAGGGAAAAGCACTAGGCCACTCAGGTATGAACTAAATCATATTCCTGATGAATATACAGTAGAGGTGACAAATAGATTTAAGGAATTAGATCTGATAGACAGAGTGCCTGAAGAACTATGGATGGAAGTTCGCAACATTGTATAAGAGGTAGCAACTAAAACCATCCCAAAGAAAAAGAAATGCAAGAAAGCAAAATGGCTGTCTGAGGAAGCTTTGCAAATAGCTGAGGAAAGAAGGGAAGCGAAAGGCAAAGGAGAAAGAGAAAGATACACCCAATTGAATGCAGAATTCCAGAGAGTAGCTAGAAGAGATAAGAATGCCTTCTTAAATGAACAGTGCAAAGAAATAGAAGAAAACAACAGAATAGGGAGGACCAGAGATCTCTTCAAGAAAATTGGAGATATGAAGGGAACGTTTCATGCAAAGATGGGCATGATAAAGGACCAAAATGGCAGAGACCTAACAGAGGCAGAAGAGATTAAGAAGAGATGGCAAAACTACACAGAAGAACTATACAAGAATGAGCTTAACATCCCAGATAACCACAATGAGATGGTCACTGACCTCGAACCAGACATCCTAGAATGTGAAGTGAAATGGGCCTTAGAAAATCTGAGCAACAACAAAGCTAGTGGAGGTGACAGTATTCCAGCTGAGCTATTCAAAATCTTAAAAGACGATGCAGTAAAAGTGCTACACTCAATTTGCCAGCAAATTTGGAAAACTCAACAGTGGCCACAGGATTGGAAAAGGTCAGTTTACATTCCAATTCCAAAGAAAGGCAATGCCAAAGAATGTTCAAACTATCGCACCATTGCACTCATTTCACATGCTAGTAAAGTTATGCTTAAAATCCTACAAGCTAGACTCCAGCAGTATGTGGATCGAGAACTACCAGAAGTACAGGCAGGATTTCGAAGAGGCAGAGGAACTAGAGATCAAATTGCCAACATACGCTGGATCATGGAGAAAGCTAGGGAGTTCCAGAAAAACATCTACTTCTGCTTCATTGACTATGCAAAAGCCTTTGATTGTGTGGATCACAACAAATTGTGGCAAGTTCTTAAAGAGATGGGAGTACCAGACCATCTCATTTGTCTCTTGAGAAACCTATATGCGGGTCAAGAAGCAACAGTGAGAACTGGACACGGAACCACTGATTGGTTCAAAATTGGAAAAGGAGTCCGGCAAGGCTGTATACTGTCGCCCTGCCTATTTAACTTATATGCAGAGCACATCATGAGAAAGGCAGGGCTAGATGAATCAAAAGTTGGAATTAAGATTGCCGGGAGAAACATCAACAACCTAAGATATGCAGATGATACCACTCTAATGGCAGAAAGTGAAGAGGAACTAAAGAGCCTCTTGATGCGGGTGAAGAAGGAGAGTGCAAAAGTTGGCTTGAAACTCAACATTAAGAAAACCAAAATCATGGCATCCGGCCCTCTCAATTCCTGGCAAATAGATGGGGAAGAAATGGAGGTAGTGACAGATTTTATTTTTCTGGGCTCCAAGATCACCTCAGATGGGGACTGCAGCCAAGAAATTAAAAGACGCTTGCTCCTGGGGAGGAAAGCTATGGCAAATCTAGACAGCATTCTAAAAAGCAGAGACATCACCCTGCCAACAAAAGTGCGTATAGTCCAGGCCATGGTTTTCCCAGTTGCAATGTATGGCTGTGAAAGTTGGACCATAAGAAAGGCTGAGCAGAAAAGAATTGAGGCCTTTGAACTATGGTGCTGGAGAAGACTCCTGCGAGTCCCTTGGACTGCAAGGCATTCAAACCGGTCAGTCCTAGAAGAGATCAACCCCACTGCTCTTTAGAAGGCCAGATCCTGAAGATGAAACTCAAATACTTTGGCCACCTAATGAGAAAGAAGGACTCACTGGAGAAGGGCCTAATGCTGGGAAAGATTGAGGGCAATAGAAGAAGGGGACGACAGAGAATGAGATGGCTGGATGGAGTCACTGAAACAGTAGGTGTGAACTTAAATGGACTCCAGAAGATGGTAGAGGACAGGAAGACCTGGAGGAACGTTGTCCATGGGGTCGCGATGGGTCGGACACGACTTCGCAATTAACAACAACAACAACAATATATTACTATTTTAAAGTTATTACAACTAATTAGTATTAAGCATTGTTAATTAGTAAAATGAATGAGATATATTGACTAACTTGTTATTTACCTGACTATATTGAAAGTTATTTAATACTAGAGTAATCATTAAGATTTAATATGTATACCTGGACGGGTTTACTTGCTGAAGCGATGTTATTTTGTGGGATTAATCCCACCTTTGTGTTTACCCCCTTCCTTTGGTTTAACCCTTTTGTATGTCTCCCTTTGTTTTACCTTTGCTGACCCTATTCCCTTGTTACCCTTATAAAACTCAATAAAATATTTGTTAAAAAAATATTTTTCTTCTTCTTAATATTAGGAAAATTTGTAGCTACAGTGCAGCTTACAAAGTGGGTTTTATAAGGAACAGATATTTTTCCTGAGTTTCTTTGCAGTAAGTATATGCAAGAGGCTAATATAATATAATAAATATAATAATTTTATAATCATATTTATTTATAATAAATACATAAATATAATAAAAGTAGCCCTCAACTTATGAACCCCAACTGAGCCCAAAATTTCCATTGTTAAGTGAGTTTTGCCAGCATTTTTTCCTGCAGCTGTTAAGTGAAATACTGCAGTTGTTAAGTTGGTTGTTAAGTGAATCTGGCTTTCCTGTTGACTTTGCTTGTCAGAAGGTCACATGATCATGAATACCTGCCAGTTGCAACTGTCATATGTCCCTGCCAGTTGCCAAAAGTCCGAATTTTGATCATGTGACCACAGGGATGCTGCAACAGTCATAAGTGTGAAAAATCATCATAAGTTACTTTTTCCAGTGCAGTCGTAACTTTGAACAGTCACTAAATGAACGGTTGTAAGTTGAGGACTACTTGTAAAACAGGTTTAAAGTTAAAATGTGAGGTGTTCAACAGCATAAAAAGAAAGCTGGAACAGATAAACAGAATAAAACCCTGCCGGTAAATTTATTCTAATATGCAAACAGTTCTTTTGCATCAATCCTAAAGTCTACCTAACCCAGCATCTTTTGTTCTGCTGCAGCCATAAGTAAACCATACATTTGTCTGTAACATGGCACCCAGCAGCTCAGTGTTCACATGTGTTAGGCAAATGAAGTGATCACTGGTGAAGGATTTCATCTGAATGCTAAAATGCCTTTCCAGATTCTGTGACTTGCTTTGAGTACAGTTCTGGCTCAGAAACAGGGACTCTCCAGCTTTTAAACAGCTTTGGACATCCTGAGATTGAACACAAATACATGAGCTTGTTTTTTTCAGAATGAAGTGGATTTCATTGTATGCTAGTATTTTCTCAACCCATAAGGAGCATGAGAAATTTGACTAATCCAGCCAGAAAATTATTTTATTTTTGATCTGTTGGAAGGTTATGATTTGCAACAAGGAGCTATTGCTTCTCTATGTATATTTTGCTTTTCCCTTAATCCTTTCTCCTCTATTGTATATCCCGAAAGTGTTTTTTCAAAAGGCAATTGGACTTTCTTTGTTTTTTTATTGAAGACATTTCACTTCTCATCCAAGAAACGTCTTCAGTTCTGACCGAATGGTCGGGAATGGAAGGGTGCTAATAACCAATGTCGGCACGGAATATAAACCCTTCTGTTCTCCACCATTCAGTCAGAAATGAAGAAGCTTCTTGGATGAGAAGTGAAACCTCTTCAAGGAAAAACAAAGAAAGTCCAGTTTCCTCTTGAAAAAGCACCTTTGGGACAACCATGACCTGGATGACTGAGAATCTCCATAGACACCTTTATTGTATGCTTTGCCACACTCAATGGACCTGGAAAACTTTGGTCAGTCATGTGTTTGCTTAGTGGTCCTCTCCAGTGGTGGGATTCAAATATGTGGACAACCGGTTCTCTGTGTGGATGTCACTTCTGGAAGTCTGTTCTGGGCCTGGGCAACAAAAAATTAGTTACTGGTTCTGCTGAACTGGTGCGAACTGGCTGAATCCCACCACTGCTCCTCTCTATCTATCCCCAGACTCACAGGCAACTAGGAGTCATTAAAAAGCCTTCGGCCAAGATATGTCTGATAGCAGAGGTTCTCCTTACTCCAGGGAGAATATTGTAGTAATGGCAGCCTATAATATATAATTATTATGCAAGGTCCACACAATGCAGTGGCATCTCTGAAAGTAGTCAATATTTCACCCAGATTTTCTTTACAGGCATTTGATGGAATATAGGAAGTTGCGTAGTTGTTTCTTAAGGTCGTGCAATCCTGGAAAATTATTATGATGCTGAACTCAAAAGCTGGAGAGTATCTATGAAGATTCTCAGTCATCCAGGTCATGGTTGTCCCAAAGTTTCTTTTTCAGGAAGCAACTGGACTTTCTTGTTTTTCTTTGAAGACATTTTGCTTCTCATCCAAGAAGCTTCTTTAGCTCTGACTGGATGGTGGGGAATGGAAGGATTTCCATTCCTTGCAGACAGCTGGTTGTTTGCATTCTTTTAGAGAGTCGTTGAGGCCATTTGGAGGTTTACCTGTGTCTTCAGGGTCACCTGAGTAGTGCAAAGGTGTGTGGAGGCTTCATGGCTACAGGATGTTTTCTGCCCTGTCTCCTTTCAGTGTTGAAGACAGGAACACAGGCTGTTGGGGAGGAGTCTGTGTTGTCTGCATCTCAGACTGAAGCGCAAATGGTTCCTGTGGTCTGCAATGTTTTCTGGAAATCCATTCACACTCTGCACCGTTCAAAGGGTGCTCATCCAAAGTGCATAGCTAAACATCTATGGAAATTCTCAGTCATCCAGGTCATGGTTGTCCCAAAGGTGCTTTTTCAGGAGGCAACTGGACTTCCTTGGTTTTCTTTGAGGACATTTCACTTCTCATCAGCTGGAGAGCTAACAGCCTGGGTTCGAGACCCAAGCTCCAAACAATGGAGTGAGCTCCTTTTACTTGCTCCAGCTTTGTCCACCTAGTATGCAAATGTGAGTAGATTAATACCGTAGGTACCACTTCGGTGGGAAGGAAACAGTGCTTTGTGTACCTTTGGCTTATAGCCAAGCTGGCCATGTGACCATGGAAATTGTCTTCAGACAATTTGGTCACCACGGTGTAAAAAAGATGTTGAGACTCTAGAAAGAGTGCAGAGAAGAGCAACAAAGATGATTAGGGGACTGGAGGCTAAAACATATAAGGAATGGTGGCTGGAATTGGGTATGTCTAGTTTAATGAAGAGAAGGACGAGGCGGGGGGGCATGGTAGCAATGTTTCAATATCTCAAGGGCTGCCACAAAGAGGAGGGAGTCAAGGTACTTTCCAAAGCACCTGAAGGCAGGATAAGTGGAAACTAATCAAGGAGAGAAGCAACCTAGAACTAAGGAGAAACTTCCTGACAGTTAGAACAATTAATCAGTGGAATAACCTGCCTCCAGAAGTGGTGAATGCTCCAACACTGGAAGTTTTTAAGAAGAGACTGGACAGCCATTTGTCCGAAGTGGTATAGGGTTTCCTGCCTGAGCAGGGGGTTGGACTAAATGATCTCCAAGGTCCCTTCCAACTTTATTGTTGTTGTTGTTGTTGTTGTTGTTATTATTATTATTATTATTATTATTATTAAATTCTGGCTCCCTCAACCAAGAAACAGAGAGGAGCACTGTGCCTTAGAGTCAGGCATGACTGACAGGTAAACCTTCACCTTTTACATCTAAGCAGTCTTTATTCTTCCTTCAGTGAAACTGGCGAGGCTTCTAGCTTACAACACTACTTATCAATGGAGACATTTATCTGCCTGCCATCAAGCAGAAAGAACAGAGGGCATGATCACATAAACCCCACACCATTTACTACAATCAGTTTCATTGCATACCAGTTTATGGCACCATAACATACAATCATTACCACATTGCCATTCCAATAAAAAAATAGTTTGGGCTGGACTTCACAAGTACACAGCAATATAATGGCATCGTCATAACAGTCAACCGTTTCTCTAAAGCTGCCAGCGTTCTTTGCTCACAATCTGCAAGCCCAAATTTAAAACCTCCAATTGATTCAATTTTGCCTCAGAATTCCTTTTTGCAGGGTGAGGGTAGGCAGGAAGTGTCAGCCTGTCCTGACTTGGACGATTAGGAAAGAAAAATACTCCATTATCAGAAAAAAATAATCTTTTACCTAAAGCCAATGTAGCAAAGCCAAAACTGAGATTTTGTGGGCCAAAAGCTCCTAGTTAACTTTAACTTTCCCTTTTTTCCCATCCTTCCCCCCTGGTTATCTCATAATGTCCAATTAAATTCGAACAAATTGTTCCGGTAACAGTTCCTGCAGTGGCGGGCTGGGTGGTATTGCATTCCATTCCCAGGCTCCTGGCCTTCGAACGCCAAGTCTCTCCGGAATGGCACGAACAGTAGTTTCAATTCTCCTTTCCCTGCAGCTCCCTTCCTCCATAGTTTATGGCAGGTTGTCATCTAGAGAAGAAATTTTGTGGTACCCATTTGCTTTCTGCTTTCTTTCTGCTTTCCCTCTGTGACCATTACAATGGTCCAGTTTCAAAGAATTTCTGTTGTTAAGCCAAGCAAGTTGCTAAGTGAATCGCGACTCATTTTGTGACTATTTTGCCAAGGTGGTCAAGCAATTCGCTGCAGTTGTTTAGTGAATTGAGGCTGTTAAGTGAATTCCCATGATTAATAATAACCTTTATTGATTAGCCCATGGGCCATACCAAGATGCAGAGTTCCAAACACACGTTAAACTAAAATGCAGTAAAAACAATTTAGAATGGAATTAGTTAAAATATGATTTAGGATAAAATAGAAATAAAATACAATTTAAAATGAAATTGGGATGAAATACATTTTTAAAATGAAATTAGAATGGCAATTTAAGATGTAGATAGATAAAATATGATAAAATTATATTTCATTATCACCCCTATAATCTACTCCAATCAGTCTCACATATGCCGATCTCAGCCGAACCATTTTGCTTAGGTACTGTGCTATGTTCAATGTAATTTTCAAATTCTGGCCGCACATAAGGTAACTTATTTTGATATGGAGGCCCCAATGAGTCATTCGTTTAGTGCAGGGGTAGGCAACGTGGACTTCAACTCCCAGAATTCCTGAGCCAGCACAGCTCAGCTTGGAAACTCTCCCTTTCCCCTCAGCATGGCTGGCTCAGGAATTCTGGGAGTTGAAGTCCACGAGTCATAAAACAGGCAAGGTTGCCTACCCCTGATATAGGCCAAGGTATCTGTCTCTCATCCCCTTATACAGGCAGCAATGAAATAGGATGTCAGCCAGGTCCTTAACTTCTGCTGCTCCGCAGATGCAGAGACATCCATTATAGGGTATAGAGTGGAATCTCCCATATCTGACCGTTGTGTCAAGCTGTTCAAATCCAGCTTCCCCATTGATTCTGCTTGTCAGAAGTTGGCTGGGAAGATTGCAAATGATGATCACATGACCCAGGGACACCACAACCCTGATAAATATATGCTGGTTGCCAACTGCCTGAATTTTGATTATGTGACCATGGGGATGCTGCAATGGTCATAAGCGTGAGGACTAGTCGTGAATGTTTTCTGTATTATTGTATCTTTGAACGATCACTAAAAAAACAGTTTAAGTCAAGGACAACCCATCATCTTCCTTTTTAACAGCACCATTGATAGCATTGCCCAAACAGGCTGCATATCTACTTTAATATAATAGTGACATTATTAAATATTAGTATGGCTCCAAGCTTTTACAAATTCCTTCAACATGATTAATTTCATTTTGAAGGACTAGAAAAGCATAATTTGGCTGAATTTATAATGGAGGAGACTTCAGCCTTGGATTCTCTGATTCATAAATTCTCCCTTATATATTATTGAAATCTATTCCGAGACACTGTTGTTGCAAAATTAGAAATATAACCACCACAATGATCCAAATTAAAAATGATTTGAGTTTGACATGATTGTTTTGAATTCAAAAGTCATTGTTCTAACCTTTCCAGAAATATTCTGATGTTGCTTTGATCATTCTGGAAGTCTTCCAAGCTCTTAATGGCCTTATTTTGAATTCAGAAAATATGTTTCAAGTTTGAAACAGGTTTGTATTGTCCAAGTTGGCATCTCACAACCTTAATACATTAATCACAAATCTGTCAGTCTCTTAATGATCTGGAGGCAAGGCAAAGGAACTGATGTTCCTCTCATGTTCCAGAACCTTCTGGATAGACATCTCAACTTCAGATGGCTCTGTCTCCAGATGTTATTGATTTATTTGCTTAATTTATATGGCCACCTATCTCAACAAGTAACTTGGGTGATAATTATTTTTAATAGCAAACAATACAAAGATACAAAGCAGTCAAGAAACATCAAACCCTGTGCTATCATTACGTGACATGTTTCTTCTTCTTGCACCTATTGTAGAACTTCAAGATGTTCAGCATGACCTTGATCCAAAATCTGTTGGTAGGAATCAGTACCATCAGCCCTAAATACTGTCAATATAATCTTAATATTAACAGGTTTCTTATCATGATGGCTAATATGAGACATAGTTTCAGACTTATGAAGCTGGTCAACATTCATTGGAAAGCACACTCAAAGATTATAGGCAGTTCTTTTCCAACTTCATCTGCAGATTATGGGATATATATCTGGGAAATAAGGATAAGTGATGTAGAAGCTTCCTTCCAAATTCCTTATGCTGGGAAAATGTGGGTCACCTACAACTAGGAATTCCCTCTTCTATAAAGTAATCTTCTTCACATAGTGTCATTCTGTAATTATCCTACACGAGGCACATTTTGTGTTGCACAGACACCTGAGGAAGAGATATTTTTCACCAGCTGGAGAAAATATTTACAAATTAGCAAATATCACGTGAGTTGCTTGCATGAACTCAGAAACAAGGAATCGCATTCATGATTTACTCAATATATACATGAAGAAGAAAATACAAAGAGCCCAGAATTTTGGCAGACCAATACCTGCTATGAAAAAAAAATGTTTGTAAAACCAAACATCATTTTGTCACTGCTGTTCATCTTTATCACAGCCAAAGACCAATCGTATTAATTATTAATCATATCAATCATTATTAATTACTAACAAACAAAACGAACCACTTTTTTCACAAAATACATTTTATAATAAAATAAGATACAGTCTACTGTATTGTACAGGAGGAGAGAACAATCCAGTGCTAGGCTGCCTTAACAGAGGGATAGAATCAAGATCATGTGAATTGTTAGTACCAGTTTAAAATGCCTTCGTAAGACCACACTTGTAATACAGCATCCAGTTTTGGTCACAATACTGTAAAAAAAGATGTTAAGACTCTAGATAAAGTGCAGAGAAGAGCAAAAAAGATGATTAGGGGAATGGGGGATAAAGCATGCAGAATGGTTGCAGGAATCGGGTAAGTCTAGTCTAGTGAAAAGAAGGACTAGGGACAATATGATTAGATTAGATTAAATAACCTTTATTGTCATTTTTTTTCCTGTGGGTGCAATGGCACACATTAAAAATGAAATTTAGTTGCTTCCTCTCAAAGTGTACATATACATAACACACCATTTAAAACATACTATATACAACATATGTATAGAGCTACACCCTTACATATAAGTAACATATAAATATTATTCACTGTCCATCTTGAATATATAACAGAAAGAGGAAGCTTTAGAATTTACAAGGTTTATACTGTATGGAACAAAGCTGTGACTGAATCTGGATGTTCTGCTTTGGATACCACGGAGCCCCCTCCCAGAAGGTAACAAGGAAAATAGGTTGTGAAGAGGATGTGTGGTTCCCAGACAATCTTGCAGACCCTGCTCAAGCAATGCTTATGTGCTACGTCCTGGATGGGAGGGAGGGAACTCTTGAGGAGTTACACTGCAGTTGACACTGCAAAAGTTTACATAAAATTTTGCCAGGTTGTAGGTAATATCCTCAACCTTACGTGATAAAAGCACAAAAGCACAAAACAATAAAACAAAACAATTCCCAAGCAGCTTGGGAATTTCAACAGAATTGGAGTAATGTACTCACAGTGAGTATCTGTAAAAATTATAGCGTGAAAGCATACAGCTAACATTTTCAATTGCCACTGATCCTCAAGGGCAGAGATACTCCTTTAAGGAATATGACTATATTTGCCCTGTAGATCTGTCAATAGCAATGTATCAAATGCTGATCTTATTAATACTCTCCTTTGTTTAGATGATACCAAAAAGAGAAGATTTCCCTCTAGAGCAAGTGACCCAGTCTCTGATTCCATCAGATAATGACACCACATCGCTGAAGATCAATATTGTCCAATTGTTGCCTCAGAGATGTTGCAGCTTGCTTGTAGCTCAAGGAAAGAAGCAATTCAGGGGGGAAACTTACTTCTACCTGGATGGAAAGATTTTAGTGAATATGTGGGGCACCAGATCAGCCAGCATCCCACAATTATTCAGAAAATAATTGTGCAAATCAGGCTCTAAGTTTCAATTGCATCCCAGCCTCAAATCGTGATGCTGCATTTAATGTGCAGTTCAGAGGTTGTAAAATTGCTCCAAGAAATCAGATTATGCTCAAACACTTTGTAATTTGAGTTAGAGCCCAATTGCATAGCATACAACAGGGGTCTCCAAACTTGGCCCTTTTATGACTTGTGGACTTCAACTCCCAGAATTCCTCAGCCAGCATGCCTGGCTGAGGAATTCTGGGAGTTGAAGTCCACAAGTCATAAAGGGCCAAGTTTGAAGACCCCTGGCACACAATAAAGGCTGATTGTTTTGACTGGAATATAATTTTATTATATAAGTCTGAACTAAATTGGCCTGCCCAGATTCTCTTCAGTATCTGTGGAAGGTAGAATTGGGAAAATGGCATTTCACAGAGAATTCTTTGGGGCAAATAGTTCTCAAATAAATTGGAGGAAGGAAGAATTTCTTTCCCTAAAAAATGATAGTTGAGTCCTTGTTAAAAAAAATAAATTATTAGTACTGCCTCCAACAAAATAAAAGTAATATAAAAACACTTAAAACTAAAGTTATCCACTCTATCTGAGGAAAGAGATCTTCAAATTTTCTGGAAAACTGAAGGAAAATAGGAAAATTCAGTTGAAGAACTCCTATAGAGATAGTGAAACTAGGCTGTTATTTTTGTGTGCATATGTAAAGCTTACATACAATTTGAATCCATCTTTGATAAATGCTACCTCTCTCTTAGCTATTTCTTATGTGATATTGTGTAATTAGATTTGGCTGCAAATATCTAAACAACCATTAGATGGTAGCACAGAGATATGGAAAATTTCAGTGTCGTGCTGCCATCTAGTGGTTATGTTTTTTTGCAACCCACATCTGGCAGTTTTTCATGCATGTGATATATGTCTTGATTTCCAGTTAACTGATTAATCAAAATGTAATGGACCTAAGACAAATGTCAGAAGCATTTCCACTGAAATTTAATTTATGAAATTGGATTATATGAATTTAGCTGATCTGATCCCATCTCTTGAGGTGGTAGTGAAATACAGAACTTGGATGTGAAATAATTGATGGTTGAAGCTCATATTCTGTAGCTGTGTACATCTCAGTGTAATTTAAGGCCACTAACCAAAGAAAAAATAAGACTTGTCCTATGGCTATATTTTAAATCAGCATATTTAAAAAAACAAAACTCCAAAAAATTCTTGAATATAACCCATGTGTTGCATTTTCTGTAGATATTTTTGGCCATTTAATGTAAAATTATGAGTTGTCATAATTATCCATTTTTCTCTGTATCTTCAGAAACTGAGACTCAATACATTCAGCTCAGCTGGCTTAATTTCCTGTTGATTTAGTTTCATTTTTCATTCTTTTGGCATTCCAGTAGCAGTCTTAAGTCATCCCTCTGAACTCTTGTTCTCTTGTAAGGAAAAATAAACTAGATGATGGAAATCTTTATTCTGAGATTACAATATGGCTGTTACGTTTTCAAGTGGTTTTTTTTAAAGACTTGATAAGATCATATGCTGTTTCATGTATAAGTTTTCCATTTCAGCAGTAGTGAGTGCTATGAACTTCTTAACCTATTTTATCCTTGGGAATTTCCAGGGAAGATTAAAAAAATGAGGAGGAAAACTGGCAGCCTGGTTGAAGTTACTATCTTTTTTTAAAAAACTTATCCTGTTAATTCCCCATAAAGAAACAGAAAAACAAATTGTTTTATATCTATTCAGGGAAAGAGGAGAGAAAGTGTATTTTCAATTGTCGCTTCTTTCTGACAGGCTTGTTTACATAGCAATTTCATACACTAAAATGGGGAAAACTGCCTTAAAAATATATATATATATTCAGAATTTAGAATCCTCATTTCTTTCATTTGGCAACATGTACTGTTTCCCTGGATAATGACTTGACTTTTGCTACTAGATCTTTGAAATAAAGGTAGTCCTCAACTTACGACCACAGTTGAGCCCAAAATTTATGTTGCTAAGTGAGAAATTTGTTAAGTGACTTTTACGACATTTCGTGCCACAATTGTTAACTGCACTTGTTAAATTAGTAACATGGTTGTTAAGTGAATCAGGTTTCCTAACTGACTTTGCTTTCAGAAGTTTGTAAGAGATAATCACATGACCCCAGGACACTGCAACCATCATAAATGTGAGTCAGTTGTCAAGCATCCAAATGTAAATCATGTGACCATGGGGATGCTGAAATGGTCATAAGTGTGGAAAATGGATATAATTCACTTTTTTGATACCATTGTAACTCTGAATGGTCACTAAGCAAACTGTTGTAAGTTGAGGACTACCTGTATGTATTCTCTTTTTTTTTACTTTGGAGATGTATTCTGTCTTTTCTAAAATTTGCAATTCTTCTTCTTTTCCCTAGTAAATGATCAATGAAAGATCAACACAAAAGCTACCCCATTGGTCATTTAGCTCGCTGTGCATATATAGTACTTGGGGGAAAAAATACTTAATTTTCTAACAGAATGGGATGAAACTCAGCCCCACTTCAGATTCTAAAAGCAGGCAAATAGATTCCACTTGCTTTCTTCTCCTGCACCATGAACCAGTCACATGAGGCACTGCTAAACTGGTATCATTAACTTAACCATCACTTACGTTAAAATCCCACACAAAAGACTGTGGAAAGAATTAGAATTAGAAGAGAGCTGGAAGGGACCTTGGAGGTCTTCTAGTCCAGCCCCTTGCTCAAGCAGGAGAACCTATACTATCTCAGACAAGTGATTGTCTAGTCCAGAGGTAGGCAACCTTGGCTCTTTTATGACTCATGGACTTCAACTCCCAGAATTCCTGAGCCAGCCATGCTGAGGGGAAAGGGAGAGTTTCCATGCTGAGCCATGCTGGCTCAGGAATTCTGGGAGTTGAAGTCCACAAGTCATAAAAGAGCTAAGGTTGCCTACCCCTGGTCTAGTCTCTTCTTAAAAATCTGCAGTGATGGAGCGCCCACGATTTCTGGAGGCAGGCTGTTCCACTGGTTAATTGTCCTCACTGTCAGGAAGTTTCTCCTTAATTCCAGGTTGCTTCTCTCTTTGATCAGTTTCCAACCATTGCTTCTTGTCCTTCCCTCTGGTGCTTTGGTAAATAACGTGACCCCCTCTTCTTTGTGGCAGCCCCTCAAATACTGGAACACTGCTATCATGTCTCCCATATTTCTTCTTTACTTTAGACTAGCCAAGCCCAAGTCCCACAGCCGTTCTTTGTATGTTTTGGTTTCCAAGCCTTGGATCATCTTAGCTGCTCTTCTCTGAATTTTTTCCAAACTCTCAACATCTTTTTTGTAATATGCTGACTAAAATTGGCTGCAGTATTCCAGGTGTGGTCTCACTAGGGTTTTATAAAGCGGTACTAATACTTTGTGTGATCTTGATTCTATGCCTCTGTTTATACAACCCAGAGAAAGAGAAAGTAGTCTGTTTCAAACTTCTGAAGTGCTGAATAACAACACAGAAAGAAGCAAATTCTTGTAAACCAGCATCAAGGTCAGATTCTTGTAGAATAAATTTCATTTCTAGCCGAATCCCTGACATAGGATAGTAGCGTGTTTAGCATCCAATCCTGGCAAAGAATTGTTTGCTTAATGACTTTTCTCCTCTCCTTTTTTTCCCCTCCAAGGCCAATCACCTTTGACTGAAAACAGTTTGTTAAGAGAGCTCAATGTCATTGAAAAACAAGGCTGTTAATCCTACTCATCAACAGATGTTAACTGCAAAGTGATAATAAAGAGGAGGGCGAGGAGTAGAGATGCTGTTCCAATCGTGGTTCGTCTCGGTAAACCAAGAGACCCGCAGGATTCCCGATCCCAGCCGGATTTCATACTGCTTTTCCAAATATCTATCCCTCTGCTTGGTCTGCTTTGATGTTCTCTCCCAGACGGATACACTGTACTTTCCCCTTTGCCTGTGCAAATAAAAGCAAGACATTGGAGTTTTCTCAGCAAATAGAGTCAGATGGCTTGTGCACAGCAAAGAAAATGAAGGCTGCCTTTGATAATACAATTCTTTCTCTCTTGGAACTGAGTCAGGCTACTAGTGGACCGGAGCTAAAATAACATTGAATTATGCCCCAAGAAAAGGTAAGGAAAAGGAGAACAGTGTGGACAGACGTGCATTGATATGTCAAGAGGGCCCAGAGAGCACTCAGCACAGGCCATAGATTTATGGAAGACCCAAGAAGGAATTAGGCCTCACATATCCACACTGGGAATTTTATTCTCACCACCAGCTCCAACCTTGCTTATAGCTTCATCACTAGATAGATGAGGAAGCCTGAACGCATTTAAAACAGGGTTAGGGAATTATAGCCCTTTTATGACTTGTGGACTTCAACTCCCAGAATTCCTGAGCCAGTCATGCTGGCTCAGGAATTCTGGGAGTTGAAGTCCACAAGTCATAAAGGGGCCATAGTTCCCCACTTAAGTTCTTCCATGTAACTGGGAACCCAACCATGATTTTAGATTCCTTTTTTTACATCTTGAACTTTTCTATTAAAGAAAATGCCTATAACAGGGGTCTTCAAACTTGGCCCTTTTATGACTTGTGGACTTCAACTCCCAGAATTCCTCAGCCAGCATGCCTGGCTGAGGAATTCTGGGAGTTGAAGTCCACAAGTCATAAAGGGCCAAGTTTGAAGACCCCTGGCCTATAAGAATCTCAATACCTAAACTAGGAAAAGGTGTGTGTGTGTGTGCGCGCGCATGTGTGTGCTGTGGTGTGCATGTGAACCAGTTTGGTGTGGTGGTTAAGACAGCATGCTAGAATGGAATGGGACAATTTGCTGCAGCCATCTTGCCACAGGAAAACTACCAGTTCTCAAACTTATGACAGTTCCACCTGGGATAACTTAACACAATAATTGTTATCTGCCACTGTTTCTTCAACATTACTGTTAAATAGTGAGTTCTTGAAGGTGTGGACCAGACCGATCTTGCTTTATTGCAAGAATAACAAAACTGAACTCAACCGACAGACTGACAGATATTTATACATGTCGCCACTAGGCAGTGACCAATCAGATTCAAAGCTGGTTTACTTGCTCAAATATGAACTTCAGTTTCCCTCCAAAACAGTTTGAGACACATTTAAACCTAAACACATTAACGGTCAATAACAATACATAACAATTACTTCCATTGAAATTGGAAAGATGGCTGTGGTAAGATGTCTGGGGTGACTTGGCCGCAGGGAGTTATCTGAGACCTGATGAGAAACCAGAAGACCATGAGTTTTAGTCCCACCTTAGACACAAAGCCAGTTGGGTGACCTTGGGCCAGTCATTTTCTCTCAGCCCTAGGAAGGAGGCAATGGCAAACCACTTCTGAAAAACCTTGCCAAGAAAACTGCAAGGACTTGACCAGGCAGTCTCCGACAATCAGACACGATTGAATGAAATAAAATACATAAACAGACACACACACACACACACACACACTTGATATATAATTTTAGGAAATTCCACTAGTACAAAGCTGAGAAACAACTATGGAAATAAAACCAATTAAATATAATTTCACCATTCTGTGCTTTCCTTTCTCTCCCATGTACGGTGGGCGCATGCCTGTGGTATACTAATACATATGCATAACTACATGCCTACACAGGCCCATAGACTCACACCCTGCTCACTCACACATTGTTTTTACATTTAAATATATATTGCTTTTAAATTTTAAATGTAGATGGGCCTGATAAGAGCAATGTCAGCAGAGAAATTAGATTGTGAAGTCAAGTGAAGAAGCCAGGTGCAGCCCCTGCAAAATTATTCAAAGAATGTTTTTAATTCATGTGGTTCAGGCCGCGATCAACATTTCCACTGTGGAAATTCGACGTGCCATTCAAAGCAGAATGAAGCAAAAATCTGCCAATTTTCTGCCCCTCCTTCTGAAGTGGGACAGCTACTCTATCAATATACTGAATATCGTAACTTTGAAATAACACCAGTGGTGGGATTCAGCCAGTTTGCATCACTTATTTATTTTATTTATTTATTTATGAGACTTATATACCGCTTTAAGTGCAAGCACTCTCTAAGCGATGTACACCAGTAAGCAATGTGTATATATATATATATATATATATATATATATATATATATATATATATATATATATATTTACATTGCCCCCAACAATCTGGATCCTCATTTTACCTACCCCGGAAGGATGGAAGGCTGAGTCAACCTTGAGCCGGTGAGATTTGAATCGCTGACCTGCTGAACACAGTCAGCTAAAGTGGCCTGCAGTACTGCACTCTAACTGCTGCGCCACCTCAGCTCTTCAGCACAACTGGTAGCTAATTTTTTGTTGCCCAGGCCCAGAATGGACTTCCGGAAGTAGCATCCATGCAGAGAACCGGTTGTTCACATATTTGAATCCCACCACTGAATAACATTAAAAATAATTATTACACAATGATGTCATTTTCAAAAAAGTGGGTTGGGGTTATTGCTACACAGAGAAAGCAAAACAAACAAATACAGGTAGTCCTCGACTTAGGACCACATCTGAGTCCAAAATTTCTGTTGTTAAGTGAGTCAGCTGTTAATTGAATTTTGCCCCGTTTTACAAGCTTTCTTGCCACAGTTGTTAAGTGAATCACTGTCGTTGTTAAATGAATCTGGCTTTCTCATTGACTTTGTTGTCAGAAGATCACAAAAAGTGATCTCATGAACCGCTGGACACTGGACACTGCAACCGTCAAGCATCTGAATTTTGATCATGTGACCATGGAGCTTCTGCAAAGGTTGTAACCGTGAAAATGGTCATAAGTTCACTTTTATCAGTGTCACTGTAACTTTGAACGGTCACAAAAGGAACTGTTGTAAGTAGCGGACTACCTATACACAGAAGTCAGTGTGAATGACAGAAAGTTTTTCTTAATTCATTATCAGAAGCCTATTTGGGAGAGCTTTTAGACTTCTAGGTTTGAAGCACCTTAGAAATAATTCCAAAATCACACATATATTTATACCCGGCTCTATGCGGTTTTCAATGGTAGACATTGCCAAATGAATGCCCCAATTATAATGCCCAAAGTCATCTAGCAAATCTAAAATCAATATCCCCATTTTTATTCTTAGTTTAAAAGTACTGCCAGGTATATTAATGTGCCCAACACTTCTCTTTGTCTGCATTTCTGCTTTTGTTCATTTCTGAACTTTTACAGCTCCTTCTTAAATCATGGGCCTCCAAATGATTGGAATGCCAACAGATATATTTGAACAGCCCAGAATTATCCATCCATCAGTCCATATAAATTTAAAAACCATCAGGCTCCTTTTCAATCATTTGGGCACTTATTCAGCACTGGGCACAGGGTGTGAATGTATGTCCACATTACTGTCCCAGTTCAGCCTTTGGGTTATAGGCAAACAACCATCTGAGGCCACTGAAGCTAAGCAGATATGATATTCTAAATTAGCGGTCCTCAACTTGCGGCTTGGTGACCCAGCTTGGGGTGGGTGGGAAAGGAGAAGCGGGCCATGCGCACAGCTCCACTTGTGCAAGCAGTGGGCTGGCACACATGTACGTGTGCACTAGTGCGCCTCTTGTGCGGCCTGGTTCCGAATAGGCCATGGCTTGGTATTGAGCAGCGGGGGTTGGGAACCCCTGCTTTAAATTATTTGGTGGGGTGGCTGACTGGGAATTATTCAAGTGGGTTTCCTTGATTTTATTTAATTCCTATGCTAAGTTGGAATGTGATAAGAGAAAAACATCCTAAATATTCTGGGCTATTTTTCTGGCGAAACAGCTAATTCTACATCTTAGTAGCTTTACCCCTGCTTAGACAGTATAAGATATAATTTGAGAAAAAGAACTTCTTTTTACAAATAAAAATAATAAAACAACCATCTGTAATTATATCAATATATTAACAGAATAACAGAGTTGGAAGGGACCTTGACGTCTTCTAGTCCAACCCCCTGTTCAAGCAGGAAACCCTACCATTTCAGAGAACGGGCTGTCCAGTCTCTTCTTTAAAACTTCCAGTGTTGGAGCATTCACCACTTCTGGAGGCAGGTTGTTCCACTGGTTGATTTTTCTAATTGTCAGGAAATTTCTCTTTAATTCTAGGTTGGTTCTCTCCTTGATTAGTTTCCATCCGTTGCTTCTTGTCCTGTCTTCATACTTTGGAGAATAGATTGATCCCCTCTTCTTTGTGGCAGCCCCTTAGATATTGGAACACTGCTGTCCTGTCACTATATCAGTCCTCATATATACATCAGATCAGTTTGCTGATGTTCTCATCATCCTCGTGGTGGGCCCCACATTCTTGTCCTAGCTGAAGTTCTGCTTATACAACACTCAGTTTCAGGCATATCAATAAATTTTCAGGCATTTGTGATCAGAACACAGGAGTGACTAGGACCATATGCTTATTCCAGATTCTCCATGTACACAATAGTGGTGGAGAAAGATCTTAGGGTCACACTTTCAGAGGGATGATGATGACATTCAGACTCAAAAGACTTGGCTCCTTTTATCATTCAACTGAGCATTCCTCTAAGGTAATTTGGTATTGGCCCAGCAGACTATTAAGGTAGTTGTTTTTGGCTCTTACAACAGAGCTGATCCCTGAAGTGAAGCCAAGATTTGTAATCGTTTGCTTTGACTGTTTGTTTAGCAGTCTGGTTTTCATGTGCCTCAGAGAAGTTTGATGACAGGCTGATATCCAGAGTCAAGCTCCACAGGGCTGAAGAAGAGGCTGAAGCAGACCTGATACTAAAGGTCCGAGATCCTTAGGTGTATTATGAAAAGTGCAATTCTATTCACGGTTAGGAAGAGAAGCAAACATATGCTGCCCACATCTCTTTTACCACACCTTCCTGTATACTGGGAACTGTCCAGAGAATAGAGTATGTAACTTCTAGCTTGAAGATCACACTTGGTCCCCTGAGTTGTGTATTAGAGGTTACATTTTGAAGAATTGTGGAATTAGGGAAAACTGAAACCCATTCCATTCCATTGTGTTCAATTCCATTGTTCAATTCCATTCCACTACAGATTATGGTACATAACCCTCCATGGATATATTTAATATTTTTCCTTTCTCTTACATTAAATATTAAAATTGTTGGTGGAGAGGAACAAATGGAACCATTTTGCCATTATGGAACGTTACCATCTGCAAAGCAATGACTTGGAGGAAACCCCTGCTCATACTGAATATGAATAAAATCTCTTTTCACTGGACTTGACATACTCAATTTCTGCAACCATTCGTCATATGCCTCAAATGCCAGCCCTCAAACCATCTTTGTTGCTCTTCTCTGCACTCTTTCCAGAGTCTTAATATCTTTTTTGTAATATGATGATCAAAACTGGATGCAGTATTCTAAGTGTGGTCTTACTAAGGCTTTATAAAACAATACTAGTATTTCATGTGATCTTGATAATATGTAGCCAACCCTTCTAATGCCATGAAAGAGAAGACAGGAATTAGAGATCCAATCAAATAATACAGACAATGGAACGGTAATCTTTCATATGTGAAATGAAGATAGAAAGAGAATATCTTCTTACTTCATCTATGAAGTGTGGAAAAGATGGAGCTGTGCTGCTTTTTGCAGTGTCCTTGCTACCTTGCCGGAAGATGCCAGATGCTCCAGTCCCAGGAGCGAATGCTTCAAGGTTGTTTGTTAGACTCACTGTCACAAGCCCAGTGGCAATGACATGATGTCTTCAACTGATCCAGACACAGCAGGATTCTGGCAGCCCTTTAATTGTGGTGGAGATTGTGGCTTCTTCTGCAGCTTTAGACCTATTTAGAAATAGATTAGCACTTAAGAAATCTGCCCATTTACTGGACAAACTGAGATTGGTGTTAGTTTTCTTTGCAATTTGGTTTTCTACTTCATTATAACCACATTAGCCAGCACCTGCAATCAACTTATTAAGGAGATGATGTTTAGCCTGGAGTGCATCTTCCAAGTAGTTATTTCTGCTTATTTGAGGGAAGACAAGAGTTATGCTTTGGAAGGTATATGTATATATTGGTAGTGCTAAAGGTTAAGTCTACCAAATTACCTTTCTGAGATCAATTGTTAGCTCTGCCACAATTACTGTAGACATCTTTCAATCACTGTAGATTATCTCTGAAATCAAACTTGAAAAATCAGTGCAACTGCTAGGATTAGTAGATCTACTAATCTACTAAAGGTTAGTCATCTGTCCATTCCATTTAACTATTTGCTTTGGAGGTCAGACAATATATGGCAAATTTTCATTCCCAGTTTTTAGAAAATTCATGGGGATGTTTGCCAAGAGGAAGACGGCAGCTGTATTTATTTTATAGTCTTTGTGAGGTGGCTATAGTACTAACATTTAATTATTTTATTATTCTTAGAAGAGCCATTTTTAAAAATATTTTTATCCTGGTTTTATTATGTTTATAAATAATTCAAGGCAGTGAACATATCTAATACTCCTTCCTCCTCCTCCTTTTTTTTTTTTAACCATAACAGCAACTTTGTGAGGTGGAATGAACTGAGAGTGATTGGCCCAAAGTCATCCAGACTGCTTTCATGTTTAAGGCAGGACTAGAACTCACAGTCTCCTGGTGCCTCAAGATATCAAGCTAGAAACTAGGAGATTATAAATTCTAGTCTTGTCTTAGGTACAAAGCCAGCTGGGTGACCCAGACCAGTCACTCTTTCTCTCTCTCTCTCGGCCCTAGGAAAGAGGTAAACCACTTCTTAAATCTTACAAAGAAAAATGCAGGGATTTATCCAGGCAGTCTCCAACAATTGGACATGAGGAATTCAAGTTATAATGAACTAACTTGATCTGAAAACTTGTGTTATACTTCATTTTAGCTTTCTGTCCATATGTAACCAATCTCTCCAATGGCTGGTTCAAAATGAATTAATGGCAAATGAAAATATTTCAGTTAATTTGCTATCGTTTCCAATCCATCCAGGACATTAACTTTACCACCAGATATCTAATTGAATGCTCAACAAGCCTGGAGTGATATAGTTCACATGCTTTTAAAAATCTCATCTCTATTTATGAAAATTATTCCTTCATCTAGATTCCACAGTCTGATTTTGTTAAATTTGAGAATGGTATCATTTTTGATTATGGAAAGAAGTATAACTTCTTTCTTTCTGATTTTAAAAATAAAAAAAATGATTCTAAAATCTGGATTTATTTTAGTATAGTGTTAAATTTTAGCTTCATAAATTCAAAATCTCTACAGATCAGCTCATGCAAAGTAAGGCTGTTCCAGCAAGATGTAAATAACAGCTAGGGCTGAGAAAATACTGCTCATAATTTTCCAAAATGCCTCCTTTATTCAGTTTAGCCAGCATCATTCCACATTCTTTGATAAACCAAAGTTACAAGGCTTGTGATCACGCATATATTGGAATCTGAATAAGTACCCTACAAATACCAGCCCTGTAGACTTCACAGAGAAAGCTGGAGGCTAACATAAAACACCATCGACTATTACTTTTGATTGCATTTGCTTTCAATTCCCAATTTATTTCACTTATTATCATATTGCCGGTTTCATTATGAGCATTTTTTTCACTGCACAAACTCTCATTATCTAGGAAGCCAAAAACCATCTCCTTCAAATTTAGCTGCTCTTGCTGACATCACTGAGAGGAAATCTGAGCATGATGTCATAGTATTTATGATGAGATTCTTGACTTGAAAGCCCCAGGAAGTAAAAAATATTAACGTTAAGGGAAGGAATCAATCAGAGCCAAGAGAAACATATGGGCTAAAATAATATTTTGCATTCAACATCCAATAGTGTAAGATATTTGCTATAACAACCTAGCTAACCTTCTGCCCTTGCTCAGAATTTATGTTTCTAAATTGAACAGCATTCATAATTATAATCATTAAAATATTGGGAGATCATAAACTCAAATTTTGTTCAAGGATTTTGTTTTATGGGGATGGCTTGCTAATTTGATTTCAGCCATCATACCAGTTAATAGAGGTTATATTGCGTCACTACAGCTGTCCGGTAAAAATCAGATGGAAGCTAATGGTTAACCTGATGCTTTTTTCTCTTTACTTGCTTGGATCAATTATGAGCTCTTGACTCCAATGCTCATTGTCAGTATGTCAGTATGGCATCAGCTGAGCATGACAGTTTTTGTAGCGATGAAGGATTTTTGCTAAGGGATTTCATGTAGCTCTGGAGTATCTATGCTACACTCATTTATAGGAGGCTATGTTTTGTGATGTGAAAGGGGTTTTTTTCCTATAAATTTCCAGTAATTCAGTACAGGTAGTCCTCAGCTTACAACAGTTCACTTAGTGACTGTTAGAAGTTACAACAGCGCTGAAAAAGGGACTAGTTTTTCACACTTACGACCAGTGGTGGGATTCAAATACCTGAACAACCAGTTCTCTTATTTGATACAGCCTGGACCTCTGATGCCTAGAACAGGCTTCCAGAAGTGGAATCACGCACTTCCGGTGGACCGTTCTAGGCCTGGGAGGCCTCCTCCAGACCTCCGATGCCTAGTATGGACTTCCGGAAGTGGCATCCACGCCCCTCCGGTGGGTTGTTCTAGACCTGGAGGAGGCCTCCAATGCTTCCTCCAGGCCTCCGAGGCCTAGACTGGACTTCCGGAAGCCAGCCAGTTCTCTGAATTCAGGTAAATTTAGCTACTGGTTCTCCCGAACTGGTGCGAACCGGCTAAATCCCACCACTGCTTATGACCCTTGCAGCATCCCCACGTTCATGTGATCAACACTGAGGTGCTTGGCAATTGACTCATATTTATGACGTATTGCTATGTCCTGGGGTCATGTGATCCCCTTTTGCGATCTTCTGACCAGCTAAGTCAATGGAGAAGCTGGATTCACTTAACCATGTTGCTAATTTAACAACTGCAGTGATTCACTTAACAACTGTGGCAAGAAAGGTCGTAAACTGGGGCAAAATTCACTTAACAAATGTCTCACTTAGCAACAGAAATTTTAGTCTCAGTTGTGGCCGTAAGTTGAGAAGTACCTGTAGCAAATTAAGCAGGATATTGGGGAAGGAAAGTTATCTTTGCCTTCCCTTATGCCTACAACAGTTAGGAATAGAGGCAGTTCTCAATTTACAGCGATTTATTTAACAACCATTTCTACAGTCCTGTGATCAATTCTGGGGCTTGAAAATCAGCAAGTACTTACAATGGTTGCAGCAACTCGGCAAATATGTGATTCCTATTTGCTTTCCCAGCAAAGTCAATGAGGGAAGTCACACTGGCTTAATGACCGTGATTGGTTCAGTTAATGACAATGATTCACTTAACAACCATGGCAAAAAAGGTTGTAGAACTTATTTTTTTTAACATTTTATTGAATTATAGAGTAAAATACAAAATACAAAGCAAATAGTAGGACACAATGGGGAGGAGAAAGGGAAAAGAAAGCCAGGGAAAGAAGGGAAAAAAAAAGACATTGACATCCGACTTCCTCTGTTGCAGTAGAATAAAGCATTAACGTTGAGCCACAACATTTTACTTTTTCACAATAGTATAAACTGGCCATTTCTGTAACAACAAATCAATCTAATCAGTGAAACCCAAAATCAAAGTTTCATTTTTTCCCACCTCAAGTCCAAAGTCCAGAAGCGGTCTCCATGTAGAAACGAAGGTACTTGTATTTTTTTCTTTAATCAAAACAGTCAATTCAGCCATCTCTGCCAGCTCCATCAACTTCTGTCGCCACAAAAAACTTTGTAGAACTGAGTGTGACTCGCTGTTGCCTTGCTTGGCAACAGAAATTCTGGTCATAATTGTAGTGATCAGTCAAGGGCTACTTATACAAAAACGTGTCCTCATTGTTTTGAAAATGTTTATATGGTATAACTTTATTACCTTTTTTCACCTTATTTCATATGTTCTCTTTCCCACCCACTCCCACTATATTAAGTACATGGTAAACCTAAGCCTTGGTTCCAGATCCTCAATCTTCAAACTCAACATGGATTTGTCAAAATCTGCAATGCATTATGAGCTCAAAACATTTCTGCAGAACATCAAAGGTGACAAGTTAAAAAAAAGGAAAAAAAAATCTCCATAGTTTAAAAAAATATTTGGAAATGGTTATTTAAGAAGATTTTGTGCTTCCTTTGATGCATATCCATCTAAAATGACATAATCCTACAATCCTATTTCCTATTCTGGGAACTTTAACACTGAATGTAAGCTGCATAATATGTTTATTTACCACTTTACATCATTTTAGTTCAATCAGCTTTTCTCTCCTTCTCCTTCTTTAACAACTATCCTATCACCAAACATTTAAAACATTTTTTTATTGCAGTGATATATTTCAATTTTGCTAAATCTACTAGTTTTGGTCACAATGCAAATCAAAGCTTACCTCCCCCAACACCATAGTCCTCTAGTTTGCAACAAAAGCCTATTTGAAAATAACATTTTCTTCCTCTCTTCCCATCCCTGTTTCACTCTATCACTTTTCAAGAAAGGAAAGAAAACGAAAGAAAGAAAGAAAGAAAGAAAGAAGAGAGAGAAAAAAAGAAAGAAAGAAAGAAAGAAAGAAAGAATGTTCTATGTTAACTCTCCATCTACCATTATCTCCCCTTTATCCCCTTCCTCTCAGTATTAGCTGAGTTTTGTGTTTGTCTTTCTTTAAGAAAAATTCTAAGAGATCCCATTATACAGGCAGGTCAAAGAGAAAGCAAATTAAGAACTAACAAGTTTTGGAGTTCAACAGCCAGACAAAGTTAATGTTGACTAGGGAGGGAGGGAGGGAGAAAGAGAGAGAAAGAGAGAGAAAGAAAGAAAACATAAAAATGGCCCTAATAGAAAGAAAAGCCCAGCTGAGTGATCTGGAGGATGACAAGCTCTGAAGGAGCCCAAGCTGAGGTCGTTTGATGTGGGAGGTCCTGGAGGCACCTGCTGAGGGTCCCCTTGGGACATCTCATTAACCGTGTCATCAAAGGCCCCCTGAGGTCCAGCGAATCATAACATTATCTCTGACATAACCGCAGAGATACAAGGTTCCTTAGGCAGTCTATAAACATCCCCGTACTAACCAATTCATTGTACCTTGACACCCCAGCAAGGGGTTCCATGCCCTTTCGTGAGCTGTATGAATTGCCCCAGTCATTCATCAAAGTTTCTCGGAGTGCATTTCACACAGCATTAAATTTAATTAAAGCAACATTGACTGCATTGCAATCCTCTGGGAGGTGTGTTTTGCCCCCGGAATTTTTTTGGCTATTGTTAGACTAGGACCTTTTTGCATTTAGAAGTCTTCTACCTAGCTTAGGAATTTTCCTTCACTTCTTGTCTCTCACATTCAACATCTTAAAAAAAAAAATAATACAGGAACCATAAGGGACTTCTCTAAGATGCAGTTAAAGGATAGGAAATTATGTTGCTTGAAAAGAATAACATATATATCTTTGGTTTGTTTTTTTCCAGTGGTAAAACAAAGAAATCGATCATTATTTTAATTGCGAGTAATACTGGATCTAGCCAAACAGAAACTAATTTCACATCTAGGAAATCTCATGACAGACAACAAAACAACATTGCTGCAACATTTTCTCTTTCTCTTTCAAAAAATAGAAAACATTGAGTTTTATTTCTCTAACAAGCCTGTTTCCTTACTCCACACAAGAGGAAGTTGGTGAATATGGAACAGTGGTAAAGGCACCTGAAAAAAATCATGACATCACCCATCTGGGACCATGAGATGTTAAGAGGAAGAAGAGAAGGATAAGGAGGAAGCAATGCAACGGTCTTGTTTTCACAGATAACTATGTTTAACTGTGGCCTAAACTTTGAATGTCTGAGCTGTATTTGCTGCTTAACTCAGTGGTGAAGACCTGAAGACCTTACTGTGTTTCCCTGAAAATAATACCTGGTCTTATTTTAATTTTTGCTCCAAAAGATGCTTTAGGGCTTATTTTCTGGGTGGGTCTTATTTTCAGGGAAATACGGTACTAAAGGTATCCATCTAGTTGATGATCTTAAGTGGGGCTTATTTTTGGGGTGGGGCTTATTTTTGGGGTGGGGCTTATATTACAAGCGTCCTAAAATAATGCCAGGGCTTATTTTCTGGTCGGGTCTTATTTTCAGGAAAACATATAGAAACGACATTAATAGTGTGCTATGAGTATATTTGGTGATAACGGCACCAGGCTAGAAACGGGTTTTTTCTCCCCACATTTTTAAAATTTTATTTTCAAGGTTAAAATCTACAATAAACAACAACAATAAAGAAAAAAAACAAAAAAACCCTAACTGTCAAACACTAACAATAAAAACGTGTACAAAAAAAATAACAAATGACAAATATATCATTCACACTGACATTAGACATAAAATGTCCACCCTGATTGAACGCTGAAAAATATATCAAAAATATCTAATATATTCTCTTCCCCTTACATCACAGGTCTACAAATAATTAAAAACTTTCCCCTCAATATTTAGTATAAACACCATGTTACAATACTCAAAAAGATGCCTCTGATGTGGAAATATATCTATCCATCAGATCGACCCACCATGAGTTCATTATATATATATAAAGCTCTTGTCCTCCCTTAGGCATGGAGCCAGCTGGGTGACCTTGGGCCAGTCACTCTCTCTCAGCCCTAGGAAGGAGGAAATGGCAAACCACTTCTGAAATCTTGCCAGGAGAATTGCAGGAACTAGTCCAGGCAATTGCTAGGAGTTAACACTAACCTGAAAGCACAAAATGAATTATGACTAATGGAAGAAGCTATAGGTGAACAATCCCTATGCAAAGAAACCCATGATCTAACTTTTTAGTATTTAATCTAGAGATTAGGTCAGCAAACTTAAATATAGGCACTTTTTAAAATCACTATGTATATGTATACATCAGAACTAGACTGTGTTGTTTCTCTGGGCCACATATATGTGGGTATATGCATAATTTTATTTATTTATTGTCATGTTTATGCAGTGTATATTGGAAGTGGTTACCCTTTGAGAGCTGTCTTCAATGAAATCTCATTTTAATGTATGCTGATTAGCGTACATTTAGAGTGACAACAAAGTTATTATTCTACTCTATTCTACTCTACTCTACTCTACTCTACTCTACTCTACTCTACATTCTATTCTATTCTATTCTATTCTATTCTATTCTATTTACAGGAGAAAGGTGCTTTATACTGAATGAGACCACCTGCCCAACTAGTTCATTATCACTAAACGTTTTAATTGCATTACATTCGTGTCAGAAGAATGGAGGTGCTTCCAGGTTAAAAGGATTAGTCACTGACATCACTGTGGTCTGGGGGACACCCAGTTTGGGGCTCCTTTCATATCCCCTGCAAAAGCTGAAGTGAAGGACAGGAGCTCACTCCACCCCAAGGCAGCACTTGGGTCTCGAATGTGGCTTGCTAACCACCAGCCCCATATCCTAACCATGTGAGCCCCTGTGCTCCTAACATTTTAACAGGCCTACCAGAGATATCAGAGACTGATTATAGTAAGATCCTCCATAAACACAACATCAAAACAGCATTCTGCACAAACAGAAAAATATCCACCATCCTTAGAAACCCCAAAGATAAAATTGAATTAGAAAATCAAGGAGTATACGAAATCCCATGCACCACTTGTCCCACCACATACATCGGACAAACCAACAGAAGAATAAGTGCACGCATTGAAGAACATAAGAACTCAGTCAAAAAAGAGGAACCAACATCTTCCCTGGTCCAACACCTTAAAGCCACAGGACATGAAATTGACTTTAAAAATACCAGAACCATTGCCAAAAGTGAACATTTTAATAACAGAATAATCAGAGAAGCCATCGAGATAGAAAAACGCCCACACAGCATGAACAAGCGAGATGATACCTCCCGCCTACCAGCCATTTGGAAACCCGCCCTTATTGACAAACGACTCCCTAACACAAAAAATGATACCAGACCCACACTCACAAAAACCACACAGGATGTCACCACCACACATCCACGCAAAAAACAAACCCAAAGCCACACCGATGATGAGGCACGACCACAAACCAGAAGCCAGACCACAGCTGCATCATTAGCCACTTTAAACCCCTCCAATCCATACATGAAGCAAACTGACACCCTCCATGGAGAGGAGGCACGACCACGAACGCGAAGCCAAAAAAAAAAAAAAAAAAATAGCAAGGCAGCCCAAAATCTTAAACCCCTCTGCAACTCAGACTAACCTGAGCACAACCAAACAGAACACTCCCCCAGCCAATCAGAGCACAGCCAAGCCCCTAACCATTCAGAACACACCTCCACCTAATCAGAACACAGCCAAGCTCCCACCCAATCAGTTCATACCCCCACTGGCAGTTAAAAGGAAGAAACAGCTAAGACCACACATTGCTGCTCAAAGCATGAAGCTGAAAACACCAGCCTGAAGATGATGAATGGGACTTCGTCGAAACGTCGCCAAGACACTTCCAATTTTACGCGGGGAGAACAACCAAAGACCTACATATATATATATATATATATATATATATATATATATATATATATATATATATATAGATGTAGGCTTTGTATAGATAAGTATAATGAATTGTGGGACTCATTTATGCAATCGGTTAAAGAAACATAGTTGTACAAATGTAATAGAAATACATACAATTTGAATAATATTTGCATTAGATAAGTATATATATATATATATATATATATATATATATATATATATATATATATATATATATATATATGTAGGTCTTTGGTTTTCGGGTTTTCTCCCGCGTAAAATTGGAAGTGTCTTGGCGACGTTTCGACGAAGTCGAAACAGCTAAGAAACAGCTAAGACCACACATTGCTGCTCAAAAGAACGAAGAAAAACCAGCCTGAAGATGACGAATGGACTTCGTCGAAACGTTGCCAAGACACTTCCAATTTTACGCGGGAGAAAACCCGAACACCAAAGACCTACATACAAATACCGCGAAAACCTCAGAAAACATATATATATATATATTATATATATATATATATAATATATATAGAGAGAGAGAGAGAGAGAGAGAGAGAGAGAGAGAGAGAGAGAGAGAGGGGGGGGGGGGGAGAATTTGTTTTCTGAGGTTTTCGCGGGTGTTTGTATGTAGGTCTTTGGTTATTCGGGTTTTCTCCCACGTAAAAAGCCAAAACACTTCCAATTTTATGTGGGAGAAAACCCGAATAACCAAAGACCTACATATATAGAATTGTAACTGCTTACTGTTATAACATATCATACAATGTCATTAATTAAAAAGCAATAAAAATAAATAAATAAAGTATAATTCTTTCTGTTACTCTTTCCACATCCATGTCACAATATTCCATAGCCCTTGGCTATTATGGGATGGCTCTGAGCGATTGTTCAACGCTGCCAATCATGACTTTGGTCAACTGGTTTGGTTTTCACATAATACAATTTAGTCAGATATGGAAGGTGTAGACTAGATTACAGTTTTAGCTGTCTCCATGCCACATGCAATGGTCAGGTTGTCAGTGTGTGTGTGTGAGAGAGAGAGACACTCTTATAACACTTTTTGTAGTTACAACAGTTATCCAAAGGTTTCTGAATCCAACTAAAAATGCTGGCTTGAACTATAAAGCATATCATGACTTGGTCTATAGCACCTTATGGACCATCTCCTTTCAATGATTTTTGCTTCTAGGGAGTGGATGACCATAGTCATACAGTATTTCTGAAAAAAAATCAAAGAAATGTGTGTGCTCCATCAGTGGAGGTTTTCAAGAAGAGATTGCACAGCCATTTGTCTGGAAGGGTATAAGGCCAGTGCCTGGCTGAGGAATTCTGGAAGTTGAAGTCCACAAGTCATAAAAGGGCCAAATTTGAAGACCTCTGGTATAGGCTTTCCTGCTCAAGCAGACGGTTGGCTTAGAAGACATCCAAGGTCTCTTTTAACTCTGTTATTCTATGTTCTATGTCTCTGGAGACATTCCTTCTTTGTGGTGGCTCCAACCTGATGGAGTATTGTCCACAGAAGTAGATTTCAAAAATGCAGAGTCCTAAAGAATTTTATCAGACATACCACATCCCTTATGGATGATAGATCTCAGCGAGCTTACATGGATCAGAGTCATGCAAAACTGCCTAAAGCTCATGATCAAAGACTGATGTCCTCCAGCACAAAAGGTTCTTCTGAAGGAAATGTACGGGCTTTTTTTTTTTTTTTTAATTTCAAAAGTGCTTTGGGGTCTTGGGACAGCGAGAAACCCACCCATCCTTCAGTAAGGACATCTAACTGCATCAAAGCCAGGTCAAATGTTACATCTCCCCCACCACATCCCCTTAGCAAACCTTGAATGTTATACAGTTCTGAATGGGTAGCATCATTACACCCCAGCTCATTGTAAATGCCTCGACTATACAAACAGGAAGACGAATGGGTTACTCAGACAAACTTGAGCCCACAATGGGAAAGGTGCAGAGGAAAAACATTATAACAGCCTCCCTTTGAAAGACCCTGACAGTTGATAGATGAGTATCCATAAAACCCACAAAGGCTGCCTCTGTAAAGCTCCTACTGCTACCCCATTCTCCCTGGGAAACTATTTACCTTAATCTAGGAGAGAAAATATTATTTTCAGGGCAATTATTTTCCCTACTTTAAATGGGAAAGCAATCATTAAAAAGCTCCCTTTGTCTGATTTTCTTTCGGTTGAAAAACTCAAACTGAAGCCTGTCTTCCTTCAAATGATTTAACTGAACACATTTCCCAGAAATGTGAATTCTGGGGAGAGGGAGGCAGGAATAGTTGTGTCTGTCTGCTGGCCATAGTGCCAGGAAGTTTACTGATGTTTACAGTGTGTGTTTGGGACAGGGATACATTGGAATCTTCCCAATATCTTTGGGATAATATTGGCCAGTGATGGCGAACCTTTTAGAGACCGAGTGCCCCAAAACCAGCCCCTCCCATCCTGCCTGGTCCGCCCTCCCCCCCTCTGCCCCCTACTCCCCACCCCGCCCACCCACAAGGCCACTCACCGCCTCCATGGCCCACTGCAGGTCGCCCAGGCAGCCCAGCTGTGCCATGGCAGCTATGCCCTCCACCTGCGCCCTGCAGCATCAACAGCACACGACGGGGCACAAGGGTGGAGACTTGTCCTTGCTGCCCGGCTGCCATGACCTTGGCTGCACTGCTCTGTGTGGGCCACGCCCGGGGGCAACTCTCCTCCAGGAGGGCTGCTGGTGAGGAGGGGGCCACAAGGGGATGCAGGGCTGGGGTGACAGCGTGCGTGCCCACAGAGAGGGCTCTGAGTGCCGCCTCTGGCACCCATGCCATAGGTTCGCCACCACTGATATAGGCAATTGCAGGGGTTGCAGGGATCCGTTCTTGCAGGCAGAGCAAAACAAAGGAACAAATGATGGGATAATGCAACTCAGCCTACTCCCCAAAAGAGAACTGAAACAGCACAAAACATTCTGTGTGGCCTAAAATAACAGGTAATCCTCAACTTGCAACAGTTCATTTAGTGACCGTTCAAAGTTACAATGGCATTAAAAAAAAGGACTTACAACCATTTTTCATACCTACAACCATTGCGGCATCCCCATAGTCACACTATCAAAATTCAGACACTTGGCAACTGACTCATATTTATGACGGTCAGGGCTTTTTTTCTCATAGAACGCCCAGAATGGAGTTCTGGCACCTTTTTTGGCTGGAACCTTATAGGGTTGGCAAGGTGGGTTGTATGATGTGTGTGAGTTCCGGCACCTTTTTTTTTTTTTTTTTTTAGAAAAAAAGCACTGATGACGGTTGCCATGTCTGGGGGTCATGTGATCCCTTTTTGTGACCTTCTGATAAGCCAAGTCAATGGTGAAGCCAAATTCACTTAGCAACCGTGTTACTAACATTAAACACTGCAGCGATTCACTTAACAACGGTGGCAAGAAAGGTCATAAAGTGGGGCAAGACTCGTTTAACAAATGTCTCGCCTAGCAACGGAAATTTTGAGCTCAGTTGTGGTCGTAAGTCAAGGACTACCTCTATATAGATACAGGTGAACAGAGTATCCAAGAGAGAAATAAGCTGACCTTGCATATCCTGTGTCAAATCACAAAAAAAAAAAAAAAAAAAAAAATTGGCTGAAAAGCAATAAAAGTGGTATTCAGAAATGTAACAGAAGGGGAAAGAATAAATAATTTGCAAGCTTCACCGGGAGTTGGTGGGCAAAGTTTCTTGGTTCTGCTAATTGCTTAAATATCCATTGGCCCCATAAATGACCAGACTACTTTCAAAAAAAACTTATCTGATGATAGTTGATAACTGTATAATACTATACAGTTGTGTATAAAACTCTTTCCTAAAAGAGTAGCTCAGGTGAGCATCACTGCAAACTTCCCAGATGATACATCTGGGCCTCTAGGAAGGAATGCAGAAATGTAATAAACAAGAGCCAGTTTGGTGTAGTCGTGGTTAAGGTGCTGGCCTAGAAACCAGGAGACTGTAAGTTCTAGTCCTGCTTTAGGCATGAAAGCCAGTTGGGTGACCTTGAGCCAGTTACTCTCTCAACCCAAGCCACCTCACAAAGTTGTTCAGGGAAAAAAAAAAAAAAAAGAAGAAGTCGAAGGAGTATGTTAAATAAGTTTGCCACCTTGAGTTGCTTATAAAAATAATAAAGGTGGGCTAAAAATCTAATAAATAAATAAGTATTGCATCTTCCTGGCATTGTTTTGACACTTCAAGCAAAAATTAAATAAGTTATGTTTGAAATCTCCCAGAAGTAATAGTTTAACTGATAGAGAGCATGATTGTGTTCCTATTAAACATGTTTCAGAAATTGAAATTCAGTAAACCCCCCCAATCCATACATGAAGCAAACTGACACCCTCCATGAAGAGGAAGCACGACCACGAACGCGAAGCCAAGGAATGGCAGGGCAGCCCAAAATCTTGAATCCCTCTGCAACTCAGACTAACCTGAGCACAACCAAACAGAACACTCCCCCAGCCAATCAGAGCACAGCCAACCCCCCAGCCAATCAGAGCACAGCCAACCCCCCAGCCAATCAGAGCACAGCCAAGCCCCTAACCAATCAGAACACACCTCCACCCAATCAGAACACAGCCAAGCTCCCACCCAATCAGTTCATACCTCCACTGGCAGTTAAAAGGAAGAAACAGCCAAGACCACACACTGCTGCTTGAGGCACGAAGCTGAAAGCACCAGCCTGAAGATGACGAATGGGACTTCGTCGAAACGTCGCCAAGACACTTCCAATTTTACGTGGGAGAAAACCCGAACAACCAAAGACCTACATATATATATATATATATATATATATATATATATATATATATATATATATATACATACATATATATATTCTGAGGTTTTCACAGGTGTTTGTATGTAGGTCTTTGGTTATTCGGGTTTTCTGCAGCGTAAAATTGAAAGTGTCTTGGCGACGTTTCAACGAAGTCCCATTCGTCATCTTCAGGCTGGTGTTTTCGGATTCGTGCTTCTAGGAGCACAAAGCCGAAAACACCAGCCCGAAGATGACGAATGGGACCTCATCGAAACATCGCCAAGACACTTTCAATTTTATGTGGGAGAAAACCCAAATAACCAAAGACCTACATATATCTATATCTATCTATCTATCTATCTATCTATCTATCTATCTATCTATCTATCTATCTATCTATCTATCTATCTATACAAATTTCTTTTTCTGACAAAGAGTTAAAGAATTAAATTGGGAGACTAAGATGGCCATTTCGAGCTCATTCTGCTCTCTTCAGTTAGCCATACCCATTTTGGGATTCGAACCAAATTTCTTCATATATATATATATATATATATATATATATATATATATATATATATATATATATATATATATATATATATATAGAGAGAGAGAGAGAGAGAGAGAGAGAGAGAGAGAAATAAAACATGAGCACCAGGAAGAAGTAAAACATTAAAAGTTAGGAAGATCGAGTGTGAAGGGAAGTCAGATAATGCGAGTGTTTGCAGTATCTCTGCAACAGGGAAGTCAGATAATGCGAGTGTTTGCAGGATGTCTGCAACAGAACCTCGGAGCAGAGAGCAAGAACATGATGATGATGGATGCCAAAAGGGTGTAGGGGAGAGGAAATCCAGCTGTGCAGAAGGTTCCAAGGGAGTGAAAGAGCGAGGGAAGCAGCTTAATGATGATGATTACATACTGGATTGGGGAAAGATCAAATGCCCTTTTGAATCACAGAGGCGGAGAAGTGAGAAAATGAAAGCTAGTGCGCATGTGGATGGGGGGAATGAAGACAAATTGGATGATTGTCTAATGATTGATACAGGTACAACGATTGGCCGGTTAGGACCTGTTACACGATCCAGGAGTCGGGCGCAGGTTCTGGCCTGATTATAAATGTCTCTCCCATTGATTCTTTTGTACCCTGATCTACACATCCATTTAGAAGATGTTCATTGGCCAGGATGGATTAGAATTTGCTAATATCAACTTTGCAAGCATCTCCACTTAGCATATTGTCAGGACTGCCTTAAAAAATGGCTTTATGTTGAGGTTTGTGGATCATTGACAGGTTAACTGCAAAATTTAGGAGGCAGGGTAGCGTTAAGAAGCAATATCTGAAATCAGAACAAAGTTTCAAAGGCGACTCAGTTCAAAAACTTCACACATATATATGTAAAGAGAGATACCATCATACTATTCCTTTTCAGCAACATCATGCAGAGTACAGAAAAGGAATAAGAAATAATAAGTCATAAAATTAGAAGAAGAAAACATAGCTGTAGTATCATTCATTATAAGTCTTCATACATACTCCTATTATCCTTGGAAAATATCCTTGTTCTTCCAGGCCAGGGGTCTTGAAACTTGGCCCTTTTATGACTTGTGGACTTCAACTCCCAGAATTCCTCAGCCAGAGTGACTGGCTGAGGAATTCTGAGAGTTGAAGTCCACAAGTCATAAAAGGGTCAAGTTTGAAGACCCCTGTTCCAGGCCCATGCACCCATTTATACTTTGCCTTAATTCTTTAAACCCTTCTCTTCTCTTTTCAGGACACTCATCAACTCCATCCAGGCAGGCAATCAGTCTTCCCCTTCCACCCATCCTGTTCATACTTCCTTCATAGATGTGTTTTCCAATTTGATTTTCATTAATTCTAGCGGTTAAGATACTGAGCAATGTGGGCATGTTCACTGAAAGGTTGGCAATTTGAGACCCAAGTACTGGATAATGGGATGAGCTCCCATCCTTGCTCCAGCTCCCGCCAATCTAGTGGTTCGAGAGCATGCAGATGAGAGTAGATAAATAGGTACCACTTTGTTGGGAAGGTAACATTGCTCTGTGCACCTTAACATATAGTCATGCAGGCCATATGACCACAGACCGCGTCTTCAGACAATGCTGGCTCCCTCGGCTAAGAAACGGAGATGAGCACCACCCCCTAAAGTCAGTAATGACTGGACAGGAGAAACCATTACCTTTTCATTCTCTTTGTAAGACCTCAACCTAACTTCATACTGGTCACACAGTACCATGTTCAAAACACATTAATTTAGTATCCATTTATTTTTGACTTTTATCTCTTCTTGTTTTATCACATGGAATATTTAAGTACCCCATCCCCTCTGCATTTAACTTTCATTTAACTTGTTTTTACCCTTTCTCAGATATACCCAAACATCCTTTCTCTATGTAACAACCCGTAGGCAGAGGCACACTCTTGTAGTCTTTTGTTGTTGTTGTTCCTTTGACACTCGTTGCTTATAAACTAAACTAGTACTTCATCTTCTTTACCCTGATTTTTTGATCCGCAGATTCCCTCGAAAGAAATGGACATGTATCTAAGGCTGCCATCCTTTCTTGAAAGATAACTCCATCAAGCATCCATTGGACTTTAACTCTAGAGGAAATCTGTTTAGAAAAAGCTGGCTAAACTGAAACATGTTGTTATTTCTTCTGAAAAATCACCTGGGGATACAATTTCTTTCTTGTCTCTGGAATGGACTTTCTCGCTTGGGTATTGCCAAAGGGATTTAGACACGGAAGGTGCTACAGCAGAAGTGGAATGAGATGAGATAATGAAGAGAAAGGAGAAAGGCAGAGCAGCTGAGAAGGATGGAACAGAAAGAAATAGAGAGATCTGGGAAGGCAGGCAGATCAAAATAATTTCTAGCTTGGAGGTTTCTAGGAAAGTTCTCCAGATGGTCACCTACCTATTTTCCCCCTTTTCAAGTCCTATTTCCTTTTCTTCATCCTCTTCTTTGTTTCTCCAATCCTTTCATGGGACTAAAGCAAATGATATACAGGCAGTCCTCGACTTCCAACAAGTTTGTCTGGTGACCGTTCCAAGTTACAACGGCTCCGAAAAAAGAGACTCTAGAAAGAGTACAGAGAAGAGCAACAAAGATGATTAGGGGACTGGAGGCTAAAACATATAAGGAACGGTTGCTAGAATTGGGTATGTCTAGTTTAACGAAGAGAAGGACAAGGGGGACATGATAGCAGTATTCCAATATCTCAGGGGCTGCCATAAAGAAGAGGGAATTAAGCTATTTTCCAAAGCACCTGAAGGCAGGACAAGAAGCAACGGTTGGAAACTAATCAAGGAGAGAAGCAACCTAGAACTAAGGAGAAACTTCCTGACAGTGAGAACAATTAATCAGTGGAACAGCTTGCCTCCAGAAGCAGTAAATGCTCCAACACTGGAAGTTTTTAAGAAGAGACGGGACAGCCATTTGTCCGAAATGGTTTAGGGTTTCCTGCCCGAGCAGGGGGTTGGACTAGATGACCTCCAAGGTCCCTTCCAACTTTACTATTATTATTATTATTATTATTATTATTATTATTATTATTATTATTATTATTTTTCACACTTAACAACTGCCGCGGCGTCCCATAATCATCCCGTGATCAAAATTCAGACGCTCCGCAACTGACTCATACTTATGACGGTTACATTGTCCTGGGGTCATGTGATCCCCTTTTGCGACCTTCTGACGAGCCAAGTCAATGCGGAAGCCAGATTCATTTACTAGCCATGTTACTAACTTAACAACTGCAGTGATTCACTGAACAACTGTGGCAAGAAAGGTCATCAAATGGGGCAAAACTTACTGAACATTTGCCTCGCTTAGCAACAGAAATTTTGGGCTCAGTTGCGGTCGTACATTGAGGACTGTCTGTATAGAGTCTCCACTTCCTTAGTTGGCCCTGCTCTGCTGAAATGGAGTAGCCTTCTGCATACCTACAAGGAAGATCAGCTGAATGTCATCCAGCCATTGGAAACAAACAAACAACAGTTTGAAAATGTTGGCTGTACTGCTTCAACACCACGTAACTCTCCCCCCCCCTTTATAGTTAATGGTGTGTGGTCTCGCTCCCCAGTCCCTTGTTTTCCACATGCTTGTCTCTTCTTTGTCCTTCCGCAGCAATTGGACAGAAGTGCTGGGAGGGGGGGGGGATGTCAGTGGCTGAAAGGAGAGATTGCTGGCTGCAGTGAAGATGGCACTGCTTTGAATCCTGCCACAAGCAAGTGATGCATAAAGTCATTCATCGTGAAGGGCCGGGCAAGAGTGCCTAGATTTATCTGGGAGTTTAATCAGAGAGAAGAATTACAAAAGAAAAGGATAGAGATGGCAGTGAGCTGCAAAGTTATGTCTTTGACCTTTCTATAACTATCTCCCCCTCCCCTCCTGCTCCAGAAGCGATTAAGAAGGAGAGAAAGCAATTTCAGTGCATCACTGCAGCCTCCGTCAAAGTGAGTATACACTTATTCCTCTTAGTCTTTTTAAAAGAAGAAATGCAGATGAAGTCGGGCTGATGGACACTAACCTGACACATAAATAAGATTGCTATTCCAGGCAAGTGGCTGTCTCTTATGACTTAGGAAAACAGAAGTGTTGCTAGATTGCAAACAGGCCTTTGGTTTGCCAGAAGTCCATTGAACTGCTCCATTGTCTTTTTTTTTAGTTTTTGTTACTATCATATTATTTACTTTTTCAGTCTGGGCCCATAATCTTCAACCTTCTCAGTCTCAAGACAAATATTTAGCCTGGGCATGAACTTTGTAAAACTAATATTTGTATGGTAATAAGCACTGGTTAAAGAGAGCCAGTTCTGTGTAGCGGTTAAAGTACCTGGGTAGATCATGAGTTCTATTCCTGCCTTAGGTCCGATACCAGCTGGGTGACCTTGGGCCTGCCATTCTGTCTCAGCTTTAAAAAGATGGCAATAGCAAACCACTTTCAAAACACCTTGCCAAGAAAACTTCAAAGACTACTCCAGGAAATTGCTAAGGACTCCAACAAGCTGATTCAAAGGTTCACACATGTGCACAAATGCATATGCACACAGAAGCATTGGTTATACATTAATTGAGAATGGCTCATGAGAACTAAGAGCGTATCCTTCTTTATGCATGTATGCCAAGTACTACTACTACTATTAATAATAAAGTTGGAAGGGACCTTGGAGGTCATCTGGTCCAACCCCCTGCTCAGGCAGGAAACCCTATACCATTTCAGACAAATGGCCATCCAGTCTCTTCTTAAAAACTTCCAATGTTGGAGCATTCACCACTTCTGGAGGCAGGTTGTTCCACTGGTTAATTGTTCTAACTGTCAGGAAGTTTCTCCTTAGTTCTAGGTTGCTTCTCTCCTTGATTAGTTTCCACCCGTTGCTTCTTGTCCTGACTTCAGGCGCTTTGGAAAATAGCTTAATTCCCTCTTCTTTATGGCAGCCCCTGAGATATTGGAATACTGCTATCATGTCCCCCCTTGTCCTTCTCTTCGTTAAACTAGACATACCCAATTCTAGCAACCGTTCCTTATATGTTTTAGCCTCCAGTCCCCTAATCATCTTTATTGCTCTTCTCTGTACTCTTCTAGAGTCTCAACATCTTTTTTACATCGTGGTGACCAAAACTGGATGCAGTATTCCAAGTGTGGCCTTACCAAGGCATTAAAGAGTGGTATTAATACTTCACGTGATCTTGAGTCTATCCCTCTGTTAATGCAGCCTAGCACTGTGTTGGCCTTTTTGGCAGCTGCAGCACACTGCTGGCTCATATTTAGGTGATTGTCCACTAGGACTCTGAGATCCCTCTCACACTTACTACTATTGAGCAAGGTACCCCCTATACCAGTGATGGCGAACTTTTTAGAGACCAAGTGCCCAAACTGCAACCCAAAACCCACTTATGCATCGTCGGGTGCCGGGTGGGTGTGGCCCATTGGGTGGGCGTCGCTGCAGTGGTAATGGCGCAGACTGGGTTGGACTAAAAAGTTCAATCAATCAATTTCAACTTTGCAAGATTTTTTTTTTACACAAGCTTTATGTTGAGGTTTGTGGATCATTGACAGGTTAACTGCAAAATTTAGGAGGCAGGGTAGCCTGAAATTGACTGATTGATTGAACCTTTTTTTTTTTTTTTTTGCACATGGCGGCAGAGGCCTAAAGCGAAAAGGTTTTATAAAACCCAGCTGAAGGCCTAGGACTGGGGCGACGGTGCACGTGCCCATAGAGAGGGCTCTGAGTGACGCCTCTGGCACCCGTGCCATAGGTTCGCCACCAGTGCCCTATACTATACCTATGCATTTGGTTTTTCTTGCCTAAATGTAGAACCTTATTTTTTTCATCATTGAATTTCGTTTTGTTAGATATCTCTCACAAGATCTGGATCGTTCCCCCCCAAGGCAGCCATTGGGCTTATTTAGAGATTTTATTTTCCTCTGGAAGCCATAACTTGATGCCATATGCCAGTGTTTCCCAAACAGTGTTTCCCAAATTTTAAGGCATGAGGACTTCAACTCCCAGAATTCCACAGCCAGCAACGCTGGCTGTGGAATTCTGGGAGTTGAAGTCCACATGCCTTAAAATTGTCAAGTTTGGGAAACACTGCCATACGCAATCAATAATGTACCCATTTACAGATATACCAGCTCTACATCTTAGAAATTCTATATATTTCTGGGAAAATCCTCTTGCACATCTACAAACAGTTTCCCATTCATTTCAATGGAGCAGCCATGACCACTGAGGGAAAAAAAAGGGAGAATACTTGTTCTGCTGATGTGGGAATTCCACATGGATGTGGTTCTCTGTGCTTAGCATTGCCGATATTCCCCCTTATCCCATCTTACTTTCTAAAACGAGGCTGGGCAATTTCATCTGGCTGGTGGCCACATTTAACAAAATGAGCTTTGAAAGCTGCAGGGAATTTTCCATTGATATGGTTAAGCAAGAGACAAGGCTGAATATGTTGGGGTTTTTTTAATTGTGGAGTGGAGGTAGTAAACTATAGTTTTTTTTCTCCAGTCTGTATTCAGAACTTTGAAAATAAAACTAAAAATGGAGAAGAATCTTAGTGTTATGTCTGCCATTACATATTAGAGTTAGGATCTTATATTTCGTCAGTGCCTCAAAGTGATGTCATATCAAGGATCTCGTGAACAATATTCTATGGAGATTCCCAATCCTCCAGGTCATGATTCTCTCAAAAGTGTTTACTCCCCCCCCCCCCGAAAAGGCAACTACTAGTAGACGTTCTTGATGTTTTCTTTGAAAACATTTCCCTTCTCATCAAAGAAGCTTCTTCAGCTCTCATCCATCTTATCCATTCCTCAGAACTGAAGAAGCTTCTTGGATGAGAAGTGAAAAAGTTGGATTGTGAGTAATTAAAAAAACCTAGACAATCCAGCTTTCATATTTAAAAAAGGGCCAATATAAGATTGATGCTTCTTCTGTGTACTGAACATCATCCAAAGTATCTGTAAAATCTATCTAGAGTTCTACATGATAACATTGGGGACAGGTTTTGAGTTAATTCTGTAATAATAAAATCCTTTGGAGGAAACTGAAGAATGGATCATAATTAACAACTAATCCTTTTTCTTGCTAAATACATACAGCCCATATTGTAACTTATCCCACCAAATCAAGTACAGTAGCTTATGGAATCCATTAAAAAGGCCAAGGAGATTCTGGGCTTGATTAGAACATGGCCATTTATTTATTAGTTATTATTATTATTATTATTTCGTTCACTGGAGGTTTTTAAGAAGAGACTGGACAGTTACTTGTCTGAGATGATATAGATTCTCCTGCTTGAGTGGGGGGCTGGACTAGAAGACCTCCAAGATCCCTTCCAGTTCTATTCTATTCTATTCTATTCTATTCTATTCTACTCTATTCTATTCTATTCTCGTTAAATTTGTCTACTGCCCATCTCGCAAAAAGATGAAGAGCGATTTCTGGAAATGTTTTCATCTGAATACAAGATTTGACCATTAACCAAGAAGTTAATGAAAACAAGGCTGAAAAGAAGGGGGAGGGGAGAAAGGCTGCATTTGCAAGTCAGCATCAGAGAGCTTGGTGTGCTGAATAATTGATTGCTTTCATCAGTTTGCGGACATGCAAGAGAAAACACAATAAAAAACAAAAACGCATTTGGCCTAAGAGGAACATTTATACAAAATGCAGGAAAAATAGATATTACACCAGAGCTAAGAAAAGAAGACAAAAGGGGATTTTAATTTTTTATCAACAGAGAGGAAACAGTTATCTGCTGGATCTGCTTGATAATTATACCAAGCTTCACAGAAAATGACATTGTGGTCAACCCAATGCCATTTCTGCTGATCTTGGCTTGCCAGCAAAACTTTGCCATTGTCAAATCTGACTTTGTTGAGACCATGGCAAGCAAGAACAACTCCATCCAGACAGCTGCAAGGTCCTTGCTGTATCGCATTGATTCAAAATACTTTGCAGGTCCACCCACAGGGAGAAACATCAAAAAGTCCCATCACTGGAATCAAAACTCCACCTTTTTTTCAAATGAGTCACAAAGACAACAAACACACAAAAGGTGGAGCTTCAGTTGCAAAAGTGTCAGCCTCATCATTATTATTTATTATTCTTAATCACCTCCTCCACCCCAACTCCACCCCACAGATGTTTCTGATACAAGTAGCTTTCGACTTATGACTGATTACTTAGTGATCATTCAAATTCACAACGGAGCTCCAGAAAGCTACTGATGACCTGGATTCAAACTTCCAAAGATTAGACACGCCCCTCCCTGTGGTCACATGACACATTTTGTGCACTTGGCAACCGGCTTGCATTCACGGCCATTTGCAGCATCCCATGGTGGTGATCACAATTTATATTGTTTTTCCTGAAAATTGGCACTTACTTCTAGTTTCTGGCAAAAAAAAACACCTCGTAGCAAACTAAGGGGCTCGCTTAACAATTGTGGAATTCGGTTAACGACTGCAGGGTTCACTTTACAACTGTTGTATTCCATTAATGACCGCTGCAAAAAAAACCAACCAGTCATCATATCAGATGCAGTGACATGGTGATCTCTTTAATGACCGTCACAACTTATGACTGAAATTGTGAGCTCAAATACAAATGTATGTCGAGGACTAACTGGACTTAAAAACAGTAAAGGTTTCCCCGTCCAGTTGTGTCCGACTCTAGGGGGACACCCTTGTTTGAGCCAACAATGATTCCTCAAAGTACAGGTAGTCCTCTTACAACTAACAACAGTTTGTTTAGTGAGTGCTCGAAGTTACAACATCACTGAAAGAAGTGACTTATGACCGCTTTCCACACTTACAACCATTGCAGCATCCCCATGATCATGCAATCAAAATTCAGATGCTTGGCAAATGACTCATATTTATAATGGTTGCAGAAGTTGGCATCCTGACAGACTATTGAAGAGTTAAGGATAGATCTTGACCTTAAAAAGCTGCAGATATGGTCTTGATGCAGCACCAAAGACTGTGTACAGATAGTCCTCAAGTTATAACCATTTGTTTAGTGACCATGCAAAATTACAGTGATACTGAAGAAAGTGACTTAAGACCGTTTTTCACACTTAGAATTGTTGCAGCATTCCCCTGGTCGTGTGATCAAAATTCGAATGCTTGGCAACTGACTTGTATTTATGACGGTTGCAGTGTCCCGGGGTCACATGATTCCCCCTTTGCAACCTTCTGACAAGCAAAGTCAATGGGAAATCCAGATTCACTTGACAGCTGAGTTACTAATTTAATGAGTGCAGTGATTCACAACTTTAACAACTGCGGCAAGATAAAGGTCGTAAAATGGGGCAAAACTCACTTTTCAAAGGTCTCACTTAGCAACAGAAATTTTGGGCTGAATTGTGGTCGTAAGTCGAGGACTATCTGTACTTTCCAGATCATGTTCATAGTCACACGATTGTGGCTTTTTTCTTGGAAGAACATTTATTTTTCTTACGAGCTTATCCGACAGCATTGAAAAATCATACTTATTGGGTGGGCATTTTTATTTCTTATTTTTAGGCAGACCTACATGTTTGTAAGAGAAATGGAAGATTCCCCCCCCCCCCAAAAAAAAAGATTGAATGCCTCTCAGTTTACACAGTGAAATATGGACAGTTTAAATGTCTGTGCTATTTGATTCTTTCCAGCCTCTGGACACTTCTAAGCACCCCATGCTCCTCTAAGATTAATGGAGTCTTGAATTCTTTTAGCTGGCTTAGAGCACCAAAGAGAAGAGATCACCAGTGAATCTGTATGTGCCAGAGCAAAGCACATATCTCATTAATGTATGATTAATAGCCATTGGTGAAGTGATTAATTAGTCATTTTGACAGTGAATTCAGCAATGGTCCATGCTTTTTGCTAAGGCAGTGAGGGAGGGTGGACACAAGGAAAGAAAGCAATCCCCCCAATCAAGAAAAATGGAAAAACGGTCTTTCAATATTCTAGTCTTCAATTTCATCTTGTTTGCTTTAAAGAACAACCTTCCAAAATGAGACCCTTCAAAAATGATGGATAGTTTCTCTTTCTACCTGCAAGTTTGAAACTTAGAAAAAAGGATATCTGTGGGGGTTTTTTCCGCCTTAGGTCTTAATGGGCACAAGAGTGTTTTCCCCCCCACTTTGCTACCAAATCGATTTGGTGTATTGTTGATTGTTCCATTGCTGAATATAATAGAGTCTTCTGGGACATGATGAGCAAAACAATTCTTCTACATCTTTTTCACTCTTTATTTTAATTGGAGAGAAAGTGTTTCCTAAAAACAAGAAAAATTTCATGGGTGGGATATGATGTCCCTGTATTTACTTAGCTACAGAGTGTCCAAGGACTGTGTGAATGTCATTCTTCTCGTGGCAAGTCGTCTTTCCAACGTACTGCAACTTTCCTAGTTTCTCATACAGTGGTACCTCAGTACCAGTGGTGGGATTCAGCCGGTTTGTACCACTTCGGCAGAACCGGTAGTTAATTTTTTGTTGTCCAAGCCCAGAATGGACTTCCAGAAGCGGCATCCACATAGAGAACCGGTTGTTCACATATTTGAATCCCACCACTGCTCGGTACTCATCATTAATTGGTTCTGGGAAATGCGATGAGTACCAAAAAACGATGAGTAGCAAACCCAACAATGAGTACCAAACACATTTTTCCCATAAGGAGTCACAAGGCAGCCCACGCCAACAACTTGTGTGTTGAGTACCAAACAAACGATGAGTACTGGGACAAAATGTTCGCATCAAAATGTGTTGAGTACCAAATCTGATGAGTTTCAAAGCAGTTGAGTACCAAGGTTACTTCCATACTTACATTGCAAGCGAACATATTAAGAGGGAACTAGTCCATAGTGCTACGCTCACTACAAGGAGGAAATCCTACCTTTGAGAAATTGGTGGTGCGTTTCTTGCTTCCTGGAGAAATTCTCCATCGAATTTCTCTTCTCAAAAATTTGGTGGGAAATTTCAAAAGGCCATCTGTGCCCAACTATTAGAGTGGAAATCAAGAGCTTTAGGTAGACCAGTAACGGTGAATCACTTGGGCTCAGCATGTCAAACATTCAGAAAATGCCTAAGTTGACTCTGCTGGCATGTCACACCTCTCTTGCATTAAAGAGAAACAATTCATTACAAAATCATTTTAATTATCTACAGTATCTATCTATCTATCTATCTGTCTATCTATCCATCCATCCGAGTCCAGTTTATTTATTGCATAAAGAAACATCAAATAATCACCAAAATGCAATACAAATAAAACAAACTCTGCATAGAGCACATTGCAGCAATCCAAATGGGAAGTGACAAGGCATGAATGATTGTAAGGAAAGTCTCCCAGATTAGGAAAAGACAGATCTGTGCCAAAGGCACTCTATCCATGATTACGGTGTACCATGTAAAGATCAAAGCTGACCAAACAGATCCTCTTCTTCTGAGCTGGAACTGGCCATATGAAGATAGATGTCAGCTTTTCTGCCACTTTTTTTTAGTTTTGGTGAAATGAACAAAATTCCTAGACAGATTCAGGCTGAAGTCTCTGCTACCTTCTACCACTGTTCAACTAGAAATGCTTTAAACCTGTATGTAACTCCTGGAAGCTCCAGGGGTGGCCCCTAGAATACCCCCAGATCTTAGTTAAAGTTAATATTTTTAATGTTTATTTATTTATTTTATTTTATTTTATTTATGAAACATATAGGCCACCCATCTTATGTCAAGGTAACTCTAGGTGGCTTACAATCATTAAGTAAGTAAGTAATGTGACATGCATTAAAAAAGGTGAGACTCTGATTGTGTAATCATAGCCACTCCCCTGTCCCGTGAATGTCCCTCCCTGATAATTAGATATATTGGAAAATAACCAGATTAACTATATTTTATTTTAATAAAATGGGAATGTAGTTTTTCTGTATCGTCCCACCCTATACTCTGAGAAGTTGGCATCCTGACAGACCATTGAAGAGTTAAGGATAGATTTTGACCTTAAAAAGCTGCAGATATGGTCTTGATGCAGCACCAAAGACTGTGTACACATAGTCCTCGAGTTATAAACATTTGTTTAGTGACCGTGCAAAATTACAATGACACTGAATCAAGTGACTTAAGATCGTTTTTCACACTTAGAATTGTTGCAGCATTCCTCTGGTCATGTGATCAAAATTCGTAATGCTTGGCAACTGACTCGTATTTATGACGGTTGCAGTGTCCCGGGGTCATGTGATCCCCTTTTGCGACCTTCTGACAAGCAATGGGGAGGCCTGATTCACTTAACAACCGTGTGACTAACTTAACAACTGCAGTGATTCATTTAACAACTGCAGCAAGATAAAGGTTGTAAAATGGGGCAAGACTCACTTAACAAATGTCTCGCTTAACAACAGAAATGTTGGGCTCAATTGTGGTTGTAAGTCAAGGACTACCTGTATCTATGATCAACATACAGTATATGAAAAAAAGTGTGTCACTCTGGTGCATGAATCAAAGTTGCTCAGACCTCTTTCACATTCTCCGTGATGGGTGGGCAGTGTCTTCTTTGCCTTTAAAAAGGAACATTAAATATACTACTCAAGCTGTGCTTTCCGAATTTATCCCAGCCTCTAATAACACAAGGAGGCATAAATATTATGTAAATTCTGCTTAAATATAACACCACCTACCTAACTGTCTTCAGAAACCTTTCCTCAGAGGGAAAATATATCCAGCTGGATCAAGTTTCAATATTTCAAAAGAAATATATATTTTCCCCCAGAAGGCATATTTGGCTAACAATGGCATTAGACAGGCAGAGTTTATTCCACCCCTTGAAGTATAGCATAATATTTATCTCAGTTGGCAGCCCTTTGGGCTACTCAAATGGCTGCATTTCTTTTAATATACTGCTAATGGTTTGGATCAGATTACCATATTATAATATCGGCAAGATCTCGTAGCATGCAACATGAAAACAAGAGGCACTGCAATTATGGATGGGAGGGGGGAAAGCAGTAGACCAAAGCGATACCCTCACTTTCCTGAAATATTTATTTAACTAGGCCACAAAACTATGAACTCTGAAGTCCTGTCAAGCTCAGTAGGAAAAATGACAGGAAATGCTTGATTTTTCCCACCAAAGTCATGCATGCTTAAAATGCACAACTTTGCTTGGATGTTACGGCAAACTTGTACAACTTATGAGGTTTGAAAAACAAGCTTAGGGTCTCATTCCAAATGCAGCAGGATCATGCTCCCCAAAATAGGTGGGCCCAATGCAAACATGTATTTGAATTTGCATGGATAATTACATCATGTTCAAAGAATACTTTTAATATGGATTACCCACCCAGAATTTAATCATTTTTCTTCTAGCATAATAACATTACAATTCAGTGGCAGTGTTTCAAAGAACTGTGGGTCCTCTTTGTGGGACATGAGGTGGTTCTGGGCTTTGGACTGTGTCTCCCTCATTCAAATTTGGATATCAAACTTTAACTTAAAACCTGATTAGCTGGTTAATTAGAAAGTCAAAGGATCAAATATTTTATTTTTTATCTTGAATTTTACGTATCTAGCCAAATGATACCAGAATGATATTACATACAGTATGTTAAGCTGACCTGTACTAGAAATAACATGGAAACATAAGTTGATTATTACATGGACATAAACAAAAAGACAGAGTTGGTGTCTTTTTTCCTTTAGAAAATTGCAGGGACAGTTTCCAAATGGAACAATGATATTGTTTTCCAAGAAGTCTAGTTTAATGAAGAGAAGGGCGAGGGAAAGACACGATAGCAGTGTTCCAATATCTCAGGGGTTGCCACAAAGAAGAGGGAGTCAAGCTGTTCTCCAAAGCTCCTGAAGGCAGGACAAGAAGAACAGATGGAAACTAATCAAGGAGAGAAGCAACCTAGAATTAAGGAGAAATTTTCTGACAGTTAGAACAATTAACCAGTGGAAAAACCTGCCTCCAGAAGCAATGAATGCTCCAAGTTTTTAAGAAGAGACTGGACAGCCATTTGTCTGAAATGGTATAGGGTTTCCTGCCTGAGCAGGGGGTTGGACTAGATGATCTCCAAGATCCCTTCCAACTTTATTATTATTATTATCGATCATCGCACAGTCAGCCAGATGTGGATTTGGCATTTTGTCTACCTATCGAATCTTTACCCAGGACCTGGGATAGGCAGATGTGGATGTTTGATGGTATTACAGATATCGTCGCAGGATGGAAGCAGTTCCTAGTGAGGCTGCCTTTTGCAATTGACTAATAGCGAATTTGTCAATGCCAATGGTGTTCAAATGGTGCTCCAGTTGTTTTGGGATTGCACCCAAGGAGCCTATTACTATTGGTACTACCCTTGCTTGCTTTTGCCATAGTCTTTCTATTTCTATTTGTAGGTCTTTGTATTTTGTTATCTTCTCCAGTTCTTTTTCGTCTATTCTGCTGTCTCCAGGCACTGCCACGTCCACTATCCAGACTTTTTGTCTTTCTTATCGACAATTGTTAAGTCTGGGGTGTTATGTTGCAGATGCTTGTCTGTTTGAATTCTGAAGTCCCAGAGCAGTTTAATTTTATCATTTTCTATGACTTTCTCTATTTTATGATCCCACCAGTTTTTGCTTACAGGCAAATGATATTTTTTGCAGATCTTCCAATGCATCATTGTTGTTACTTTGTCATGCCGTTGCTTGTAGTCAGTCTGTGCAATTATTATTATTATTATTATTATTATTATTTCTTCTGTGAAATCGAATTTAGGTCAGTCAGTGGGACCCATGCTGGAGCCCAGCTTCAGGGAATTTCTCTACTGGAATACGTGTTCTGTGAGTTTATGTGCTGCCTTCCTATTGGCTGATTGGTCTGTTGATGGCTGGCGATTGGCTGTCATTTCCTTGGGCTCCCAAGCCCTGAGCTCCTAAGTATTTGATAGGCTGGTGGTAATTCAGCACTCCTGTTAACTGACAAGAGGCCTGATTGCTAGGCTTCAATCATTTCCCTGGCTATATTACAGGGTTGGTGTTCTGGGGAAAGTAGGAGGAGGAAGGAGTATTAGCTATGTTCACCACCTTGAGTTATTGATAAAAAAGGAAGGAAGGAAGGAAGGAAGGAAGGAAGGAAGGAAGGAAGGAAGGAAGGAAGGAAGGAAGGAAGGAAGGAAGGAAGGAAGGAAGGAAGGAAGGAAAGCATATGGCAGATTTGTGTACTATTTCTAAATGGAGGTTCCTTCTAGAGTAAGTAAGTCCTGGCAATATCTGTGTATTCTTAAAAAGCTTTAAATTTCATCACATCCTCCTATCTTTTGTTTTCCAGCAAGGCTACCTTACCCCTGTCCTGAACTTTAAGTAAACTGTTCCTAAATGTTAAAACTTCATTAACTAAAGTTGACATTCCAGCGTCTTTGGAAATGCAACAGATGTCATCTTTGATCTGTGTGAATGCTTATAGAATCATTGTAAAGCTCAGCTTGAAGTTGATAGAGGCCAGGAAAGTAGAACTCCTTGCTTCTAGGGCAGAGAACATTTGAAGTAGCTGGGATCAATTCACTAATTACTACCAGCAAAGAAAGGAAAACAGCCAATGAAAGACAAAGAACTTTTCTATTCGCCTTCATCATAATTACCTAGCACCAGATTACCAAAAATCTCATTGTGTAGTGTATCATGTATTCTGAATGATGCATCCAATGTAACTGTTGAGCTGAGATTTTTTTTTGCAGCCCTGAGAATTTTTTGGAAGGAGATGCCGTGGAAATGGGATTGTCTTTTCATAAATTATCTGTTCTCCTATTAACCCATGGGCCTTCTCTAGTGACTGGAAATTCTGCTGATTGAATAAACCATCCATTAACAATAAACAGAAGCTACTTTATAAATAGTTTTTAAGAAGAGGCTGGACAACCATTTGTCTGAAATGGTATAAGGGTTTCCTGTTTGAGTAGGGAATTGCACTAGATGACCTCCAAGGTCCCTTCCAAATGTATTATTATTACTATTGCTATTACTATCATCATCATCATCATCATCATCATTATGGATCATCGCACAGTCAGCCAGATGCTCAGACTGGATTTGGCATTTAGTCTACCTATTGAGTCCTTACCAAGGACCTGGGATAGGCAGATGTGGATGTTTGATGGTATTACAGATATCGTCGCAGGATGGAAGCAGTTCCTAGTAAGGCCGCCTTTTGCAATTGACTAATAGAGAATTTGTCAATGCCAATGGTGTTCAAGTGGTGCTCCAGTTGTTTGGGGATTGCACTCAAGGAGCCTATTACTATTGGTACTACCCTTGCTTGCTTTTGCCACAGTCTTTCTATTTCTATTATTATTATTATTATTATCGATCATCACACAGTCAGCCAGATGTTCAGACTGGATTTGGCATTTTGTCTACCTATCGAGTCCTTACCCAGGACCTGGGATAGGCAGATGTGGATGTTTGATGGTATTACAGATATCGTCGCAGGATGGAAGCAGTTCTTAGTAAGGCCGCCTTTTGCAATTGGCTAATAGCGAATTTGTCAATGCCAATGGTGTTCAAGTGGTGCTCCAGTTGTTTTGGGATTGCACCCAAGGAGCCTATGACTATTGGTACTACCCTTGCTTGCTTTTGCCACAGTCTTTCTATTTCTATTTGTAGGTCTTTGTATTTTGTTATCTCTCCAGTTCTTTCTCGTCTATTCTGCTGTCTCCAGGCACTGCCACATCCACTATCCAGACTTTTTTGTCTTTCTTATCGACAATTGTTAAGTCTGGAGTGTTATGTTGCAGGTGCTTGTCTGTTTGAATTCTGAAGTCCCAGAGCAGTTTAATTTTATCATTTTCTATGACTTTCTCTATTTTATGATCCCACCAGTTTTTGCTTACAGGCAAATGATATTTTTTGCAGATCTTCCAATGCACCATTGTGCTACTTTGTCATGCCGCTGCTTGTAGTCAGTCTGTGCAATCTTCTTGCAACAGCTTACCAGGTGGTCCACTGTTTCTTCAGCTTCTTTGCATAGGCGGCACTTACTGTCTGTTGCTGTCTTCTCAATTTTGACTTTATATGCATTTGTCCTTAAGGCTTGGTCTTGTGCAGCCAGAATTATTCCCTCGGTCTCTTTCTTCAATTTTCCTGCTCTTAGCCATTGCCAGGTCTTGTTAATATCTGCTTTCCCAGCTATTTTTTTAATGTATTGGCCATGTAGTGCTTTGTCTTCCCATGCCTCTATTCTGTTCTTCATTTGGTCTTTCTTGTAGGCCAGTTTGGTCTCTCCAGTAGTCAGTAAGCCTTCCTGATATACTAATTTCAGTGCATCTTCATCAGTGTTCTTCAGATATTCTTCCAAAGCCATTTTTTCTTCTTCAACCATCTGATGTACTTGTAGCATTCCACGCCCACCTATTTGCCTTGGTAGATAAAGTCTATCAATGTCCCTGCGTGGATGAAGGGCATGATTCATTGTCATTATTTTTCTGGTCTGCCTATCCATTGCTTTTAGTTCTGCTTGAGTCCAGTCCACTATTCCAGCTGTGTACCTAATCACTGGGATTGCCCAGGTGTTGATTGCCTTTATGGTATTTCCTCCATTGAGTTTGGATTTTAAGATCTTCTTCACTCTCTTGATGTATTCACCTCTAATCATTTTCTTGACTTCAGTGTGCTTGATGTTGTCAGCTTGAAGGATACCCAAGTATTTGTAGTACTCTTCTTCATCCAGACTCTTAATGTTATTTTCGTGGGGCATCTTGATTCCTTCAGTTTTCACTATTTTTCCTTGTTTGATAGTAAGTGTGGCACATTTGTCCAAGCCAAACTCCATTACAGTATCTTGGCTATATATACGGACAGTGTTGAGCAGCGATTCTATTTCAGATGATGTTTTTCCATACAACTTCAGATCATCCATATAAAGGAGGTGGGATAGTCTGGCAGATGTTTTTGATGTTTGATAGCCATGTCCTGAATTATTCAGTATTGTTGACAGAGGAAACAGTGCAATAACAAATAGTAATGGTGATAATGAATCTCCTTGAAATATTCCTCTCTTGATATTAACCTCTCCCAGCCTCTCACCATTGATCTGCAACTGTGTCTTCCATTGTGCCATCGATCTTTGCACAAATTATTATTATTATTATTATTATTATTATTACCGCAAAGAAACCCCTTGAGTTTATTCCATGTTTAGAAACAAAGCAAGCTGCTTTTTCAATAAGGATAACTTGACAGTTAGTTCACTTCCTCACAGCTTCTAGTCTGGTCTTTGTTTTGTTATATAGGTAGTTCTCAACTTACAACAGTTCATTTATTATTATTATTATTATTATTATTATTATTATTATTATTATTATTATTATTATTATCATCATCATCATCATCATCATCATCATCATCATCATCATCATCATATCAGGCTATTGGTCCAGCTAATATTTCTGATCTCACTGCCTGATGTTTTTAATTACAAGTAGTTTTTAACTTACAAGCATTCATTTAGTGACCATTTGAAGTTACAACGGCACTGAAAAAAGAGACTTATGCCTGCTTTTCACACTTACGACCATTGCAACATTTCTGTGGTCACACAATCAAAATTTGGGTGCTTGGCAACTGCCATGTATTTATGACAGTTGCAATGTCCCAGGGTGATGTGATCCCCTTTTGCAATCTTCTGACAAGCAAAGTCAATGGGGAAGCCAGATTCACTTAACAACCGTGTTACTAACTTATCCGCAGTGGTTCGCTTAACAACTGTGGCAAGAAACTTTGTGAAATGGGGCAAACCTCACTTAAATATTTTTTCAGCTTAGCAACAGAAATCTGTGGGTCGTTAAGTCAGAGATTTGGACTGTATCCCCAACCATTTACGTGTAAAGCATGCCATATGCCAGTGATGGCAAACCTTTTAGAGACCAAGTGCCCAAATTGCAACCCAAAACCCACTTAGGCATCATCGGATGCCGAGTGGGTGTGGTCCATTGGGTGCGTGTGGCCCATTGGGTGGGTGTGGCCCATTGGGTGGGCGTGGCTCGAGTGGTAATGGCAGACTGGATGCGTCTAAAAAGTTCAATCAATCAATTCCAACTTTGCAAGATCTTATTTTTTCCCGCAAGAAGTTGAAATTGACTGATTGACTGAACCTTTTTTTTTTTTTTTGCACACAGCGGTGGAGGCCTAAAGCAAAAAGGTTTTATAAAACCAGGCTGAAGGCCTAGGACTGGGGTGACGGCGCGAGTGCCGACAGAGAGGGCTCTGAGTGCCACCTCTGGCACCCGTGCCATAGGTTCGCCACCACTGCCATATGCTGTGATACGCTTCCCCACCTCTACCCAAAACCTCTTTTCTGAAAAACCCTATTCCTAATCTTTCCTCTCGACTGTATTTTTTACAGTAGCAAAGCAATAATTCTAGAGCATTGCCTTTCACTGCTTGGTGTGATAATGAAAATGTGATGTTTCCGGTATTGCTTTGGTGAAGTTGGAATCAGGATACCAGCATTGTGGCTTAGAATGGAAGAATTTCGGCTTTCTCGCAAGATTTGACTTGATGCATAATTGAAATGGACAGTTTTCCATCCTAACAAAGGCCTAGTTTAGCTTCAGTTCATTGAAGCTAGACAGATCTTTTCCCACAGTACAAATTCTTCCCTTCAAAGAGTAGCTGGGTATGAAATTTATAGAACACTTAGGATATTTGTCTTGGTCGTAATTAAAATGCATCGCTAACTCTCGGCCAGGCTTTGGGGAATTTGAAAAATTAAAACATCATTTTTTAATTTTGTCCCCCTCAAGACGGTAAACATTTTGTGAATTAGTGCATTGTCTCAACAGTTGGCAACAACATTAGGCAATGTTTTGCGAAATTCAGCCTTCAGGTCCATATTTCATTCCCTCCACAAAACCAAAATTTAACATATGCATCTAAGCCATGCATATGCATATAGGTAAACATGGACAGTAAAACCAGATACAGCCAGTTTCAAATTTTATGGCAAAATCTGAAACTGTCGACTTCGTGGCACTAATTCTTAAATCAGTTGATCCAGTTTCATTTAACAGGGTGGGAGAAAGTTGGGAGAAGAATCAGTAATCTAGAAGTATTAAACTGTACACAGAAAGCATGAAGGAAATTCAAAATGGCCCAGTGTTAAATGTCTAATAAATTTGAAGAGTACAGGTTGTCCTTGACTTAATAATCACTTGTTTAATGACCATTTGAAGTTACAACAGTATGGAAAAAGGTGACTTATGACTGTTTTTCAGACTAGCGATCATGGTAGCATCCTCATGGTCACGTGATCAAAATTTGGATGCTTGGCAACTGGTTCATATTTATGATGGTTTCTGTGTCCCGGGGTCATGTGATTCCCCTTTTGTGACCTTCTGACAAGCAAAGTCAATGGGGAAGCCAGATTCACTTAACAACCGTGTTACTAACTTAACAGCTGTAGTGATTTGCTTAACAGCTGTGGCAAAAAACGTTGTAAAATGGGGCAAAACTCACAACAACCGTCTTGCTTAGCAACAGAAATTGTGATTGTAAGGCGAGGACTACCTGTACTTAAGTGTACTGAAAAGATAGCTCTTAAAATTTCTAACATGATCAAAATAAGAAAATTCCTAGTCAGGATTCAATTTCTTTGCTTTCATCTCTTTTTCCTGCTAGGTTTATATATTACACAATCAGCTCAGCCATTAAGCTCAGCTCAGCCATTACAAATCATACTAAGTTTGTGGAACCATCTTAGCCAAACCCAATCACTTTAAAGCTTAGACTTAGCATGAAGGATAAATCCATCCTTTCTCTCCAGAAATAAGCTTATTATGTCTCAGTTTCTCTCAATACCACTGAGTTCCGTATCTAAAATACACATAACTTTTTTCTCATTATCTTTTACTTTCCTTCCTTCCTTCCTTCCTTCCTTCCTTCCTTCCTTCCTTCCTTCCTTCCTTCCTTCCTTCCTTCCTTCATTTATTTATGAGACTTATATACCGCTTTAAGTGCGAGCACTCTCTAAGCGGTGTACACCAGTAAGCAATGTATATATATATTTACATTGCCCCCAACAATCTGGGTCCTCATTTTACCTACCCCGGAAGGATGGAAGGCTGAGTCAACCTTGAGCCGGTGAGATTTGAACCTTCCTTCCTTCCTTCCTTCCTTCCTTCCTTCCTTCCTTCCTTCCTTCCTTCCTTCCTTCCTTCCTTCCTTCTCCCCATTTATATATAACACCCATATTATCATACTGTAAAGGTTTGTATGTTATAGGTTTCTATCATTCTTCTGACTACTAAGTGCCAAGAAATATCAGAAAAAGTCCTTTCACCCTTGCAGACTCCTGTGGATATCTCACAGGACTCCAGTTTGCTATTTGAAGAAAGTGGATGTTGTTAGATACTTTGGCATGCTCCATCAAATCAAGTAAAATGGGAGAGAGGGGGAAAGGAACACAAGACAGACCATACGAATGGCATTCATATTTCAGACCTTCTCTGTCTGGTGGTTCATCACCTATTTGAACTTTCTTTTGAAGAATGAGATGATAGGTCACAACCAGTTAGAGATGGTTCTTGCTGAATAAGGTAGCCAAAGAGGAAAAACGTTGTAAATCAGGGCTGAAATGCAGGGTCCTTTGTGCTCTCTCAGCTTGGTTGTTTTCTTGTAGACATTTCATTACTCAAACTAGACAACATGCATTGATGATGTTACCTAGTTTGAAAGTTCTGCAAGAAAACAACCAAGGTCAGAGAGCACCAAGGATCTCTCAATGTAGCCAAAATTCTACAGCAATGGACAAGAAGATGGGACTAGTGGTGCTGAAGTTGGATTCTATTTTCTTCTTTTGTCTTCCTGGTTTTGTAGTCCTCTCCATTCACTTCCTTGGCTTCTAGAATACATTTCCCATATCTGTTTCATCTGGCACCTTGTGTGCGATATTAAGACCTTCTTGACATAGTGCTTTCTATGGTGTGAAATTGCTTGAAGGAGACACCATTTTTATTAGGCTCACAGTCAGGTTTAACTAATTGTCATCAATTCTCCACCAATCTGGACATGCTTTGGACAATCCATTTGGTAGAATCAGCCATAATTTTACCCAAACTCATCTGAAAGTGAAAAAAAAAGAGCTTGCTATTGGGTTGGTGGTGAAGGAGGAGAAGGAAGGGGCAGGAAAAAAACCTTTTCGAATTTTCGTTCAAAAAAGGCACGTACTGTATTAAGCATTGTTGTCATGGTTCTCCAGGCTGTGGAGATCTGCACCTGCCCTATGGCATTTGTCTAGTTTGACATTAATAGTTGAAGGCTTCTAAAGGGCTGGTAAGATTCATCCCCCGAAGTCTGAGGTAAACTGACTCCAAATCACTCCACTACAGGAAAAGAGCAAAGGTAGAAGGAAGAAATAGCATGCCTTGTTTTCTACCTTAATCTTTCTTCACAAGCCAGGGAATATTATGCCACATGTAGAAGCTGTAGCAAAGAGCTGTCAGCTAGCAAGAAAAGGCATCACTCCAATTGGAAATTTCAGGGAGACATTTGAGATGGGTCTCAAGAGCTGGGCTAATATAGAGTAGGACATCTGATCCTGAACTCCTGTAAGCTGTCTGATTACTTCTGCAATAACTCGTTGGCTTCACTTTAGCATCCTTCTAGCTGGAAACAGACTCGCTTATAGCCTCCAAGCAGTACCACTATATAAATGGAATTGCATTAGAAAACAACAGACAGAGATCCACACCTGTGCATATTAATGAAACATTAACGTGCTGTAACAGTTTAGAATACAAAATCAATGCCCTTGCCTGTTGCAAGCCTGCACAATCATACAAAATGAAAGTGTTTCAAAATTACCTGGGTAAACTCAGGGTATCCCTGTTACCGAATTAAATGTACTGCACCCCTCAGGAAACAGTTGACCTTTTTACTTTTTATATACAGATCAATCTGCACTTAGTCTTATTTGATGTACTACATAGATGCTAAAATATATAAGACTGAATTTGCTCTCTAATTAACTACATCATAATCCAAGAATTAATCCCAATTCATTAATCTCATTCTTGGGAATGAGAAAGTGGGTCTTATTAGTCATAATCTTCTCTTGTAAATACAATAAAGATAAAAGTAAAGATTTCCCCTGCACAGTTGTGTCTGAGTCTAGGGGGCGGTGGTCATCTCCATTTCTTAGGGAGCCAGCATTGTTTGAAGACACTTCTGTGGTCATGTGACTAGCTGACTATACATTGAGGCATGTGGAACATTTTTATCTTCCCACCGAAGTGGTACCTATTTATCTACTCACATTTACATGCTTTCAAACTGTTAAGTTGGCAAGAGTTGGAGCAAGGAACGGGAGCTCACCCTGTCGTGTGGTGCTCGGGTCTCAAACTCAGGGTGTCAGCTTTCCAACTGACAAGCTCAGTGTCTTTAATTGCTGAGCTCTTACAAATACAATGTAAAAAAAATGAAATAACAACAACTTATTGATAGTCCTCAACTTCCAAGCAGTCACTTAGTGATGGTAAAAAGTTAAGATGGACCACCCTGGAGGTACTTACTGTATGGTCTGAAGTTTTGACAGCTGCCACTTCACCCAAAGAAAAAGGCTGAAAATAATGAACACAAAACATCAAGACACATGCCTACAATGACAGATTTGAAGCAGTAATATGTTACACAAGTACAATCACGTTGTAGAGAGAGTGGTGGCGCTCCAGCTCCGACAGTCTCTGGATGAAGCGGATTATCTAGACCCTTTTCAACCTGGCTTCAGGCCCGGCTTCAGCACAGAAACCGCTTTGGTCACGCTGATAGATGATCTCTGGCGGGCCCGAGACAGAGGTTATTTCTCTGTCCTGGTGCTACTTGACTTCTCAGCGGCTTTCGATATCATCGATCATGGTATCCTTTTGCGACGACTCAAAGGGGTGGGAGTGGGAGGCACTGTTTTACGGTGGTTCTCCTCCTATCTCTCTGGCCAGTCGCAATCGGTATTGGTGGGAGGGCAGAGGTCAACCCCGAGGCCCCTTGAATGCGGCGTGCCACAGGGGTCGGTCCTCTCTCCCCTCCTATTTAACATTTATATGAAGCCACTGGGTGAGATCATCAGACAGCATGGGGTGAGGTTTCATCAGTATGCTGATGATACCCAGTTATATATCTCCTCCCCGAGCTCTCTCAGTAAAGCGGCCGATGTGATGGGCCATTGTCTCGAAGCCGTGAGGGTCTGGATGGGGGTTAACAGACTCAGGCTCAATCCTGACAAGACCGAGTGGCTTTGGATGTTGCCTCCCAAGGATCATGTCGACTGTCCAGTGTTGACTCTTGCGGGGGAAAATATACCCCCTTCGGAGCGGGTTCGCAACTTGGGTGTCCTCCTTGATCCACAGCTGAATTTGGAACATCAATTGACGGATGTGGCTGGGAGGACCTTTGCACAAGTTCGCCTGTTGCACCAGTTGCGACCCTACCTGGACCGGGAGGCTCTCCTTACAGTCACTCACGCCCTTGTCACCTCACGTTTGGACTACTGCAACGCGCTCTACATGGGGCTACACTTGAAAAGTATTCGGAGACTACAGTTGGTCCAGAATGCAGCCGCACGAGTGATAGTGGGTGCTCCTCGATACACCCACGTTACACCTATCCTCCGTGAGCTGCACTGGTTGCCTATTGGTCTCCAGGTCCAATTCAAGGTGTTGGTCATTACCTTTAAAGCCCTATATGGCTCAGGGCCAGGCTATTTGCGAGACCGCCTACTACCTCATAGTTCCCTACATCCGGTTAGATCCCACAGGCTGGGCCTCCTTCAGGCCCCGTCGGCCAAGCAGTGCCATTTGGCGGGGCCACGGAGGAGGGCCTTCTCTGTGATGGTGCCCACACTTTGGAATCAGCTCCCCCCGGAGATTAGGACCGCTCCCACCCTGTTGGTCTTCCGTAAGCTACTTAAGACCTGGCTTTTCCGGCAGGCCTGGGGTTTATAAAACCTTACCCCTGGATGATTGTTTTTGTATTGTTGTTTTGTTATATTTTATGTGTTTTTTATTGTTAGCTGCCCAGAGTCCTTCGGGAGTGGGGCGGCTTATAAATTTTAAAAATAAAAATAAAATAAAATAAAAATAAATCACTCTAATTGTCCGCTTACTGCACTTCTGTTTCCGAGGGAAGAATATACTTCAGAGAAAAAGGGAGATGGGAAGGGGAAAGAGAAGGAGAAAGGGAAGGAAGGAAGGACGGAAGGAAGGAAGGAAGGGAGGGAGGGAGGGAGGGAGGGAGGGAGGGAGGGAAGGAAGAACTAGAAGAAATAAGGAAAGAAGGAAGAGAAAGAAGGAGAAAGGGAAGGAAGGAAGGAAGGAAGGAAGGAAGGAAGGAAGGAGGGAGAAAGGAAAGAAAAGAGAGAGAAAGAAAGGGAAAGAAGGAGAAAAGCTGTAGACAGGATTTATCCTCTTTCTCTTCTCTTACCAAACCTTGGATATAGCCCCAGAATCCATTCCTCTCCGTCCATGTAACCAAAAGAGAAAAGTGTTAATATCATGGGATTAACATAATTATTGTGTTTAGTTTAATTTAAATTAAGTTATATGGATATAATTTTATTCTTGGCCCCATACAAGTTTATGCCTTTTCTCACCCATTGTTTAAAAACTTTTCTTCCACTCTCAAGAGAAAAAAAAAAAAGGATGCCTTTAGTTTCAGGACCCTTTACTTTGACCCTTTACTTTGACCCTTTACATTCAAGTCCAAATGGCCCTGCCCCACTGGGGACACAGACAATTTAAGGAACTCATTTTGGTTTTCCTGACCTGCTCATTAACGTTTTCTAAGCCAAACTCCTTGAACTTAACAACAATTTCAGTCTGAATAGTTGTTGGGGAATAGAAAAAAAAAAAAAAAAAACAAATCAGAGCAACTGAGACTTGTTATTTTCTATGGCAACAGATTGCATCTTCATTGACATTTACTAAAAAGAAAAAAAAAAACCTTCTCTTTTGACCTGTTCTTCTTTCCTTTGAAAAAGAAGCCCATAACTCGAAACCCCGAAGCTGTGAATATTTAACATACTGCAGCTCGTTTAGTAAAAACATTATGCAGTATAAAGTTATCATTCAGCATAATAAACATTTCTTAACCAGGTCCCTGAACTGTGCTGGAAACCTGGACGTGTCCAATAGACTTCTGTCTAGAAGCTTAAAAGAATTCTCCACAGGCAGGAATACAGCCCTGCCTCACTCAGATTGCCTACTGCAGCTGCCTCCTCGTTCAGAAGGCAAGGCAGTAAATCCCAGGCAACTGCTGTTCAGATACAGGACAAAGAGAAGGAAGCCAGGAAAAAGGAAATTAAAAGGAAAAAAAGAAAAGAAAGTAATGCTGCAAAGTTAGAAAAGAAAAGCCAAGAGGCAGCTCAGAAAAAGTTCTCTCCCCTCCCCCAATCTTCCAAGGTTACCTCAGTGCTATTTCTCCAGCCTTACTGAGTCATCCCAGAGTAATGAGGGGAAGAAGATTTATAGGGAGTCCTTGACTTACAACCATTCATTTAGTGACCATTCGGTTATAATGGCAGTGAAAAAAAATGACTTACGACCGTTTTTCACACTTACGGCCATTGCAGCATCCCCGTGGTTATGTGATCAAAATGTGGATGCTTGCCAACTGGCTCATATTTTTTTGCAGTGTCATGGGATCACTTTTTGAGACCTTCTGCCGAGCAAAATCAATGGAGAAGCCAGATTCACTCAACAGCCGTGTTCCTAGCTTACCAACAGCAGTGATTCATTTAACAACTGTGGGAAGAAAGGTCGTAAAATGGAGCAAAACTCATTTAACAGCCTTGCTTAGCAACAGAAATTTTGGGATCCATTATGGTCATAAGTCAAGGACTACTTCTTTCTGGTTAGTTGGGGAAAAAATCTACCTTAGGATGCATGAGGGAAGCTGCCATATCTGACGCTCCAAGGCAGGGGTCTTCAAACTTGGCCCTTTTATGACTTGTGGACTTCAACTCCTAGAATTCCTCAGCCAGGCACACTGAGGAATTCTGGGAGTTGAAGTCCACAAGTCATAAAAGGGCCAAGTTTGAAGACCCCTGCTCCAAGGCATTTTCCCGAATGTGGATAAATTTGGAATTTGAATTGCATATAGCAAGGATTAAATCCAGTCGTGTATTTCCATGGACAAATGTCTATGTTCAGTCATCCAGGTCATAGTTATCCCAAAGATGCTTTTTCAGGAAGCAACTGGACTTTCTTGGGTTTGTTTGAAGACCTTTTACTTCTCGTCCAAGAAGCTTCTTCAGCTCTGACTGGATGGTGGGGAAGCTGAAGAAACTTCTTGGATGAGAAGCGAAACGTCTTCAAAGAAAAACAAGAAAATCCAGTTGCCTCCTGAAAAAGCATCTTTGGGATTTCCATGGACAAAATGAGAGTATTAACTGCAAATCATACCCTGGTCACAAGGCCACCAAAGATAATTCTGTTCGCACATACAGCATGCACTCAGCGCTTGGCTATCCGCGTCCAAAATAAGACATGAAAAGTATTGACTTAGCATAATTCAATTCCTGGCTAAAACTGGATTTACACCCTTTCCTGTTAGATATCACATCAAGATTCATTCTGCTTAGCAGAACATCTGTCATTGCAGATGTGCCTGTTTTATCTTGCCCTTTTTAGCCATTTTAAGCAGGGTCCATTGTCGCAAATGGTATGGTAAATCCTTTGTCATTCTGGTTCTAGCTTTGCTATTGAAGACTGAACAACACTGAGTAAGCCAATTCCATGTAACAGTGAGCGCCTCTCTACCCGCTGTTGGTAAGGGGATGTGCTATTATTTTTAATCCTGTGATTAATATGAGCCGGCACTACTGTATGGATTTATTATTGACCATATGCTCATTAATTGCCATTGCTTCCCCCAAGTTGCCACCCAGAACATCTGCAGCTTCTGTGTGTGGCTGCTTCTTTCTTTGGCTTCGGAAGACCACAGTAACAGCTTCTCCGGTGGACACAATGGCAGAGAGATGCCTGCAGCAACATGCTCTCCAAAGAGCGATTAAAGGGAAACAAGGAAAAAAGCATGTTTTAAACCCAAACAACAAGGGAGGGGGAACCATTATCCATGATGTTTCTCATCTGTTCCAGCTGGAGTGAGTTTTAATTGCAGGCTGCTACAGAGACATCTCAAAAGCAGCAGCTGTTGACAGAGACTAAGGAAAACAGAATGAGTCGGATTAACTGTTTCATATGATGAAGAGTCGGTCCGTAGGTCAACCAAATGCCTCATGGAGAGAAGGAATTAAGGAGACAATTGTTTGGTTCTCAACTGAATGTGAACTCTTCTAATTGCTCATTTTCTAGCCAATGAACCAGACTTCTTCAGCTTGGACAAATGTATGAACTTCAACTTTCAAAATTTGCCATCACTGAGAATTTTGGAAGCTGAAGTCCAACATCTGGAGAGAACCAGAAGGCTTCATAAATGATTAGAAACTTAATCATCATTTGAAATTCACGACTCTCCAAATATTTGTAATCTGGTTCCCTATCTTTGGAAAAACAGGTTAAGACTTCTACTCCAGTATACAGTATATATAAAATTAATGTACAAAATTGTGATTACCTATGGGAACAATATGTATGCATATGTAATTAAGGCAAGACCACAAACAAAAATCCTTAGTATGGGAAAAAATCAAATAGATGCAAGTTCCAGGACAATTTTTTTTTTAACAAAAGAGAAAAAAGGGTAGAAAATCCTCAAATACAATAAACCAAACTTGGCACATTCTCAAAATTAGATTCTGAGAAAAGCAGAATTGGACACAGTTTGCTAAAATGAGAAACTGAGTGAACTTGAAATGAGATATTTGCCCATGTTTTTGAAGTGGAAGAGTGTTCAGTAGAATTTAGCTTTGCTCATTTTTTTTTAAGTGTGAACCGAAATTGTGCATATCTTTATAATCAAGATGGAAGAGCTTGCCATGAGAAAGAGAGAGAGAATGAAAGAGAAAAAAGGAGAGAAGAAAGAAAAAAAGAGGAGAGGAGAGGAGAAGTCTACCTGGGCAGACAATAGAATATATGATGTCGGTCTATCTCCTTTTTTCTAGTCATTACCTATTCATATGCCCTCTTCACTCTTTGGGTACAATTTACTAGGAAACAGCCTATATTGCTGACATACATATATATCTTTGCAGATGCATAGACACCGAGACCAGTTATTGACCAACACAAGACACCATGATGGCCAGTAACTTGATTAGATTTGACTAGAAAAACTCAGGGAGGGTAAATCTATCATGGCCTATGAGGTGTTTTGTTTTTTAAAGATTCGGTATTATCTCCAGGTTGAAGGAAGCACGAATAGCAACAGAAGAAAGATGGATCTCCATCTTTTTCTTATGAATACCCAAGAAGCATCTAGCCGGCCTCTGTGAAAAACAAAATGTTGGATCCAGATAGCTTTGACCATATGTTCTTCTGTTTCACTACTAAAGAGTGAAAACAAATGAGTAAGTTTAGAGTTTACTTTTACTCTTCCAACTCCTGCTCACCAATTACTCTCTATTCCTCTCCAAGGTAAACCATTGTGTAAGCTTTTCTAGATCTACTATTTCTGGTGTTGGATACTCTAGCATAGCCTTCTTTAGCTGAGTATCGTCTAGTAAGTATTCCATTGGATATCAATTCTTATAGCAATATAAATTATGAATTTTGAAGCATATCCTTCTGAACATCTCACTTCCCAATTATTATAGTGTAGATTAAGTGATACAGGTAGTCCTCATCTTACAACAGTTTATTTTAGTGACTGTTCAAAGTTACAACAGCACTTAAAAAAGTATGACTATTTTTCATATTTATGACCATTGCAGCATCCCCATGGTCACATGATCAAAATTCAGACACTTGGTAACTGACTCATATTTATGACCGTTGCAATGACCCAGAGTCATGTGATCATTTTTTGTAATCTTCTGACAAGCAAAGTCAATGGGGAAGCCAGATTCCCTTAACAATCATGTTACTTACTTAACAACCGCAGTGATTCACTTAACAACTGTGGCAAGAAAGGTCGTAAAATGGGGCAAAACTCACTTAACAAATGTCTCACTTAGCAACAGAAATTTTGGGCTCAATTGTGTTGTAAATTGAGGACTACCTGTATAGTAAATTATATGAGGTAAAGCTTCATCTGATGAATTCATAGACCTGTATTTTTTCATAACAATATAGAAATGCTTAACCATTTGCATTTCCAATTATTTATACACTAGCCTAGTGTATAAATAACTTCAGCCTTGGGAGTTTGGTGGCTCTCCATCTAAGTACTAGACAATTATTTCTGAGATAAGCCAAGTTGGATAGATGTGACCACCTGCTGTGACAGCTAATGTGGATAATAATATATTAAATATATGCATTTCTATTTCTTGGAAGCCAATTACTGCATTTTTGGCAGGTTACAGTATGCTTTACCTCAGATTGTACTTGATTTGGGGACAAGAACTGATGAAGCAAGGTTTTTTTTAAAAAAAAAATATAACATTTTCTATTTTCTTCATAAAAATGTTCTTCACAAGTTAAATTGATTTTATAAAACAAGCAGTCCAAAAGAATAGGTGGTTTTTCTGTTCAATTTTTGGGGCAATTTTCCCAACAAAATTCTAGAAAAAAGAAGGCCCAGTAATTAAGAGAGAGGCGACAATGAGAGTGTTAATTTTATATGCAGATGAGATTAATAAATTAAGGACATTTGCTTGCATATAAATGAGAAGACAGCCCATTTATATGCATAATCATAACTTTGTTCTTTTTCTTTACTCAAAGTTTGCAAGGATTATTTTTCATACCGACAGGTTCCCTCCCTCTAAGCTCTCTTTTTTTTCCTTTTTTTGTATAGAAAATAATAATAAAGATGCTTTGAATATTTGTCACTCTGTTATTTATAGCTGCTGTCCAAAAAGGCTAATCTTTTCCCACTGTCAGTGAATGAGGAGGTAAAATTGGGTGTATATCATGTTATTTACTTACTAAGCAAAACCTGTGCCTTCTTTCCTGCAAGTAAGCCCCTTTGAACATTTACTTATGAGTAAAGCATTTTTGAATAAATAGGCAGTATGTAAATGACTGATACACTCTGGGTCACAGGACTTGATTCTCTGTAATTCATCTGTTCTTCCCTTCAATTTGATGGGATTAGTTCGGTTTACAATATTTTTCCTGCTTTTTTTCTTTCTAATTCTCATTCAGTCTGATGGGTGAGGATTTCCCTTCTAAAATTCCTTTCATACTTTGTTTTCCTGAAAGTAAGGCCTACCCTGAAAATAAGCCCTAACTTAATTTTTGGGGGTCGGCCTAATATAAGCTCTACCCTCAAAATAAGGCCTAATTTTGGGGTGAGGCACACACTTAAAAATCAAGCTAGGGTGGGGGTGGGGGTATGGATCTGCCCCATGCACCCCACACCCACTTCCCTTGCAGCCAGGCCTCTCTTTGCTGGCCCATTTCTTCTTCTGGGCCTCTTCTGTAGCCAGGCCTGCATTTCTCAGTCAGGCCTGCATTTCTGAAAAGGCCACTGCAGCCGAGAACCGAACTATGGATCCATAGCTCAGTACTCGGCTGCAGATTCCTTCCGGAAAGACCTGACTGCGAAATGCAGCCAGAATGCAACTGCAGAATGAAGCTGCTCGTTCGGCTGCAGAAGAAGTGGGCTGGCTGGGCAGGGCTGTCAGTGCAGGAGGTGAATAAAAAAGACACCCCCCCAAAAAAAAATAAGACCTGGTGCCTCTTTTGGAAGCTAAAAAAATAAAATAAAATAAGACCTGGTCTTATTTTCGGGGAAAAATGGGTAGTAGCAAGAAATGACCCCCATCTTTATCGCCGAGTCGCCTTCCTAGAACATCGTCTTATACGCCGGAAACTACAGTATTTCCGGGGTATAAGACGACTCGGCGCATAAGACGACCCCCGTCTTTGGTGCCAAGTTTAGCGCTTCCAGAAGTCGTCTTATACGCCAGCATATACGGTATGTTGTATATAGTATGTTAGGTGTGTGTCATGTATGTGTTCACTTTGAGAGCGGGCAGCTAAATTTCATTTTTGATGTGTGCCGTTGTGCCCACAGTAAAAACAAAATTGACAATAAAGGTTATCTTACCTTACCTTACCTTACCTTACCTTACCTTATCTTCCTCTGCCGTCCCCTTCTCCTTTTGCCTTCTGTCTTTCCCAACATCCTGGGTCTTTTGCAATGAGGCCTCTCTTCTCATTTGATGGCCAATGAACTTCAGCTTCAGTGTCTGTCCTTCCAAAGAACAGACAGGGTTGACTTCCTTTAGGATTGACTGATTTGATTTTCTTGCTATCTTAAGATTCTCAAGAGTAAAAGCATGATAGTGATAGAACAGAAAAAAATAATTCCACCAGTAGCACCATCCTCTACCTCCAACAATCAGATAAAATCTAAATCATCCCCAGGAGAAAGTCAACAGAAACTCTCAAGTGTTTCAGGGAACAGGAAGAAAAGCAAATGTCTCTTTTACTGGGAAAAAAAAAAACTTCTAAAAAATTACAAGGCCAATTTCAACAAAACATCATAGGAAGTAATTGAAGCAAAATGCTGGAGCTTTATTCCCATCCAATAGGCTTGTCCTTAACTTTTTAATCATTCACTTTCAATAGATGTTAGAGTACCTGCTGCACGTTCAATCAGATTCATTGCCTCTCTCTGTTGGAAGATGCCCAAAATGATATAAGTCATCAAGCCCATGTCTTCCAAATCAGCATCAAACAGAGTAATGGGACGACTCGCCCTTCTTTCTTGCTTTTAATATCCTGTTTCTGTCCTTTACAGATGATTTTTAGACTCTCTCTGTATTGTTATCATGTGTTAATATGATAGTGCTTATCCCATTTTTTTTCTTTCTAGCGCTTGCGAGCAACAACAACTGCAGCTCTCTAATCTTGAAGAAGAATGTATGATGCACCAACCCACCAATAATATCTGATTATGCTTAAGTTTGGCAGTGTGACCTTATGGAAATAGTGGGCCCAGTCCATTCAGAGAATTAAATCCCATTGGTTACAAGTATTTTTTGACTTGTGAGAGGGCCACAATGGCTCAGCGGTTAAAGACACTGAGCTTGTCAGCCGGAAAGCTGACAGTCTGGGTTCAAGACCCAAGTGCCATGCGACAGGGTGAGCTCCCGTTACTTGCCTCAGCTCCTACTCAACTAGCAGCTTGAAAGCATGCTACTGTGAGTAGATATATAGGCAACACTTTGGTGGGAAGGTAACAGCTTTCCATGTGCCTTGTCGCAAAGTCACACTGGCTACATGACCACAAAAATGTCTTTGGACAACACTGGCTCCCTCAGCTAAGAAATGGAGATGAGCACCGCATCCTAGAGTGGGACCTGACTGGACAGGGGAAACTTATTTATTTAATGATGGTTCATTTATGACTGTCATACCACCCTCATGATTATTTGATCACAATTTCAGTGCTAGGCAGCTAGTTTGCATTTATGACCAGTTGCAGTGTCCTGCACTCACCTGTTCAAAATTTGCAAGGTTTTGTGTTTTTTTTGCCAATTTCCAGCAAAAACCACCTATTGGGGAAACTGGATTCCTTTAACAACCCCATGATTTCCTTAACAGCTGTGATTAACACTGTGATTTATTTAACAGCTACCATAAAAATTGTCATAAAATCAGATCTGATTTGACTTATGACCACAACAACATATGGTGAAAATTGCAATCCCACTTGTGGTCATAAGCTAAGGACTGCCTGTATCCGAAGTGATCAGAGGTAACTGTCTATGGAGATTCTCAGTCATCCAGGTCATGGTTGTCCCAAAGGTGCTTTTTCAGGAGGCAACTGGACTTTGTTTTTTTTTTGAAGACATTTCACCTGTAGTCTACAGGAACCATTTGTGCTTCAGTTTGAGATGCAGGCAACACAGATTCATCCCCAACAGCCTATGTGCCTGTCTTCAACAGGGAAGGGACACAGGGCAGAAAACATCCTATAGCCAGGAAGGCTCCACACACCTTTACACTATTCAGGTGATCCTGAGGACACAGGTAAACCTCCAAATGGCCTCAACAACTCTCTAAAACGGGTTCTCAACCTTGGCAACTTTAAGACTTGTAGACTTCAACTCCCAGAATTCTTCAGCCAGCCTTGCTGGCTGAGGAATTCTGGGAGTTGAAGTCCACAAGTCTTAAAGTTGCCAAGGTTGAGAACCCCTGCTCTAAACGAAGGCAAATGCCCAGCTGTCTGCAAGGAATATAAATCCTTCTATTCCCCACCATCCAGTCAGAGCTGAAGAAGCTTCTTGGATGAGAAGTGAAACGTCTTTAAAGGGCAAATGACAGAGCCAAATGTTTAGGCTTTTCCAGAAAGCCAGGAGTAGGGGGCATGCCTCTATTGGGAGAATATTCCAGAGGATGGAGGTCACAAAGAAAAGGGTCTTCTCCTGGACTCCACCAGGATCTAAAGTAGGTCCTTTCCACAGGAACAAGTGGGGCAAATTAGTTCTGTTGGAGTAAGGCAGTTTCTCGGATGCCTTGGACTTCTCCAAAGTCATCCAGACTAATTAGAACCTAGTTTGACAATGTAACCATTGTTTGACATTTACCCTAATTCCTGGCTAATATTTAACTCAGATAACCTCAGACAATTGGAAGTGGGGTGAGAGGAAGGCTGTTTGTGAAAGCATATTTTAAATGAAACAATAAACCGTGAGCTTTTGACATTTCGCCCACAATTGACATATTAGGAAAGCAAATTAATTCTAGGGTATAAATTCTCTAGGTTAATTCTAGAGATATAACTCAAAACACCCACACAATATAGCAAGCAGTTAAAGGTGATGAGCACATGATAAGATCTCAACTGATCATCTTCATTTCCTAAACACTTTCACAGCAGTAGCTTCCCAGACTTTGCCATTTGTCTGAAACTGTTATCTCCCTTTCATAGCACCAAAAGACATTTTGTCCAGAAAAGGGGTGATCCAAGAAGATCTAATCAGACTTTATTGCAGGAGATACAAAATGTTCATGGAATACCTCCAACTCTCTTTAAAAAAAAAAAGAGTATTATTTCAACACCATGATTGAGTTCAAAAGGCAGCTGGTTCCTAGACTGCCTTGCTGTGTTTCTCATACAATAAAAAATATTTCCTACGTATTTGTGGCTCAAGTAAGGAGGAAGGTGACTTTTCATTACTGTAGCACGACAGAACTTTCTTCTGTGTTATACTCAGCCCTTTTTTAATCCACAAAAGGTGAGGCTGTACGCTTGGATCTCAGCTGCAGGAATATCTTAACTATACAGGTAGTCCTTGACTTACAACAGTTCATTTAACAACCATTCAAAGTTACAACCACACTTAAAACTATGATTTATGAACATTTTTCACAGTTATGACCTTTGCAGCATCCCCATGATCATGTACCGTAAATGCCGGCGTATAAGACGACTTCCGTGAGCGCTGAAATCGGCGCCAAAGACGGGGGTCGTCTTATACGCTGAGTCGTCTTATACGCCGGAAATACTGGTAGTTTCCGGCGTATAAGACGACGTTCTAGGAATGCGGCCCGGCTATAAAGACGGGGGTCGTTTTATACGCCGGGTCGCCTAATACGCCGGCATATACAGTAATCAAAATCCAGATGCTTGGTAACTGGTTCATATTTATGACGGTTGCTGTGTCCCAAGGTCATGTGATCACCTTTTGCGACCTTCTGACAAGCAAAGTCAATGGGGAAGCCAGATTCACTTAACAACCAGATTACTAACTTATCAACTGCAGTGATTCCCTTAAAGCAGAGGTATCAAACTCGATCACGTGACGTGACATATCATGATGTATCACAACTTTTTTGCCTTTGTGGAGCTGGGGTGGGCATGGCCTGCATGAAACTGACGTACCCGGCCTGCAGGCCTCCAGTTTCATACCCCTGCCCCTTAAAGGCTATGGCAAGAAAGGTCATAAAATGGGGCAAAACTCACTTAACAAATGTCATTTAACAACCCCTAGTCCTTTTTTCAATTAAACTAGACATAACCAATTCCAGCAACCGTTCCTTATATGTTTTAGCCTCCAGTCCCCTAATCATCTTTATTGCTCTTCTCTATACTCTTTCTAGAGTCTCAACATTTTTTACATTGTGACCAAAACTGGATGCAGTATTCCAAATTTGGCCTTACCAAGGCATTGAAGAGTGGTATTAATACTTCACGTGATCTTGATTCTATCCCTCTGTTGATACAGCCTAGCATTGTGTTGGCTTTTTTGGCAGCTGCAGCACACGGCTGGCTCATATTTAAGTGATTATCCACTAGGACTCCGACATCCCTCTCACAGTTACTACTATTGAGCCAGGTACCACCTATACTATACCTGTGCATTTGGTTTTTCTTGTCTAAATGTAGAACCTTCCTTTTTTTCAACATTGAATTTCATTTTGTAGATAGATTGTTAGAAAATGGTAGTAGCAGCCTGAAATGTACTTTCTCCAGTAAAGGAGAATATTTGTCGCTCAGGTTGAAATCAAGGGTCCTTGGTAGTTTCTGAGCTTGGCTGTTTTCTTGCAGATGTTTCATTACCCAAGCTCGTAAAATCATCAGTGCTAGTAAGGAGTGGCATTTGCTCTCAGTTTATATTCTATTGGCTTTTTCCATTGCTGATCCCTATCCTGTTTCTATTGCCTCTGTTCCCAATCACTGCATTTCTTAATTTTCCTCAAAAGTGATGATGATGATGACAAAGCCCAACAGATTCTACCTCAAGGCAATCCACGGAAGGTGATGAAATCAGCAGATGGAATCAGATGTTATTTTATGCTAGTATACGGTACTTAAGGACAATTTAAGCCTCTCAGTCATAGGCTGTGGGTAAGATGAATACAATGTCAGAGCTGCAGAAGAAGATGCTGGCAAAGCTTTTTGCTTTTTTTGTTTTTTGTAATTGCCCCAATTCCAACCAAGCCATCGAACTGTGCTGAATTCCAGAAGAACCCAATCTTCAAAGCACTACTGCCATGATGATCTCAAAATTAAAAAGGGAAGCTAGCAGTGGGAAAGAGAAATAATTTTAAGCTCTCAAGCATGATGGGGGAGGACCTGTTTGTTGTGATATGCATTGTTTCACTTGTTTTAAAACCTGACCAGCCAGTTTGGTTGCATTCAGAGGACTTACTGTGCATTAGGCTGTGTGGGAATCAAACATGTACTATTTAAAGCACCCTCCACCAATTTGGGCATCTCCAGATTTGGAGATTTGGAAAGTGTATCATTTAAAGCAGCTCCCTCCAACTTGGGCTTCTGCAGATGTGTTGATTTTATTTTCAACAATTCTCCAAGTAGCATGACTACCCAGATTGAGGACCGCTGTTTAAAATGAATTAATCCTAGCATTATTCCAGGCAAAAGTTAAACTTCTTTCCTGTTTAACATTTACTCTGCTTGTTGTACAATTCTTGTCTCATTACTTGGTCTTAAATTTCCAGCCAGCTCCACCTCAAAGCTTAGATGTCAGCGCTAAACAATGATCCAATAATGCAAGGATTTGCCATGCAGCATGCACCTCTTCCAGTTCCCTTTGAGTCGTGCCAAACATCTCCCATCTTGATTGCATTGTATACATTTACTGATAAAATGGGACTCTTTAATGCTATGATGTTGGCCTTTTTAATAAAAAGAACACAAGAATAGGAGCATTCAGCCATCCCTTGAAACAACAGAATAACAGAACAATAGAGTTAGAAGAGACTATGGAGGTCTTCTCCTCAGGCAGGAAACCCTATACCATTTCAGACAGGTGGCTGTCCAATCTCTTCTTAACAGCCTCCAGCGTTGGAGCATCCACAACTTCTAGATTAATTTTTCTAACTGTAAGGAAATTGGTTGAACCATTGCAATTTTGCAATGTTCCCAGTTATTCAACAAAAAAGAGACCATATCATCTCCCTGAAAAAAATCTGCAAACTGACATTTTACTATTGGTGACACTTCCACTGCTATTCTTGCGGGAACAAAAGTAAGTGTAGATTAGCTACAAGTTACCTCACCTTTTTAATGCCTTCTGCTGTATTTAACACTCCCTATCCCTGTGTTATATACCAATGGAGTTTCCATAATGAAGCCTACTTTCAAAAGGATTGATAATTTTTGCAGTGTAGAATTGGCTACATTATGGGCTGAAATACATTATGAGCTGAAAAAGCTCAACTTGATGGGAGATAACGCTTAATTAAAAAGCCAAAAACTCTGAAATAAATGCAGTAATGACAGCAAAACTCTCCAAGTTCTAAATCTTTTGGAGCCAAAATGTCGTGCTGAGTTTTAATTAATAGAGTGCCTTATGGGTTTCTCAGAAATAATAATAAGACATTAAGGAAATAAATCTGTCAGATTGAATTATATTTTGTTGTACCTATATTTCAAAACCTACCTTTATTAATGGAAAAGTTTTAGAGTTATGTGAAGCTGAAAATGCAAGCTATTTTACTGAAAAATGTATATATTTCATTAAATACTGATTTGATTTTCTTTTATAATTATTTCCCCATTTTTTATTTTTAAATTTTTTTGCACTAAATGAGAATCGATAGCTGCAAGGATGTGGAAACCACACATATAACAAACACAACACTTTTTTCTTCTTTTTTCTACACACATCTTCACATGAATACAGCACCATTCTTAATGATAAGGCAAAGTAAGACAGCTGTCATAAATCAGGAGACATTTATCAGTAATTATTCTTGTAATTTTCTGAGAGCAGTGGGGTAGCCTAGAGTTCAATCCTAGCTAGCAGTAAATTTTTCTCTCTCTGGGAGCAAAGAGAAAATATATATGCTGTGAGCCCCGCGTAGGCATTAGGAAGGGCATCCGGCCAGTAAACACTCAGCTCCTTTCAGTCACTCTGACTCCACCCCAATGCAAGGAATTACATTTAAAAAAATCTCATAATTTTCTGCCAGGAATGAAAATAAATGTTTCAAAGATTTTCTGCATAGGAATAATTTAGCCAGACATCTGCAAATCTTGGCTTGAAATCTTTTTTTGGGGGGGGGGGTGTAGTTTGCTTTTCTGCTTCAACAAAATATTTTTAGCCTGCATGTGCTTATACACACAATAGGCAGTGTGGAAAGCAGATTGTGTGTATCCACACAGAGACTTCTAGTCACAGCCAACATAGATGATGTTGCAGACTACCCAAGAGCTGCAATTGGGTAGGCAACCGTGGCTCTTTTATGACTCGTGGACTTCAACTCCCAGAATTCCTGAGCCAGCATGGCTCAGCTTGGAAACCTCTCCCTTTCCCCTCAGCGTGGCTGGCTCAGGAATTCTGGGAGTTGAAGTCCACGACTCATAAAGCGGCCTAGGCCTAGGCCAGAGGTAGGCAACCTTGGCTCTTTTATGACTCATGGACTTCAATTCCCAGAATTCCTGAGCCAGCATGGCTCAGCTTGGAAACTCTCCCTTTCCCCTCAGCATGGCTAGCTCAGGAATTCTGGGAGTTGAAGTCCACGAGTCATAAAAGAGCCACGGTTGCCTACCCCTGGTCCAGAATGTGGTGACATAGATAATTATGGGTGTCTTTGTTACATATGATACTCATATTCCATGAGCTGCTGAACTGACAGTTGAGAAGCCTCTGGGTGCCATCCAAGGTGCTACTTATTATCAGTAAGGTCCAAGGGAATCCCTCTGACTGGCTTGTTCTAATCAGGAAGTCACATCCAGCTTCTTTTTTTAAAACAATATTTATTTATTTTTATTTTTATCTTGCCTTTCTTATTTTTATAAATATCTCAAGGCTGTGAACATATCCAACACACCTTCCTGTTCCTATTTTCCCCACAACAACAACCCTATAAGGCGAGTTGGACTGAGGAAGAGTGAATGGCCCAAGGTCATCCAGCCAGCTTTCATGGCTAAGGCAGGACTAGAACTCACAGTCTCCTGGAGATTGGTTCAAAATCTCTCAGCCGGCTTTCATGGCTAAGAGGAGACTAGAACTCACAGTCTCCTGGAGATTGGTTCAAAATCTCTCAGCTGATTTTCACGGCTAAGATGAGACTAGAACTCACAGTCTCCTGGAGAGTGGTTCAAAATCTCTCAGCTGGCTTTCATGGCTAAGAGGAGACTAGAACTCACAGTCTCCTGGTGATTGGTTCAAAGTCACTCAGCTGATTTTCATGGCTAAGATGAGACTAGAACTCACAGTCTCCTGGAGAGTGGTTCAAAATCTCTCAGCTGGCTTTCATGGCTAAGAGGAGACTAGAACTCACAGTCTCCTGAAGATTGGTTCAAAATCTCTCAGCTGATTTTCACGGCTAAGATGAGACTAGAACTCACAGTCTCCTGGAGAGTGGTTCAAAATCTCTCAGCTGGCTTTCATGGCTAAGAGGAGACTAGAACTCACAGTCTCCTGGTGATTGGTTCAAAGTCACTCAGCTGATTTTCATGGCTAAGATGAGACTAGAACTCACAGTCTCCTGGAGAGTGGTTCAAAATCTCTCAGCTGGCTTTCATGGCTAAGAGGAGACTAGAACTCACAGTCTCCTGGAGAGTGGTTCAAAGTCACTCAGCTGATTTTTATGGCTAAGATGAGACTAGAACTCACAGTCTCCTGGATAGTGGTTCAAAGTCACTCAGCTGATTTTCATGACTAAGATGAGACTAGAACTCACAGTCTCCTGGAGAGTGGTTCAAAGTCACTCAGCTGATTTTCATGGCTAAGAGGAGACTAGAACTCACAGTCTCCTGGAGAGTGGTTCAAAATCTCTCAGCTGGCTTTCATGGCTAAGATGAGACTAGAACTCACAGTCTCCTGGTGATTGGTTCAAAATCTCTCAGCTGGCTTTCATGGCTAAGATGAGACTAGAACTCACAGTCTCCTGGTGATTGGTTCAAAGTCACTCAGCTGGCTTTCATGGCTAAGATGAGACTAGAACTCACAGTCTCCTGGAGAGTGGTTCAAAGTCACTCAGCTGATTTTCATGGCTAAGATGAGACTAGAACTCACAGTCTCCTGGATAGTGGTTCAAAGTCACTCAGCTGATTTTCATGACTAAGATGAGACTAGAACTCACAATCTCCTGGAGATTGGTTCAAAATCTCTCAGCTGATTTTCATGGCTAAGATGAGACTAGAACTCACAGTCTCCTGGAGAGTGGTTCAAAATCTCTCAGCTGGCTTTCATGGCTAAGAGGAGACTAGAATTCACAGTCTCCTGGTGATTGGTTCAAAGTCACTCAGCTGATTTTCATGGGTAAGGTGGGACTAGAACTCACAGTCTCCTGCTTTCTAGCCTGGTGCTTTAAGACTAGAGCAAACTGCCACGAGGGGTGCCTTCTCAGTGGTGGCACTTGCCCTTTAGTGCAACCTCCTCACTACCACCCTGAAGGCCTTTGGAAAGTCAATTAAGGCCTGGCTGTTGTCTCAGGTACTTTGATTAGGCTGAGTAGAGTTCTCACTGGGGTGATACAACTAATTTTAGCTCCTGACTACCATTTAAACGTTGTGTGTGTTGCAGGGAGGGGTAGTTTTCCATTGTATTTTCTTTATTTCTGTATGCTGCAAGGAGTCAAGTTGCTTAAGTAGGGTGGCCTTATTGATGTAATAAACAAAGAAACAAATGTTGGCTGTAGTTCCAACAGAGCGATATGGGTTGGAGAAGCTTGTTGTAGCTATTGTTGATTTTCTCCTTAAGCAATTTGTAAACTAATTAAGTTGAAAGTAAGGCGATCTGCATAATGGAAGGATAAGAAACTAGAGGATGGATCTGTTATTTGAGCCAAGTCGCAACACTTCTTTGTTCCAAAAAAGAAAGTCAAGATCCCTCTCGTTCCAGAGAATAGGATATGGAATAGTAGATTGAAGAAGAACCATTTCAGTGCATTGTTTTGGGCCGGGAGGAATCCTAATAAAAGCAGTTTAACAGTGAAACCAATTATTCACTTTGCTAGATCTGTTCGGGTGGGTGATAGACAGCCATCTGTCAAGGGTGCTCAATTTGGGTTCCTTCACTGACCTAGAGGTTGTGCTGGATGACCTCAGTGCCCTCTTCCAGCTTCTATGATTGCATTTCCCCCCTCCCCAAGGATGGAGACACCCAAACAAACCCTACAGTTGATTACTATTAACCAGCCCAATGCTTTTCTTTCTGCCCTTTCGTTTTTGTGTGCTCAGCACACCAAGCTTCAAGCCTTTACACTTCTCCTGACAAAACTGATGCTGATAGTGTTTGGCTTCATTACAGCCTGGCCAAATCAAATACACCCAGTCACTGCTTCCTTATATGCCCATATTCCATTTAAACTGGGAGAAAGCAAAGAAACTGGAATATTGTCTCATCATGCATTCTAAATCAGCCCGTGTAGAAAATAATGGGGAGTTAATCAGATCACCAAAACCTAATTCACTCAGTATTGATTGGACTGATACGTAATGGGATGGCAGACCAATTTCAAATTACAGTAAGCTGACTTATCCTAGAATACCAATGATTTGCCTGGAGGAAGAGTCCAAAGCTGATCATGAGGTCTGGATGCATTAGAGAGCTGTCTTACCAGAAGGCCGTGATGCATAATACAACATGGCATTTAGCTAATTAATAGGAGGCTGATGAAACGTGCCAGTTAGAAGTTTGCAATTTCCTTTGAATAAGCATGGCGTGGGAGACCCATGGACTTTAAACATCCAGGAAATTCTCAGATGAAAAAAAAAAAGAGGACAGGGAAAATGCATTGCAAGCAGATGGAAGGTAATGCAATTAAACTGGACGTTGAATTATATCAACCAGAAGTTTCATCTCCCAACTTTAATGTAGGTTGCATTTAGTTCCTTTCTGTTGTAGCTTTTCATTCATCAGATGACCAGAGGCCAGAATTAATGAGAGGGAATATTATTTTATGCAGAGATATGAAGGCAACAGAGCTGCCTTCATGGCCAGTATTCTTTTGCAAAGGGGAGGGGGCGGATATTAGCCCTTTGTGAGAGGAGATTAGGGATTTTCTTATTTTTAAGCCTATTTGGGACATATTTTATCTACTTGTTTTCTATAGCCGCCCATCTCCTCAAGTGGTACTCTGAGTGGCATATATTATAATAATAATAATAATAATAATAATAATAATAATAATAATAATAATAATAACAACAACAACAGAAATAAGGCTACCTGCATTGAAGCTTGTTCCAAAGAAACAGCTAGCACAAGCATTAAAAGATGCAAATACTGCAATATCAAGTATAAGCACCAATTCACTGCAAGAAACAAACCAACTAATGTACAGCACAGCTGCAGTTATAACAGAATACCTGGGATGCAAAATCAACAAAAAAGAAAAACAAACAAACAGTGCACCAGAAAAATGGAAGGTTAGACTAGAAAATAAGATCAGCAAGTTAAGATCACATGCAAGCAAGCTAGAACAGATGAAAGAAAAGAAGCTGAAGAACAAGAAGACCAAAGAATACCTAATCAAGAAATACCACTTAGAAACAAGGAAGATCAAGGAAGCACTGGAAATAATAAAGCAACAAATAACAGCTATAGCCAGGAAAATCAGTAGATATGAAGCTCGAATTGCAAACTATAGGCAGAACCTCCAATTTCAATCCAATCAGAAACGTTTCTACCAATCCATCAATGGAGAAACTGCAAGGAATCAGTCAGTACCTGACAAGGAAGAAACAGTGCAGTTCTGGAAGCAGATATGGGATAACCCAAAGAAATACAACAAGGATGCGGCTTGGTTAAAAGAGGTGGATGCAAATAAAACAGAAGTTGAAATGAAAGAACTAGTAATAACAACAAAAATGGTAGAAAAAAGAGCAAAGAAAATCAAAAATTGGTCAGCACCAGGTGAAGATGAACTGCATGGGTTTTGGTTGAAACATCTAACTGTTATACACCCACTCATTGCCAAACAGTTCAACAATATACTACAAGGAGGAGAAATTGAAAAGTGGCTAACAACTGGGAAAACCTACCTAATAATGAAAAATCCAGCAAAAGGGGCAACACCAGGTAACTACAGGCCAATTACCTGCTTACCAACAACTTTCAAATTACTAACTGGTGTGGTAGCTGATGCAGTACAACAGCATCTAGTTGAAAACAATCTCTTTCCACCTGAGCAGAAAGGAAACCGCCCCAATAGCAGAGGAACAAAAGATCAACTCCTAATAGACAAAATGATCTTGGAAAACTGCAAGAGAAGGAAGACCAACCTGAATGTGGCATGGATTGACTACAAAAAGGCATTTGACTCTCTGCCACATGATTGGATAATAAAGTGCCTAGAAATAACAGGAGTCAGTAGAAACATCAGAAAATTTGTGCAAAGATCGATGGCACAATGGAAGACACAGTTGCAGATCAATGGTGAGAGGCTGGGAGAGGTTAATATCAAGAGAGGAATATTTCAAGGAGATTCATTATCACCATTACTATTTGTTATTGCACTGTTTCCTCTGTCAACAATACTGAATAACTCAGGACATGGCTATCAAACATCAAAAACATCTGCCAGACTATCCCACCTCCTTTATATGGATGATCTGAAGCTGTATGGAAAAACATCATCTGAAATAGAATCGCTGCTCAACACTGTCCGTATATATAGCCAAGATATTGTAATGGAGTTTGGCTTGGACAAATGTGCCACACTTACTATCAAACAAGGAAAAATATGAAAACTGAAGGAATCAAGATGCCCCACGAAAATAACATTAAGAGTCTGGATGAGGAAGAGTACTACAAATACTTGGGTATCCTTCAAGCTGACAACATCAAGCACACTGAAGTCAAGAAAAAGATTAGAGGTGAATACATCAAGAGAGTGAAGAAGATCTTAAAATCCAAACTCAATGGAGGAAATACCATAAAGGCAATCAACACCTGGGCAATCCCAGTCATTAGGTACACAGCTGGAATAGTGGACTGGACTCAAGCAGAACTAAAAGCAATGGATAGGCAGACCAGAAAAATAATGACAATGAATCATGCCCTTCATCCACGCAGTGACATTGATAGACTTTATCTACCAAGGCAAATAGGTGGGCGTGGAATGCTACAAGTACATCAGATGGTTGAAGAAGAAAAAATGGCTTTGGAAGAATATCTGAAGAACAATGATGAAGATGCACTGAAATTAGTATATCAGGAAGGCTTACTAACTACTGGAGAGACCAAACTGGCCTACAAGAAAGACCAAATGAAGAACAGAATAGAGGCATGGGAAGACAAAGCACTACATGGCCAATACATGAAAAAAATAGCTGGGAAAGCAGATAATAATAAAACCTGGCAATGGCTAAGAGCAGGAAAATTGAAGAAAGAGACCGAGGGACTAATTCTGGCTGCACAAGACCAAGCCTTAAGGACAAATGCACACAAAGTCAAAATTGAGAAGACAGCAACAGACAGTAAGTGCCGCCTATGCAAAGAAGCTGAAGAAACAGTGGACCACTTGGTAAGCTGTTGCAAGAAGATTGCACAAACTGATTACAAGCAGCGGCATGACAAAGTAGCAACAATGGTGCATTGGAAGATCTGCAAAAAATATCATTTGCCTGTAAGCAAAAACTGGTGGGATCATAAAATAGAGAAAGTCATAGAAAATGATAAAATTAAACTGCTCTGGGACTTCAGAATTCAAACAGACAAGCACCTGCAACATAACACCCCAGACTTAACAATTGTCGATAAGAAAGACAAAAAAGTCTGGATAGTGGACGTGGCAGTGCCTGGAGACAGCAGAATAGAAGAGAAAGAACTGGAGAAGATAACAAAATACAAAGACCTACAAATAGAAATAGAAAGACTGTGGCAAAAGCAAGCAAGGGTAGTACCAATAGTCATAGGCTCCTTGGGTGCAATCCCAAAACAACTGGAGCACCACTTGAACACCATTGGCATTGACAAATTCGCTATTAGTCAATTGCAAAAGGCGGCCTTACTAGGAACTGCTTCCATCCTGCGACGATATCTGTAATACCATCAAACATCCACATCTGCCTATCCCAGGTCCTGGGTAAGGACTCGATAGGTAGACAAAATGCCAAATCCAGTCTGAACATCTGGCTGACTGTGCGATGATCCTCAATAATAATAATAATAATAGTAAAGTTGGAAGGGACCTTGGAGGTCATCTAGTCCAACCCCCTACTCAGGCAGGAAACCCTACACCATTTCGGACAAATGGCTGTCCAGTCTCTTCTTAAAAACTTCCAGTGTTGGAGCATTTACTGCTTCTGGAGGCAGGTTGTTCCACTGATTAATTGTTCTCACTGTCAGGAAGTTTCTCCTTAGTTCTAGGTTGCTTCTCTCCTTGATTAGTTTCCACCCGTTGCTTCTTGTCCTGCCTTCAGGTGCTTTGGAAAATAGCTTGATTCCCTCTTCTTTATGGCAGCCCCTGAGATATTGGAATACTGCTATCATGTCCCCCCTTGTCCTTCTCTTCGTTAAACTAGACATACCCAATTCTAGCAACCGTTCCTTTTATGCTTTAGCCTCCAGTCCCCTAATCATCTTTGTTGCTCTTCTCTGTACTCTTTCTAGAGTCTCAACATCTTTTTTACATCATGGTGACCAAAACTGGATGCAGTATTCCAAGTGTGGCCTTACCAAGGCATTGTAGAGTGGCATTAATACTTCACGTGATCTTTATTCTATCCCTCTGTTAATGCAGCCTAGCACTGTGTTGGCCTTTTTGGCAGCTACAGCACACTGCTGGCTCATATTTAGGTGATTGTCTACTAGGACTCCGAGTTCCCTCTCACAGTTACTACTATTGAGCATGGTGCCACCTATGCTGTACTTGTGCATTTGGTTTTTCTTGCTTAAATGTAGAACCTTGCTTTTTTCACCATTGAATTTCATTTTGTTAGTTAGTGCCCAGTGTTCAAGTCTGTCCAGATCCTTCTGTATCTTAAGCCTGTCTTCTGGAGTGTTGGCTATTCCTGCCAGCTTGGTGTCGTCTGCAAATTTGATGAGTTCCCCATCTATCCCTTCGTCCAAATCGTTGATGAAGATGTTGAAGAGCACTGGGCCCAGAACAGAGCCCTGGGGCACCCCACTACACACTTCCCTCCATATAGATGCAGTTCCATTGAGGACCACACGCTGAGTATGGTCGGTCAGCCAGCTACAGATCCATCTGGTGGTGATTCTGTCTACCCTACATTTTTCTATCTTATCAAGTAGTAGGTTGTGATCTACTTTACCAAATGTCTTACTGAAGTCCATGTAAACTATGTCCACAGCATTCCTCTGATCCACTAACTTTGTCACTTGGTCAAAGAATGCAATAAGATTTGTCTGGCATGATCTATTTTTGACAAACCCATGTTGGCTTTTAGTAATGACTTTGTTTGCCTCTAGGTGTTCGTTGATTCGTTGTTTGATTATCTTTTCCAGGATCTTCCCAGGTATTGAGGTGAGGCTGATAGGTCTGTAATTTCCTGGATCCATTTTTTTTCCTTTTTTGAGGATGGGAACTACATCAGCTCTTTTCCAGTCCTCTGGTAGTTCCCCTGTGTTCCAGGATCTTTGAAACATATACTTCAGTGGTTCCGATATCACATCTGCCAGTTCCTTGAGAACTTTGGGGTGTAATCCATCTGGTCCTGGCGATTTGAACTCATCTAGGCTGGACAAGTGCTCACTTACCATTTTCTTGCCTATCTTAACTTGTGTTTCTATTTTGTTTTTTATGGCACTATTTTTGATAGGTTGCTCTGTTTTTTCCCTTTGTGTAAAGACAGATGCAAAAACCGAATTAAATATCATAAAACATAAAAATAAAACAGCCAAACAAATATATATATAGCTACAAGGAAAACTGTTACTATGGATGTTAATACTGCCAGGAATCAGAATTCTTAACTTGCAGACATTTCATTATCCAAACTAAGTAACATCAGGGTTGGGTCTGCTCTCAGTTTATATTCTAGTGCAGGGGTAGGCAACCTTGGCTCTTTTATGACTCGTGGAGCATGGCTGGCTCAGGAATTATGGGAGTTGAAGTCCACGAGTCATAAAAGAGCCAAGGTTGCCTACCCCTGTTCTAGTGGTTTGCCTTGTCAATGTTGGTGGTAGCCAGAGGCTTTGGCCGGAAAGTTTTTTTGCACCAATTTGTCTATTGCACCAATTGTACCCATATCTAGACTAAGCAGCCCTTAAAACAATTATATTTTGGCTCCCTTGTGTTGGAGTATATAAGAACTATTGCAGGGCTGCTCTTGAAGGCCATTTAGAAGCTGCAGCTGGCCCCAAATACAGTAGCATAGGTGGTTAATGGCCATGCCACATTATGATCACATAGCACTTGTGTTTTGTGACCTGCACTGATTTCCAATAGGCTTCCTGATGCGATTAAGTGTACCGTTATTACCTATAAAACCCCTCAGGGCCCAGGATCTGGATTTTTGAGGGCTTTCCTGTCTCTAAAAGTTTCTGCCTGCATGGCCCACACTCTCTGACAGATTCAGTATGCTCCAGGTTCCATCTATGAAACACATGGTGCCACCTGGTGGACCCAGATAGCAGATCTTCTTCTCTGACATAGTGTCTGTCCTCTAGAGCAGAGGTCCCCAACCTTTTGGGCACCAGGGACCGGTTACGTGGAGAGAGGTTTTCCCGTGGACCGGAGAGAGCGTGGTTTTGTGTGCTACCTGCATCCCATGGATGGGGCTTTCCTTGTTTGTGTGTACCGGTTGCTGGCATGTCACAGACAGGTACTGGGGGTCCCCTATCCCCAGGTCACAGCCCACTACTGGGCCTTGACCCTTTGGAACCAGGCCACAGAAGTGGCAAGGGAGTGCGCACATGGGTGCATCCCCACTTGCATGAGCTGCACGTGTACATGCCCTCCACTCATGCAAATAGAACTGTACACATGCTCTTGCCCTCCACTTGCACGGAACCATCCCCTCTCCCCCGCTACCTCCCATCCACAAGGCTGGAAAAGTTGGGGAACTCTGCTCTAGAACAATGTTGCTTAGCCCAGCAACTTTAAGACGCAAGGACTAACTCCCAGAATTCCCCCTATAAGCATACTAGCTGGGGGGGCTTTCTGGGAGTTGAAATCCACAGATCTTAAGTTGCTGGAGTTAAGAAACACTGCTCTAGAATTCCACTCCTCCAGAGATTCATATGGCTCCCATCTTGACTCTTTAAACCAGGGATGTCAAACTTGCAACATCAAGTGGCGTGTTGTGACATATTGTGACTTTTTTTCCATTGTTGGCAATGGAGTGGGCGCGATTTTACCATGATGCATCCGGCCCGTTTGACACCCCTGCTTTAAGCAAACCTTTAGTTCTTCCCCAAGGTCTTGATCTAGAATAGATAATAGACCTCTTGTGTGGTGTTTTGGTCTACGGAATGGCTGTTAACCTTTTTCCCTAGTCTTTTTTCTTTAATGTTCTCTTGTTCCTTTATTCTTTGTTTTCATGGTTGTATTTTGTGAGTCGTCCAGCGTAATGAGACATAATGGAAGTCTATCAATTACATAAAGAGATGCATGTACTTTTAAGCTCAGAAACATTTCCTGGTCATCATAACTAGCGAGGCAAACTATAGTGTCACTTCTCTATTGCAAATAGTGGAATTAGGGATAATACTAGGGTCTATGCCAGGGGTCACCAATGAGTGAGTGTCGCTGTGAGCGTTGCGGGCATTGGTGGGATTCAGCCAGTTTGTACCACTTCAGCAGAACCGGTAGCTAATTTTTTGTTTCCCAGGCCCAGAATGGACTTCCAGAAGTGGCATCCACACAGAGAACCAGTTGTTTACATATTTGAATCCCACCATTGGTTGCGAGCGTTCACGACCTCACTTGTGTGAGCATCATCATGGGCATTCATGGACCCATGAGTGCTCGTGCTTATGGCCTCACTCGCACGAGCAATGGGTGTTCATGCATGCATACATGCATGCCTTCGCCCGACCCTCAAAACCATCCCTCTTCCCATTCCCCTTGCTCCAGGCCACTAACCCCAAAGGGTTGGGGAACTCTGGTCCATGCCATCCCAAGACTGCATTAACTAATGGTGCCAGTTCCCACTGTTGTGGAAGATTTGTATTTTTAGAATAATACAAAAGAAGGGGGGACATTGGTGTCCCCCAAGCTTTGGTGTCAAGGCCTACTTGGTCTTAACCTAAAGCTGTACCTGGTTGAAATGGTGCTGAGAGAGAAAAACGAAGAGTTGATGTTTCAACTGGGAATTCTCTTGCATTGTGTTTTCTCTCCCCCACAACTGTTCTGGCTGGTTAAACATTTGAACATGCCTCTGTTATATGCTGCCTAAATAACCACATTGGTTGTGGATATAATTGCCTGTGGCTTACTCGTGATGAAAAAAACAAACGGCATCAGACAGGAAGATTGTTGAAGCAGCAGAAGCGCAAGGGGACTTAATATGTGCTATGGTCAGTTCCCTGCATTTCCATGAGCTTGAAGATCCTTCACAATGGTTTGTTCACCTATAGGCAAACTGTGATTATTTCTGGCAGAATTGCAGATGCTAAAGATGGTCATGAGGAGATCTTTACAGGGTGAGTGAAATTATCTATGGGCATGAACTCCAGGGGATGGTAATCCAACAGCACTCTTTAACTTGATGCATTGCAAAAGCATGTTTAAAATTATTATCAGGTTAAAATTTGCCTAGATCTTTCCTTGACTAGTAATGAATAGTCACAGTGGTATACCTCCAGCCTTCTCAGAAAATTCTGAAATAAATAGTTATTCTCTAAAAGAAAACAGCCAATCAAATTGCTTTGTTCATATCACATCCATATGATTAATATAAGTATGCAAGAGTATTTCCCTAAATATGTTAGATCCACAACTCCCAGCATCCTCAGCTAGCATAACCAATGAGCATGGTTCACTAGGAATTCTGTGACTTGTAGTCCAGACTCATCTGCAAGGCACCAGCTTGGGGATGGCATGGCTGGTGTGTTTGTTGCATTGACTGATAGTCTCGTTGGGCAGTTCTGCAATTTAAGTTACAAAATTAATCAGATTTGATTATGTAACAACATATTCTTATATGAATGGATGAGAATCCTGGGAATTAAAATTGTTCTACTGATTGGTAATGGGCTGTTGTCTTGATGTATATCTTGCAATTCATTCTGAGATAAAATGAATGGCTATGATTTGGGAGTAAGAGATCACATGAGATTTCCAGACATAAAGGAATCTTATATCTTGAAAGTTTGAGATCTGTCCATCCATCCATCCACCCACCCATCTAGCTAGCTACCTAGCTACCTCTACATCTCTGTATCTATCTATAGTCACTTTTAATTTATTGTGCTATATCCTTTCCCTTTTATGTTAGTTTATATTTTAATGTTTGATGCTGAAAATTTAATAGCAATTTTTAATTTTTAATGTTAAATAATAAAAACTTTTAAAACAGAATCTCACTGAATGGTTTATATCAATACTTTTTATATTTTTAAGAGGAATCAATGTGTCCTATTAAAATGGATTTCTTCTGTTTGGTTCCATTGACTTTGCACGTCACTCTTGCTATTTTTATCAGACTAAAGAATCCCTTTGATTAAGATGGAGAAGGGAAGTACTGCTAAGAGAAAGAGAAACTTAATTTGCTGAGTTAAAGCCACTATAAAATGCCACGTACAAAAAGAAATTGCTGTTGTTCACCTTGTTACCTATGTTCATGTACATATGTATTCAAGTATTGATTTCCAAAACTGCCCCAGGGAATGCCAACAGTAATAATGTAAATTGTAGTAGTAATGGTAAAGTCAAAACTAGTTTTCTGTGTATCATTAAATAACTTTTTAGAAAGTAGAACAAATAGAGATGTATATAGTGGGTGAATGACACTCTATTTTAAATCGTACACTCTTGACTTGTAAGAATTGATTTCTATCTTATTCTCCTATTTCCATTAAATAATAGTCCTGAGATATTTTGTGGTACCACTGTTAAGTATTTTATCACTGATATGGTCAAAGGAGCCACCATTGTGAAGTCATTACAGCCAATTATTTCCTCTAGCTGACAGCACCTGGGAGGATTAAACGGTTTTTTTAAAATAGCGTCCTTTCTCAAAAATTCCATCCCACCCTATATATGATCAATAACTCATCTTGGACACAGTAATTTCTTTAAGAATGCATTCAGCTCTGAATTTTCATTCAACCATTAGGTTTGTTGACTAATCTAAGACCTGCACTGTGCAATAGGAGCTACCTCGTGGAACTGGGGAAGGATGTGATTAGACCATTTTGAAAGTTACATTTGGAGAATATTTTTACTAGAGTAGACAAAATTACTTCTTCTTTCCTTTCAAGTACTTACATAATGAAGCATTGCACACAGGCAACCTGTAGACTGTTTGGATCCAAGCCATCTTCCTAGCGTTGGTTCTTAAAAGTCTTCTAGAGTTGGTTCTCTAGATTGGACTACAACATGAAAACAGCCACCATATTTCTCCGGAACAGCTACCTGCCCCCCCCCAAATCTTGCTCTGATTATTATGACCATATTAGAGCTCTGGAAAACTGCCCCTTTAGTCCATTACTGAATGTGCAGCAATCTGGATGAGATTGGAAGATGAAGCCAAAGGAAACACATTTCTGTGTTCCATTAAAGGTAAAGATAAAAGTTGTCCTGCTATGTCCAACTCTAGGGGCTGGTGCTCATCTCTGTTTCTTAGCCAAGGGAGCTAGCATTGTCCAAAGACATTTCTGTGGTCATGTGGCCTGCATGAGTATAAGCCGAGGTGCATGGAATGCTGTTATCTTCCCACTGAAGTGGTACCTATATATCGACTCACATTTGCATGCTTTCAAACTGCTAGGTGGGCAGGAGCTGGAGAAGTAATGAGAGCTCACCCACTGCATGGTGCTCAGGTCTCAAACAGGGATTGTCAGCTTTACAGCTGACAAGCAGCTCTCTGCATTTCTAGGGATGGTTATGATCTCTAAGGCTTTATTGGAGGCAAATATTTCCCCTCTCAGTTTATGCCATATAGAAATAACAATGCTGCACTGATTCTTATGTCTGACCAATTTATCTGCATGACACACACATATTTCATTCAGGCAATCCACCATTTATATCCCATATATATATAGATCAGGTTATTCTGCTATTTCTAGGCTTGCTATTTCTATGGTTTTTGTTGCTACAAACAGCACTTCCCCCTAGATAGTCACCAATTGCTCTGCAAGGGGATGACATCAGTGGCAATTCAATTTGTCCCCCACGAAAAATTTGCAAAAGTTGGCCATCGCAGATGCAATGATACACCCTGTTAGATGCAATGTCTGCATTAAGGGAAAGAAAACTCTATTAAATTAGTATTGTAGTGACAGACCCACTAAAAACTAAAAGTGCCATGTTAGCTAATCATTGCTCTGACAATAATTGTCACAAACAGAACGTCTTTATAGATTTGGGATGTTTCTTTTCAGACAAAAAAAGCTTAGCAATTGTGAGCTAAAAGGATTTTTAAAATTCAATCTTAAGGAAATGTCCCTCAGTTCTGAGCTAAACAGCTTAGAAAGGTCATAAAAAAATCAACTTAACTTGCTGAATAAAGCCATTTTAATGCACTCTAAGTTACAAAAGAATCACAGCTGGAAACTTTAGGCCGATGATCTACTTTATTTTTCTCTCATTAGTAAGGACAGCAAATATCTACCGTCGGATTTTCCTGCTGCAATTGTCTCTAATTCATTGTTCTTCATGATCAAAAAGGAGAGTTCAAAGCTAGCTGAATATTTTGTCCCTTATTTCACTGAGTCATTTTGCAGCTAAAATTGGTACATGGCAAATGGTGGGGGGGACGTTTTGTTGTCTCGAGCAATTGCATTGGGGATGGGGTGAAGAGAGCTAGAGAAAGGTAGAGGAAGAGAAAGAAAAAGAAAGGTGAAGGATGGGAAGATTTATACTCCTTACAGTCATCTGGTTGTTAACACTCTTTCTGAGAGTCGTTGAGGCACAATCCTTTCAGAAATTCCAAGAAGGTTCCACACTCATTTGCACTATTCAGATAACTCTGAAGGCACAGATAAACTTCCAAGTTGCCTCAATGACTCTCAGAGAGAGTGCTAACAACCAGATGACTGCAAGGCATATAAATCCTTCCATCTTCCACCATTCAGTCAGTACTGAAGAAGCTTCTTGAATGAGAAGCAAAACATCTTCAAGGAAAAATAAGTCCAGCTACCTTTTGAAAAAGCACCTTTGGGACTATAGCTAACCTAGGTGCTTTTCTGCAGAATTTCAAAGCAGTTCATTCCTCCACTGATTGAATTCATGTCTCACCACTGTGTTGCTTTTAATGGTCATGAAGATAACAGATCAACCTCACACTGCTTGGATGTGTAGTTATGTTTCTGGGGGGAGGGTGTAAATGGTGATTATGTACAAGAGCTTGAGGTTCAGACATTGGTCTTTCTGCATGCTTTCACTGGAGATCATCTTTAATTACACAAGATAAGAATCAGAGTCTGGTAGCATCTCTATTGACTAACACATTTTATTAAAAGGCATAAGCTTTCATGAGCTACCGCTTAGTTCATTAGATGCAATAGAGTCTGTAGTAAGCACTTTGTACCAGTTTAATTGGCAGTGGAGATCTCTGATGTATATTTTATGTGGTTATCATTATTGTGATTGATTTTAACCTGCAGAGAGTAAGGAAGCTGACCTTGATAAAGATATAAGAGATGCATTACCAAAGCAACAAAGAAAAAAAACATATCTTCAATCTAAACAGGCAAATAATGTTCATAAGCAGCCCAGACAGATACATTTCTAACTCATAAAAGAAAAGGGAGGAATTGCAGCATTCTGTTATTATAGTCACTTGCAATCAAAGTACTTCTCATCTTTCTTTAGAGTTGATTTCTTGGTCTGGTTTAGCTAGTGGGGTTGATCCCACACTCCTGATTTTTGGCTACCATACATTAATCTAGCTCATATTTAGAAATATTTTAGGAATATAAAGTCCTAGATACTTAAAATAATCTATGAGTTTACAAAACCTAAATCTTTACATTGTGCCAATGAAATTTCAGAGCCTAAATGAAGTAAAAAAATACTTATTCCAATTAATCTTGTATCTGTAATACTTACTAAAATATTAATTCACCTACATAAGATTTAGCAGTAAAATGTCAGTTATCTAAAATTGCTAACGTGTCATCTGTATATAAAATTAAATAAATTGAAAAGAAATGGAGAAGGTAGGGTGACCAGATGGATGCCATGCTGTAACTCAAATGCTTCTGAAATCAACCAGTTATAACTCACACACAATTATAAAATTCTATCTATTTAATAAAATAATATGAGAACCCTTATCTACTCATCAGTTGCTTAAGAAAATTCATTTGCACCTTATCAAAAGCTTTCTTAGCAACTAAGATAACAATGCAACAAAGTCAATTTATTTAATTTTATATACAGATGACACTTTAGCAATTTTAGATAACTGACATTTTACTGCTAAATCTTATATAGGTGAATCAATATTTTGGTAAGTATTACAGATACTTATTAATTGATCTTTTGGATATAATTCAATGTAGTCAATTCTACATTGAGTTATATCCAAAATATCAATTAATAAGCTTATTTGATGCTTGTCTATTTTTAATAAATTCAGACTAAGATTAATTAATTACATCTGACAAGATTTCTGCAATTGCCTAGCCAATACAGCAACTAATATATTTATATCCACCTTAATTCATGAAATAGGCCTATAGCTTGTACAACATTTAGAATCTTTCCTGACAGTTAGAACAATTAATCAGTGGAACAACCTGCTTCCAGAAGCTATGAATGCTCCAACAGTAGAAGTTTTTCAGAAGAGACTGGACACCCATTTGTCTGAAATGGTGTAGGGTTTCCTGTCTGAGCAGAGGGTTGGACTAGATGACCTCCAAGGTCCCTTCCATCATCATAATCATAATCATCATTATTATTATTATTATTATTATTATTATTATTATTATTATTATCTGATGATACCTTTAAGGTATCGTATACCCTGGCTTTTTCACCACTACATGTTAATATTTGTATGCACAATTGGACTGTCGCTACATCATTCAAACATGCTTGAAACCTCAATAGATCAAATAAAGACCTCATGACTGTATTCACTACTAAAGGTTAACATTCATTGGGGTTTTTTGTTTGTTTTGTTTTTGTTTTGTATGTTTAGTCTGTGTTGTTTGGCTAGTTTACAGTATGAGTCAACGTATTGTAGAACCCTGAAAATAGTTCATGAAATAAACTGGTGAAGTATGCTGTATAAATGAATGAATGTAATCAATGGACAAATAGTCTCATGGAAAAAAAAATAATTTCCTTGACTGTTAACTGGCTGATATTAACTTGTGAATGATCTGATCCCCTTATCCATATGTGTTCATGCTTATAATCCCTTCTATAATTTCAGTTTAGCAAATAAAGCACGAGTGAATTCCCGTGTCCTCAAAATCCTCTAACGCAAATAGATGAAAACCTATTAACGTATGTGGGCCAGGATTTTTTAATATTTCCTGAGATCTTATACTTAGAAAATACAGATCAAAGGAATAAGTTGAAAATGATTTTCAAACTGCATTGCTGTATAGGAAATAGAACCTCAACAATATTAACATAATAAAATGTATTGTGCTGAAAATAATAGTATGCAATCTAATGAATAGCTAGTTAATGAATTCATTACATATAGCAAAACATCATTTAAAAATACTGTGAATAATTCTTACATGAAACCTTTCCAAAGCCATTTGCAAAATATGAATCATTTTCTAAAATAATGGTAGAATTGGCTGGCTTCCAGATTGTACATCTGTTCCAAGATTTAAAAGGAAATAAGTTTTACAATATAGAAAAAGGGGAAAAAAACAGTTGATTCATTTTGTAAGAATTATGTGGAATCTTCTGAGATAGTCAGAGAGAGAGAGAGAGAGAGATTGATTCAAAGTGACTGCAAATCCTGCATTGTATTTTAGAACTTATGAAATTTTGTAGAAAGAGCACCAGATCTGGGGGGGCTTTCTTCCATCTATCTCCTATATGATTCTGTCCATCTTTGCTAAAACTCACATCAATTTCTCAGTTTCTGTTGTAGGAGGAAGAGTCAGGTTGCTAATCTTTCATAGGTAGTATTGAAAGAAAAGTCTTCATCATGGTTCATCCAAGCTGGGAATAAACATGGCAACTGCTTTGGGAAGAAGGTTATAGTTTATTGGAAAGGAGAGCCAGACAGGAAGATGGTTCTGGCATCAAGAGAAGTGAAAAAAAGGGCTGAACACACGTAGGGAGTAGGTTTTTATACCCCCTGGAGCCTTTTGTTTGAGTTGTTCCTGTGGCATGAACTTTGACTTGAGTCTGAGTGTGCCTTTCTGGTATTCTGATGGTGATGGGTCAATCTTATTATGTCCAAAGGTCATATCCTGCTTCCCTGGGGCTGATGACTCTTAGAGTTTGGATGGGATATATAGATTTTAGATCTTTGTCTTCTTAATCTCCTAGCTCCCTGGATTTACATCTGCATCTCTATAGAGCTGGTCCTTGCTTGGGGGAGAGAGATCTGGGGCTATTAAGAAAACTGGGCATGCTTTCCTGCCTCTTCAAGATCCTTGGAGGAAATATATTCTTCTGCCCTTTTAATATTTCCTTCTCTGGGGGGCTGACTTCCCACAGTAGCAAAAGGTAAGACATTTGTTTTAGCAACGGTGCTTGTATGAAATACAGGGGGAAATTCTCCCCACAGATTTTGACTTTTTTGAGCCAAGTTTTGGGACTCATGTAGTGCACAAAGATGGTCATCTAGGCATTAAAAGGTTGTGGAGATGGAGCACAGCAAGGCCTTTAGTTGGAAGAAAGTTTTTAGGAACATTGCAAGAGTCGAGGAGGGCCTTGACAAGAGGCCCTGGGTGGTCTTCACAAAATTCAAGTATTCACCACTAATTTTCTGTCTCCCCAGTTTCTCTTCCCGATGCTATTCCATGTGTGCTCTTTCATTATTTCTCCCTGCCTTTATTTACCAGACAGGGGCAGTAGCTTCTTTTTCTTTGATTCATTCTTTCAAAGAGTCTTATTTAGGATGTGAAGAATTGGAGCAACCTCTACTGAACCTTCTTTAAAAAGTGTGGAAAGAATCCAGAGAAATAAATATTTTGGGAAATATTAAAAAGGCAGAATATATTTCCCTAAAGGAATAATGGAGAAGATCTTTAAAAAGACAGAAACCAACCGCCAGAAATCAGCCCCAGCCCCTAGGCAGAAATCAGCTTTTAGAAATGCAAATTCAATAATCCATTCAGGAAGGTTGGAGCCAGGAAACTAGAAATTAGGAAGACAAAGACACCTAAAATCTACATACCCCCACCCAAAATTCTAAGGAGACATAATAGGATTAACCCACCAATACCAAAAGGGCACACTCAGACTCAGGTCAAAGTACATGACACAGGAAATACGAAACCTCAGACAGGAACAGGAAACAACCTCAAGAGCCCCAGAAGGTATAAAAGCCCACCACTCTGCTCCATGTGGTCAGCTTTCCCAGAACCATCTTTCTGTCTGGCTCTCCTTTTCACTACAAACTACAACCTTCTTTCTAAAGCAGTCTCCATTTTGATTATTCCCAGCTTGGACAGGACCCTGATGAAGATTTTTCTTTCGACAAAAGAGATGCATATATTGCAGAATTTGTTTCATTGAAAGTGAGGATTCTTGACTGGTGTCAGTGGCCCAATCGGAGCAATACTTTTATGAGCTGGTCCTATCCAGAGAGAGATGCTGGCTAGGATAGATGATCCAACACTGATTGATGACTCCTGATGTTCAGCCCATGTAGGCCACCAGACCTGCTAAAGAAAGCTGCTAAAGAGCAGTGATTGTCCACCTTTCATATCTTAAGTCCCACTAATTACTCTATCAAAGAGGCTGAGTCTAGAAATATTTATAGAGATTTATATTATATTTGTTGATTATGAGTTCTACAGATATAAAAAGTAATACTTTGTTAATGCTGTAGCTATAGCTATAAAATAATGAGTGAGAGCTAAGTGGATTTAGGTCTTAAATGCTCAATCTACAACTGCTCCTCCCCAATTCTTAGCTTCATTTCCTTCCTTCCTTCCTTCCTTCCTTCCTTCCTTCCTTCCTTCCTTCCTTCCTTCCTTCCTTCCTTTCCTCCCTTCCTCCCTCCCTCCCTCCCTCCCTCCCTTTCCATTCATTAATTCATCGGGGTTGGGATTTTTTTATTGTACACTGTCCAGAGTCACTTTTTGTGAGATGGGCAGCTAAATAAATTTGCTAAATAAATAAATTATACAGGAAGGACCAGATTCAGTTTCTAAGATCTCCAGATAAGTCTGAAAGAAGTCTCATTACAAACCCTGAGAGATCAAAATGGACCAAACTGGAGAATCTTTAGTCTATCAAGAGGCATAGCCCTTCCGGTATGGTTCAGTTTTCCAAAGTAGGAGAGAGAACTTTGTATAAGCAAGCTATGAATTGTGTTAACTTTCTTCAAACTCGCTCGATTCATTTAGCTGCCTCAGGTTCATTTTGAGACCTCCAGAAGGACCACTGGAACAAAAAACCTCTAAGCAAAACGTGGTGATTTGACATGAATGTTCCTTGTACAGGTAGTCTTATGACCACAACTGAGCCCAAAATTCCCATTGCTAAGCGAGACAGTTGTTAAGTGAGTTTTGCCCTATTTTATGACCTTTCTTGCCACAGTTATTAAATGAATCACTGCAGCTGTTAAGTTAGTAACATAGTTGTTAAGTGAATCTAGCTTTCCTGTTGACTTTGCTTGTCAGAAGGTTGCAAAAGGGGATCACGTGACCCTGGGGACGCTGCAACAGTCAAGCGTCCAAATTTTGATCACGTGACCATGGGGGTGCTGTAACAGTCGTTAAGTGTGAAAAAAATGATCATAAGTCACTTTTTTCAATGCTATTGTAACTTCGAACCATCACTACATGGATGCTGTAAGTCAAGGACTACCTGTAGTCTCTTCTACTATTGGCCTTGGATCCTTCCTCTTACCACCCTCACGTAATTTTGTTTTAAATTACGGAATAGGCCATTCTAAAGCTCTGCTCTGTGGATGTGAGAAACAATTTGCTCAGCTCCTGATAAGAGACACCAGTGTAGTGGTGGGTGGTAGGTGACCACTCTCTCTGTGTGCGTGTATATGTTGCGGTATATATATCACAACAAGGTCAGGGAAAACATTTTCCTTTGAAATGAAAAAGGAGGCAAAAGCAAGAATTTTAATAACAGACTTGACACAAGAGCAGTGTAATCCTGGCATGAATTACGCTTGGTAGTAAGCTTTTATTGGCAACCACAGATTGCTTTGTTCCTGTTCCTGACATAATATTCAAGGCAGGGTTTATGTTTGCCCAGAACTTGGTGGCTGTTTGCTCAAGTCCATGCAAATCAAAGACTTGATTTATGCACAGTTCCATTGGAGGGTGGAACGTTACATTTAATTTTGTGAAGGATGCTGGAGGTTCCACACTTCCCTGGACTGACATTGTGAACTAGGCAGAAAAGGGCAGAGGAATTCATTACTGTTTCCAATATGCGAAAATGCTGCATTTGAATGAAACATTTGTCTCTTGTCAGAAAGGAGTAATGTCTGCTGTTTGTGTGTGCATGTACACAGATACACAAAATATCTCCCGTCTCCCCTTTTGGTTTTATTCTCAATTCAGCAAACTGGATGTCTGGATTATGAATGTAACTTCTTGGAGAACAGAAGAATTAAGAAAAGGTTGATAAGAAAAATGATAGTAACTTGGGCCGGTGTCCTCAAGGATTATGTTGATTATCTGAGAACAACCTTAATAGACCATTGGTCTACATAACATCCTATTCTCTTGGCCCAGGATAGTCTTCCAGTTGTTACCGAGGGTTCCAGTTCCATCAACCACAAGCTATATGGATGATTGTCAGGAATTATGAAAGATAAAGCTTGAAAAGACCTACTAGACCACACGATGTCCATCCCTGGGTCTACTGTAGCTTGATAAGAAGTACCTTTTCAGAGTCTTTCATGTCTTTCTGTAGTGGGTCAATCTTCAGTAACTGAGTTGAAGCATGCTTGGGGTAAAAACATGTCTATCATTCAACAAAAATTAAAAAATTAAAAAATTAAATGAAAAGTAAAAAAATAATTAAAAATAATGAATTTAAAATAGAACAAAGAGCAAGTAAAATCAAAGGGCAGATTCAATGAATCACTATGTCCTTTTTCTGCTGTCAGTTTTTCTATATTTCTCCTTGCTTCCCAAGTAAATGTATTCTTTAAAAACTGGACATTGCCAAAAAGCAGTTTATATGACAAAGCTGTAAATAGGATTGAACTTCATAGATATGAAGCTAAAGAGAGGCTGAGCAAAAAAAACCAGGCTTGAAACAGCTGGTGACATAAGATGAGATGAGATGAGAAGAGAAGAGAAGAGAAGAGAAGAGAAGAGAAGAGAAGAGAAGAGAAGAGAAGAGAAGAGAAGAGAAGAGAAAACCTTTATTGACATTTTTTTACTGTGGGCACAACGGCACACATCAAAAATGAAATTTAGTTGCCTGCTCTCAAAGTGAAACACATACATGACACACACCTAAACATACTATGAACAACATATATATGGACCCACATCCCTACATATACGTAGCAAATAAATATTAAATACTGTCCATCTTGAACATATAACGGAAGGAGGAAGCTTGAGAGTTCATAAGGTTAATGCTGTATGGAATGAAACTATGGCTGAATCTGGATGTTTTGCTACAGATACCACAAAGCCCCCTCCGAGAAGGTAACAAGGAAACAAGGTTCTTGAGGAAAATATTAAAAATAAGAGAATGGATGGATGGATGGATGGATGGATGGATGGATGGATGGATGGATGGATGGAAAAGGAGCAAGGGTTGGTAAGAAACGGGGATAAAGCTACAAATTTGTCTAATTATGACTGGATCCACTTGATCTCCAATCATAAACTAACCAAACTAATTTTCAGGCTGTGTGGATCACAACTGTCACAGAATAGGAAGAAAAAGTCTACAAACAGTCAAGAGCTCATATTATGAGGAGAAAAAGAAGCACAACTATCATGGCTTTTATTATTTTAAGCCAATGATCTTCCCTTTAAAAGAAGCTCAGGTTTCTTTCATAAAGAATAAGACCAGCCTCAAGCCACGAGTAAGGGTTTTTACTGTTCAGTCACTAAGTCATGTCTGACTCTTTGCGACCCCATGGACCTCAATACCCCTGTCCCCCCCCCACCCCCCATGTCCTCCACTGTCTCCTGGCATTTGCCCAAATTCACGTTCGCTGCTTCAATGACACTAGTAATGAACAGGGATAGAGCTGAAGAAAGAGCTGAAATAAAGAAACAGTGCAAAGGTGGAGGTCAGCCAAAAGCCATCTTGCTAGAGAGATCCAGACAGAGGCCACACCTGCTCAAACAGAGATAAGAGGGCAAATTGTGTCTGGGTCTCCCCTCTGGAGCCATTTAACAAAATAGTGGCTTAGCTAAGGAAAGTCATCCAATGTAGAGCTGGCTACTCTTATCATCAAGGACAGAAAAACACAAAAATGAGTGTTAAGGATACACAAAGACATGGAAGGGTCAGTTTGTGACAGGCAATTCTGGTTGGCAATTCTGGGAATTGCTATCCAATAGAGAGAGAGTATACAAGGCTGACAAACCCTGTTTATGAATCTTTTCCTCTCTGTTATAATGCTTTAATAATATCTAGCTATCCTTGACATACAAGTTGTCCTCAAATTATGACCACAATTGAGCCCAGAATTTATATTGCTAAGTGAGAAATTTGTTAAGTGAGTTTTGCCCCATTTTACAACTTTTTTGCCACAGTTGTTAAGTGAACCACTGCAGTTATTAAATTAGTAACATGGTTGTTAAGTGAATCTGTCTTCCCCATTGTCATTGCTTGTCAGAAGGTCACAAAAGACGATCACATAACCCCAGGACACTGCAACCATCATAAATATGAACCAGTTGTCAACATCCAAATATAAATCACTTGACAATGGGGATGCTGCAACGGTCAAAAGTGTGAAAAATGATCATAAGTCACTTTTTTCAGTGCCGTTGTAACTTTGACTGGTCACTAAATGAACTGTTGTAAGTCAAGGTCTACTTGTATACCTTTTCCCTTTTCTCAAATTGGTAGCAAGAAGTCTATCAATAGCACAAACAATAATAATAATAATAATAATAATAATAATAATAATAATAATAATAATAATAATAATAGTAAAGTTGGAAGGGACCTTGGAGGTCATCTAGTCCAACCCCCTGCTCGGGCAGGAAACCCTACACCATTTCGGACAAATGACTGTCCAGTCTCTTCTTAAAAAGTTCCAGTGTTGGAGCATTTACTGCTTCTGGAGGCAAGCTGTTCCACTGATTAATTGTTCTAACTGTCAGGAAGTTTCTCCTTAGTTCTAGATTGCTTCTCTCCTTGATTAGTTTCCACCCATTGCTTCTTGTCCTGCCTTCAGGTGCTTTGGAGAAACATTCAAGTGTGGGTCATTGCTGTTATACAATACTGCTGTCAGCCTTCTGGCTGGCGAATTCAACATTAAAGAAACTCTACGGCCCTGAGGTGCCATAAGAGATAAATCTTTATTGAATACACATCCCGGCACTGAGTAAAATCAACTCTAATTTTCCCGTGCAAAATTCTGGTTAGTTAACAATGGTTTTTCATATCCCCCATGTGTTCACGTTGCCCAATCACATTCTTTCTGTTCGTTATGGGAACGGTCCACTTCTCCATCAGACACCTGCTTTGGATGGCCTTGATCCTCATGGTCCATAGACAGCTTCCTGAAACTCCCATTTCTTTCCCAATCTCCCCCTCCCCCTGTTTCTATGGCAAGTTGAGCAGCTACAGAGGTTAGCAAGCGTCTTAGCAATTCAACCTTGACAACTGCAAAGTCTGGAGGAATCACCAAAACTTTTTGGAGGGAAGAGGGACATCAAGGTCACTCTGCGGTATAGACTTCCGCCAAGCAACCTAATGCGCTTCAAGTGGGAGCTTTCTGTCTTGCCAAGCTGTGATAGACTCTTGATCTAAAACGTAGAAGCTATTTTCTTTGTTCATTTAATGAATGAATGTATGGTGATGAATACACATAAGGTAAAATTGATCCATTTAATTCATCATTTGTACATATGTATGGATTCAAGCCCTTGTAAATTGATTGTGGGATTAAAGACCGGTGCCTATTCCACTGAGCTATTCAGAAAAAAAAAAATCTAAGTGCACTGCAGGAAGTTTGATCTCTTGACTATCTTAAATGTTATAAAATTGACTTGTACCAGAGGCTATTTTTTTTAAGGAAGAACAAAAAGAAAGCTGCATGATCCTTCTTTTATAAAAATCTAAATGTATCTTTTCAATATGATTTAGATGTGCTCTTAAGCTAAATTAACAACAATCCAGTATATGCCATATGCTCCATATATTATTTCTGAACAATAAAATAAGACAGGATAATTATACTCATGTTATAGATTTCAGCTTGGGAAGGAAAAAAGAGCTTGTTGAAAAACCGTTTCAAGTTTCATGGCAATTCACAATCCAGAATTTTAACTGCCATGACAGGTAAAAGGTCAGCATAGTGGCTCAGTTGTTAAGACGCTGGGCTTGTCAACTGGAAAATCGGCAACTCCGGTTCAAGAACCGAGTGCCACACAATAGGGTGAGCTCCCGTCTTCGCTCTGGCTCTGACCCTTTCCAACTAGCAGTTCGAAAGCATGCTAATGTGAGTAGAGAAATAGGTACCACTTTATTGGGAAAGTAACAGTGCTCTGTGACGTCATGCTGGCCACATGACCGCTTTGGACAGTACTGGTTCAATGACCCTTGAAACAGAGATGAGCACCGCCCCCTACAGTTGGCAATGACTTAGCGGAGTAAAATTCACAGAGACTCCTTTTACCTAGGACAGGTAATGATAACAAGTTGAAGCGTGTAAAGACAATGCACCCTACAGATATCTTATACATGTTGGTTTAGATTAGGGGTAGACAACCTTGGCTTTTTTACCGCTCGTGGACTTCAACTCCCAGAATTCCTGAGCCAGCTATGCAATTTGTCCATCTAACTTTAGACTTGTGGAGGCAGTTTGCAGGCAATAAGGCAGGAACAAGAAGCATATGCTTCATGAACTGGCTGTGCACATACTCCTCTGCGAAGGTAGACAGGAGCTGGGTTTGAACCAGCCGCAAGAGCCTAGAAAGACATGTCAAACACAAGGCCCGGGGGCCGGATGTGGCCCACGAAGTGGTTTCATGTGGCCCGCGAAGCCATCCTGGAAACAGTGAGGGAACAGCCCCTGCTACCTTGGCCCTGGCCCAGGCCAGCCGGGAGCCAATGTACAATTTTGTGGTGGCCATCTATGCTGAAACGCGTTCAGTCTTAGCTTCACAAGGCCGTCCAGAAACAGTGAGGAACCAGCCCCTGCCGTGTCGGCCCTGCCCCCTGGGTGCATGCTGGGGAGGTGTCACCCTTTGTGAGGAATGAAGAAACGGACCATGCCTTGGCGCCTGCCCCAGTCCCACCCCCTTCTGCCAGAGACCCTCAGATCTGTCCCACTCCTGCCCAGGCCCCCACAGGCACCCTTGATGCGAACAATGTAGAGCTGGCCATGCCCACTCAGTAGGCCACACCCACTCCATCCCCATCCAGTAGTTTGCACCCACCCTGGCCACACCCACCCGCCTCCCCCCCCCGAGAGCAACCGCAATGCTGATGCAACCCTCAATGAAATTGAGTTTGACACCCCTGGCCTAGAAAAAGTCACCACTGCTTTCATAGTTCGGAAAAAAGTTGCTTGGTTCACCTACTCCTATACATTCCCATACAATTTGTACAACAGTTTTGTACACTCTTAAGAATTTAGCACCCTATAAGTCAGTGTTTCTCAACCTTGACCATTTTAAGGCATGTGGACTTCAACTCCCAGAATTCCACAGCCAGCATTGCTGGCTGTGGAATTCTGGGAGTTGAAGTCCACATGCCTTAAAATGGTCAAGGTTGAGAAACACTGCTATAAGTGGACTTAATTTATGGGTCAGCGACACAGTGAACCAATTAATTCTCCATTCTTCAAAGTCAGTAGCAGAAAGGGGGGAAAAGTTACTTTTACTGGTAAAGCTGATAAGAGAGATTTTTACGCATGAATCCTTTCTTACTAGGAGTGCTGTATAATAACTCTTACTGCTGTACAGTGGAATATCACCATCCGTTGAATAAATAGCGTGCAGGTAGTCCTCTACTTATAACCACAGTTGGGAACCAGAATTTTCATCGATAAGTAAGGTGGCTGTTGTGTGAGCTACACCCAGTTTTGCATCCTCTTTTGCCACAGTTGTTAAATAAATCATGCAGTTGTTGAATGAATCCAGCTTTCCCCCACTGACTTTGCTTGTCAGAAGCTGGCTGGGAAGGTTCAAAAGGGTGATCACGTGACCCCGGGATGTTACAACCATCATAAATATATGCCACCCACAATTTGATCATATGATCCGGGGATGCTGCAACGGTCGTAAATATGAGGACCAGATCGTAAGTCACTTTATTCAGTGTAGCTGTAACTTTGAACAGCACCAGAAAGCAGGACAAGAAGCAACGGATGGAAACTAATCAAGGAGAGAACCAACCTAGAACCAAGGAGAAGTTTCCTGACAGTGAGAACAATTAATCAGTGGAATAAGTTGCCTCCAGAAGTTGTGGGCAATCCATCACTGGAGGTTTTTAAGATGAGATTGGAAACCAGTTGTTTTCTGAGTAGGGGGTGGACTAGAAGACCTCCAAGGTCCCTTCCAACTTTGTTATTCTGTTCTGTTCTGAACAGTAGCTAAATGAATGGTTGTAAGTCAAGGACTACTGTATGTATATTTGAGCCTTCTGTGCAGATCTATCCATACCAATTCATCATGTCACATGATTAACTATTTCATTTCATGCTAATGCATGAAATACAGGCATTATGGAATAGTTTACAAAGCTGAACCTTAGAAAACACAATTGAAATATTGAGCAATAAGACCAGATGCTTACCTTTACCTACAATTGCTTAAAAAAGTATTCCTCCCTAACAGACAAATAAACAAAATTCAGTCTGGTTCTCTTCCGTGTGCTTGTTAAAGGCTTTACTTTGTTTCTTCAACAAGGAAGCTGAATAGCTGTGTTACCTGTTCTCCACATCTCTCTCTCATTTCAAAATCTGCTCCATTTAAATTTTGCCTCGCTAATCCATATTCTGCTACTCAAAAATCTCCCCTAGCACATTGTTGGAGGTCTCAGAACTTAAGCGATGATACGATCAAAAGCCTTGAAGCCTCTGAAATGAAAAGGTTAGCAAGGTCGGCATTAAAACCTACCTGGATATGCTGGATTTTGCTCCAGGTCTATTACAGACCTTTTACTCTTCCATTAACATAGTCTCTCCCTAACCAACCCCCCAGCTTTCAATTCATTGCATATACATGGGTCAGAATTGCCTCAAACCTCATTATATAAATATTGATTTCAATAGGGAAATCAATAGTCCTGCAGAAGCAGCATTTTCAAAAAATATTTTTAAAAGCTCTATATTTCAAGCCTTCTTTTGAGCTTTTATAGAGCGGGGGGGGGCAGTTCGAACTTGCAACCCATGTGCTATTTAATTACAGCGATAGAAAACTTGAGTCTTAGAAACTAGTTCAGTGTTTCTCAACCTTGACAATTTTAAGGCATGTGGAATTCTGGGAGTTGAAGTCCACGTGCCTTAAAATTGTCAAGGTTGAGAAACACTGAACTAGTGGATTCTGTCAGCCTGGGGGCTAAGATTTCAATTTTTTTTCCAGCAGTACATTCAAGACAGAGCTGCAGCCTGTAAGCTTTAAACTGCCTAAGCTGTCATCACATTTCACAAAATTCCAGCTCTTCTGAATATTTTCTGTACCCTGAAGTACGTGCTTGATTTGATTGTACAAAGGTAGTCACCAACTTACAACCACAGTTGGGACCCAAATTTCTTGTTGCTAAACAAGGCGGTGGTTAAGCGAGCCTGTGCCCGATTTTACAATCTTGTTATGCTACAGTTGTTAAGCTAATCACTGCAGTTGTTAAGAGAATGGCAGGGTCGTTAAGCAAAACCAGCTTCCCCCATTGACTTTACTCCTCAGAAGCCAGCTGGCAAAGGTTTTAAATGGTGATCACATGACAATAATGTGGAATAAGAACAATCACTAGAATAATGATGTGTATGCATAATTACTGGAATAGTGCTGTGTTAGTAGTATGTGACTAACCTAATGCGCATTGCACTTGGATACAATGTATGTAGCAAACTCTCCATTGTATACCCGTGAGAAACGAACCTAATGTATTACAATGTGTATTTCAATGTGTATTTCTTTGTACCTGAGGAAAAAAAGGAAAGTATAAAACTGAAGTCTGAACCTGCCCTTGGGGTTCAGAATTGCTTGTTGCTATTGCTTCTGAACCTGCGCAATAAATCTCTCTGCTAAAACCCTCTGGAATTCGTAAGAGTCCTTTCGTTTTCCAGAAGAACATAGGGAGGTTGCAACTGTCATAAATCCTTGCCAGTTGCCGAGTAACTAAATTTAGGTCATGTGACCACGAGAATGCTGCAATTGTCATAACTTCAGAGACTGGTCGTAAGTGACTTTTTCAGTGGCGTTATAGAAGATAATAGAGTTGGGAAGGGACCTTGAGGGTCTTCTAATCCAACCCTCTCACTTGAGCAGGAGACCCTATACCATTTCAGATAAATGGTTGTCCAATCTCTTCTTGAAAGCCTCCAGTGATGGAGCACCCACAACGTCTGAAGGCAAGTCGTTCCATTGGTTGATTGTTCTCACCGTTAGCAATTTTGTCCTTAGTTCTAGGTTGCTTCTTTCCTTGGTTAGTTTCCACCCATTGTTGCATGTTTTACCTTTTGGTGCTTTAGACAATAGTTTGACACACCCCTCCCATCTTTGTATAAATTCAAACAGTTGCTAATTCCACATAGCATCAACCTTGTGAACTCTCAAGTTTCCTCTTTCCGCTATGTATTCAAAATGGACAGTGGTTAATATTTGTGTGTGTGTGTGTGTGTGTGTGCGTGTGTGTGTGTGCGTGTGTGTGTGTGCGTGTATATATACAAGTGTGTGTGTGTGTGTTTTCTGAGGTTTTCGCGGGTGTTTGTATGTAGGTCTTTGGTTATTCGGGTTTTCTCCTGCGTCAAATTGGAAGTGTCTTGGCAACCTTTCAACGAAGTCTCATTCGTCATCTTCAGGCTGGTGTTTTCGGGTTTGTGCTTCTAGGAGAATTGCATAGCTGTACCCGTGAAAATCTACGAAAACATATATATATATATATATATATATATATATATATATATATATATATATATATAGAGAGAGAGAGAGAGAGAGAGAGAGAGAGAGAGAGAGAGAGAGAGAGAGAGAGAGAGCGCATATGTATATGAATGGTATGTGTTTGTATGCATAAATATTTACTTTCCTTTGAGAGCGGGCAACAATTTCATTTTTAATGTGGGTCAGTTGCTCATAGTAAAAAAACTGACAATAAAGGTATCTTATCTGTATATGGCAATTGCTTGTGATTTCCAGGTTGGGAAAAGATGGGAGTAGTACCAGATTTTAAAATATCAATGAACGAGTTGTATTTATTTTAATCAATATATCAACTGTGTGATGAAATTGCAAACTTAAATTTTCTTTTTTAAAATCTTAATTTCAAATGCTATCTACTACCTGCTAAATTTAAGAGAGCGCTGCAACATATAACATTCAGAGATATTTGAATTTTATTTTTTTTACTTAAACTATTTAAGTGCTAGGAATTTTTTCATAGTATCTCACCCCATATCTAAGAAATAGATTAAACTGATTGACTTAAGACTGTCATCTTCCCTTGTGGCATTGGATTCTTGTTGTCAAGTCCTACCTCATGCTGGAAGAGTTGAACTCATGAGCAAGAAATTGTACAGTTTGACCAATTAACATTCTTCTGTGTCCAGGCATAATGCTAAACTAGGACTATCACATCTGTAACCCCAGATTTGAGACTCTGAAATAAAGAGGGGGGGGGGTGTCTTCAAAGGGAGCTTTTTAATAGCAGGAGGCACTTTTATGATGGACCAGTGAAACAAAACATTAGGCTAACATCGCAGAAACTCCTTTACCACTGTAACATAGTCTTGGTGTCGAGCCCTCCCGGGCTCGACACACAAAAAAGGGAGGGACAGCCTGGTGACGGAGGAGGAGAACCAGCACAGGATCTAAGCAGTTCACCGTTTTGAAGGAAAGAGTGAGCCGCAGATCCTCCAGCGACTGTTCCGAATGCTGGAGCAGCAAAGGGACGATTCCGGATCTCATGAGATGCCACACATGCGCAGATACACTGCCGCGCATGCACAAAAGAAGGGCGAGCCACCAAACAGCTAACTAGCTGCAAGCCGGTGCGCAGCTGATGGGCGGTAGCCGGCAATTATGCTTAAAGATCAAGGGCATTCCAGAGAAGCCTCAGAGATGATTGAGGTTTCTCTAATTGCTGCTGGGTGCTGGTTGGAAGATGAGAGGGCAGGGTTGTAGTTTGTTAGGCAGGGGTGTAACGGGTTTGTAGGATTAATTGGTGAAGGGTGGGGTAGTAATTACAAGAATATATTTAAATAGAGCTGGGAGGCAGTTGCTCCCAGCGCAAACTTTGTAAAGCATAGAACCTGATTGCTAAGGTCTGTGTGAACGTCATCACTTTACCTCAAGTAAACTGGAATTTGTTTGGACGAAGGTGCTCCTGTGTTTTTCTTTTCCTGCAAGTGTCCGGTAGGAAAGCTGACACTTGGCTCAATTGGAATGTCCTAAAGTTTCTAAATCATCTAAAACTGGCACTAAATCTTGCCCGGTTTAGTGTTCTCCTGAATTTGGGAGCTGTTATTGGGTTTAGGTATCCAGCCAGGTTGAAAAAAGATGATTGACAGCCCAGGAACACATCTTTGGGTAGAGCAGCCAGTTCTGCCTGTAGATCCTTGGCACACTGCTTAAAGGCTGCCTCTGCACATTTACGGCAAATGTATTTGCATACTGAGAAAAGAAATGCTTTCTGAATGTTAAATGCCTATCGTTTCCTTTTCTGATTTAATTGCATTACATAAAGTTATACTCTGCTTTCAATTTTCACTTACTGCTATTATGCACCCTGCATTTGATATAGCCTTGAGCAGGAAGAGGCAGTAAACCTCCGCAGAGTTGAAATTTGGTTGAAAAATGCACACCATCGCACCTTTTAAAAGAAAACCTAAAAGGTTCCATTTTAAAATAAAATAACAACCAATGTGTGCCTACGTTCTGTTTCTTGCATCATGAGTTAGTTGCCATGTGAATTGGTAACAATTTACAGCTTCGTAAATTGCACAGTTCAAGGTGCTAAGGTTGTCTGAAAGCAGTGAAGTGAGTTATTTGGTTGTTGTTGTTAGTTGCGAAGTTGTGTCCGACCCATCCAACCCCATGGACAATGTTCCTCCAGGCCTTCCTGTCCTCTACCATCTTCTGGAGTCCATTTAAGCTCACGCCTAGTGAGTCAGTGACTCCGTCCAGCCACCTCATTCTGTCGTCCCTTTCTTCTATTGCCCTCAATCTTTCCCAGCATTAGGCTCTTCTCCAGTGAGTCCTTTCTTCTCATTAGGTGGCCAAAGTACTTGAGTTTCAACTTCAGGATCTGGCCTTCTAAAGAGCAGTCAGGGTTGATCTCCTCTAGGACTGACTGGTTTGATCGCCTTGCAGTCCAGGGGACTCACAGGAGTCTTCTCCAGCACCATAGTTCAAATGCCTCAGTTCTTTTCCACTCAGCCTTTCTTATGGTCCAACTTTCACATGATTAAAACACCACGAGTCACATTGTTGTGTGAAGGCTGCCATGATTCTGAAGAGCTGAAGAATATTAATAGTCTATAACCGTGCCATCTGGAAGCTATAGCAGAACATTGTGCTCCCGTTGTAATAGTCTTATTCTGTCCATTATAAATAGGTTGGAATGGGTGTTTAAAACTAGCATTCTGCCCAAAATATCAAATGGAATTATAAGTAAAACAAAGGCAACTTGCTGGAAGATTCCACCCAATCAAATGCCAACAAATGTAGGTGCTGAGCTTATTATTTCAGATTGATGTTGGATCTAGCTGTCTTCAAAATTGATTGTGTTGTATTGATGCTGCAGTCACTGAAATAGCAGTGTAGTTTTCTCATCTGTTTCTTGTTCCCTTCTCAGCTTGGTTGTTTTCAGCCTGATTATCCTCTTGATGATGCATTGTGCTTGCCATTGAGAGCCATTTTAAAGTGCTAGAAGTCCAGACAGCAGCCATACTGACGTCAAGTATCTCCGATACTTCACCAACACTTGTCATTCAAGGTATTTCAAAAGTTTCAAATGAGCCAAAATTTTATAGGTCAGCATTTTGTTTACCCACTGATAGCATATAATACTTGACCTTCTTAAGCTCCATTGATTACCAATTCAGTACTGGAGTGGATTCAATATGGAGTGAATTCTGTGCTTAACTTTAAAGTGTTTAGCAATCTAGGCTATCTGAGAAAACATTGTCACCCTTTTTGCCATGTAGATATGTAGATATGCAAATCTCTTGGCAGTCCCAGCATCTATTTTGTGGCTTGTACCAAACATGCTTTGATTTTTAATGTAGTATTGGACTGCCTCATTTCTTAAAGAATTGTCTTGATTCAGAGCGTAAATCATGATAGAAGAGTTGTAGGAGTGCTGGATTTAGTCTTGGATACTAAAACATACGAAGAACGGCTGCAGGACTTGGGTTTGACTAGTCCAAAGAAAAGAAGAAATAGGGGTGACATGATAGAAGTATTCCAGTATTTGAGAGGCTGCCACAAAGAAGTGGGGGGTCAAATTATTCTCCATAGTACCAGAGGGCAGGACAAGAAACAATGGTTGGAAACTGATCAAAGAGAGAAGCCAACCTGGAATTAAGGAGAAACTTCATAATAGTGAGGACAATTAACCAGTGGAACAACTTGCCCTCAGAAATCGTGGGTGCTCCATCACTGGAGGTTTTTAAGAAGAGACTGGACAGTTACTTGTCTGAGATGGTATAGGTTTTCTTGCTTGAGCAGGGGGCTGGAATAGAAGACCTCCAAGGTCCCTTCCAGCTCCATTCCAGCTCCATTCCAGCTCTATTCTATTCTATTCTATTCTATTCTATTCTATTCTATTCTATTCTATTCTATTCTATTCTATTCTATTCTATTCTATTCTATTCTATTCCTATTCTATTCTACTCTACCCTACCCTACTCTACTCTACTCTATTCCCTCTTAGGTATTTTTGGGGTTCAACATTCCTTCTTCTGAATTTCTTCACAGCCCTACTTTTTCAGTCAGGACATATTGTTTGGAAGGGCATATACAACAAGTCACTGAGGTCAACTCGCCGCAGCCAATTTGCCGCAGCCAACTTCCCACAGGATTACTCATCACGGGACAAGAGTTACACTAATATCGAAGAAATGGTGGGATAGAATCATTAAAGAAAGGATGCTAAACGAGGGACAGAATGAAATGTGAATGACAAAAGTGAAAATAATGTTTAAGAAATAGTGGTGTTGAGTTATCTGCATCGAATTGTCCTGCAACGATTTGTCCCATGGCAAGTTGGTGGCAGCGAATTGTCCCATACCAGCCTTGGTGTCTTCTCCTTTTCTTGGTATTGGTGGGGATATAGAAGCTTCCTATTGATGCTACTTGCTACGTCTGAACTGGGAACAGAGAGGAGCAGACAGTGGTCCAGTTCAAAGGAAAATTTCCTATTTCTAAAATTCCCAGTATCTGCCTGAGCATCCCTGTCAGGATATACCTTTAACGAAACAGTGCTGCTACTCTGTCCATGGTTTCAAAGAACAAGACAAGAAGATAGCCAAACATAGCAAAGGCAGTTACAATAAAAGCAAATTTTACTTTGATTTATTTGCTTTGTAAAATTAATCTCCTGTCTTTCTCCCAGGAACTTACAGCACTTTCTTCTTTATGTCCCTGGTCCAAGTCCAACAGTTTAAATGCTTTATCACGCTGTCTTTCCTTTGCAAAAGGGCGACCAACATCCAAATGTAATATTGAAGGAATCCATTTTTCACAATCAAGATTCGAAAAGCTGATTACAAGATATCATCAGATACAAGCATAGATCAAATATTCCAGGAAGTCCAAACCGAGCAAGGCTGAAGGCCAAATGCCTATGGAGATTCTCAATCATCCAGGTCATGGTTGTCCCAAAGGTGTGTTTCCGAAAAGCAACTGGACTTTCTTGGTTTTTTTTCCTTGAAAACGTTTCACTTCTCATCCAAGGAGCTTCTTCAATTCTTGGATGAGAAGCGAAACATTACAAAAAAAAAAAAAAAACCAAGAAAGACAAATTGCCTTTTAGAAAATCACCTTTGAGACAAGACTGAAGGCCAGTTTTTAATGGTTGTTCCAAAATTTGATTGGTCTCAGCCTGATGTTCTTCAAAAGGTGCTGATGGTACATTTTATTCCGAGCGAAACCTCTAATCCCAATGTGCTATTCCAAGCTATATGGCACCTTCTGGGTTCTTGATCCAAAGGAGGTGTTCCTGCCAGTCTGGAGAAATGCAAAGTTGGAGAACTACACTGTGGAGGATGGTTACAGCAGAATTATGGTGGTAAACTCCTGGCCAATTAGCTCGGTTTCATCAACCTCCTTCATAGAAGTGAACACACCAATCTTTCCCTCCTCCATAGAAGTGGATTCATTTAAAATGCTACAATTACTTAAATAGGAGCCAGCAGTGTGCTGCAGTTGCCAAAAAGGCCAACACAGTGTTGGGCTGCATTAACAGAGGGATAGAATCAAGATCACGTGAAGTGTTAATACCATTATACAATGCCTTGGTAAGGCCACACTTGGAATACTGCATCCAGTTTTGGTCATCACGATGTAAAAAAGATGCTGAGACTCTAGAAAGAGTACAGAGAAGAGCAACAAAGATGATTAGGGGACTGGAGGCTAAAGCATATAAGAAACGGCTGCTGAAATTAGGTATGTCTGGTTTAATGAAGAGAAGGACGAGGGGGGATATGATAGCAGTGTTCCAATATCTCAGGGGCTGCCACAAAGAAGAGGGAGTCAAGCTATTCTCCAAAGCGCCTGAAGGCAGAACAAGAAGCAACGGATGGAAATTCATCAAGGAGAGAAGCAACCTAGAACTAAGGAGAAACTTCCTGACAGAACAATTAATCAGTGGAACAGCCTGCCTCCAGAAGTGTGAATGCTCCAACACTGGAAGTTTTTAAGAAGAGACTGGACAGCCATTTGTCTGAAATGGTCTAGGGTTTCCTGCCTGAGCAGGGGGTTGGACTAGATGACCTTCAAGGTCCCTTCCAACTTTTATTATTATTATGGATCATGCACAGTCAGCCAGATGTTCAGACTGGATTTGGCATTTTGTCTACCTATCGAGTCCTTACCCAGGACCTGGGATAGGCAGATGTGGATGTTTGATGGTATTACAAATATTGTCGCAGGATGGAAGCAGTTCCTAGTAAGGCTGCCTTTTGCAATTGACTAATAGCGATGATGATGATGATGATGATTATGGATCATCGCACAGTCAGCCAGATGTTCAGACTGGATTTGGCATTTTGTCTACCTATCGAGTCCTTACCCAGGACCTGGGATAGGCAGATGTGGATGTTTGATGGTATTACAGATATCGTCGCAGGATGGAAGCAGTTCCTAGTAAGGCCGCCTTTTGCAATTGACTAATAGCGAATTTGTCAATGCCAATGGTGTTCAAGTGGTGCTCCAGTTGTTTTGGGATTGCACCCAAGGAGCCTATGACTATTGGTACTACCCTTGCTTGCTTTTGCCACAGTCTTTCTATTTCTATTTGTAGGTCTTTGTATTTTGTTATCTTCTCCAGTTCTTTCTCTTCTATTCTGCTATCTCCAGGCACTGCCACGTCCACTATCCAGACTTTTTTGTCTTTCTTATCGACAATTGTTAAGTCTTGGGTGTTATTATTATTATTATTATTATTATTATTATTATTATTATTATTATTATTATTATTATTCCTTCAACACCTTCATATAAATGGGGTTAGAAGCATTTGCTCCTTTGCTACTGCCCAATGCCCAGTTTTTGTCCCAGTGCCTTTCCTTGGAATTGCTGGTCTTTCTTCCTAATTCCTTTGTGACTACCTCCATTGCTGCAGAAAGCAATATCATGAGGCAAAATGACCAGACGTTATGACTTTCCAAGGTCCTTGTGATACCTTATTAACATTCTGTTAGCATAAGTCCTGACTTTATTATTGACTACATAGAATACACAATGCACTGACCTCTGCCATCTGCAACTAAATCTCTTCCTGCAGATCTATCAAACTGATTTCGTACCAGAAGGAGGTGTGTGTGTGGGGGAGAGGTATTATGTCCTGGGAAACTTTTTAACACTCAACGGGAAAAAACAGTCTGTTCATTTGACACTGTTTAGCACATCAGACCCTTATTATAATATTAAAATCTAATAAGTCGTAACCCTAAGGAAAAAAGAATGTTTCTATATAAATAATGTTGTTGCTTTCCTAAAACAAGGAAGACAATAAAAGCCTTGTTAGATCAGACCCAATGTCCATCTATTCCAGTATTAATTTCCAGCAGTGGGGCAACTCTCCCTCGTGTTTTCTTTCCAGCATCTGGTATGCAAGCTGGAATTATAACACAATTTTGCAGAACGGATTGCCCATCAGCCAGCTGTGCTTTTTGCTGAGATATTCCCTCAATTTCCCCCACTGGGTTATTGCGCAGTTTCCCTTTCCCTCTTCACATGCTCTTCCTAAAGATTCTTTTTGTACTTCTACAAATTTGGGGCTTTTTTGTGTGTGTGTAAATGGCGATGCGTTAGCTATCTAAATGATGGCATCCAGCTTTGGATGTTGCAGCCAAATGTTCAGAGAGGTTCTTTTCCAGCTTGAAGGAAGGAATGCAAGATTGTGTGAATTCTGTTGACTTGACAACCCACCAGGTTTTTATTTATTTTATTTTATTTATGAGACTTATATACCGCTTTAAGTGCGAGCACTCTCTAAGCGGTGTACACCAGTAAGCAATGTATATATATATTTACATTGCCCCCAACAATCTGGGTCCTCATTTTACCTACCCCGGAAGGATGGAAGGCTGAGTCAACCTTGAGCCGGTGAGATTTGAACCGCTGACCTGCTGAACACAGTCAGCTAAAGTGGCCTGCAGTACTGCACTCTAACTGCTGCGCCACCTCGGATGTAGGTTTTCTACATCAAAGCAAGGATACTCGGAAAGGGGACATAACTGAGGATTTTAACCATGAAGTGAATGCTGCCAGATTCTGAAAAATTCCAAAAAGTATAGAAAGGCTTGGTATCTGGATTTTATTATTATTATTATTTTGCCACATCCAGTCTGGAGGGCCTGGGTGTGAATTCTAGTGGGCTCCTGCTTCTCCCCAGGCTGTATTTTTCACATCCCTGCTACAACAGGAAGGAGTCATAGCTATAGTCAGTGCTTTTTTTATAAATAAAAAAAAAGGTGCCGGAACGCACACACGTCATACAACCTGCCTTGCCTACCCTATAAACTTTACCTTTGTAGTTGAAAAAAAAACCCTTCAATTTTTAGAGTATCTAAAAGACTAGGATTTTGTTCAAGGCAACTCTGGAAAATCCATTGAAAAAAGGTGCCGGAACTCCATTCCGGTGTGTTCTAGGACAAAAAAAAGCCCTGGCTATAGTTCTACCCTCCTTGAATCTGGCTTAGTGGTCATGAAACTAAGGTTGTGTGTTTGCATCTGTGTACACATATGAGAAATAGGGAAGACTTTGGGTTCTTCACTGTAGTTCTAGGAAGAGTCAAGGTCCATCAATCCTGAGAGATTGATTGATTGATTCATTGATTGATTGATTGATTCATTCATATTGAGATGGTTGTGGCTCTTACTACAGCAGTTCTGGCCAGCAAAGTTAGAAACCACAATAGGAATGATCCTGAAAAGGTGCAATTCAAAGCATACTATCAAAAAGTAATCTCAACTGAGAATGAAAACCAAATTAGCTGGACTTCACTAACTTCCTGATTTTCCACACTTTTGGAGGGCTGGGAGAATTAGGGTCTCTTTAGTCTTGGGCAGGGGTCTTCAAACTTGACCCTTTTATGACTTGTGGACTTCAACTCCCAGAATTCCTCAGCCAGGCACGCTGGCTGAGGGATTCTGGGAGTTGAAGTCCACAAGTCATAAAAGGGCCACGTTTGAAGACCCCTGGTTTTGGATGACAAGGTGTTCCAGAGGATAGGCATTGCATCAGAAAAGGTACGTTTCCCGAGTCCCACAATATGGCTTTCTTTAATTGACACTTGATTCTATCCCTCTGTTAATGCAGCTTAGCACTGTGTTGGCTTTTATGATGGCTGCAGCACACTGCTGGCTCATATCTAAGTGATTGTCCACTAGGACTCCAAGAACTTATTTGTAATGCTTTGTGTGTGAGGAAGATAGAGATAAGATCCTGATTATAGCTTATGCAAATAAGGTCAGAGGAGTTAACATATTGGAAGGAGCTGACATTTGTCCTGGTAGATTGAATCTTTAGTGTGACAGAATCACTTACCTGATCCACTAACATCAGGTTGCCTGTCATTATTGACCCCTGCAGAGTAAGCCTGACAAGTCGAACTGTTGCAAAGTTCATTAAGAATGTGAAATAAACCAGCCATTTGAGAAACCCTGAAAACGGATGACAGCAAACTCACAGTTTTTGCAACTTCAGCACAAATAGGTTTTCACCAAGAACATCTGGGCCAATAGTGCTCTCCTCTGACCTAAATGCAGATGCAATGCTCATTAACCAGTGTCCTCAAGGCCTCCTCAAAAACATTCCTTAGATTAAAACCATGACCTAGAATACAGGTTAACCATCTTTTCAGCTTTTCGAAAACCAACAGCTTTTCCCAAAAATAAAAGAAATAAATAAAGCATTATTAAAGCATCAATTCTCAAACTCTGAGGTCTCAAGGCCCATTAAAATGGGTCATGAATACAGTATGTGCAAACACTTAAATAAATCCAGTGATTTCATTTTGACTAGGGTTGGGTAAGAAATAAATATGCCACTTAACTTGTAATAATTAAATGTTAATCTGTAGAGCAAAGCAGTGATAGTTCCTTAAAATGCTGTTTCACTGCAAATTAACCCCACATTTAAAACCGCCTATTTTTGCAAAGGGAAAAAGACTGGACAGCCATTTGTCCGAAATGGTGTAGGGTTTCCTGCCCGAGCAGGGGGTTGGACTAGATGACCTCCAAGGTCCCTTCCAACTTTACTACTATTACTATTTGTCTACTGGCTTCATGGTTTCTGCAGATATAAAATTAACATCTTTTCAAAATAAAAAAAAGTGGGGAGGACAGGATTGAAACTTTTTTTGTTACTAGTGTTTAAGAAAAAAGATAAATTTGGATAAAAATTGACTCCAGTATTAATTTTTTCACTGGGCTGAGGATAGGGGATTTGGATTGAGTTTCTCATTTATCTTCTCTTGCTTTATTTTCTTTCTCCCTATTGGATAGGATAAGGATAGGATAGGATAGGGTAGGGTAGGGTAGGGTAGGGTAGGGTAGGATAGGATAGGATAGGATAGGATAGGATAGGATAGGATAGGATAGGATAGGATAGGATAGGATAGGATAGTGATGGCAAACCTTTTAGAGGCCGAGTGCCCAAACTGCAACCCAAAACCCACTTATGCATTGTCGGGTGCCGGGTGGGTGTGGCCCATTGACTGGGTGTGGCCCATTGGGGATGTGTGGCCCATTGGAGGGCGTGGCTACGGTAACGGCAGACTGGGTGGGACTAAAAAGTTCAATCAATCAATTCCAACTTTGCAAGATCTTTTTTTTTCCCCGCAAGAAGTTGAAATTGACTGATTGATTGAACCTTTTTTTTTTTTTTTTGCACACAGCAGTGGAAGCCTAAAGCGGAAAGGTTTTATAAAACCCAGCTGAAGGCCTAAGACTGGGGCAATGTTGCGCATGCCCACAGAGAGCGTTCTGAGTGCCGCCTCTGGCATCCGTGCCATAGGTTTACCACCACTGGGATAGGATAACCTTTATTGTCATTTTTTTACTGTGAGCACACTAGCCCACATTAATCATGAAATTCTGTTGCCTGCTCTGCAAAGAAAATATATATCTACCCATAGACATACATAACACACATAACACACATATGCTATATACATACCAACCCCCCCCACATATACACACACACACACAATACATACAGATAAATATTACTCACTATCCATTTTGATGTACATGGTGGAAAGAGGAAGCTTGAGAATTTTATACTGCATTAGTGAATATCCTCCCTCAGAGATCTGACTCTTCTTAGTATCATGTTTTAAGAAAGATTCAGCCAAATGAGAATGGCCTTGAGAGAACCAGTGGCGATTATCAGGGACTAGAAACAAGGTCATATAAAGAAAGATTGAAACAATTGGGCCCTACATTTGAGGTGAGATAGGTTATCATTCTTCAAAGCTTTAAAAGATGGCCTGTTGAGGGAGGTCAAGACCTGCTGTGTCTTATTCCAGAATGCAGGACATGAAACAATGGGCATTAGTTACATTCTGGCTCAGGTTAGAAAATACTTCATTTCAGCAAGAGCAGTTTGACAATGAAATCAATTATTCAGACAGGTGGTTGGTTCCCATCATTGGTTGTGTTCAAGCAGAGATTAGACAGGGTGCTTTAATATGGCTACCTGCACTGAATAGGGAGTTGGACCTCAGTCGTTTCTTCCAACTCAGGAACAACAAAACATGGTTTACTTGGCTGTGTGGTCCTGGGATCCAGTTCTTCCGAGTCTGATATGCCTGCTTCTCAATCTGCTTCTCCCTTCTTCTCCTGAAGCTGGTCTAACTGAATCATCCCCTACTGAACAAATCCCTGTCACCCTAGTCATTTTAGCTGCAGAAAACCATACATAATATCTCAGGAATGCTGTTCTTATTTAACTTTACTTCTTCTCATGGCTTAAGCATTAATCCTATAGCTATAGTAATAACAGATTTATATACCATTTCACAGTGCTCTACAGCCCTCTCTAAGTGGTTTATAGAGTCAGAATATTGACCCCCCAACAATCTGGGTCCTCCTTTGACCAACTTTAGAAGGGTGGAAGGCTGCATCAACCTTGAGCTGATGAGAATCAAACTGCTGGCAGTCAGCAGAATTAGCTTGCAATACTGCATTCTAACCACTGTGCCACCCCAGCTCTTATCATATTCGTATCATATCATATTTGTATGCCATCTTCTCTCACAACAATGATTAGAGCATTGCCTGCTTGCGTGGTTGTTGAGATCATTGCAGCAGTTTTTCAAGCAGCACTATCCTTTTGCTCTATTGATTCTTCTTGTCAACAACTCCTCCACTGGCCTGTAAAAACCTGATGAGGACAGGTAGCGAGCAAACACAGCAGTGCAGAGTCAGCTGTTTGCTTGTAGATTTGAAAGGCACAATGTTCCAGAAGGTCTATTGAATGTTGCGTCAAGTGCATAATCTTTGTCAAGTATACGATATAAAGTATGGTGAACTATCTTATATCCCTCGTGATAAACAAGGCCATTAAATCCAACACGAAATATGGGTCATGTACTTTTTCTCAGTCATTCTTGCAACAGTGTTCTGTGCGTAAACGGAAATGAATGTTTTAAAAATGTATTATACAGATATTTCTGAAAAGAAATTTGTTTCTCAACATGTTATAGCAGAAAATATGTCGTAATTGCTTAGCTTCTGAATTACTTGAAATAGACCAGAATATTATGTATGTCTAGAGCAATAGCAATAGCACTTAGACTTATATACCGCTTCACAGTCCTCTCTAAATGGTTTACAGAGTCAGCACATTGCCCTCAACAATCTGGATCCTCATTTTACTGACTTCAGAAGGATAGAGGACCGAGTCAGCCTTGAGCCAGTCAGGATTGAACTTCAAGCTGTGGGCAGAGTTTGCCTGCAATACTGCATTCTAACCATTGCGCCACCAGGGCTCCTATCTCGCCTGATCTTGAAAACATTAAGCGTGATCAAACTTTGAAAGGATAGGTAGGAAATGCCAAATCTGTAGCTATATTGGCAAGTAAAACAAAATGGAAAAAAGATAATGGTAAATCAATTGAATACTATCTTGGAGGAAACTACATGGACGTGTCCTGGTAAACATCAGGAGCGAGCTTGCTTTCAAGAGTGTCTGTTTTGCAACAAGTCAGTCATGCTCCACGCTTAAACATCTGTTTCTCTTCCTAGGTCACTAAATCTCCTTAAGTTATTCACTATCCATTATCTTAATCCAGTTTGCATGGTTCCTGTGTGGATAAAATGGAAGAGAGCCACTTTGAGGTACTTTGATAACAAGTGGAATATAAGTTAAACAAATGGATGCCAAATTAAAAACTAGGAAAATAGCTCATGCCCACTTAATGAAGGTCAGAAAGAGTCAGGATCCAGGAAAAAAATTCCAAACGGTATTCTAAGAGCTAAAGAAATTAAATGTCTAAAATTAAAATGGCTTTGTCGACTTGAAGAGAATCACAATGACTTGAACAGAAGCACGTGTAGTGCCAAATCACTAAGTACTTAGTAGATTCTTCCTGTTTAAAACCTTAGATCTCCTGCTACGAAGTAAGGGTAAGAGGGAAGAAAGAAGCTTGATTCGGAAACAAGGTAAACATCTCAATTTGCTCTGAGAATAAGAAACATATTTTACTTAAGGTTCAAAACCCATCAATCCACTGCATTTGACATGGCATTTAATATGGCTAACTCAACACGGGAACTAGGTTTTCTTTCATCAATTTATGTTGTTTTCTTTTACAAAAAGCACAAAACACTCCCAAGATGGGGTTCCAGATTTGGTCTGCCTAAATCCAGATCACCATTAGATGTTGACAAGCAGATACAGGAAACTAAGGTGACCAACTGTCCTCCTTTAGGAAGGACAGTCCTCCTTTTGTAACTTCTGTCCTCCCTCAAAAAGTGTCCTCCTACATGTCCTCCTTTTCGATATTTGAAGACTAATCTGCAGGGCTTTTTTTCCCCTCATAGAACGCTCAGAACAGCGTTCTGGCACCTTTTTTTGATGGGTTTTGTTTTCAACTTTTGCATGAGCTGTGCTACTCCCCCTATTGGCTTTCGAAAGCCAATAGGAATTGCTGCTGAGCGCACCAAAACACCTGGCCAGCAAACTTTGCACATGCAAGTTGTCTGTATTATTGTTGCAATGAATAAACTGTTTCTTTTATTTACGATATTTTTTCTTCAATTTATTTGTGTCCTACTTTCATTGTAAAAAAGTTGGTCACTTTAAGCAAACACAAACTCTAGATTTGGTTGCCCTGCTCCTAAACACACCAAATCTATGTTTCTCAACCTCAGCAACTTTAAGGTGTGTGGACCTCACCTCCCAGAATTCCCCAGCTAGCAAAATCAGGGAAACTGAATCAAATGTTGAATCAGATATTATGTGGCACAAAATATATGGCACAAATGACCAGTAACTTTGGGATGTAGCATTTCTATTTCTATTGTACCACAATGAAAAAAACAAAACAAAAAAGAAATGTTACCTTTAAGAGTATGACATCTGTTTGCTATTCCAACACACACAAACACAAAACCTAAAGAGTTACCTGGGGGGGGAAAGTCACGTTTAGTGTATTAATAGTAACAATTGCGAGGGGAAAAATTCTTCCCTTCCCACCCACCCACCCCAAAAAAAAAGATGGAGAAAAGAGGACTTACCAGAATAATATTTTATGATTGGGGAACATTGCTGAGTTCTTGTACCATCGATAATTAGAAGGTAACAGAGGAAAAAATAGCAGGTAACTCTCTGTCTTCTCTCTATTCCCATTCTAGTAGTGCCATCAGAAAAGGCGGGAAAACTCTGTTCATAACAGTCCTTGCTTCTTTCTTTGCTGACCTTTTGATGGCTTGCTAAGAGAAAGGCTGCCTGCCTGTTTAGAAAAGAAGCTAGCAAGAAATTGCAAGATTAGAAAATTGTGTTGTGGTGCTGCCTTGCTGAACAGAAGTTTTTGGTTTAATCAAATATTGCTTTCTTCTTCATAAGCCACAACTGCAGCTGAGTCTCTGTAATCAACAGGATCTCCAGAGAATTATTTACTGATGCTGTGTGTTCTAGTGGAAACATCGGATATGCCTTTGAGTGGTTTGCCAAGATATTGTACCTGAAGATTTTTGGGGGAGAAATAGGCAATCATAAATGGCAAAGAAAGGATGCTAAACATTGCTAATGAATTTCTAGCAAATGAATTGAAAATGCCACTTTCTGCTCAGGGAAAATGCAATAGGAGACAGTGAAATAACCACCCAGGACTGAAGGACTGAAACAATGATGGCCAGTTTGGTCTAATGGTGAAGGTCCCAGGCTAGAAACCGGGAGATTGTGAGTTCTAGTTCTGCCTTTGCCTTGAAAGCTGGCTGGGTGACTTTGGGCCAGTCCCTCTCTCTCAACCCCAAGCCACCTCAAAGGGTTGTTGTTGAGAGGAAAATAGGAGAAGGAAGGAGGTATTGTGTATGTTTACCACCTTGAGTTACTTATACAGTAATAAAGGAGGGATAAAAACAGCTAATAAGATAGAAATAATAAAAGAATGATGAAAAATAGGCATGTGCAAAGATGAAAGCAGTTGAAAATGAATTTACATTGACAGTGAGATAGGTGGCATATATAAATTTGATGATGATGATGATATGCTGTCAAGGAATTGTGCAGCAGCTGTCCAAATGAAATTGGAGACACTAACACAAACTTGTGGTGTTTTAAATTCATGTAAACATATTTTACGTACAAATTTACAGCGATCTTTGTTAACGTCCAGAGAGAAACAACAAGTTGATTAGAAACACAGGAACATCGTCATGAATTTTTACAGTACAAAGAACACACAGAAGAAAAAGGAGGGGGGAAGGGAACCCCCCCCCCTTCATACCTTCTGTAAAGCAACCCATCACAGGGCAGGCTGCCTCATGCATGAGTCAGCATTCTCTAACTAATCAATCAATCCAATGGTTGGGGGGCTGTAACAAAGAAGAGGGGATTGACTCTAGGGCAGTGGTGGGATTCAAATAGGTGAACAACAAGTTCTCTATGTGGATGTCGCTTCCAGAAGTCTGTTCTGGGCCTGGGCAACAAAAAATTAGCTACCGGTTCTGCCCAAATGGTGCAAATTGGCTGAATCCCACCACTGCTCTAGGGCACTGGGGAGCAGGATGGGAAGCAACGGGTGGAAACTTTAGCAAGAAGAGATCCAGCATGGAGGTAAGGAGAAAATTCTTGATAGAACAATTGATCAGTGACAGGGCTTGTGTTCAGGGGTTGTTGGGAGCTTCTTCACTGGAGGTTTTTGAGGGGAGAGTGGATAGCCATTTGTCTGACATGGTCTGACATTGAGCAGGAGGTTGAACTGGATGACCTACAAGGTCCCTTTCCAATACTGTTAGAGAGCGATCTAATCTAGAACTAAGTAGAAATTTCCTGACATTGAGAACCATCAGTGAGTAGAATAGCTTGGAGGTTTTCAAAAAAAGAAATTGGACAGCCATTTGTCTCAGATGGAATAAGGTCTCCTGCCTTTGGCAGGGGTTGGACTAGAAGACCTCCAAGGGTCCCTTCCAGCCCTTTGATTCTATGAAACGACAAGGGTGTGTTCTGGCCTATTGTGCACTTCACTGTTGCAGCTACTAAATATAATATCCACTCAATTGTGTCCAGCTCTTGGCAATTCTATCGGCCAGCTCTCTCCACATCTTCCAATCTTGCACTCTTTGAGTTTTCCTCAAAGACAGTGATTCATATTTGTACATTACTTATATGTAAGGGTATAGGTTTATACATATATGGTATATAGCATGTTTAAATGTGTATCATGTATATGTACACCATGAGAGCAACTAAATTGCATTTTTAATGTGTGCAAATGTGCCCACAGTAAAAAAAAAATGACAGTAAAGGTTGTCTTATCTTTTCTACACTCTGGCTGATGTCAGCTTTAATGGTGTCCAGTCACTATGTTCTTTGACAGCCTGGTTTCCTTTTATTGCTAACTCTTCCCAACATAAATTTAATAAATAATAATTTAATGTTGAATTACTGTATTTTCTTTCCTTAAAAAAAAGCAAATTCACAGAATTCAGTCGGATGGCAGTGGCTATGTGCAGAATTCTCACTTAAATATAAATGTTGGGATTATTTCAAGAGGATCCATGACAGTTGAAATTGCTGTCATATGTTGTGTTGCAGACATGTCTCAGTGACGTACATCATTGCTATATGTACTAAGAGAATGCATTCCTTGCTAAACCAATTTTTATCCCACTGAATTTTTCAAGCCTTGTTATGTCTCCAGTCAAGAAGGCTGAAGAACTAGAACAGGGGTAGGCAACCTTGGCTCTTTTATGACTCATGGACCTCAACTCCCAGAATTCCTGAGCCAACAAGGCTCAGCTTGAAAACTCTCCCTTTCCCCTCAGCATGGCTGGCTCAGGAATTCTGGGAGTTGAAGTCCACGAGACATAAAAGAACCAAGGTTGCCTACCCCTGAACTAGAACTAGACTGAAGAACTAGCCACTTATGACCAAAGTTTTGTGCAAAGCAGAAATTTTAGAACCAGTCACATCATTCTTGCTTCTTCACGTTAGTTAATCTGGCTACAGTTAGCTTAACAATACTTTTGTTGATTGTACTAATAGCAGACCTCTTATCAATAAAACCAGCCTGAGTAGTAGTTTTTCAGAGGGGCCTGGTACTAGTGCATTGTCGTACCAGTCCCTTTAATTTACAGATGCTTAGTGTTTTTCACTTCTGATTGTTCTATATTATTGTTTTATGGCATTGTAAGCTGCCCAGAATTGCCGTGAAATGAAATGGGCAGCAAATAAATTTAATAAATGAATTGCAAAAGAATGGGAGTTGTAGTCCCACCCATCTGAAGGACAGCAGAAAGAAAAGATCGGGTACTTGTAATTAATGAATGGCAAGCTATTCCACTGAGAGCAATTAACCAGCTTCCCTTCAGAAGTTGTGGGTGCTCCATCACTGAAGGCTTTCAAAAAGAGGCTGGACAACCATTTGTCTGAAATGCTATAGGGTCTTTTGCTTGAGCAGGGGCTTGGACTAGAACAGAGGTCCCCAACCTTTTGGACACCAGGGACCAGTTACTTGGAGAGAAGTTTTTCCGGGGACTGGACGGTGCATGGTTTTGTGTGCTGTCTGCATCCTGCAGATGGGGCTTTGCTTGTTTGTGCGGCCCGGTTGCTGGCTTGCCGCAGCCCGGTACCGGTCCACAGACCTGGGGTTGGGAACCCCTGGACTAGAAGACCTCCTTCTATTATTGTATGTTCTTTGTGTCTTCCAGCTCTGATCTAAACCTCCTGACTTTCAATTTATTTTGCATCCCAACCTGTATGCATTCACCAGTTTGGAGATAATCATTATGTCTAGGTGTCATAAATTCAACTTGGGCCGGAGGAAGGTTGAGCTTCTGTTTTCATAAGCAGAAGTGAAGGCCGACTTATGCTTTCTTCTCCTTGCAGGCCCTCCTGGGCCTAATTTGTATATACAAAGCAGTGGGGTAGGGAGGAATAGGGAGAAACAGCTTCTGGCATTTTTGACATTTTAATCAGCAGTGGCTTGGCTGTACTCTCAAAGCCATCCTGGCAGATATACAAGATGGAGATTCCAAGACCTACCACAGCCGTTGCCTATACAAGTGGACCAATAGAGCAGACACTGCTGTGCCACAGCAAGGAGGCCATGGAAAAATAAAATCCCATGGAGATGGACTCAGCCAGGGCTATAAAGAATCCACTTTTCTTAGCAGGTGCTTTAAGCTCCAACATCTGCTGGCCATCTAAATCAAAGCAGCTGTGATAATCAGTTACACAAATGAATGATGTGGATGTATAAATACACAGTTACATTTTTTTCTCTCCTCCCTCTGCCTCTTACTATTCTTGGCCAGAGAGCACAGCTGACAATTCAATTAAAAATAATAATAAAATCTGAAGAATTATGTAACATTGGGCATGGAAGGGAGGGTGAAATCCAGCAATTAAGGGTTTTTTTCTGGATTTGTTACATTTTCATCATTCCAGACATCATTCCAGACCAGAAATAAAGAATGATGGCATGATTTTTCTTTCAAGAGGTATCCCATCCCATAAAGTAATGTTTTTAAACTTTAGCAACTTTAAGATGTATGGACTTCCAGAATTTCCCAGCCAGCAAACAAGCTGGGGAATTCTGAGAGTTGAATCCACACACACACCTTAAAGTTTTCAAGATTGAGAAACACTGCCCTAGATCATCTTTCTTGGAAGAACTAGAATGAAGTAGTAGAGCAGGGGTCTTCAAACTTGGCCCTTCTATGACTTGCGGACTTCAACTTCCAGAATTCCTCAGCCAGTCATGCTGGCTGAGGAATTCTGGGAGTTGAAGTCCACAAGTCATAAAAGGGCCAAGTTTGAAGATCCCTGTAGTAGAGGAACCGCATTTCTCCACTTATTTTTACTCATGGGATTTTATTTGGCTCAGTAGCTTCATTCTACATGCAGAAGGTTGAAAAGGCAGAATTTTAAACGTGTAGTCTGGGGAGCATTACAGCCACAAAATCCAAAGTTGCTTTTGCTACTCAAAGAAGCTAGTCAACTACTACAATACCTGAAGCTGGGGTGTGAAAATCTTCCCTCTTTTTCTCCCTTGAACAACAACAACAACAACAACAACAACAACAACAACAACAACATAATAGTTGGAAGGGACCTTGAGGGTCATCTAATCCAACCCCCTGCTCAGGCAGGAAACCCTATACCATTTCAGACAAATATACCATTTCAGACAAATATACCATTTCAGCAAACAGAGATTTAGAGGAAATAATGAATGGATCAATTCTCTCCTTCCCAATAGAAATTCCAGCCCCTATTCACCACATTTTGGATTGTCCAGCCCATCATTCTTAAATCTGTCTCTAAGATCCAGAACGTTAACCTCAAATATCTTGGGAAACCCTTTGAGATTACCTCTTGAAGCCATTGTATTTCAGTTTCAATATCTTGTATCACCTGGACCATGAGATCAATCCAGTCATCAGGATTCTTTTTTTTTTTTACACTTCCTTGCAGATCTCCCTTTTCCCAGTCCCTGCAAACAGCTAAAACCAACATAATTGTGCCAAACAGTTCCTATAATATAAATAAGCAACTCCAAAATTCCCAATGGATGAATTGGAGTCCCTATAGTTTGAAGGCAGTGAATGGAGCATTTACAGTATAGTTCAGGGGTCTTCAAACGTGGTCCTTTTATGACTTGTGGACTTCAACTCCCAGAATTCCTCAGCCAGGCAAGCTGGCTGAGGAATTCTGGGAGTTGAAGTCCACAAGTCATAAAAGGGCCAAGTTTGAAGACCCCTGGTATAGTTCAAACAAGTTGTAAGCCTTTCCTGACAGTTCAATAACCTATAACCCTGACAATAGCTTTGCAGGCAAAAGAAAACAGGCAGGTGGGAAAGATCCATTTCCAATTGTCCCAGGAAATGTTCAAATGAAAGAAGCTCCAGCCAAGGACAAATATGCTAATACATGCATGCCTTACTCTGTGTCTTAATTATATACTGCAAAGCCTTCTCACATAATAATTTTTGCAGACTATTTCTGGGTCACAGTTATGCCGCATTTGTAAACTCAGAGTATGAACATTAAATAGTCCTTCTCTTGACGTGGTTCACAATGACTCACTTCCCATGTTCCTGGGCATCAGCCTTGGAATGGAGGCTCTGTGCCAACGTTAAAGCTGGGCTCCTTTTGGGCATGCTAGTAAATGGGTTGCATTGTCTATTTTACACTGGATGTGTTTGCCTGAACCGCCTTAGCTGAAATCCACAATAAATTGCTCATTTAGGCTTTAGAGTCCAGCCAATATGCTCCTCCAGGTTCACATGATTCCAGCTGTTTGCTCTTAAGCTATTATGTCCAACAGAGAGACTGTTTAGCTGCTGAACACCAGGCCTTTGTGTCAGACATAGTTGTAGCTTTGCCAGAAAAGATAGACCCAGTGTCTTTTCTTAAGCTTCAAATATGTGAGCTTGCTCTCACTGACCCCAGTAGCAAAAATTCCATGCGAGGGAATCATTTTTGACCCGGGATTTCAGTTCTGGCGGCTGATTGTAGCTTTCAATGGGAAAGCTCTAATTCTGCAGGCAGAATTTGAATTTGGAGCACAAGATCTTTACTGAGAAAACAAATATTAAACTCAAATAACTCAAGAAATGTGACCATCCCTTTTGATATTACTTTGATGTTATGAAATAATATGGTGGCCGTTTTTTTGTTTTTTGTTTTTAAAAACAAAACAGCAATGCTGAGCATCCAACTATAATGTGAAGTTTTTATAAAGGGACAAACAATTGCCTGGAATTGATACCATGTCTCGAGAAAATTGACCCAAATCCCTTAAAAATCCCTTTTCTGCGGCACTGATTTCCTTTTGAAGGTGTAACTGATGCAGAATATAGCAAGAAAGTTTTGGCTAATATGTTAAGATCCGTGCATAAATTCACTGGATTTTTGCAGGCCATTTCAAGATCCTGTTTCTTACTGTTTAAGAGTGAAGGGCATTAACTGTTGTTTAAGAGAGAGAGCCCTTGTGGTGCAGTGGTTAGAATGCAGTACTGCAGACTAACTCTACCCACCGCCTAGAGTTCAGTCCTGACAGGGCTCTAGGTTGACTTAGCCTTCTTTCCTTCCAAGGTCAGTAAAACGAGAAACCAGATTGTTCTCAGCAGGGCAGAAAGGTAAGGTATTATGGGATTAGGCATGTACATCTGGTGGGATCACAAAAAAGGGCACTCTCAGTGGCCCCTTTTCTATGGAACATCATTCCTCTTGAGGTACAATTGGCCTCCACCCAGTTGCTTTTCCGAAAGGCCCTAAAGATGTGACTTTGTCAGCGGGCCCAGGGACCATGAATGGAGATGGCACTGATCAAGTGGTTGATTTGATTATCCCAAAGATGCTTTTTCACGAGGCAACTGGACTTGCTTGTTTTTCTTTGAAGATGTTTCGTTTCTCATCCAAGAAGCTTCTTCAGTTTTGACAGGATGGTAGGGAATGGAAAGATTGATACTCCTTGCAGACAGCTGGTCATTTACATTCTTTTAGAGAGTCGTTGATGCCACCTGGAGGTTTATCTGTGTGGATATGCGCAAATATGTCTGGAGCCTTTTTGGAATTGTTAAAAGGATTTCAAAGCCTTCCAAAAAGGTTCCACACCCATTTACACTACTCAGGTGAGCCTGACAAGACAGATAAACCTCCAGGTGGCATCAACGACTCTCTAAGAGAATGCAAATGACCGGCTATCTGCGAGGAGTATAAATCTTTCTATTCCCCACCATCCAATCAGAGCTGAAGAAGCTTCTTGATGAGAAGCAAAACATCTTCAAGAAAAAACAAGAAAGTCCAGTTGCCTCCTGAAAAAGCAACTTTGGGATAACTATGACCTGGATGATTGAGAATCTCCATAGACAGGTTGATTTGATTGTGCTGTTGCTGCCATGTGAGGGAGGGGAGGCTTTTTTTATTGGTGGGTTTTTAAATGTTGTAACCTGCCTGGAGTCACTAATGTGTGAGTCAGGAAGCCGTATACACTTGTTTAACAAATAATAAATAAATACTTGATCAGCAGAGTCTCTTTGTTCCTGAGGTATTCCTTGAATTTACAAAGATCTTCTTTGGTGGCTTCTTCACTCTCCTTGTGATGGGAGAAACTGGACCCATTTTCTAGCTTTGAACCCCTTTCTTCTCCCCCCACGCCCATTCTGAGGGCTCGCAAGGGATTGTGTCTGCTAATGTTGCAGTCCTTCTTTGAAGTGCCCTTGATTATTCCAAAGTTGTGAAGTTCTCCAACCTGAAATGGAATCCTCAGGGTCACTCAGGCTGTACTACAAATAAACTTGTTCGGGTGAACCTGTGAGCTTCATTTCCATCGAGTAACATCAGCCTATCTCTGAGAAAAGGCTCCCAGCAGCATTGAGCATTGCGAAGGAAAACAAAATCCCCAGCAGGTAGCCATAGCAAAGAAAAACAGCAAGATCTCTCTCAACCTACCCGTTTCTTTTTAAAATGGCTCGGGAGTGCTGCATCGTCTGACGGTCTCTCTCCTCTTTTCTGAAATCGGTAGTATCCAAAGTGTTACTCATATTGTTTACAGAGCTTTGATGTTTTCTTCCAAGAGTTTCAGTTCAGCATTTAGGAATGTGAAGGTCAGATCACTTTTCCTGCCCAGATGAAACCAAGACTGTGAATTTAATACCCCTGTTTATTCAAAAACAAGGAAGTCCACTTTGCCCCTCTCCGAGGCTAGGACAAAGCACAGAAGAATCAAAATTAGATCTGGTGATGACTGGAGGATTTAAAACTCACTTTTATTCATCATATGTTCATGCATCTCTGGAGAATCAAGTTGCTCAATAGGTGGCATGTGTGGTTCCGACAATTTTATAATAATAATAATAAAGTTGGAAGGGACCTTGGAGGTCATCAAGTCCAACCCCCTGTTCAGGCAGGTAACCCTATACCATTTCGGACAAATGGCTGTCAAGTTTCTTCTTAAAAACTTCCAGTGTTAGAGCATTCACCGCTTCAAGAGGCAGGTTGTTCCACTGGTTAATTGTTCTCACTGTCAGGAAGTTTCTCCTTAGTTCTAGGTTGCTTCTCTCCTCGATTAGTTTCCATCTGTTCTTTTTGTCCTGCCTTCAGGCACTTTGGAAAATAGCTTGACTCCCTCTTCTTTGGGGCAGCCCCTGAGATATTGGAACACTGCTATCATGTCCCCCCTCGTCCTTCTCTTCATTAAACTAGACATACCCAATTCCAGCAACCATTTCTTATATGTTTTAGCCTCCAGTCCCCTGATCATCTTTGTTGCTCTTCTCTGTACTCTTTCTAGAGTCTCAACATCTTTTTTACATTGTGGTGACCAAAACTATTTTAAAGGCAGTTCAAGAAATTTTGTTTATTGAGTTTCTCCAAAAGAGAGAAGAGGTTAAAAAAAAAGAAGGAATTAAGCTATTTGCTGGTTGAATCCTGTTTTTAGAAAATTAATGAATTATTTTTTGAGTAATTGATGAGTCACCCAGCCAAAGGAATTCAAATCAATATTTATATGATTACAATCATAATGGATAGTTCAAAAAATGCTGTATTTGAAATCCAAGTTGCTTCTGCTGCTTGGATTAGAGACGAACTGGCCTAAGGTGTAAATGGAATTGCAAGCTTTCTTTCCTGAACAATCTTGTGCTTTAATATTTGAGGACCTACGGGTGTCTTCACAGACCTCAAATAGGTTAGGATTTTGCCATAATCATACCTTTGTGCAAAAATAAAGTGCAAAAATAACATTATATATCAATCTTGTATCAGCAAAATACTGTACTATGTATCATAATCACATTTTTATAATTGATCAGGTCATTTATAATCAATGCCTGCTTCCTATGTAATCAGTTTTGGTCTAACACACCCATTTCTTGAGAGCGTCTCTTTCTGCTTCTCCCTTTCCTCTTTCTCCTCCTTCTCCTTCTCAAGAAGATCAGGTCTGTTGCCCTTATATAAATTCCCAGCTGTTTTCACAAAAGAGTTTTGCTATTTTTACCTACCGGTAGCAATGCCACATTTGCTTAGTAGAATCTTCCTAATTTCACTTAGTAAAACTGTACAGTACTTACCTATTCCTGTTTACAGATAACAGGAATTTTCACAAGAAGCAAATATTTCCAAATACAGGTGTAAGCAACACTCTTGAGTAATAGTATGTCATATGATCCTGATGTTTTGATTTGTATCCAACAAAATCAAGTGACCTACGGCAGAATATGCAATTTATGTGCAGGATAACTGATTGTCTTGGTTTTCCAGTGAATATATTCCCTGAGGAATGTTGATCCATATCCATGCGATATATAATCCTGAGCAAGAAGTATATAAGATGAACTTCCCTTAGAGCAGCGGTTCTCAACCTGTGGGTTGGGACCCCTTTGGGGATCAAACGACCCTTTCACAGGGGTCGCCTAAGACCATCAGAAAACACATATTTCCGATGGTCTTAGGAACCGAGACACCGCTCCACATCCATCTCCGCACGGCCTCCTCCGCCATTTGGAGATAGAGAGAGAGAGAGGCACTTTTGCTTCCCTTCTCTCTCTCTCTCAGGCGGACTTACCTCCTGCAGGGCTCCTGATTGGCCGTGCGCCCGGGTGCCCCACCCCCTGGGAGAAGCGCAGCCAGGGCCTCGTGGCTGTGGAGCCACCTGGGGAAGCCCTGGGATCTCTGCTGGGAGTGGCCCGCTGGAGGCTCCGCTGAGCAGGCCAGCCCTCCTGCAAGCCGCGGCCCAAGGGAGAGCAGCCCCTGCGATCCCCAGCCAGAACGACCATTGCACCCGCTGGCCAGGAAAGCGCATCAGAGTCCAGGCTGCCGGGAAGAAAGAAGGAGATTCAGCAAAGGTAGGAGAGGAGAGCCACCTCCTGAGGCCCAGTGCTAGCGGCGGCTTCCTTGCCATCCTCTTCCTCCTCCCCTTCTTCCTCCTACTGCCCCCAAGGTGGCTCGGGCGGGCGCTGGGGCAAAAGGGGTGCCTGGGGGGGAGCAGCGGGGCTAGCAGAGGGGCTAGCAGGGGCCACGTGGCACCATCACCCACCGCGGCTCCATCGGATGGGCGGAGGGCAAGGCCGGGCAGCATGGAGTCCCAACTGGGACGGCTGCGGCGGTTTTCTCGCCCTTCTCCTCTCCTTCCTCCTGCTGCCTCCCAGGAGGCTCGCACGGGCGCCAGGGCCAGAGAGGTGCCTAGGGGGGAGCAGCCAGGCTGGTGGAGGGGCTGGCGACTGCATGGCACCAGCCCCCACCGTGGCTCCATCAATGGACGGAGGACGAGGCCGGGCAGCGCAGGGGCAACGGGGACTCCCGATGATGCAGCAGTGGCCACCGCTGCTGCCACAGCCACTGCCTCCCATCCTGCTTTCCTCCCTGCCCAGTCAGCTGAGGACAGGGCGGAGGCCAGGCCAGAGGCAGCGGGGACCCCCGACGATGCTGCCATAAAAGAGAGAAAGAAAGAGAGGAAAGAGAGAGAAACAGAGCAAAAGAGAGAGGAAAGAGAGAGAGAAAGAGAAAGAGAGGGGAAAGAGAGAGAAAGAAAGGGAGGAAATAGAGAAAGAGAGAGAGAGAGAAAGAGGGAGAGGAAAGAGAAAGAGAGGAAAGAGAAAAAGAGAGGAAAGAGAGAGAGAGAAAGAGAGAGGAAAGAGAGAGAGAGAAAGAGAGAGGAAAGAGAGAAACGGGGAGAGGAAAGAAAAAGAGGAAAGAGGGAAAGAGAGAGGAAAGAGGGAGAGAGAAGAGAGAGAGGAAAGAGAAAGAGGAAAGAGAGAAAGAGGAAAGAGAAAGAGAGGAAAGAGAGAAACAGGAAAAGAGAGGAAAGAGAAAGAGAAAGAGGGAGGAAAGAGAGAGAGAAAGAGGAAAGAGAAAGAGAAAGAGAAAGAGAGGAAAGAAAGAGAGGAAAGAGAGAGGAAAGAAGGAGAGAAAGAGGGAGAGGAGTGGCGCTTCTCTAGCCAGGCTGGGAGGAGCGGGCAGAGCGACCTTCCTGCCCCCCCCTCCCCAGCCAGCTGGATGGGGGGTTGGGGGTCACCACAACATGAGGAACTGTATTAAAGGGTCACGGCATTAGGAAGGTTGAGAACCACTGCCTTAGAGATATAAAGACACTGATGAGGCTTGTGGAATATGCAGTCAGCTCTCAGGGGGTAAAAGGCTGTCTATCCTGGTCTGTTGATCAGGCCTGATCCAACTTGGGAATATGAGTATGGCAACCTAAACAATTGAGCAGCACACTTTCATAAAAAACAGTTTATGTTAAATATATTGTGTTTGTGCATTCTTGGGAAAAGCAAGAAGATTGCACAGACTGACTACAAGCAACGGCATGACAAAGTAGTAACAATGGTGCATTGGAAGATCTGCAAAAAATATCATTTGCCTGTAAGCAAAAACTGGTGGGATCATAAAATAGAGAAAGTCATAGAAAATGATAAAACTAAACTGCTCTGGGACTTCAGAATTCAAACAGACAAGCACCTGCAACATAACACCCCAGACTTAACAATTGTCAATAAGAAAGACAAAAAAGTCTGGATAGTGGATGTGGCAGTGCCTGGATACAGCAGAATAGAAGAGAAAGAACTGGAGAAGATAACAAAATACAAAGACCTACAAATAGAAATAGAAAGACTGTGGCAAAAGCAAGCAAGGGTAGTACCAAATAGTAATAGGCTCCTTGGGTGCAATCCCAAAACAACTGGAGCACCATTTGAACACCATTGGCATTGACAAATTCGCTATTAGTCAATTGCAAAAGGCAGCCTTACTAGGAACTGCTTCCATCCTACGACGATACCTATAATACCATCAAACATCCACATCTGCCTATCCCAGGTCCTGGGTAAAGACTCGATAGGTAGACAAAATGACAAATCCAGTCTGAACATCTGGTTGACTGTGTGATGATCGATAATAATAATAAAGTTGGAAGGGACCTTGGAGGTCATCAAGTCCAACCCCCTGCTCAGGCAGGTAACCCTATACCATTTCAGACAAACAACTGTCCAGTCTCTTCTTAAAAACTTCCAGTTTTGAAGCATTCACCACTTCTGGAGGCAGGTTGTTCCACTGGTTAATTGTTCTAACTGTCAAGAAGTTTCTCCTTAGTTCTAGGTTGCTTCTCTCCTTGATTAGTTTCCATCTGTTGCTTCTTGTCCTGCCTTCAGGCGCTTTGGAGAATAGCTTGACTCCCTCTTCTTTGGGGCAGCCCCTGAGATATTGTGAATATATACAGTCTCTCTCTAGCTGTATTCTGATCCTACAAACCCATCAAGTTGTGAATATGATTGCAAAAGCAGCGCCTTGGGTTTAACTGCAGAAAAGTGCCTTGCAGTGTGTTTGGGCACTTATAAAACATCTATCTGGAACTCTTTAAAGTAGCTGCATCTTCTTCCAGGATGCCTCTATAGCTGCAGTAGGATCTCAAGAGCAAACACGTTTCATTTAAAGTGTTGCAGACAAGTGCAGGCACCTTATCTGGTTTTGAATCAAAACGACTGGACAGCCACTTATTCAAAATGGTATAGGGCAGTGATGGCGAAACTTTTAGAGACCGAGTGCCCAAACTGCAATCCAAAATCCACTTATTTATCACAAAGTGCCAGAGCTGCATCAGCATTGTGGTGCCCTGAGGGGGGAAAGGAGGTGCCTCTGAGTGCCGCCTCTGGCACGAAAAAACCAGGGGCACAAAAATGGGCCACTGTGCTGCAAGGCGCAAAAATGGCTGCCGCCGCACTGCATATTGCAGATACAAGGTGCTGCACCACGCAAGAATGGGGCAGGGCTAGTGAGTATCACGCAGACACTAGCCCCGCCCCATTTGCAGCGCATGCATGCTTGCGGCCCCGTGTGCGCATGCGCACATGTAAAATGCTTCCCCCTCCCTTTTCTTCCAGTCCACCAATCAACAATGGTTAGTGACCTCTGCTCTACCACCTCTACTTGAGCTTGCTAGTCGGCCGCTTTGCCTCCTTTGTGCTGGGTGGGGCTCCTGCTCCAGGTGGCGGTGGCAGCCTGATGGACCTGCTGCTGGTGCGGTGGAGCACACGCCAACAGAGAGGGCTCTGAGTGCTGCCTCTGGCACCCGTGCCATAGGTTCGCCACCACTGGTATAGGGTCTCCTACTTGAGCAAGGGTTTGGACTAGAAGATCTCCAAGGTCCCTTTCAGTTCAGTTCAGTTCTGTTCTGTTCTGCATTGCAGCGGTCCCCAACCTTCCCAGCTTGGTGGACCAGCGTCGGCAGGGTTGTGGGGGAAGAGGGGACCACTTTCATAAATGCAGCTTTGTGTGCACATTCGCCCACTACTTCTAAGGCCCTGTTCCAAACGGGCTGCGATCTGGCATTGGGCCACAGACTGGGAGTTGTGGGAACACCAGCTGTCCCACTAAACACTGATTGAGACTCTCCTATGCAGTCTGTTCAAAATTCAGTTGAAATGTATTATTTTTCTGGAAAGCATTGCTTTGTTTATGTTTGTTTACCTCACAGTTTAGACAAGGATTCCAAGTTTGGATGATGTGAACGAATCTCCCAGAACCCCTTGGAGGATCATAATATAATAAAGCCTTTGGAAGCTGTCCTGACACTGTCTTCCTGAATCCCATATGGAACATGAATTGCCAGCTTTTTGAATGTACAACATAAAATCAATTACAATATGTCACAAGCAGTTAACTTGTACTTTTATTCCACTCAGGGAAGACCTACTATATTTTGTGGAAAAAAAAAAGCCTTTTCTAGCCTGGTTGTAGCCAAATGTGAGTCTAATGGATATTGCTTTTTAAATTCTAAAATCAGTTTTATCTCTTGTTCTTTGATAGTATAAGGTGGGCCATTATTAATCTGGCATGATTCCCCTCCCCCCTCTTTTTATATCTTTTCTTCCATCAGAAACCACCACATCATCAGTTTTAGCCCATTGCAATCAAAATTCTCAGTTTATTAAAAAATGTCACATAGAACGACAGGTGTTTTTTTTCTTTTAAAGCAGCACGTTTACTGTCTTTGTAATGGCTGACTGCCAAAACTTTTCAAAAGATTAATGCAATAGGTTTGTCTGTTAATTTTTCATTGTAATGAAACTCCAGACCTATATGCTTAAAAGGAAAAGAAAAGAATCTTATGGGTAATCTTGTGAGATTGGAAGATAACTACCAGCAAGGCTAAACTTTCTGGGTATTTTGTTTTCTTTCAAGGTATTTCTACAGCACAAAAAAAAAAAAAAAAAAGGGCCAGAGAAAATTTTAGCTTAGGTCACTGCCACAATGGGCATTGTGAGTTTCTCTTTCAACCTTGGAAATTTCGGCAACGTGCCAGTAATGGAGATGTATTAACACTGAATGCAACTTAATGAAATAGGTGTCAAGTTCACAATTTACAGAAGCTCTTTCTAAAGCATTAAATTCAATTAGACTCCTTAAGAGCTATTTGAGGTTGAAGTTACTTTGGCTGGCGGGGGGTGTCAGGGGGTTGACCAAACAGTCTGGAGGAGGAGGAGGAAGAGGAGGGGTTATTTTTAGGATCAAAAAGATATATAAATGGTTAATATACCTAAATGCATCCATTAGTGTATATGAACGCAATAAATGTGCCAAAAGAGCAATAACATGATTGAGGAAAGTCACTCTGTCGGTAGGGTCATTAAGACTGAAAGGATCCCATTTATGGCCAAAGGGGGAAAAAATGCTATAAAATAACCTTTTCCCCATCCCCTCCCACCACGAGTTTTTGACTGCTTACTGCGAAAGCAACTCGCTCATTTGTCAGTAAGGTGCAAACATTACTTAAAATGGCATGACTTAAAAGATGAAGGAAGGTATTATGAAGATACTGTGCAGCTTTTTTAAATAAAATAGATAAATGGTCACTATTTCAGCTACTAGGCTTCAAAAGAGAAACGTTTTGTCTAGAGCAGTGATGGCGAACCTTTTAGAGACTGAGTACCCAAACTGCAACCCAAAACCCATTTATGCATCATCGAGTGCCGGGTGGGTGTGGCCCATTGGCTGGGCATGGCCCATTGGGTGGGCGTGGCTCATTGGGTGGACATTGCTGCAGTGGTAACTGCAGACTGGGTGGGACTAAATAGTTCAATCAATCAATTCCAACTTTGCAAGACCTTTTTTTCCCCCCCCCCGCACGAAGTTGAAATTGACTGATTGAACCTTTTTTTTTTTTTTTTGCACATGGTGGTGGAGGCCTAAAGTGAAAAAGTTTTATAAAACCCAGCTGAAGGCCTAGGACTGGGGCAACGGCGCGTGTGCCCACAGAGAGGGCTCTGAGTGCCATGTCTGGCATCCGTGCCATAGGTTCGCCACCACTGGTCTAGAGGGTTAGCCACCAGGCTAGGAACCAGGAGACGGTATGTTCTAGCATCTAGCCCCACCTTAGGCATGAAAACTGGCTGGGTGACTTTGGGCCAGTCTTGAGGAGAGAGTTCTAGTCCTGCCTTAGGCATGAAAGCTGGCTGGGTGACTTTGGGCCAATCACAAGGAGAATGAGAGTTCTAGTCCCACCTTAGGCAGGAAAGCTGGCTGGGTGACTTTGGGCCAATCACCAGGAGAATGAGAGTTCTAGTCCCACCTTAGGCATGAAAGCTGGCTGGGTGACTTTGGACCAATCACCAGGAGAGAGTGAGTTCTAGTCCCACCTTAGGCATGAAAGCTGACTGGGTGACTTTGGCCAATCACCAGGAGAATGAGAGTTCTAGTCCCACCTTAGGCAGGAAAGCTGGCTGGGTGACTTTGGGCCAATCACCAGGAGAATGAGAGTTCTAGTCCCACCTTAGGCATGAAAGCTGGCTGGGTGATTTTGGACCAATCACCAGGAGAGAGTGAGTTCTAGTCCCACCTTAGGCATGAAAGCTGACTGGGTGACTTTGGCCAATCACCAGGAGAATGAGAGTTCTAGTCCCACCTTAGGCAGGAAAGCTGGCTGGGTGACTTTGGGCCAATCACCAGGAGAATGAGAGTTCTAGTCCCACCTTAGGCAGGAAAGCTGACTGGATGACTTTGGGCCAATCACCAGGAGAATGAGAGTTCTAGTCCTACCTTAGGCAGGAAAGCTGGCTGGGTGACTTTGGACCAATCACCAGGAGAGAGTGAGTTCTAGTCCCACCTTAGGCATGAAAGCTGGCTGGGTGACTTTGGACCAATCACCAGGAGAGAGTGAGTTCTAGTCCCATCTTAGGCATGAAAGCTGACTGGGTGACTTTGGGCCAATCACCAGGAGAATGAGAGTTCTAGTCCCACCTTAGGCAGGAAAACTGACTGGGTGACTTTGAGCCAAGCACTAGGGGAGTGAGAGTTCTAGTCCCACCTTAGCCATGAAAGCCAGTTGGTGACCTTAGGTCAATCACTCTCTCTCTCAGCCAACTCAGTTCATAAGTTCGTTGTGGGGAAAATAGGGGCAGGAAGGTATGTTGGATATGTTTACTACCTTGAGTTATTTAAAAATATAACAAAGGTGGGAAACAAACAAACAAATAGGTGGCTGGGTGGGTTACGGTGTTTTACCTGTTGTTATAGGAAAGATCTGCTCTTGAGCCTTAGTGACGTGTGAATGAAAGCACCAATAGACCACTCTGTAGACTATAGCAGTGGTTCTCAACCTGTGGGTCGGGACCCAATTTGGGGTTGAACGACCATTTCACGGGGGTCGCCAAACAACGCAGTCCGCTATTTTTTCCCCCTTTTCCTTAGCTGTGCTACTCCCTTTTATTCTATTGGCTTTTGAAAGCCAATAGAATAGACTCTCTTGAATAGAGTCTAATTCTATTGGCTTTCAAAAGCCAATAGGAATTGTCCAGGCTGTCTCTGCCCTGCTGAGCCCGCCAAAAGTCCCATTCTGCAAACGGTGCTGCAAGTTGTCTGCAGCGAAGGCAAGCTGTCTGTAAGTTTCCACCCCTCCCTGCTGAGCAACTACTAAAAATGTAAGTAAAAGAGGGCCAGGGGTGGGAGGTGGGAGGCCGGCGGGTGCAGAGAGGGTTGCTGGCGCACGTGGGGCCTGGCAGGTGCCTTACCTCCCTTGGGCTGGGCCAGCTGGTGGCCCAGCCGGTGGTCAGCCTGCGCCATCTCTGCCGCTTGCCAGCTACACCTCGGCTGGCGCAGGGGGCAGCACCACGCATGCGTGGCACTCCCAGGCAGGGAAAGTCCTTGACTTACGACCGGTTGGGTAGTCCTCGACTTACGACCGGTTGGGGGTCGCGGCATTAAAAAGGTTGAGAACCACTGGACTATACCATACAGAGAGCTTAACCTCAAGTCTCACTCCACAAGTGTTTCTTATCTAAATGAATGATCTGATTAGTCAGAATTCCTTTAGAAATTTGAAGACTTTTGTACCATGCTGTTGTTTGTTTGTTTGTTTGTTTGTTTTTAGGAGAATTCACCTAAATTCACCTTCTCGAAAGCAACAACTCTCAAAAATGGTCAATAAGAGTCATTCTCTCAAAAAAGTTCTGCTGCCACTCAGCATGACTTACATAAATTTTTGGGACTTGGCCAGGCTTAGATGGATTTTATTTCAGAAATACAACATCCGGTAGCTTCAGTCCATCAAATATGAATGTTAGTCAACAGCCGGTTCTGATGTGTCCATCAGGAACATGATACACTAATGAAATATGCAGGAATTCTCTAATACAATGAGATTCTGGATCCACATAAGGAACAGTACATACAAAGATCATATCCTTATTCTGTACTGCTTGAACGGATCTTGCCCACACAAACCTCCATGGCCCTCGGATGTAGACCAGTGTCTGCTATATAATACAGTTTAATTGCCAGTGTTAACAATGCACTTGGCACACGGTGCAACCTAAAATGATTTCACCACTTCATTTTCTAATCTATACCCTTCTCCTTTAGCCTACTGGATTAGCGCACAACTGATTGGAACAATCAGACAAGAACAAATCTGGGCCTTCCTCATTTAGGTTACAAATTCAGGCTGACCTTCATGCTAGGTTAAATGTCTCTCTTAACAGATCAACACGCCTGGGGGCAGCGCAGGTATCGTGTACAGCCGTCAGAAATTGCAACCACCCTGCAGAACCAACCCCACAAGATCAGAGAGTAAGTGTATCAAACAACCTGTAATTAAGTCATGTCATGTAAGCCCGATTCAACTTGGAACGTGGGGGCTATGGGGAGGGAGGAGGATGCCTACAGTAATTGCATTTAGTTCATCTCCCGATCATAACCACTAATTCAATTGTGCGCCTGTTCTGCCAGCTCATTGCCATTAAGCACACATTTAATTACTTCATGAAGGATTAATATGCAGCGCACAAAAGAAAGGACATTGTCCCGTGCCAAAGCACACAGCTGCCTGGCCATTTAGCTCCGAGATAAAAGAAAGAATATCACTGGGCAGCAAATCCATGTTTCAAATCCATCATTATTAGATGAACATTTTAGACTTTTATTTTCGTGCTTGCTATTCTCCGATGGGTGCACGCATATTTCTCTGGCCCAAGAAAGAGCCCTGGTCTGGGCGAGTGACAGTCCTGCTATTGTTATCTCAATCATACCGCTAAGCAAGATGGGTCCCCCTTCCCCCCACATCCCCTTCATTAGCCTCCCTCCATACTTATAAGGGTGTTCTTATCTTGTCTGCAAGCAAGAGGCTGCAGCTACATTACAACATCCTGAGATAAGAAACCTGTCCTGACATTATTCCAGCTCACCCAGCATAGTAGGTCTGACAAGCATAGCAAGCGTAAGCTTTTGAAAGGGGGGGGGGGAGAGAGAGAGAGAGACAGAGACAGAGAGAGAAGAGACAATAAAGCCACCCCCCTCCGCCCCCTACCCCTTCTATCATCCCAAGACAGCCCATCAATTCTCCAGTTTGTACACAATCATTATTGTAAAGGAAACAAAGCCAGTGTCAATTGTGCAGTGTTAGAAAACAGTCCCTCAAATTAAAACCATGTACCTAGCTGCATCTGATGGCAGAAGCTATTTAGTGGTGATATTTTACAAAAAGGCAATGAAAAGCAATAACAGCTTTATTTAATGTATCTGCTCGATCCAGCTGCCTTGCATGGGCCTTAATAGAAGCTGTCGATCAATGTCAGCGTCTTTGAAATAACTAAGGCAGACTGCAATAAACACGAAAGGAAAGATAACTAAAACTACCGACCTGCCCCTTTCTTACTTTCTTGAGCAATGAGATTGTCAGTTCTTTGTACAGCTTCTAACAGCAATGGCTGATGGTTATCGTGGTGGCCATGTGCCAAGTCATGGATCAGCAACCTGTGCTTCTATGAGCATAAAATGGACCTAATCCTACACGTGGCTGGCCATTGCACATGGCTGGCCAGCAGTAAACAGATTCTGAGAACATTATCCATCCAGACACAAATATTACATCTGGGCAGATAATGGGTTTGAGAAGAGTACTTTTCCTGGTCTTGTTGGACCTTTCAGTCGTGATACTGCTGATACTATTGGTCATGATATTCCTCTGGACCACTTTCAGCAGTTCGAGACTGAGGCATTGTTTATTATACTTCTGCTCTTTCCCCAGTGGGAAATTCCAGCCGGTAGTAATGAGTGAAGAGAGATTAACTTGAGAATCTTTCTTTTGTAGAAGGCCAAGGATTTGAGTCTTCGCTGCTATTTAACAGCTGCAGGAAGCAACTAGAGCAGTGGTTCTCAACCTGTGGGTCGGGACCCCATTTGGGGTCGAACGACCATTTCATGGGGGTCGCCAAACAACGCAGTCTGCCATTTTTTCCCCTTTTTCCTTAGCTGTGCTACTCCCTTTTATTCTATTGGCTTTTGAAAGCCAATAGAATAGACTCTCTTGAATAGAATCTAATTCTATTGGCTTTCAAAAGCCAATAGGAATTGTCCAGGCTGTCTCTGCCCTGCTGAGACCGCCAAAAGTCCCATTCTGCAAACGGTGCTGCACGAGTTGAGTAGTCCTCGACTTACGACCGGTTGAGTAGTCCTCAACTTATGACCAGTTGGGGGTCGCGGCATTAAAAAGGTTGAGAACCACTGAACTAGAGGAACCATCTATCAATGGTGTCTTTAATACAGTATGCTAATAATACCAAATTGTACATTGGCAGCTCCTCACTATGCAGGAGATGCTTTGAGTGACTCGACACAGTGTCTAGAGTGGAGGTGTCCAACCTAGACAACTTTAAGATCTGTAGACTTGTACTCTCAGAATTCTTCAGCTACTGTAGCACCCTGGGTCTAGAGGCTGTGAAAGTCTGGATGAGATGAAACAAGCTGAAGTTGAACCAAGTCAATATGAAGTTGCTCATTGCATTTATTTGTTCACATCTAATGTTTCTTGAAGGGGTACTGAAGCATCAGTCTACAGATTTACTCATTTATTCAATGTGGTTGCAACCCAACTCCAACCAATTTGATGTCCTTCCGGATTCACACCTACTACTAGAAGTACAGGCAGAGGTCAAGACTTCAGTGAATTTTAAGTAACGCTTCCATCACTACTTGCCTGGACTACAATGTACTCTCCTTTTAAAAACCACCTAGAAGCTTCAATTAGGCCATGTCAGAGAATGGAACACACAAACTTTTGTACATCACTGCAGTGTTTGTTACAGGCTTTTAAGGCAATAGTCAATGCCGTTCAAAGTTACAACGGCACTGAAAAAAGTGACTCCTGACCATTTTTCACACCTACATCTGTTGCAGCATCCCCAAGGTCAGGTGATCAAAATTCAGATGCTTGGCAATTGGTTCATATTTATGACGGTTGCAGTGTCCTGGGGTCATGTGATCCTCTTTTGCTTGTGACAAGCAAAGTCAATGGGGAAGCAAGATACCCTTAACAACCGTGTTACTAACTTAACAATTGCAGTGATTCACTTAACAACTGTGGCAACAAAGGACATAAAATGGGGCAAAGCTCACTTAACAGCTGTCTCACTTAACAACTATCTCGCTTAGCAATGGAAATTTTGGGCTCAATTGCAGTTGTAAGTCAAGAGCTACCTGTAATTGTAAATCAGGGCTGAAATGACTTGATGCCACATAATCAATCGATCAAAATATCATTTCGAGGGATCTTTGGTGCTCTATGAAATTGGTTGTTTTCTTGTAGTGATAGTATCACCTAGTGTTAACTAGTTTGGGTAATGAAACATCTGCAAGAAAATAACCAAGCTTGGAGAGCACCAAGGACTCCCGCACTGATATTTTGATTAATTGATTATGTGTCATCATTTTTTTTTTACTTCTAGTGACAGATAGTGATAGATCTTAATCTGTTCCTTCCAGTTTCCCAATAGTTTACTCATTACTACTGTCACTGAGTCCATCCCCATTGCTGCTGGTTGTCCCTTTTCTTTCCTTCCACTTTTTCCAGCATGAGAGCCTTCTCCAGACAGCTGGGCCTTCATACAATGTGTCTGAAGTAGGGTACTTGAACCTGGTTATTTGTGCCTTGAGTGAGAATTCTGGGTCCATTTGTTCAATGATCCATTGGTTTTCTTGGCTATCCTCAGTATGCGCAGGTGTCTTATCCAACACCAAAGTTCAAAGGCAACAGTACTCTATCCTGACATTTTAATGTTGCAGTATTAATTTGTTTTATTATTTTAATTGCATGCAGCACTTTATGATCAATAGACACAGGCTTTTATCTTTGTAATTGGTTCCTTATTCATAAATATGCACATTTTTGATCTTACATGTATAGATTTCTTCCAATGGAAAAGGAAATAGATCATTCTATCATGTCTAAGTCTGAGCTGATACATATATTATATTTCTGTTATTTGAACACTGTTGTGTGCATTTCTATAACATGAGAGAGTTCTAGATGGCGGAACAGAAATGGTAAATGAGTGCTGTATCTCTTTATTTCCACAGCCCGATATTATCCAGAAAAGTTCAGAAGACTGTGTAAAGAATTTTACTCTATTTTATGAGTTGTTAAACTGTTACGAGCAATGGCACATAAATACGAATGGAATATCTTGCAGAAATATATCAATAAGTCCTTCATTCTCAATCTTTTTTTTAAAAATGTCATTTTCATGTTCATTAGTTCATTGATCATTCAGTCCTAGGCTGCATTAAAAGAGGGACAGAATCAAGATCATGTGAAGTATTAGTACCACTTTATAATGCCTTGGTAAGGCCACACTTCGAATGTTCCATCCAGTTTTGGTTGCCATGTTCTAAAAAAGATGTTGACACTTTAGAAAGAGTACAGAGAAGAGAAACAAAGATGATCAGAGGACTGGAGGCTAAAATATCTGAAGAATGGTTGCAGGAATTGGGTATAGCTAGTCTAATGAAAAGAAGGACTAGGGGTAACCTGATAGCAGTGTTCTAATATTCAGGGGTTGCCATGAAGAAGAGGGAGCCAAGCTATTCTCCAAAGCACCTGAAAGCATAACAAGAAGCAATGGATGGAAATCAAGGAGAGAATCAACCTAGAAACAAGGAAAAATTTCCTGTCAGAAAAAAATTAATCCGTGGAAAGACTTGCCTCCAGAAGTTGTGGGTGCTCCAACACTGGAGGTTTTTAAGAAGACCTCCAAAGTCCCTTCCAACTCTGTTATTCTGTTATTTCAATTTTTTGATGTAACAATAATAGTAATTTTTATTTTCAAGCCTCTGCTTCCTTCAGAGACATTAGCAGCGTTCTTCTTTTATTAGCTAAGATTGTAGATATTATGCGGAATCGGAACAAACCCTGGATTCTAAAAAAAACACCATGATCCTCTTCCATAATTTTTTCCATCTCCTCTTTAACACTGTTTGTCTTATGGCTGCAGTGAACTCTGCTCACATTTCCAGTGAACTGTCTTCAGTTGACAGTGGAGTCTTTTGGTCTGAGTGACAAAAACTAATTTAGAACTGTAAACACAGACTCCACTCAGTTTATCTTTCTTTAACAGGTATTTCTCCCTTGTTAAAATAAGGGATAATAAAATAGTGAATCAACATGCCCAACTCTCAACTTGTTTACTTTGAGCTCGTATTGAATATGATGTCATTACAATGATATTGATCCATTTTTTTTCAGATCCATATTAGAATTCAGTTATATCTTTTTTTTAAAAAAATGTTGCATTTCACACACACATTTTTCATGTCCCCTTTTTGGGAAACCTTATGTATCCCCCACCAACTGGGCAGCTATATTTTTTTTAAACAATGACTTTAAAGAAAATATTGTAAGGAACTTATAAAATCTTCTGGCCTACTGAATATTATAAAAAAATCCTTTATTTTTCCTTGCCTTTCCTGTTTCCCTCAAATCCCATGAGCTACCAACCAGAGCATCTAATACAACATTAACCAAAATGCATATTTTTAAACATGTTTTCAAAATATTTTTGTTATTTGTTTCATGGGATATAAATTGTCCCATTCCATAAATTCTGGATGGCATACAGTAAGGGAAAAATACAGATGGGAAATCCAATACAATTAATAGAAATCTGCCATACAGTCATCAGAAACATTCAGTCCTGGTTGAAACCATGCTGGAATTGTATTTTTTTATAGCAATCTTTATCCTATATTCCAGTGATGGCAAACCTTTTAGAGACCAAGTGCCCAAAAACTGGACCCGCCCTTGCTCCACCTCCTGCCCTGCCCCCGGTCCACCCCCACCCCCACCCCATCCCCCACCCTGCCTGCCCACAGGGCCACTCACCACCTCCAGGGCCCGCCGCAGATCGCAAGGCAGCCCAGCAGCACCATGGCGGCCATGACCTCTGCACGCGCCCCGCAGCATCAACTGTGCATGATGGGGCGTGAGGGCAGAATCTTGTCCACACTGCCCAGCTGCCATGTCCTTGGCTGCGCTGCTCCAAGTGGGCCACGCTTGGGGGTGACTCTCCTCCAGAGGGACTGCTGGTGAGGAGGGGATCGCAGGTGGAGATGAGGCTGGGGCAACGGCACGTGTGCTCACAGAGAGGGCTCCGAGTGCCACTTCTGGCACGCGTGCCATAGGTTTGCCACCACTGCTATATTCCTTCAGTTTTCTATAAACAAATTTATAAAGCACCATCATTTCATTTCTAGTGTGGCAAAAGTCCTTTAAGGATTGCCAGAAATAACAATATATTGTATCTGTTTTTATCTTGATCAAATAAACCAACTTTATATTCCTTCCTTTTACTTCTCACGATCTTAATCTTTAGTCCATTCAAGTAATATTATAGAATTTGATTTCATCTCATTTCTTTTCTACTCTTCTCACAAGATTAATACAAGTTTTTCCAAACTCTTTCATAAATCAAATATAAAAGAATTATCCAGTCACTGTCTTGGTTTATTTTTTAAAAAAATCTTTTAATTTTTAAAGCATTATCTGATTTCTAATGAAATCTTTTTCCATGTCATTCTTATAGCTTATCATTTGTAGATCCACTTTCAGTGTTGTCTCTGTCTCTGTTTCATCAGATAAAACTTGTTTCTGAAAAACCTTTTTGACCCAGTCTATCCATAAAAACAAACATCACGGTTGAAATTCATTTCTATTCCATTTTTTCAAAATTATCCTTTGGCATTTCCAATGTTATAATATTTTGCATCATTTTGTAGCTATTAATAAGAGTTATGTATTCTTCTTCTTAAGGATATATTTTGATTTTACATTAAAACATTTAGTTACCTCTAGTATTCAATGGTTGAAATTGCTTAGCTGTTCTATGTTTAGAATAAGTTAACTTTCCCGTGGGAAGGATTCTTATAATTAATTCCAAAATCTCATTTCAAATTTACCTGGATCTTTATATCCACTTATAACTTTCTAAAATCAAAGTCTTAATTAGCTTTTTTGCTGTTTATTTCAGTTCTTATTTTCTTTCACTACAGACTGAAGGCAGACTCACCCAGTGTTTTTAGACTTGTCAATGCAAAGGTTTCTAATAGCTGAAAAGTCATTAATTAGCAATTTCTGAACGTGATTAGAAAAGGAAGCATGCAACTATAGTGTCCTTTTAAAGGCGCAGACTATGGTTTGAGCAAGATGACTATTCCCTCATCTTTTCCAGTGCTCAAATCCTACTGGAGGCCACCATCTTGCCATCTCCTCATTAAGAGCAACTGTCTGGAGACCTTGTGGGGGATCTCCTATCCTTTCTTTGTCCCAAAGATGCTTTTTCAAAAGGCAATTTTTTCTTTGAAGACATTTTGCTATTTTTCCCAAGAAGGTTCTTGAGTTCCACCTGACTGGTAGGGAATGAAAGGATTTATATTCTTTGTACCCATCTGGTCATTATCACTCTGAAATTTGGTCATTAGCTATCTGAGAGTCTATCCGAGAATCGTTGAGACCACCCGTTAGATTATCTGTATCCTCAAATTCACCTGAATCAAAGTGCAAATGGGTGTGTAGAACCTTTTTGGGACCTGAAAGGACTGTATTGTAAACACAGAGCTAATGATCAACCCTCAGAATACCAACAACCAGATGACTGCAAAGAATATAAATCCTTCCATTCCCCACCAGTCAATCAGAATTGAAGAAGCTTCTTGGATGAGATGTAAAAAGTATTCAAAGTTGCCTTTTGAAAAAGCATCTTTGGGACAACCATGACCTGGATGATTGAGAGGTTTTAAGAGCTGGTCTACTCAATGGCTCTTCATTCTTCACCATGATCATTGCTTTTAGTATATCTTCCTCCAATGGTTAATGAATTCCTGATCCTTACAGTGGTCCTCAAAGCGAGACGTATGGGAGTGTTCATTGGAATTTAAAAGGATTGAATTCTTCAGCCTTCCTAAAGAAACACATGGATTTACCATAGAATTGCTTTGCCTGAAATTGCATGTGCATCCAATTTGGTCTTCATACGTGAAAAAGAAATAATAGCCATTGCTAAACATATTGTTGAATGCTCTAACGCAGGACAGACACTTCTCTAGAAAGTTCCAAAAACATGGGCAGTTTTTCATGGAGCTGCATAAAGATATTTAATTTCTTGCCATTCTCAGACTAAATAAACTTCAAGGTGTAACAGCACAAAGCCATATTTAGATATTTAGCAGAAAAGAGAGATTTAGAAGAAGGTGACGGGCGCAAAGGAGAGAGATTAAAGTCACTTGAATGTTTGCTTTAGAAGGAAGATGGATAAGCAAGGTTGGGAAGAAGGATGCCATGTAATAGCTAGAGTACGTGTAGTGTAAGAACTTGTTTATTTCTTTTCATTACACAAAAACAAGAAGATTCTCAAGGTCACTAGAAGAGCACGAACACACCAGCAGTAAGTAGAAACACTTTTTCACTCAATTAACCTTGCCACAAGCTTTCACCAAAGCTGAAACCTTGCTAGGTTTCAAAAAATTCTCAGTCCTGTAGCATGTTCAAACTGTATCTGTTTTTCACCAAATTTAGAGCAGATTCACAATCATTGTTTAGCATGAGAGAATCCCAAGTACTGTAGCTTTATGAAGATGCTAGTTAAACAACAACAACATAGCTATTCGGAAACAATACAATTTGTTGGTACCAGTAAACAACAAAGCTGATGAAAAACAAGGTAATTGGAGGAACTGCTTTATTTGCTCACCAGTAGGAAGTTGGATGTATCATCTCCCCTGTGGGAGCTGCATCAGCTGCTATTTGCTTCCCGGTCCAATTCAAGGTACTGGTTATCACCTTTAAAACCCTACATGGCTTGGGACCAGATTATCTGAAGGACTGTCTTTTCCCAATCACATCTATCTGTCCCACCAGAATGGGGAGGCAAGGAATGCTGCAGGTCCACTCACCTAAGGAGATACATCTAGGGCAGGGGTCTTCAGAGTTGGCCCTTTTATGTGGACTTCAACTCCTAGAATTCCTCAGCCAGCGTGCCTGGCTGAGGAATTCTGGGAGTTGAAGTCCACAAGTCATGAAAGGGCCAAGTTTGAAGACCCGTGATCTAGGGGGACAAAGAAGAAGGGCCTTTTCCACGGTAGCTCCTTCCCTCCCTGTGGAACATCACCCCTGTGGAGATAAGATTGGTCCCTACCTTGACACTCTTTTGCAAGGACCTGGTTTTGCCAACAGGCCTGGGGATCCAAAGAGTGATGGAGCCCATCAAATGACTTATTTGACTGATTCTTATTGCTAGGGGATGGGGGGGGGGGAATTATCACTTTTTATTGTTTTTATATGAGATTTTTATCTTTGTAAGCTGCCCGGACTTCCTTAAAGTGAGTTGAGCAGCCATATAAATTTTCTTAAATAAATAAAAAATAAGTAAAAATAAAATGATAGAACAAAGAGCTTCTCAGAGGATCATGGTTTCCTTCAGAAATTAAAAAAAAAAAATCCCACTTAAAGAGGGATATCTTGTTAGAAATAAATCCTTGGCTCATACCCATTGAATTAGAGCAGTGTTTCCCAAACTTGACAATTTTAAGGCATGTGGACTTCAACTCCCAGAATTCCACAGCCAGCAACGCTGGCTGTGGAATTCTGGGAGTTGAAGTCCTCATGCCTTAAAATTGTCAAGTTTGGGAAACACTGAATTAGAGGATTTATTAAATGTATCTTGACCCTATTTCTTGCCCTTCCTATGATAATGGTTTCTAATTAATGACCACAAAGGTTTTCCATTCATTTCAACTAAGCTTGTGTTAGGTATCTGGAGTGACAGTAATCAGAAAAATTATCTGAATTTCAGGAGATGTTACAAGATCTTATCCTTGGTTAAATAAATTCCAGTGAACATAACACCTGGGGCTTCTACAACTTTTCTTACAGTTTTTTTTATAGAAAATAATGAGTATAAATGTAAATCTTTACATCATCCATCCCCCCCAAATAACCATACTAGAAAACTTAAGTGAAAGTTCATTGACTCCTCTGTTTATCTGAAAATACACCAAAATTTCTAGTAGTTTATCTGTGACCTATCACTGCCAACACAAAATTCCTGAGTTTCCATATTGTGCTATTAATGTGAAAAGAATATAGGATTATAGCTGTGAAAAATGATATCCTTCCTTCTCTATACTCAGTGCCAGTAATTCAGTGCAGACTTTTTTTTTTCTATTTTCCCTAATATCTGAATCTGAATTGTGGTGATGGTGGTTTATGAGCTGCCCAGAGCCGTGAATGTGAAATGACTATATAAATTAAATAAATAAATGGTGTACTGTCACAGATGGTAACTGGGATAGAAATATTTCAAGATAAATGTATGCAAATTCTTAGAAGTAATTTAAAACCATAGTAAAAAGGAGCTCCTTGTGAATCAGAAGGCCAGTTCAAATATCTATGAAGACATGTAAGAAAAGGAGCATCAGCTTCCAGACTGTGCTAAGCTTGTACCATAATGGTGTTCTGGCATTGTAGCAAATGCAGGTAAGAAGTAAATTAAATTATTTTGAAAAGCAAAGGGTCCCTCCAAGAACTGGTCATTTGAGAAATAAGAGTGTAATTCCTTAGTTGTTGTTTTTTTCTAAGAAGAAGCCATAAACTAATCAAACTTAATTCCCACATTAATGGAGAAATTAAGTACAAGTTTAACTATCTCTCACTGAAATCAATGGGGATTTAAATTGCTTAATTCTACTTCCAAGAATGTTTGTCAGTTCATTTACGACATTCCAAAGAAAATGAATTCAACTCTTTTGACAAAAATACTGTTTCTCTTCCAGCTGTTTGAGACTGTTTGAAAAATAATGCTTTTAGCCAGTTATTTTTAAGGAGGAAAAAAAGCATATTCAGAGGCACGCCACCTAGTGGTATTTGCTCCAATTTCAGCTGAAAAAATGGGCAAAAAATCCATTTCTTTTTGCGTAGTACTACCTATTCTGAACACTGATACCAAATGATGTCACACTTTATATTAAACATACCAGATATTGGCTTCCAAATCTGGACAACCACTAGATTGCGACAAAGAATTAGAAAAAAATTTACCTGATCATTGTCATCTAGTGGTCAGGGAGATTTTTACAACTCCAAATCAAAGCCTTAACATTTTACAACTTCTTTTATAAGGGAAGGGGAATATATTAGTTTTTATTTATCTTTCAGCATTCATCCAGGGGGGATTTTTTCTTACGCTTAATGTTAGATATATTTGATATTTGTTTTTCTTTTTTTGTATAAATGTGTTTTTCTTTTTGTTGTTAGTGATGGATGTTAAGTCTGTTTTTTTTTCCTTTTCTTTGGTTTGCATTTTATCTTTGCAGATAGAAAATAAATAAATTTTACAACTTTTAATTAAAAGCCAGAACATCTGGATTCTTTGGCCAGCCAATCCAGCCAGCACTGTTCATGTTTTAGAAAAATACCTTTTGTTTTATTGGCACTATTTCATAAAAGACATCCCATTTGGGATCCCAAAGACTCTTTTCCGAAAAACAACTGGATTTCTTTGTTTTTTTCTTTGAAAACATTTCATTTCTCATCCCAGAAGCCCCTGGGACATTGCAACCATCTTAAATTCATGCCAGTTGCCAAACATCCAAATTTGGATCACATGACAATGGGGATGTAATAAAGTATGAAAAACAGTCATAAATTACTTTTATGCCACTGTAACAGTCACTAAATGGATGGTTGTAAGTCAAGGGTTATCTGTACATGCTCTTATGTGTCTGGCGGAACCTTATGTTATTTGGCTACCTTAAATTATTTTTTCTATTTTATACTGAGAGAGGGGTCTTATAATGCCTATTTTGGTGTACTGTCAGGCATTCTGGCATTGAGGCATCTTATTTCTGTTTTATATGACCTCTTCAAAATAGAGAGAGTGACTCAACAACTGCAAGAGATGAGGCAGTGATGCTCCACTGCCTTTTATCCTTTCCATTTTGCTCACAACAATGTTCACACCAAACAGACTTGGAAAATGCCTGGAGCAAATCTGTCTGGCGGGAAGCCAGGTTGGGATTATCATTCCACTGCAGAGAGAAATTAGCAGCAGTGTTTCAAATTGCTCAATCGGGACCGTGTCTTGGAGAAGTTGCATCACCTTCTGGAGAGTCTCTGCTGGGCCCAGTGAAACATTATTTCATGCCCCGTATAATATTGTGGCTGGAACCACCCAAGAAAATCCAGGGTCAACTGCAGCGTCAAAAAGTGGAATTGGAGTTTTGCTTTCAATTTCAGGAAGGGAGGGAATCAGGCAGACTGAATTAGGGACCAGAATTATTACAGAAAGGAGACAATGCTCCAGTGTATAAAGAAGTAGTTGGCTTTCTCATAGTGAGTAGGCTGATGGCTCACAGAAGGAAGAGAGAAAGGGAGGGAGGGAGGGAAGGGAAGGAAGGGGAGGAGGAGGAGGGGGAAGATGAAGGTGAAGGAAGAAAGGAAGGAAAGAAGGCAGAAAGAGGGAAGAGAGGGGAGGAAGGAGAAAGGATGGAGAGAAGGGAAAGAACAGAGGGAACCGAGGAAAAGGAAGGGAGGGGAGGGAGGGGAGGAGAGAAGGAGGGAAGGAGGAGAAAGATGAGAGAGAGGGAAGGGAAAGGAAGGGAGGAAGGAAGGAGTCATGTCACTCTTTTCAGCATTGTTGTAATTTCGAATGTCACTAGACAAAAGGTTGTACTGTAAGTTGAGGATTACCTGTACCACTGAAGGACAAATTTCATCTGAATAAAGTAAAAAAATCTCCACCATTCTGTTTCTCTGCCTTCTGACTTGATGGACAATGTTGAAAGACCCTCTTGTGGCCATTCTGCAAGTCAACATATGCCTGAATTGTGCTAGAATAGCCCTCCCAAAGTGCTTTCCAACTCTTTCCCTTGCAACTTGGGACAGAAAGGATGAAATCACGGGACAACTAAGCCCGCCCCAAGGAGGTCACTGAAAAACTCAGAGGCAGAGTGGAAGACCTTGTTTCATATGACTCTTAACTAAAAGTGCACAGTTGTTTCCAGACCACATCTGACAGTTAAGTGGACTTTTTGGAGCCGTGCACTCTTTGCTTTAATTTATATTAAAAATTTAATCAAAATGAAATGCAGTAAGATGACTCCCCCGGTTTATAATAATCCCCCTCCTCTATCACACTGAAATGTTTAATTCACTAGCTATTGTGGGATGGGCTATGAAGGCTGCCCCCCTTTTTTTCAGAGACTGTTGTACACGTGCTATGTGCAGAAACCAACACTTGCTGGGTGTCCGCTTCACTACATAGGGTAAACTTGTGTATATTATTTGCTTAATCCCATTTATGCAATCACCTTGGAAAAGAATTTATGGTGTAAAAAAGGAAGTGGAAACACCAGCTGAACATCATAATCTCTAATATATCCCCGTAGCTCTTCCAGCTCCAGGGATAGAACTGCTATCAGAGATTTAATGGGTTTTCATATTAGCGATGTCAGCACAAAATGGACCATCTTGTCTAAATAATTTATTTCCCCTGCAGGTAATATTCTTACCTTCTCTTCTCTTCCTCTCTCTCTCATTCTCTTTAGGATTTTCTGTCTAACTGTAAGGAAAATGGCTTACAGCTTACAGGAAATGAAGGGGCAAAAACCTTGAAGCATCCTTCCATCAATCGGTTAAAAAACACCTACCTTACACTGAACACGTGTCAGACACAAAATACCAGGGGAACACGTGAAGTTTCAATTAAACTGATTAATTAGTACTCATGCCTATACACAGCAATCTACTCAACTAACGGCAAGCAACATTTTGGCACTGGATAAGGGTCAATGAAATTCAAGAGGGGTTGAACTTAGTTCATTTGTGGCTTCGCAGAGATTCTAGGCTTATTCTTTTTTTGACTCTGCCCCCAGGTTCCACCACTCCTTCTCCTACAACATGATTTGCATTTTGTTAATACAATCGTCTCAGTATGTTGTTCTGTTATGCCCTTATTGCCATTAGCCATTTGCTTAATGCTGCCTTCAGTGTTGGTCCTAAAAAGAGAAAGAAAGTTGCTTGAAGAGCAGAATTGCAGAATTGCCAATATCATGCTGGAAGCTCTCGTTTTTAGTTTCTTGATTATTTTATTTTATTATTTATTCTTTTATTTTTAATAGCAGCACTTAATGTACAACATTTTGCCTTTGTGGAGGTCCATAGAGTATTTAGATTTTATAGTTTTGCAAGTAAGTTTCCTCCCAGGTATGCAATGGCAGGATAGTGAGTAGGACTAAAAGACCTCCAAGGTCCCTTCCAGACTTATAATTCTATGATTCTAAGTATCTTTGGCTTCTTCCACAGCTTAATTTCTAGGACTTTATTATCAATCACGAACCTTTTGTGTCCTCTCTAGTTGGTTTCTCATCTACGGATTGTCTCCAGATTCATGACAACACATGGATCTGTCCATAGATGAAATCTATCCATCAGTAATTCATAATTTTCTTTCTGAATAGAGATTGTTGATAAATTATTTTTTAGTTTATCAGTTATAAGCACCTAATATGAAAAGGTCAAGATAAAACACCTTTTACGAGCAGATTGCTGAGAACTGTAGTCTCAATATACTCTCAATATATAACGGATGCCTCCATTGAGGAAAGTTAACATATACTTTAATAAATGCAAAGGACAAAAGACCACCTTCATAAGCAGAAAAGAGACCAAGCCAGCTTTATTGTTTACTCTTCATGCAGTCTTAGGTAAACATGGAAGACCAAAATAATTTTAATAGCAAACATGCCATTCGCTCATACTGTAAACTTGTTGATTCAAATTTAGTTTATAGTTTAAAATTTAGCTTATTGGGTAAAATCTGTGGCATAATAAATGGGAATTACAGGAAGCTCTCTGAACATTTGACTGTTAATTTGTGATTGCCTGAGATTAAAGCAACCAGCATCACCATTTCTTCTACTATGAATTCAGATATTGTGTGCCAAATAACAGAGCTAACACATAGTTACTGAAAAGGAGAAGGAAGTGAAATACAAGGTTTGCAGAAGTGAAGAATGTTAAAGACAAGCAGCTATATAAATAATGGTCCAAAAAAACCTCAGGAATCCAACGAGGTCCGGACAAGCATGGTAGCCTTCAGAAATTATGGAATATTAGATGTCAGCTGAAATTGAAAACAGAATAGCTGAAACATTCGATATCCACAAGGCTTAAAGTTGACAAGATTGGACACCCCTACTCTAGATCCTAGAACAGTGGTTCTCAACCTGTGGGTCAGGACCCCATTTGGGGTCGAATGACCATTTCACGGGGGTCGCCAAACAATGCAGTCCACCATTTTTTTCCCCTTTTCCTTAGCTGTGCTACTCCCTTTTATTCTATTGGCTTTTGAAAGCCAATAGAATAGACTCTCTTGAACAGAGTCTAATTCTATTGGCTTTCAAAAGCCAATAGGCATTGTCCAGGCTGTCTCTGCCCTGCTGAGCCCGCCAAAAGTCCCATTCTGCAAACGGTGCTGCACCAGTTGAGTAGTCCTCGACTTATGACCGGTTGAGTAGTCCTCGACTTACGACCGGTTGGGGGTCGCAGCATTAAAAAGGTTGAAAACCATTGCCCTAGAACAATACCGGCAAGGGAATTCTGGGAGCTGAAATCCACACATCTTAAAGTAGCTAAGGGTAGGAAACCTTAGACAAGGGCTAAAAGTTTGGAGTAATTAAGGAGTAAGGAGATATATGGAGATTCTCAGTCATCCAGGTCATAGTTGTCCCAAAAGTGCTTTTTTCAAAAGGCAGATGGAATTTCCTTTTTTTTTTTACTTGAAGACATTTCACTTCTTCGATGACAAGTGAAACGTCTTCAAGAAAAAAAAACAAAGTCCAGTTGCTTTTTGAAAAAGCACCTTTGGGACGAGTAAGGAGATAACTGCATGCTATCCCAGCACTTCCCATTTACAACTATCTGTAGCCACTAATTTGCTTAAAGCATATTTCAAGGCCAACAGAAAAAGAGATCTTCTGACAAGACTAATCAAATTTCTTGAGAGAAAGAAGGGTTTATTTATTTCGATGTTCTCCTTCAGTTCCATTTAGGAAATGCCTTGAAAGAAGCCAAGAAAGGTTTTAACGTACACTCAAGAAACCACAAAGAGTTTGGGCATGATCCTAATTAATCATTCACATACTCTGGAGGTTATCTTCTGCAGATTTCAGTTTAGAGGGGTGGTTTTTATTTCAATCATGCATCAAGAAAAAAAAAACACCAGATGGTACAGGTACTCCTCAATCTATAACCACAGTTGAGTCCAAAATTTCTGTTGCTAAGTGTGACAATTCTTAAGTGGATTTTGCCCCATTTTATGACTTCACTTAACAGAATAACAGAGATGGAAAGGGTCTTGGAAATCTTGTATACCAACCCTCTGCTCAAGCAGGAGGCCCTATACTTATACCATTTCAGACAAATGGCTGTCCAGTCTCTTCTTAAAAACTTCCAGTGTTGGAGCATTCACCCCTTCTGGAGGCAGGTTGTTCCACTGGTTAATTGTTCTCACTGTCAGGAAATTTCTCATTAATTCTAGGTTGCTTCTCTCCTTGATTAGTTTGCATCCATTGCTTCTTGTCCTGCCTTCAGGGGCTTTGGAGAATAGCTTGACTTCCTCTTCTTTGTGGCAACCCCTGAGGTATTGGAACACTGCTATCATGTCACCCCTAGTCTTTCTTTTCATTAAACTGGACATACCCAATTCCTGCAACCATTCTTCATATGTTTTAGCCTCCAGTCCCCTGATCACCTTTGTTGCTCTCCTCTGCACTCTTTCTAGAGTCTCACCTCCTTTTTCATACCATGGCAATCAAAACTAGGTGTGTTAGCCTCCAGTCCTCTAATCATATTTGTACTTGCCAGAATTGTTAAGAGAATCACTACAGTTGTTATGTTAGTAACAGAGTTGTTATATGAATCTGGCTTCTCTAATGACTTTACTTCTCATAAAGTCTCAGAAGAATCACATGACCCCAGGAAACAACAACCATCATAAATATAAGCCAGTTGTCAAGAGTCCTAATTTTGATTCCATGACTATGGGGGTGCTGCAACAGTGTGTGAAAAACATAAATCAAATTTTTCAATGCTGTTGTAACTTTGAACAGTCACTAAATGAACGGTTGCAAGTCGAGGACTACATGTACCATCTTTTGGCATGATTAGTATATCATGGAGCTTAGAACAATAATATGGTCCATATCCTATTTACACAGATTGTAGCCAGTTTGTTGTACCAACATAACCATTACTGCTTCTTGGATCATTTGTCATTAGGAAGAGTCCTTAAAGCTAAATGGAGGATATTCACAATATAATCAAGATGCCCAGAAGACTTAAGGGTGCCTTTTATTCAGTTGGCACACTGCGTAGTAAGAGAAAGTGGGATGCCAAATTGTTATTGATTTACTTTCAAATGGGGTATAAATGGCTCTTTGCAAAGATAATTATCAAAATTTCTGTCCAAATAAAAGCCCGGCACTTCATCAATATCATATTGCCTTGATCACCTATACATATATATATATATATAGATACATATATGCGCGTCCCATTTGCCTTAGATTTATAAATATTTTACTGTGAACACTGAATCTTCTGTTAGAGAATGTCTTCATGGGCCTGCCCAGATGTTTAGCTTTAAACATTGATCTTCCCTACTAAGAGTAATTCAAACAAACATCTCTCTTACTTCAGGCCTTCACACATAAACAAAGAGGTGCCACACACAGTCTCTGAACAGCCCAGAAAAATGTGCAAGCCAAAGATGGAAAAAGGATTTTATCTGGTAAGGTGGTGGATGTTCATCCCTAAATGAAACGAGGGAGTATCTTCTTACCTTGCTGATGGTGCAAATTACGGACTTATGTGTAAGAGACACTCTAGCACAACAGAGAATGGTTTTTAAAAGAAAAGTAGGATGCTCAAGCATTCTGGGCCTTGCAAAAAAGGCTAGGGCTTCAGCTGGTTTGCCGAAGTCAACAAAAAATTATCTACCGATTCTCCTGAACCGGTGCGAACTGGCTGAATCCCACCACTGCTTTTATACCATTATGCCAACTAGTCTTTTCTCAGCTGGCCATTTTTGTGAGATTGAAGTTAATGTGCATGATATAGGATATAGATTTTCCTACAACTGAGAACCTTGTAGTCAAGGATAGCCAGGTGTGGTCATTACAAATATCACAATACAGATAGTCCTTGCTTAATGACTGATTGCTTAGCGACTTTTCAAAGTTACAATGGACACCCCCCAAAAATGTTCTTGCAACCTGGTTTCAATGTTCCAATGACAGCACACACACACAAACACACACACACACAAAAACACACATACCGTGGTCTCACATCCACATTTGAGGCACTTGGCAACTGACTCACCTTTATAGCCAGTTGTTGTTTGCACATTTACATGATTCACTCTATATTTTTTTCCCCGCAAACCAACTTTTTGGTCTGCTTTCCTCCTCTAAAACACAGTAAAGGCAGTCCTCAACTTATGACCACAGCTGAGTCCAAAAATTATGTTGTTAAGTGAGATATTTGTCAAGTAAGTTTTGCTCCATTTTACAACCTTTCTTGCCACAGTTGTTAAGTGAATTGCTGCAATTGTTAAGCTAGTAACCCAGTGGTAAAGCGAATCTGGCTTTCCCATTGACTTTGCTTGTCAGAAGATGGCAAAAAGGGATCACGTGACCTCGGGACACTGCAACGATCTTAAGTATGAACCAGTTGCCAAGCATCTCAGTTTTGGTCACCTGACCATGTGAATGCTGCAAAGGTTGCAACTGTGAAAAATGGGCATGTCCCTTTTTTCAACACCATTGTAACTTTGAACGGTCACTAAATGAATTGTTGTAAGTCGAGGACTATCTGTATTCTTTTCTCTTTTTTAAGGAAACTTTTGTTTCAATAACTTTATAATTCATCACCTCCAAAAAGAAAAAAAAATCTACATCTGTCAGTCTAAATAAGAAATAGGCCAGAGAATCAATATGGCTATCCCACTTCTTTTCCCTTCCTTTCCCTGTCCAGTCTGAGGTAAAAACCATTTTGGTGTTCACATTTATCAGCAGGCATCCCCTGCTGTCAAAAACAGAATACTTACTTAAAACCTTTCTTTCAGAGGAGATTGTCTCATTTTTACAACAATTATCCTGTTTTTCATCCAGGCTCATAAATGTGAACACCAAAATGGTTTTTGCCTCAGACTGGACGAGGAAAAGAAAGGAAAAGAAGTGGGGCAGCCATATTGATTCTCTGGCCTGTTTCTTGTTTAGACCGACAGATGTAGGGTTTTTTTTCTTTTTCTTTTATTTTTTGAAGAAAAAAAATGTACAGACAAGGAAGAGAACAAGAAATAAGCTGTTTCTCGGGAGGTTAACACTAGCCACCTCCTACAAAGAAAATTTATACAAGATGTTTTATAGATGGCCCCTTCCCCCTACAAGGCTAGCAAAAATAGATAAAAAAAACCTCATCAACATGCTGGAAATGTAGAAGGCTTCCAGGGACTTACAATCACATGTGGTGGGAATGTTCTAAGGCACAAAATTTTTGGAATTGGATAAAAAATTGGCTGGAAGAAATACTATTACAAAAAATTGATTTAAAACCAGAAATCTTCTCATTAGGAATTATTAATGATAAACTCAGCAAAGCATCTTTTTACTTACTATTGCATATTTTAACCACAGCAAGATTGGCATACGCCCCAAAATGGAAAGGAAAGGAAATCCCCACTGAGGAAGAAATAATAAATAAAATTTTATCCTGCGCTGAAATGGACAGGTTAACTCTAGAGATTAAAAATAAAACTGAAACAGAGTATTATGAAATTTGGAAAAATTTATACGATTGGTTAGAGCAGTGGTTCTCAACCTGTGGGTCGGGACCCCATTTGGGGTCGAACGACCATTTCACGGGGGTCGCCAAACAAGGCTGTCCGCCATTTTTTCCCCCTTTTCTTTGGCCACGCCCCTGGCACCCGGTGATGTATAAGTGGTTGGGGGTCACCACAACATGGGGAACTGTATTATGGGGTCGCGGCATTAGAAAGGTTGAGAACCACTAGGTTAGAGTTAAGGAGGATCGCTGAGATGATTATCGATTGACTAGTTGATATCATAAGGACTTCTTATTAGTACCTATATTAGGACACAACTGAAAGACATGTAAATACAACGTTGACACTTGAAAGATGGTTTATCAAAAAATTTACAGATGTTATACGCACAGTTTGTTATACTCTGTCCTGTTATAGAATGTATTTTAAGTTTCTGTTTTTCTTTCTGTAACATAAGGTAATACTAATAGCACTGGTGAAGCCAGGGAAGTTGAATCATGTCCATTTTTGTTTTTAAAATGTACATTTAATAAAATTTGTAAAAGAAAAGAAAAGAAATAAGCTGTTTCTGTATGTGTGCGTATTGGGGGGGAGCTCTGCGTGTGTGCACACGTGCGCGCGCAGGTTGTGTGAAGTTTTCTTTCTTTTTTTTCTTTTCTTCCACACCCTATGGCTCTTCCGGTGCAATTTTAGCAAAATGAAAGGACATTTTCTTTTGCCCCTAATCAATCATAACATCCCAACCAACCCAGGGCTAGCTAGCCATGAAATTGTATGCATCATTTAGGACTTTGATGCTGAACTGACTTCATAGTTAAGAATGTCTTGGCAAGACGGCAACCCCTGCTGTCAAAAACGAAATACTGATTTAAAAGCTTTCTTTCAAAGGAGATTGTCTTTTTCACTTTTGCAACAATGATCCAGGGTGTTTTTGTTTTGTTTTTTTTTAAAGAGGGAAGACAGGAATTAAAAACACAGCGCTGATTAGTCTCATAATGTCGGTCAAGAACCCCATTCCAGAATCCCAATCAAGCACCATGTAATTCGCCTCTCTTTTATTTCTAATCACTGATTCTGGCAACATTGCCTTTCTGCATAGTGCATAAAAAATTTCCTCCACAGTGACTTTTGCCCAAAAACTCAGTTTCTCGTGCTGATGCTGGTATTTAAAAAAACAAACGCGTGATACAAGTGGCCCTCAGCTTATGGCCATTTGTTTAGCAATCATTCAAAGTTATAACAGTGCTAAAAAAAAAAAAGTGGCTTATGCCTGGGTTTTTTTCTATTTCTGTATATATTATATTATACTATACTATACTATACTATACTATACTATACTATACTATACTATACTATACTATACTATACTATACTATACTATACTATACTGATATTATTATATTAATATAGAATACAAAAATTCAAAAGAAAATGGTAGGAAAATAAGGGAGGAAAAAGGAAAGGGGAAAAAGGAAAGGGAAAAGTGTGGGGTAAAGAGAAAAAGGAAAGAAAAGGCATTGACTTCCAACTCCCTTTGGTGCAATAGAATAAGATAACGGCATCAAATTTCATTTTTTTACTTTTACATAATAATATAAATTAGCCATTTCTATAACAACAAACCTATTGATCGGTAAAAATCAAAACCAAAGTTTCATTTTTTTTCTCCCTCAAGCACAAAGTCCAGGAGCGGTTTCCAAGTAGAAGCAAAAGTAATTGTATTTTTTTTCTTTGATCAAAGTAGTCAATTTGGCTGTCTCTGCTCTCTCCATCAACTTTTGCAACTATTGATCCATTTGTAGGAATCAAAGTGTCCTTCCGTTTTTAAAAAAGTGACTTATGACTGTTGAAGCATCCCTGCCATCACATGATCAAAATTTGGGCACTTGGCAGCTAATATTTATGATGGCTGCAGTGACATGGGTTTGCCATTTACAACCTTCCCAGTTGGCTTCTGACAATTTACTTAACAATCGTGACAACAAGAAACTCATAAAATCAGGTGTGATTCACTTAATGACCACTTTGCTTAGCGAGAGAATTTCTGTCTCCATTGTGGTCATAAATCAAGGACTATTGTGTAAAGGTTGAATTGCTAACATGCCTGCTAACCTCTGTCGCTACTCAACTTTCCATAGAAACAGGAGGGAAAGCCTGGGAAAGAAATGGAAGATTCAAGAAGCTGTCCATGGACCATGAGACCCAAAGTCATGAAAAGCACATGTCTGATGGAGAAGTGGACCGCTCCCATAACAAACAGAAAGGCTGTGATTGGGCAATGTGAACACATGGTGGGTGGGGGGGTTATGAAAAGCCATTGTTAATTAACCAGAATTTCATGTGGGAAAACTAGAGTTGATTTTGCTTCTTCAGTGCCAGTATGTGTATTCAATAAAGATTATCACTTATGGTAGAGTATCTTCAATTCTGAATTCGCCAACCGGATGGTTGACATATGGTCTATTTGTATGTAGATTCCATCTTTCACATTATCTTAAGGAGACTATCTGGGACACAGCTAGTCCTCGACTTACAACCCAAATTGAGCCCAAAATTTGTTACTAAGTGAGGTATTTGTTGTGAGTTTTGCCCCATTTTATGACTTTTCTTGCCACATTTGTTAAATGAAACACACAGCTTTGAAATTAGTAACATGGTTGTTAAGTGAATCTGGCTTCCATTGACTTTGCTTGTCAGAAGAGCACAAAAAGTGATCACATGACCCTGGGACATAGCAACCATCATAATATAAACTAGTTGCCAAGCGTCTGAATTTTGATCACGTAATCATGGTGATGCTGCAATGGTCCTATGAAAAACAGTCATAAGTCTCTTTTTTCACTGCCGTTGTAATTTTGGTTGCAAATGGTTATAAGCTGAGGACTACCTGTAGTTTTCTCTGGGATATTGTAAAAGATTGGACTTAATGATCCTTATGGTCCTTCTAACTTTACAATTCTATTTCAGTAGAGACCACTATGGGAAAGTCCTATCTTTGAGAATATGTGGGATTTTTTCCCCTTCCCTTTCAAAAATTGGAGAAATCATCTCTATAATTTTTCTCCACAGATTTGAGGGAGAATTTGTGTCTACCTAATTGAACCTAATTCAATGGCAGAATGGACCTATCTGGACCAAGCGTGAAGGAGAATGTGATAAGAGACTAAACAAAGAAGAGATCTTCAAGGGTGAAAGCAAATTCAATAGGAATAACCTTGGCTACAGAATAACAGAGTTGGAGGGATCTTGGAAGTCTTCTCGTCTCAAGCAGGAGACTCTATATCATTTCAGATAAATAGCTGTCCAATCTCTTCTTAAATACCTCCAGTGATGGAGCACCCACAACTTCTGAAGGCAAATCGTTCCGCCACCGATTTAATTTTTCTCACTGTCAGAAAATTTCTCCTTATTTCTAAGTTAGCTCTCTGTATTACTTTCCATCTATTGCTTCTTGTTCTGCCTCCAAGTGCTTTGGAGAATATGTTGACCCCCTCTTTTTTGTGGCAGCCCCTCAAATATTGAAATACTGCTATCATATCACTCCTAGTTCTTCTTTTCATTACACTGCAGACATATCCAATTCCTCCAATCATCACCAGCCCCCTAATCATCTTTGTTGCTCTTCTCTGCACTCTTTCTAGAGTCTCAACATCTGTTTTAGATTGTGGTGACTAAAACTGGATGCAGTATTTCATGTGTGGTCTTACCAAGGCTATTTTATTTCAGACCAACAAATATTGGATTTTACCTTAATTTTGCTTCAGTCACCATCATTGTCATCTAACGGCGCCTTTTTAAGACTGACTATAATGTCTGTAGAAATACAGACTTTACTATTTTTTCTCGGATTCCTGTCATTGCTCTATCTCCTATTAAGTTTTTCATCTCTCTGTTGCCTTGAGCTTGGCCAGCCACAAAGCAGATTTGCTAGGAACTACAGTAGCCTCTAGTGGCCAAAACGGCCTCAGAACACCGGCTTGATTCGAAGGAGGTGCACAGAAGCTCTCTGTTGCTTGATATACACAGAAATTGCTTCCATACCTCATTATATCGAACCATCTCTGATTGAAGTGATGGAGAACATGCCCACTTTATTGTCACTTTAGGCTCAATGATGGCTAAATAATTGTAGAAAGCACTATCAATCACCAGTGTGCAACTTATCTTTCTCTAATTTTATATTTTTGAAGCAATAACTATGGCAAAAAGGATTTGCCCTTTGAAATTTTTTCTCAGACTTTCCAATGCAATAAGAAGAAGAAAAAGCAAGCACCTTAAAGGAAACTTTAAATCTCTTGTAATGCATATACTGTGTTCATGAAAATAAGGTATGAAAAAAATCAGGATTAAACAAAAGCTGTGTCTCCTTGAAAAATTGCAAATGTGCTTTGAGAAATACAAGCCAAAATAAACACATATTTTAATGCAAACTTTTTTTTAAAAAAAATCAAGTTAAACAATCCAAACTTGATAAATCTATAAAAATGGAAGAGAAACTAAAATGAACATATTATTAATGCCTGTAGCATTAGAATGTAAACATTAGCAGATGGTCTACATATTTTTTGCAGATTAGGTCTTTTTCATTATATACATATTGTTTACCACCACTATATGTTTATTTGATAGTGTTTATATTTACAAAAATCTTTATTTGTTAGTTTCTGTAAGCCAACAGACACTTTTCATGGAAAAAACTGAAAAAGGCAATTTTATTGAATTTCTCCAATAAAAAAAAATTCTCAGTGGGATCAACATTTGCAGCAATAGGAGCAGACTTTTTTTTCTATCTATATATTACAAAAATGCTTATTGGGTTTACCTGTTTTCTGGTCGTACCCTCGAGTTAGCCCAAATACTTTATACCACAACAATTTTTGAATCAAACTATCTCAAATCTCCTTATTTAAAGAATGGAATACATAACAATCCAGGATTCATGATTCCAGCAGAAGTGAAATTTCCACAATCTTCACATCAGCATTATTCACAAACTTGTGGCCATTGCAGTTTTTCCATATCATGTGATCATCATTTCTGATCCTTCCCTCCAGCTTCCCTCAAGTGACATCAATGGGAAAGCCAGCAGGAAGTTGGAAGTCATTCCTGCCACCATTCCTTTTCCCCTACCCATGGTTATTCTGTTTAGGTATGTAGATATTTAACGAAGACATAAGATAACATGGCTTGTCAAAGTAGGCAATATATTTAGGAAGAGGTTTTTGTCCTCCAAGCCTGCTGCTTGGCTCCTGGATGTTTCATTACCAAACTAGCTCTGAGGAAGTGAATGAACTGTCAAGTTATCCTTATTGAAAAAGCAGCTTGCTTTGTTTCTAAACATGGAATAAGCTCAAGGGGTTTCTTTGCGGTAATAATAATAATAATAATAATAATAATAATAATAACAACAAATGCATATAAAGTCATAATTGAGAAGACAGCAACAGACAGTAAGTGCCGCCTATGCAAAGAAGCTGAAGAAACAGTGAACCACCTGGTAAGCTGTTGCAAGAAGATTGCACAGACTGACTACAAGCAGCGGCATGACAAAGTAGCAACAATGGTGCATTGGAAGATCTGCAAAAAATATCATCTGCCTGTAAGCAAGAATTGGTAGGATCATAAATTAGAGAAAGTCATAGAAAATGATAAAGTTAAATTGCTCTGGGACTTCAGAATTCAAACAGACAAGCACCTGCAACATAACACCCCAGACTTAACAATTGTCGATAAGAAAGACAAAAAAGTCTGGATAGTGGACGTGGCAGTGCCTGGAGACAGCAGAATAGACGAGAAAGAACTGGAGAAGATAACAAAATACAAAGACCTACAAATAGAAATAGAAAGACTGTGGCAAAAGCAAGCAAGGGTAGTACCAATAGTAATAGGCTCCTTGGGTGCAATTCCCAAAACAACTGGAGCACCACTTGAACACCATTGGCATTGACAAATTTGCTATTAGTCAATTGCAAAAGGCGGCCTTACTAGGAACTGCTTCCATCCTGCGACGATATCTGTAATACCATCAAACATCCACATCTGCCTATCCCAGGTCCTGGGTAAGGACTCGATAGGTAGACAAAATGCCAAATCCAGTCTGAACATCTGGCTGACTGTGCGATGATCCATAATAATAATAATAACAACAACAACAACAACAAGCAGCGGCATGACAAAGTAGCAACAATGGTGCATTGGAAGATCTGCAAAAAATATCATTTGCCTGTAAGCAAAAACTGGTGGGATCATAAAATATAGAAAGTCATAGAAAATGATAAAATTAAACTGCTCTGGGACTTCAGAATTCAAACAGACAAGCACCTGCAACATAACACCCCAGACTTAACAATTGTCGATAAGAAAGACAAAAAAGTCTGGATAGTGGACGTGGCAGTGCCTGGAGACAGCAGAATAGAAGAGAAAGAACTGGAGAAGATAACAAAATACAAAGACCTACAAATAGAAATAGAAAGACTGTGGCAAAAGCAAGCAAGGGTAGTACCAATAGTCATAGGCTCCTTGGGTGCAATCCCAAAACAACTGGAGCACCACTTGAACACCATTGGCATTGACAAATTCGCTATTAGTCAATTGCAAAAGGCGGCCTTACTAGGAACTGCTTCCATCCTGCGACGATATCTGTAATACCATCAAACATCCACATCTGCCTATCCCAGGTCCTGGGTAAGGACTCGATAGGTAGACAAAATGCCAAATCCAGTCTGAACATCTGGCTGACTGTGCGATGATCAATAATAATAATAATAATCCCCCAGTGAGGCACTACCTTGACGTGGTTGTGGGGCTTGTGTACTGTGAGGAAGATGAGAGCTATGCCAGAGGTTCAACCATACTGGACAGGTCTCATCAGAGGAGTCAGACAAAGAGTGTCTCTCCCATAAAAAATATGGTGAGACGTAAATTTCAGAATGCCATACCGGCTCGGATGTCACCCGGGTTAACAAGGTCCGCACTAGATATCGGAGTTCCTGGATATCTGGTGAAAAATGGGTTACAGGACTCAGGACTGTTGGCTGAGCAACCAGGGCCAGCAGCTGCAGAACTACTGGAAGAAAAGATGTTTACCCGTCGCAGATACACAGTGATTGAAAACAAAGAAATAATAATAATAAAAAGTTGGAAGGGACGTTGGAGGTCATCTAGTCCAATCCCCTGCTCAGGCAGGAAACCCTATACCATTTCAGACAAATGGCTGTCTAGTCTCTTCTTAAAAACTTCCAGTGTTGGAACATTCACCGCTTCTGGAGGCAGGTTGTTCCACTGGTTAATTGTTCTAACTGTCAGGAAGTTTCTCCTTAGTTCTAGGTTGAATTGCTCCTTCGTTAGTTTCCATCTGTTGCTTCTTGTCCTGCTCATATGGTAGCCATATGGTGTACATAGCCCATTAGTTTCCTATAAATCAAGGTTGTATGCAGATAGTCCTCAACTTATGACTGGTTGCTTAATGACAATTCAGAGTTACGATGGACCACCAAAAGTTACTCATGAATGACCTGGTTCCAAAATTCAAACAGTCAATCCTTCCTGCATGGTCTCATGACCACATTTTGGCCGCTTTTATGGCCATTTGCAGCATCCCTCAGTCAGAGGGATCCTATTTTATGTTTTTGTCCAAAAAACTGGAGTTTACTTTTTCAGCAAAAACACCTCACAGTGAACAATGGGTTTGCTTAATGACCATGGCATTTCAAAATCATAAAATTGAGTCTGATCATATGATCACCCACTTTACGATTGTCATGACTTACGACTGTAATGGGCAGGCGCCAGTAAGGCCAAAAGCCAAGGACTATCCATAGTCACGTGCCTGCAATTTTCTTGGCTGTAGCATAGAAGTAGCTTGACATTGACCTCTTCCAATATGATTTTGATTTCTCAGTATGGCCACCCATCCAAAACAAACCTAGCCCAAACCTGCTTAGCTTCTGAACCTAGTCAAAAACCAGCTACCTGCTGCCACCTGCTGGTTAAGGAAAAAATATAGTGCGGAAAAAGGGTCCTATCAGGATGGATGAGTTCCAGTGTTTGATCAGCATTAGTAATCCAACATACAGGGAATGGAAACAATACAATTTAGGGAACACAATGCAGTATCTAGGCCCAGTGGTGGCAACTATGGCAATTGTAGGACCTGTAGACTTCAACTCCCAGGATTCCTGAGCCAGCATGGCTCAAGAATTCTGGGAGTTGAAGTCCACAGGTCCTAAAGTTCCCACAGTTGCCACCACTGGCTTGGGCAGAAATATTGAACTCCTGTAGTTACAAGGTACCTTTGGTCAGCTTCAAGAATGTCCATTTAACCTTTTCCATTGCAGAGAAATTACAGTATTCTGTACAGAATTCTGGGAGTTGAAATATACTGTATTCTGTACAGTATTCTGGGAGTTGAAGTCCACAAGTCTGAAAGTTGCCAAGGTTGGAGACCCCTGCTGTAAGAGACTGTGTCTGAGGAGAATAGCAGTTGGAACCTGCTTGCTCGACCGTTTGAATATAATTGGTGAATTAAGTATATCTCAAAGAGAGGTTTATTAAATTAGCCTAATACCTTAATACATGATCAATGACAATGCATTTACCTTTTTTTTTTCCTGGGGGTCTGAAGTGACTTTTCATTAGACGTTTGAATGACCTTAGGAATGAGCAGCTATTAATTTGAGCATCATTCGTAGCTCATGGAAGAAAAATGAGTACTTACCAGTCCATAGCTGGGTCAATGATTTAAGGGCAATCAGAAAGGCTTTGGCATCAGTCAGAGGAGATTGCACTTTATAAAGCCTATCAATAGGGATTGCTTGGCTTTTAAAACCACATGCAAATCACTGTTAGGTTGTCCTGGGGAAACGACTTTTGAAGGCTTTATCTCCTGACCTGTTTCGGGGCACATGTGAGGTGCTACTGGCTAACCATGGTTCTACAGATGGATAAAGCTACTCTGTGGTGAGATGAGTGGCTAATAAATTTAAGAAAGAATGAAAAAATGAAAGAATGAAAGGAAGGAAGGAAGGAAGGAAGGAAGGAAGGAAGGAAGGAAGGAAGGAAGGAGAGAGGGAGAGAGGGGAGGAGAGGAGGGAGGGGATGTGGATGGGGAGGGAGGGAGGAGAAAGAAGGAAGAAAAGGAAGGAAGGAGGGAGGGAGGGAGGGAGGGAGGGAGGGAGAGAGGGAAAGAGGGAGAGAGGGGAGGAGAGGAGAGGAGGGAGGGGGTGGGGATGGGGATGGGAGAGAGGGGAGGGGAGAGGAGGAAGGAAGGAAGGAAAGAGGGAGGGAGGGGAGGAGAGGAGGGAGGGGAGGGGTGGGGGAGGGGAGAGAGGGGAGGGGAGAGAGGGGAGGGGAGAGGAGGAAGGGAGGAAGGGAGGGAGGGAGCGAAGGAGGAAGGAAGGAAGGAGGGAAGGAAGGAAGGAAAGAGGGAGGGAGAGAGGGAGGAGAGGGGAGGAGAGGAGGGAGGGGAGAGAGGGGAGGGGAAAAGGGAGGGAGGGAGAGAGGGAGGGAGGGAGGGAGGAAGGAAGGATGGAAGGAAGGAAGGAAGGAAGGAAGGAAGGAAGGAAGGAAGGAAGGAAGGAAGGAAGGAAGGAAGGAAGGAGAGGTTCTTCATGCAGAAAAGAGCATGAAGTGTACAAGTAGTCGTGTATAACCTTTCTTACCACCATTGTTAAGTGAATCCCTGCAGTTGTTAAGTTACTAACACAATTGTTAAACGAATCTGGCTTCCCCATTGACTTTGCTTCTCAGAAGGTCACAAAAAGTGATCACATGAGCCAGGATACTGCAGCCGTCATAAACAGGAGTCAGTTGCCAAGCGTCTGAATTTAGATCACATGACCCTGGGGATGCTGCCATGCTTTTAAATGTGAAAGCGCCATTGTAACTTTGAATAGTCACCAAATGAACTGTTCTAAAGGGTGGACAACCTGCATTTCTGTGGCAAATTCTCTGCCACATCTTGTTGTAGAATGCAATAATTACCAACAGCAGAGATTGCAAGCTCCTCACCCCAAAAGTGAGTATATCAAACTAAAGCTTTACTACTATATTAGATTTATTTTATCTATATTTATATTTTGTATTTCTTAACTGCCTAGCTCTCTCAGACAGGAGCTCTGGGGAGTGTACGATATAATCAGACTAACAGAGTTGAAAGGGACCTTGGAGGTCATCTAGTCCAACCCCCTGCTTGGGCAGGAGGCCCTATTCCATTTCAGATAAATGGCTGTCCAATCTCTTCTTAAAAACCTCCAGTGATGGAGCACTTTATGTATTAATAAAATTAACATTAAAATCAGAATTATATTAAGATTTAAAATTATAAAAAAAATAACATTCATATGGCTGAGTAGGAATTCATTTATATCCTGCCACTTGTTTATCACTCGGTGCTATCATTTATGTGGTTGTTTAGAACGTCCATTTTTCAAATGCACTGAGGTAAAATTCATGTAACACCTGCCTTGCTTAGCAATGGAAATTTGGGGCTGTGTTGTGATCATAAGTAGAGCACTGTTCATATATTATGCAGGCAGTCCTCACCTTACGACCACAACTGAACCCAAAATTTATGCTGCTAAGTGAGAAATTTGTGAAGTGAGTTTTGCCCTATTTTACGACTTTTCTTGCCACAATTGCTAAGTGAATCACTGCAGTTGTTAAATTAGTAACCCGGTTGTTAAGTGAATCTGGCTTCCCCATTGATTTTGCTTGTGAGGAAGTCGCAAAAGGGGATCACGTGACCCGGGGACACTGCAACCGTCATAAATATGCGTCAGTTGTCAAGCATCAGAATGTAAATCACGTGACTTATGGGGATGCCGCCATGCTTGTAAATGAGAAAAATGGTCATAGGTCACTTTTCCCGGTGCCATTGCAACATGGAACGGTCGCTAAATGATGCAATCCAGATGTTACACTTTTATTCCTTTGCTTCTCTGGCCCAGCAAGACCATCGTAGTTGCTCTGGGTGACCGAAAGAGGCCAGAAATCAGAAGCGAAGCAGTTAAATTTAAAAAAAGAGAGGCCTGTTTACTAAAGTTGATATGCTCGGCTTTCTATCGCTCCCTCTCTCCATCTTTGTAAAACCACAGCGAATTGATGGAATGGCCCGGACTTGATCTTCAGGGCAATATGTCTGATGGCACTGCTGGATTGATAAATTGATTCAAAACTATTACCATGGTGAAAAAGCAATAAGGTCATAAAAATTGCATCAGCTGGCTAAGTAAATCCTGGCATTTCATGACAAGTAATGCCGAAGAATCGCAAGAGGAGCCGGGCATGAGGCTGAATGAGTGAGCGAGAAATGACTTTGAAGAGCTCATCTTTGTCAATCTATTCTTCCTGCCAGCGATTCATGCCTTCGCATAGTGCCACTTCATTATGGGGAAATAACTGTACACTTCTAGCATATTCCTGCCCGTCCCCGGCGGCCCCTGGAGGACCCTTAGCCGCTTAATACCTCATCATGGGCTCCATTGAACACTTTAATCTGCACTTGTGTGATCAATAGAATACTGGTGTAAATTAAAAGGGCCATTTCGTGTAATCAAGACGGTTAATGCTCATTTTGAAAACCATTATTTGTGGAAGGCGTTTAGGGAGGAAATTACCACCCGCCGGCCGAAACCGATGCACTCGGCGCTGATTTGAAAAAGAAGCCCCCTCCTCTTTCCTTAGGCTCTTCCCGGCCACCCGGACCCCCTTTTTCATTTCTGTGGTTTTTATATACGGGTGTGGGGTGGAATGGTCATTAGACATTATAGAGGAGGAGGGGGGGAGGACCGGGGAAGGGAAGGTGCTGGGAAGGCCTGAAGGAATAGATCTCACTCTTTGCCTGCACAACCAGCCTTCGTGCCGGGAAGAAAATGAAATTTCCCACTGTTCTATTTCGGTGGCAAATTCAATTACTGTGGGGACTTGTTCAAAGGGGTATAACTTCCAAGAGGCAGAAATTGAAAATCTGGCAGCTAATGAAATAGCAAATGACTAGTAAGTTCAGACAAGGGCCGTCCGTCAGAGCAAATGACTACAGAAAAATAGCCCTCCTCCTTGGGCATCAAACCTAGTTTCTTTCTCTCTCGCCCACCACCCCTGCGCCCCTCCCCGCTTGCAGTTGACCATGGTTTAGGCCAGATGTTCCCTCCTTCATTCTTTGTTTTACCCTGGCATAATCACCAGCCGGTTCAAGTTCTATTTACTGGTTTGATTTGTACAGGGTACAAGTGAGATATCATGTTCTATATTCCATGTGCCGATCACGTCCCGATGTGCTTAGCCCATTAGCTTCTTCACTGCAAGCCCAGGTAGTCCTTGACCGTTGGAAGTTACAACAGCGCTGAAAAAAAATTACCTATAAACGTTTTTCACACTTATGACTGTCAGAGCATCTCCATGGTGAAGTGGTCACAATTCGAATGCCAGGCAACTGGCATGGATTTATGACGGTTGCCATGTCCGGGGTCATGTAATCGCCTTTTGTGACCTTCTGACAAGCAAAGTCAATGGAGAAGCCAAATTCACACAACAACTGTGTTACTATCTTAAAAACTGCAGTGATTCACTTAGTAACTGTGGCAAGCAATGTTACAAAATGGGACAAAACTGACTGAACAGCTGTCTTGCTCTTAGGCTCTTCTGGGTTTTGACAAAATTATACTCATAGCAAACTATTGGTTCACTTGACAAACATGGTGTTTATTTTACGATTACCGCTTAAAGGGCACCTCAAAAAACTTCTAAAATTGGATCAGTCACATGACCTACCTGTTTTACCATCAGTGGTCTACAGGCTCCATTATGGTTATAACTCAAGGATTATCTGTATTTTCTTCTCTCCTCTCCTCTCCTATCCTATCCTCTTCCCTTCCCCCCTTCCCCCCTCCCCTTTTCCTCTTCTCTTCTCTTTTCCTCTCCTCTCCTCCCCCTCCTCTCGCCTCCCCTCCCTTCCCTCCGCTCTTCTCCTCTCCTCTCCCCTCCTCTCCTCTCTTCTCTTTTCCTCCCCCCTCCTCTCCTCTCCTCCCCCCTCCTTCCCCTCCCCTCCCTTCCTTCCTCTCCTCTCCTCTCCTCTCCTCTCTTCTCTTTTCCTCTCCCCTCCTCTCCTCCCCTCTCCTCCCCCTCCTCTCCCCTCCTCTCCTCTCCCCTCCCCTTCTCTCCTCCCCTCCCCTCCCTCCCCTCCTCTCCCCTCCTCTCCCCTTCCTTCCCCTCCTCTCTCCTCCCCTCCCCTCCCCTCCTCTTCTCTCCTCTCCTCTCCCCTCCCCTCCCCTCCCTTCCCCTCCTTTCTCCTCTCCCCTCCTCTCCTCTTCTTCCCTCCCCTCTCCTCTCCCCTCCTCCCCTCCCTCCTCTCCTCTCCTCCCTATTCTCCCTCCTCCTCCCCTCCCCCCTCCTCCCCTTCCCTTCCTTCCCTTCCCCTTCTCTTCTCTCCTCTCCTCCCCTCTCCTCCCGTCTCCTCTTCCCTCCCCTCCCCTACTCTTTTGTAAGGAGTATTTTGAGAACATTGGAATGTGTGTATTTCAGCTGCCCTTAAAATGGATTTGGAAGCTTCAGCTAGTATAAAACGCAACTGCTTCCCTCGTAAAGCTTCTTTTCATTGATCATCTTGATTGCCTGTCATAAATCCCGTTTACATTTTTATTTGAATTTGTTTTCCCCACAATATTCAAAGCATTCTTACTGATTAAGATGTTTTCAAAATTAGTTACACAATTATGTCTTTTTTTCTCATACAAGCCATCACATTTTTACATTTCTCATATCCTAAAGAAAAATAAGAGGAAAAAGGGGGGGGGAGACAAAACAGAGAAAACATTTCTTTTATATAAACCACCCCAACATTTTTATATTTCTCACGTCAAAAAACCAAACACAAAAGAAAAAAAAAAGAAGGCATACTATATTACTTGAAGGGTTCATCCCTCTTTAACTAATCTTCATTTATACTCAAAATCTTTCTATTTCTTTAACCATATTCAAGCAGGTATTTTGGACTTTTTGTTCCCTTTTTGGCTTGTGATTGTCTCTTTTGCATAGTATGTAGATATTGTTTACGTCTTTGTGTCTATTGATAGCTAATTTGTCAAAGTGCCAGTCTTCTAGAAATTCCCTAGCATTTTTGGACTTGGCTTGGTCTGGGATGTTTTCCCAGTTAAAACTATGATTAAGTCTCCCCATATGTTGTGAAATTAAAGTTTTCATCCTGTTTACTGAGTTACATCGCTAGGATATTCTTGGTTTTAAGTTGCTACAGCATTGTCTGTTTTCCAACATTTTCAGGATCAGGATTTAAATATCAGAATAAATGTCACCAAAATGTCAACTCTGCTTGAAAATAGAGCATGGGGCTTATAAACTGCAGCGGCTAGGACAGTTTTAATCCAACAGCTCATGTCAACAAGCTAAGTCCTGCTTGTCATTCATACACTTGACTGACAGGCTTGCTTCATCAAACTATTACACTGTAGTTGCAAAGTAATGAGTACTGCCATCTGGGGGGGTGGGGAAGGGAGTCTCACCACTGTCAGTTTGGCAATGTCAGCCGTTTCATTGTTACCTATCATAATCACAGCAATTGTAACACAGCGACAGGCAGAGAGATTGGGAGAGGAACAAGAAAATGAAGGCTTTATCTCCAGTAACAACACAACTTCACTTAACCTTAACAGACCAGGCCCTGCTTTCATTTCTTCCTGCCACTTGGATGTGATTATGGTGTCAGAACAGCTTCTCATTTGCAGAGTATGACAATTTCCTTGCATCTGGAAAGACACTGCCACAAGTCAATAGACTATAAATTGCCCTTTGAAATGGGATCACCATAAGTAAGGCTCTCCTGTCCTCTTCTGGAGGTTTTCCCTCTCTCTGTTTCTCTGTCTCTCCCTCTCTCTCCCCCTCCCTCTCTCCCTCTCTCCCTCTCCCTCTCCCTCCCTCCTCTCCCTCTCTCCCTCCCTCCCTCCCTCCCTCTCCCCCTCTCTCTTCCCCTCCCTCTCTCCCTCTCCCCCTCCCTCCCTCCCTCTCCCTCTCCCTCCCTCTCTCCCTCCCTCTCCCTCTCTCCCTCTCCCTCCCTCCCTCTCCCTCCCTCCCTTTCCCTCTCTCCCTCTCTCTCTACCTCTCCCTCTCCCTCCCTCCCTCTCTCTCTCTCTCTCTCTCTCTGTGTTCTCCTTCTCCCCTTTCTTTCTATAATTTGTACTGTATATTTGGGCATTTCATTAACTGAGTCTAGGCTTGTAACAGCTATAGCTGAAACCATCTATCTGAATATTGTTAAGCTACAATATTGCACAGATGATGGAAAAAGTCACGGGCATTTCCTGGGATTTTTTTTCTTTTTGTAGACCCCATTTTTTTCTTCATAACTAAAGATAAGAAGATGCTGCACTCATTAGTTCTTAACAATAGCTAACGGTTTGGAGAGAGGTTGACTTTGTTTTACCAAGAGATTTCACTTGGAACTGACTTTGTAGCCAGAATGTCTACCTACAAGACACTTCAGTGTATGAGGTGCTTTCTACATAGTATATAATGGAAGTCATATCAATAGATGGCATTAAGGCAGTGACAACTATTTCAATCTCAATTGCATGCACCAATGCACTAATTCTAAGATACCACAAAGCAACATGAAGATGACCATTGTGGCAAGTCAGCCCCCCAGAGAAATATTAAAAGGGCAGAAAAATATATTTCCTCAAAGGATCTTAAAGAGGCAGAAAAGCATGCCCAGTTTTCTTAATAGCCCCAAGTCTCCCTCCCCCAAGCAGAAACCAGCTCTGTAGAAATGCGGATGTAAATAATCCAGGAAGGTTGGAGGCCCCCAGCTAGAAGATTAGGAAGACAAAGACACCTAAAATTTACATACCCCACCCAAACCCTAAAACAGGACATAATAGGATTAACCCACAGATGCCAAAGGGCACACCCAGACTCAGGTCAGAATACATGACACAGGAAATACAAAGCCTCAAACAGGAACAGAAATAATTCCAAACAAAAGCCCCAGAGGGTATAAAAACCCACTCCCTACATGTGCTCTTTTCTTCCAGAGCCATCTTTCTGTCTGGTTCTCCTCTTCAATAAACTGTAATGTTCTTTCTAAAGCACAAAAAAGGTAGTACAGTATGTCAGGATCTGAATGGAATGCAAAGTTAGGATGAAAGTCCTGTAACTAAAAAGTTCAATAAATAATATTAGCATAGCAGGAAGGATGAATGATTTACATAGATATTTCAATAAAGTCAATTCAAAGGAGACTTTACTTGTATCAAAGAGTGGAAGGTTTTTAGCGCCTCCCTCTCAAGTAGAGTAATTAATACATGAACTAGGTTGGCTGTTCTTTCCTTCTCCCTCTTTCCTTTTTAACTCAAGAACATCATCATCCAAAGATATTAAGGCACAGCTAAATGCCCATGGGAGGAATATGTTTTTTTTAAAGTGTAATTTTAGGCTTGGCTAGTTTCTGCCTGCTATTTATTAATAGTAAAAGGTCACATTGGTTTTTACTCCGGGAAGTGTTAAAGAGGAGACTTGAACAGACCAGCTCTTTAAATAAAATTGAGATGGCCGTCAAACCAGCCCTCCACTTGGCGTTGTGATTTTTCCCACAGTGAAGTTTTACTGCGGGGTAAAGGAATATAAAAGTTATTCGTTTGTTTGTAAAAATTTCTCTACGGCCTAAAGCCAAGTGGCTTTTAGGAAAGGAAGACTGGAGAACTATAGGTAGTCTTCACTTAAAGATCCGAATTGGGACTGGAATTTCGGTTGCTAAGTGATGGGATCCCAAAGGTGCTTTTTCAACAGGCAACTGGACTTTGTCTTTCCTTGAAGTCGTTTTTGTTTCTCATCCAAGAAGCTTCTTCAGTTCTGAGTCGGAGCTGAGTTAGAACTGGAGAAGCTTCTTGGATGAGAAGCAAAACGTCTTCAAGGAAAAATGAAGTTCAGTTGCCTTTTGAAAAAATATCTTTGGGACAACTGTGACTGGATGACTGGGAATCTCCATAGACCAGGGGTCGGCAACCTTAAACACTCAAAGAGCCACTTGGACCCGTTTCCCACCAAAAAGAAAACACTGGGAGCTGCAAAACTTGCGCGTGCATGCATGCACGCCAGAGGAAGGGGCTTGATTGAAGAGTTTAATTAAAAAGAAATAGAGGCTGCTGTGCACGAGTTCTCTCTCTCTCTCTCTCTCTCTCTCTCCTTCCCTCCCGTCTTTCTCTTCCCCCCATCTCTCCCACTCTCTCCGATTTTCTGCTCACCTGGCCCGCTGGCCTGACACTGTTCTCCGACAAGCTGACACACATTCTTATTGGGCTGGCTTTCTCCTGCCCTTGGTCTACCAGTCCTCTTCCTTCACTCAGTGTGTGTGTGTGTGAGAGAGAGAGTGTGTGTGTGTGTGTGTGTTTGTGTATGAGAGAGAGAGAGAAATGCTGCTTTCTGCTACTTTCTGCGGAGACGCAGCAAAGGCAGGAGCCCCGCCCAATAAGCTTGTCAGCTTGTCGGAGAACAGCATGAGGCCACTCTCTTTTTTATACACACACAGAGAGGGGGGGAAGCGCAATGCCTCTCTCTGTCTCTCTCTGCAAATGGCGGAGGAGGACTGGGAGCTGCAGGAGAAGGCTCAAAGAGCCACATGTGGCTCCAGAGCCGCGGGTTGCTGACCCATGCCATAGACATTAAGTGACAGGATACCACGTGACCGCATCGCTTAGCAATGGCAGGCTCAGTAGTCCCTGTTGTGATCATTAAGCCAGGACTTCACACTTCTGCTTTGTTGTGCTGGCCTCCAGTTCAATTTGCCACACCTACCTCTTCTCTGATTGTTTCCTAGGCAGCATCTTTTCCCTTCTTCCTCAAGATCATTGCCACGTCCCACATCCCATTCTCACTATTGAACTGCCTCTGTAGTTTTTGACCGTGAGAGATGTAATATCCAGTTTGGTCCCTGTGTGTCATACAAATTCAACATAATCACCTCCAGGAATGCAGTTGCCCCCCAAAATATGGAGCCACCTGAGCAGAATCAAGACAGGCCATGCCAGAACTAAGGCAAAGCTCTTGAAGTGGGGAATGGCTGAGAGTCCACAATGCGACTGTGGTGCACTGGAAGAAACTATAACACAACTAATGGGGTTAAATAACACAATATAGGGGCATCTAATTGTACAGCCCTCGACAACTTTTTCTAAAAGGTAACAGCCATTTCTGACAAGCTTCTGCCTCAATGATTTAGCTCAATAACTATTTATTTATTTAGCGTATGGCATCTACAGAGGTCTTGCAATCACTGATATACAAATTTAATGTAAATAAGGCATCAGAACACACACACACACACACGCACACATCGACAATACAACTTAGGAGATAATATATTTAATTAACATAAAATCATAATAAAATCACCATAATATGGAGCCATAGAATTGCAATGGGATAGATGTTATAATTTGATATCTAAGGAAGCTTTAACTCAGGGGTCTTCAAACATGGCCCTTTTATGACTTGCGGATTTCAACTCCCAGAATTCCTTGCCGGCCATTTTGAGTAAAAGGTTAAACAATAGCAGTAGAATGGAATTGTGTCTCTTACAACTAATGCTTGCCTTTAGCCTTGCATCAGATAAAAATAATACAGGTAGTCCTTGACTTATGACTACAACTTAGTCCAAAGTTTCTATGGCTAAGCAAGACAGTTAAGTGAGTTTTGCCCCATTTGACGACCTTACTTCCCACAGTTGTTAAGTGAATTACTGCAGTTGTTGGTTAAGTGAATCTATCTTCCCCATTAACTATGCTTGTCAGAAAGTCGAAAAAGGTGATCACATGACCCCAGGACACTGCAACCATCATAAATACATGTCAGTTGCCAAGCTTCTGAATTTAGAATAGAATAGACTAGAATAGAGCTGGAAGGGACCTTGGAGGTCTTCTAGTCCAGCCCCCTGCTCAAGCAGGAGAACCTATACTGTCTCAGACATGTGAATGTCCAGTCTCTTCTTAAAGATCTCCAGTGATGGAGCACTCATGATTTCTGGCTGTTCCACTAGTTAATTGTCCTCACTGTCAGGAAGTTTCTCCTTGGTTCCAGGTTGCTTCTCTCTTTGATCAGTTTCTAACCATTGTTTCTCATCCTTCCTTCCTCTGCTTTGGTGAACAATGTGACACTCTCTTTCTTGTGGCAGCCCCTCAGATACTGGAATACTGCTATCATGTCTCCCCTATTTCTTCTTTTCTTTAGACTAGCCAAACCCAAGTCCTGCAGCCGTTCTTCGTATGTTTTAGTCTCCAGGCCTTTGATCATCTTAGTTTGGATCACATGTCCATGGGGATGCTGTAATAATTATAAGTGTAAAAAAATGGTCATAAGACACCTTTTCCAGTGCCATTATAATTCTGAATGATCACTAAATGTAAACCCTTGTAAGGCAAGGAGTACCTGTAACCAGTGAGGAACAACAGCTAAATTCAAGTCAGTCACAGTTCCCTGGTGTTACTATGAACCACACATATGCTAATTTGATCTCCTCAAACTGATTTGCATAGCCTAATGTAACTAATAATACTGTTTTAAGATTTTCATCAGTTATGAACTAATTGCTGGTATTGACAGATGCTAAACATTTTTCATCAAAAGATACTGAATTCAAAATATGCTTGTGCCATTGCTGAACAGTTGACTCCATGCTTTATTTGCAGCTTCTTAAAGTTAATGTTCTCCAGATGTGTTGGGACTGGATGGATGTCGTTTCATGAATAAAAGACTTTTCTGGACACCTTCAGTCCTGTGGAATCTTTTTTAAAAAAATTATTAGTGAAAAAAACAACAACCAGAAGATACAACACAAAATACGTGCTAATATAACTAGGGAAGAATATATAAAATAGTAATTAAGTAAGTGACATTTGAAGAAACTAAAGTGCATCCATAAAGTGTTAATATTGAACTAGCTCAATTTTTTAAAAATCTACCCATGTAGACCATGTATTGCACCATCTACTCAGTTTTAATACAATATTTTATTTAGCACCATTGATGCTACCTAGTTTGGGTAATGAAATGTCTGCAAAAAATCAACCAAGCTCAGAGAGCATCTAGGATAGGATAGGATAGAATAGGATAGGATAGGATAGGATAGGATAGGAAAGGGTAGGGTAGGGTAGGGTAGGGTAGGGTAGGGTAGGGTAGGAGAATAGAATGGAGTAAAGTGGTCTGGAGTAGAGTAGAGTAGAGAGCAGAGTAGAGTAGAGTATAGAGCAGAGCAGAGTAGAGTAGGGTAGGGTAGGGTAGGGTAGGAGAATAGAATGGAGTGGAGTGGAGTAGAGTATATAGAGTAGAGTAGAGTAGGGTAGGGTAGGGTAGGGTAGGGTAGGAAAATGGAATGGAGTAGAGTAGAATAGAGTAGAGTAGAGTAGGGTAGAGTAGGGTAGGGTCGGGTAGGATAGGGCAGGGAAGGGCAGGGCACAAGAATAGAATGGAGTGGAATGGAATGGAATGGAATCATAGGGCTGGAAGGAACCTTGGAAATCTTCTAGTCCAATCCTTTGCCCATGGCAGGAGACCTCATGTCATCCCGGAGAGTGCCAGGGGATGCTAGAAAAAGGCTGAGAACTAAATCAAAGAAATCCTTCAAAATTTCCGCAGGTCAACTCTTCTTTTGTTTCCTCCATCATTTCTCTTCATACCCGGATGTAGGGCAGACCAAGAAGGCCACCCTTTCCTTATTAATGAGGCCTCATTGGGGTTTTGCTATCATTAGGGCACTGAGAAGGGTGCATTTACGGCAATTCCAGCACTTAATAGAAAAAGGTCAGGGTGGGTCATATTCAATTTCCACATGGCCGAGGGAGGGAAACGGGAAGCCATTCATTTGCACAAATTTGAATAATTCGTTCTCTTCCTGGGCTTATGGTGCAGATCATTTTTACCTAAGCTGGTCTCTATAAGGCTTTTGCAATTCTGAGAGCTCCTTTGGAAAGCTCTGTTGAGGCTGAGAGGGCCTAAGATTCCAGGTGTGGACAGGTGTTGTCTGTCCCCTCCCCCCCTCACCTTAGCTCTGCTCCTTCCTCCACCTTTTTCCTCTTCCCAGGGAATAGCCCCCGCCTCTAGCGAGCTCTTAAACTTATCATAAATGTATCAAGATTGCTGTGGGCCATGAAACAGCTGTAGACAATTAATCTTTCCACAATTCTCCAGCATCAGAATTGGTCTCCCTGCAAAGTAACATCTGCCGCGCCGAAGCGATTATTCACGGGCAACGGGTGACACCATAGTTTTATGCATAGAGGCATCAGTGGCAATGAAGCAAAATTTATAGTTTTCCCTGGTTCAGTAAGAATAACATTTCAGCTATATTAAAACATCATCCATCAGTATTGTCCCAAAGCATAGGGTCTCATCTCATCTGGAGAAATTAAAAAGTATTCCTTATCATGCTAAATTGTGAAAGTCTGCAGTGACATTGCTTTTTGAATGTTTGTGTGTGTGAAGATGTCGGTGCACATGCATTCTTCCTCTCTCTCTCTCTCTCTCTCTCTCTCTCTCTCTCTCTCTCTCTCTCTCTCTCTGTGTGTGTGTGTGTGTGTGTGTGTATGTGTGTGTGCGCTCAAAAAGGATGAAACAAAGGTTATGCGGTGCAGCCAAGCTGAGGATTAAATGTTCTACCCAATAGTAATGATATTGGGTGGCATCTTATTTATTCATAACCCTTGAATGCTTAATCAAAACTCTTTGAATCAAATATGGCAGCTAAAGAGGAAAAGTTATTTCACCGAGATAAGGCAATTCTTTGGATTGAAAGAACCATAGGAAAGGGGGGGGGGAATCACAGTTCATGCACAAGAGAAGTCATGAATGACTTTAGATTACAAAATGCAGCAAGAAAACACAATGTCTAAAGATTGGAACTGGCTTTCTAAGGAAGTATTCCAAATTTCTGTTAAAATATTTATTGTTCAGATAAAAGAAGTTTTAGCAAGAAGAAAAAAAACCAACTAAAACCTTTTTTTAAAAAAATATGTTTATTTTTATCAAAAGAAAAGGTGGTTTATAATATTTTTAGGTAATAAAATTATTATAATGATTAGTGATTTTTCCCTGTACTCTGCTACATAGTAGGTGGGTGTGTATGCACAAATGTATGCACACTTAAGCAACCACATATAGATTTCTGTGCAAGAACAAGTGGATACATTTTATCTGTGTTGACTGAAAAAACTAATTATGAATCCTCAGATCTGATTATCAAGCATAATTGCTGTAAGTTTAAACAGAGAAGAGCAACAAAGATGATTAGGGGACTGGAGGCTAAAACATATAAGGAACAGTTGCTAGAATTGGATATGTCTAGTTTAACAAAGAGAAGGACAAGGGGGGACATGATAGCAGTATTCCAATGTGTCAGGGGCTGCCACAAAGAAGAGGGTTTCAAGGTATTTTCCAAAGCACCTGAAGGCAGGACAAGAAGCAACAGGTGGAAACTAATCAAGGAGAGAAGCAACCTAGAACTAAGAAGAAACTTCCTGACAGTGAGAACAATTAATCAGTGGAACAGCCTGCCTCCAGAAGCAGTAAATGCTCCAACACTGGAAGTTTTTAAGAAGAGACTGGACAGCCATTTGTCCGAAATGGTGTAGGGTTTCCTGCCTGAGTAGGGGTTGGACTAGATGACCTCCAAGATCCCTTCCAACTTTACTACTATTACTATTACTAAATGGAGCTGTATTTGTTCTACACTTGTAGAAGCCATTTTTCATTGTGATTTGAAATATTGGTCCAGAATTTAGAATGGCAGATTTAAAAAAAAAAAAACAAGCATCAATTGTTGTCAAAGCTTCTTATATCTCATTTTTAAATATCCATGTTTTGGAGTTTGATGTGGCCTATACATTTTATTGTATTACATAATTCAACATTGTTCATATCCAAGGTTTGTAAAAGGTAAAGGTAATGGAGTCCCTGTGGATTTTACTCTGCTAGTCGTTGCCAACTATAGGGGATGATGTTCATCTTCGTTTCAAGGCCATTGAGCCAACGCTATCTGAAGACATTTATGCAGTCATGTGGCCAGCATAATGTCATGGAGCACTGCTACCTTCCCACCAAAGTGGTACCTATTTATCTACTCGCATTTGCATGCTTTCGAACTGCTAGGTTAGTTGAAGCTGGGGTGAGGACAGGAGCTCACTCCATCACAAGGCGCTTGGGACTCGAACCTGTATCCATTATATATTCATGCAACTATGCCAGTGTTTCATTCATCAGGCTAGATTTCGTAATAGGTTAGACCAGGGGTAGGCAGCCTTGGCTCTTTTATGACTCGTGGACTTCAACTCCCAGAATTCCTGAGCCAGCCATGCTGAGGTGAAAGGGAGTGTTTCCAAGCTGAGCCATGTTGGCTCAGGAATTCTGGGAATTGAAGTCCACAAGTAATAAAAGAGCCAAGCTTGCCTACCTCTGGGTTAGACCAAGCAAGAATATTTGCACCACTGATTTACTAAAAAAAAAAAAATTCATGCCACAAAAGTGAAAGCAATTAATATTTTTTCTTGGATAATTCGATGTCATGCATATTATTGAAATCATCATTTCAAATGGAGAAAGTTAGCATTTAGACCTATGCCATAAAGAACTTCTTTATTAGAAAAGATAAAGTATTACTGTACAAGCAATATAAAAAGCAAGAACAAAACTGACGTAAAGTTGCAATCATGCTAAAGATGAGAGATATTTATTTTGCAGTTATGTCTAAATACTGTATAACTGGACAAAGTTCTTTTCAAATGATCTTTAACAAAACTGGGGACAACCCACCCAGTTTTGAAGGATCAAAAAAAAAATTATGTCATCAGCATTTTATGCCTGCTGGCCAACCTCTTCCATGTTGATTTCTAGGTTAATTAAATCAGTAGGATCCGTTGATGGTTCCATAGGAATGGGGTGGTTGCCTAACATGGTGAAATGAGAAAATTCAGCATAAGTCAGCAGTTCATATTCCTGATTTCTCTTTCTGACCATCATAGGGTATCTGCAGGCTCCGTGCTAGTTAATTTCAGAAAGGCATTCAGAAAAGAGCCCTAGCTAGTGTTCAAGCAATGTTATATTCATAAATGTTGAGTTGGCATCAAGTATCGTCCATACATACAGGTATGCAGTGGTGGGATTCAAATATGTGAACAACCGGTTCTCTGTGTGGATGCCGCTTCCGGAAGTCCATTCTAGGCCTGGGCAACAAAAAATTAGCTACCAGTTCTGCTGAACTGGAGTGAACTGGCTGAATCCCACCACTGAATGTATGTAATGGAATTTCCCTTTCTGCCCATCCTCCTTCTCTACATGCTACACCCAAACAAGGATTCCTTCTTGAGCAGAGGGTTTGAATAGAAGATCTCCAAGGTCCCTTTCAACTCTGTTACCCTGTTCTGTCTACCATCTTAAAGACTAGAAATCTTCAAAGGTTTCCTCAACCTTCTAGTCCTGGAGCGCCCCAATGACCTGGAAAGAGAAGAAAGAATCCATTTGCTGATGGATTCTGTTCCACTGATGTCCCACCTCGTTAGATACAACCTATTATCTTATTTCTAGGAATATATACAGGCAGTCCTTGACTTACAACCATAACTGAGTCCCAAATTTATCTTATTAAGTAAGGTTAAGTCAGTTTTGCCCCATTTTATGACCTTTATTGCCATTGTTGTTAAGTGAATCACTGCAGTTCTTAAGTTAGTAACACGGTTGTTAAGTGAATCTAGCTTCCCCGTTGACTTTGCTTGCCAGAAGTTCGCAAAAAGGGATCACGTGACTGCAAATCATTGCGACCATCATAGATACATGCCAGTTGCCAAACATCCAAATTTTGATCACGTGTCCATGAAAATACTGCAACAGTCATATGAAAAATGGTAATGTGACTTTTTCCAATGCTGTTATAACCTTCGCTACACGAATGGTTGTAAGTCAAGGGCTGGCTGTATAGCTAAGAAATAGATGGGTGAAACTGCAGGCGCAGTGGACCTCTAGATCTGTTTTAGCATTTAAAAAAGCAAAGCAAAAATTACTAAGGACTTAACACTTCCAGTGTTTTTTTTCCCGGGACTGTGAAGTCAAGAGTTATGGTGCTAAAGTTTAATCAATTCTATAAAATGTTACTTAGAAAGTGACCTGGGTGCTATGTCTGAAGTACATCTCCCACATTAAAAGAACACTTTTCTTCCAGCTTGGCCAATATTATTGAAAAAAGGACTGGAGGAGTTACTGGAGGACGTAGTGTCTAGAATGAGGATGAGAGGAAAAAAAAGTAGCCAGAAAGAAATGGTATGGCGAAATAGAATAGAGTGGGAGAAATACAATTTGGCTTCAATCTATCACAGTTTTTGTCAACCTTGGCAACTTGTAGATGCGTGGACTACAACTCATGGAATTCCCCAGACAGTACAGCTGGGAATTGAAGTCCACACATCTACAAGGTTGCCAAGGTTGAGAAACACTGATTAATCAAAAAATTTTTAGTAGTCTAGATAATTATGTATTTATTATGCACATTTATATGGCTGTCCATCTTGCAACCAACTCTATGCAAGCAAGCCTGAAACTATACAGTAAGAACAATAAAGACTCCAGATTAAAAAACTTCTCAAGCAAGCAAACCAAACACAGACTGGGATCCATTAACAAGCTATCTTTCTTTTCTGGTTGTGGGAGTATTTCTGGTTGTGGGAGTGGAGCACTGGAAATAGACAATCAATAGGGAAATAATACCTTAACTAAGGAACTACAAAAGAGTAAACCATGACCCCACCAACAGTGGAAGGACAAGCTACTGTATATACACAGAGAGCAAAGCCCATTGATGACATTGCTAGTAAGGTAAAGAAACATCTGATTAGATAAGATAATCTTTATTGTCATTTTTTTCCTGTGGGCACAATGGCACACATTAAAAAAAACAAAATGTAGTTGCTTCCTCTCAAAGTGTACACATACATAACACACATTTAAAACATACTATACATATGTATAGACCTACACAAATATAAGTAACATATAAATATTAATCATTGTCCATTTTGAATACATAAGGGAAGGAGGAAGTTTTACCAATTGCGCTGACCACAGGGTGTAATTGAACAAGTCAGGATGGTGTCCATGAGGAGACAATTGAAGAGCCTCCTGTTTCTCTAGGGCTGTGACTAATCCAATTGGAATTAAGTTTTAGAGCAGTGGTGTCCAACCTTGGCAATTGGAATTCAAGCTGGCTGGGGAATTCTGGGAGTTGAAGTCCACAAGTCTTAAAGCTGTCAAGGCTGGAAGCCTCTGCTTTAGAGTGTATCAGTAGGTATTTGCTATTCTCAATCCCTAATTTTAATTCAGGAAAGATAGTGGAGACCGAACAGGCATTGGCTAGGCCAGGGTTAGGCAACCTTGGCTCTTTTATGATTGGTGGACTTCAACTCCCAGAATTCCTGAGCCAGCATGGCTCAGCTTAGAAACTCTCCCTTTCCCCTCAGCATGGCTGGCTCAGGAATTCTGGGAGTTGAAGTCACGAGTCATAAAGCGGCCTAGGCCTAGGCCAGAGATAGGTAATCTTGGCTTTTTTATGATTCGTGGACTTCAACTCCCAGAATTCCTGAGCCAGCATGGCTTAGCTTGGAAACCTCTCCCTTTCCCCTCAGCATGGCTGGTTCAGGAATTCTGGGAGTTGAAGTCCACGAGTCATAAAAGAGCCAAGGTTGCCTCCCCTGGGCTAGGTTAAAAAAAAGCTGAAATCTGCACCTCGAGCAGAGGCAGGCAATTGTTCTCACTGCTAAACTGATCTGACATTTTGAGAAGTTGTGGGTACATTCATGAAGTAGTTGGGTCTTTTCAAAAGATAGGCAGTATGGGGCTTGCCAGCCAGTCACAAAGGTCCCATCTCCAAACCCCACTCCCATCCATTCTGAGTGCTCTCTGTCACCCAAATCGTCCTTTGCTTTCTCTGGGACATGTTTCTAAGCAAAAAATTGCCTTCCGTTTTATTTCCCAAACTCACATGGGATTAAGAGGTAACCCGTTCAGTAGTAAAGATCAGGTTAGAGTTGATAGCTTGGGTTTTCAACAGCCTATTTTAGTTTTTTCCCAACTGTCTATGGAGCTTCTCAGTCATCAAGGTCATGGTTGTCTCAAAGGTGCTTTTTCAAGAGGTCACTGGACTTTGTGGTCTGTAGTCTGCCATTTTTCTGGAAATCTGTTCATACTCCTGCACCATTCGAAGGGTGTTCATCCCAAAATGCATAGCTAAATGTCTATAGAGATTCTCAGTCATCCAGGTCATGGTTGTCCCAAAGGCTCTTTTTCAAGAGGCAACTGGACTTTGTGGATTTTCTTTTTCCCCAACTGGATTTTTCAAAAATGTGATAGGACAGGAAGACTGGTAGATATAAAGCAGTGGTTCTCAACCTGTGGGTCGGGACCCCATTTGGGGTCGAACGACCATTTCACGGGGGTTGCCAAACAACGCAGTCTGCCATTTTTTTCCCCTTTTCCTTAGCTGTGCTACTCCCTTTTATTCTATTGCAGTGGTTCTCAACCTTTTTAATGCCGCGACACCCAACTGGTCGTAAGTCAAGGACTACTCAACCAGTCGTAAGTCGAGGACTACTCAACTGGTGCAGCACCGTTTGCAGAATGGGACTTTTGGCGGGCTCAGCAGGGCAGAGACAGCCTGGACAATTCCTATTGGCTTTTGAAAGCCAATAGAATTAGACTCTATTCAAGAGAGTCTATACTATTGGCTTTCAAAAGCCAATAGAATAAAAGGGAGTAGCACAGCTAAGGAAAAGGGGGGGGAAATGGGCGGACTGCGTTGTTTGGCAACCCCCATGAAATGGTCGTTCGACCCCAAATGGGGTCCCGACCCACAGGTTGAGAACCACTGGGCTAAAAGGTAGTCCAGACTCTCTTTGAGTTTTGATTACAACCACATTGGATGCAATAAGCCATTGTTTCTTTAAAACCAAGCAGAAAAGATTTCTGCTCCTTGACAGCAACCTACAGTTTTTTTGAGCTCAATGATCACAAGAATTCTTGAATAAGAACCCCCAAAGGCAGGCTTGTTGATTTCAGCTGAGGAAGCTGGAAGCATTGCTTCCTCCCATTGATTCCTCCGGGGATTTATTAATTGCACAATTGTGAATTAACCTGAAATGTTCATTCATATAGTTGGATCTTCATTAACATTATTACAGGAAGCTCTACTTGTTACATTGCCGCTAATAACAATCATTTTGCAAGACTGTCTTTAATGAATAAGAATCACTTGCGTTTCTCTTTAATAATCCTAAATGATGTGCATCCTTCCTTGGTGCTTCTTTATCATCACTCTGGAAATATTTGCTTTGGAGCAAGAAAATATGATACCTGCAACTCTGTCTCTCGAGGCTGATTATTTATTTTGAAACACGCTGAGCAAATTGACATGGGACTTTAAAAAAAGGTATATGATCACAGAACTTACAGTGAACAATAAGGTGCTAATAATCATCAATGAGTATATTTACACATCCCTTTATATCAGTGGTTCTCAACCTTTTTAATGCCGCGACCCCCAACCGGTCGTAAGTCGAGGACTACTCAACCGGTCGTAAGTTGAGGACTACTCAACTGGTGCAGCACCGTTTGCAGAATGAGACTTTTGGTGGGCTCAGCAGGGCAGAGACAGCCTGGACAATTCCTATTGGCTTTTGAAAGCCAATAGAATTAGACTCTATTCTATTGGCTTTCAAAAGCCAATAGAATAAAAGGGAGTAGCACAGCTAAGGAAAAGGGGGAAAAAATGGCGGACTGCATTGTTTGGCAACCCCCATGCAATGGTCATTCGACCCCAAATGGGGTCCCGACCCACAGGTTGAGAACCACTGTTCTATTGGCTTTTGAAAGCCAATAGAATAGACTCTCTTGAATAGAGTCTAATTCTATTGGCTTTCAAAAGCCAATAGGAATTGTCCAGGCTGTCTCTGCCCTGCTGAGCCCACCAAAAGTCCCATTCTGCAAACGGTGCTGCACCAGTTGAGTAGTCCTTGACTTACGACCAGTTAAGTAGTCCTTGACTTACGACCGGTTGGGGGTCACGGCCTTAAAAAGGTTGAGAACCACTGTTTTAGCCTAAGACAGGGATAGGCAACCTCAAAAGAGCCAAGGTTGCCTATCCCTGGCCTAAGACATTACAATTGCCAATTTATGGGGCAATCTGTTTTACATGTAACCCGTGCGTCCACAACCACCATCTTCTGTCCTTTTCCTCCCTCCTCATCTCAATTTAAAGCTTACATCAGTTCAACCATTCCACTGCTTCTGATTAAGTGAGCTGTGGCTCAACAAAGCTGATGCTTTTCGATAACATTCATTAATCTGAAAAGGTGCTACCAGACGTCTGAATATTACTTCCGACATAGAAAATTCTAAACTCGAAGCTACTAAGCTACACTCTCGTTCAAAATAACCCAACACTGTCCAAGTAGCTTTTTTGGTTGAAGAACGTCTATATGTCAAGTACATGCTCTTCTGATACAGTATTATGAAGGCTCCTAAGGTACATTTGATGGTACTATAGGCCAGGGGTCTCCAACCCCTGGTCTGTGGACCAGTACCGGACCACGGCATGCAGTCCACACAAACAAGGAAAGCCCCATCCGCAGGATGCAGGCAACAAACAAAACCACGCACCCTCTGGTCTGGGGGGGGGGGGAACCTCTCTCCATGTAACCAGTCCCTAGTGCCCCAAAGGTTGGTGACCTCTGCTGTAGGCCTATCAAAGGTGGAGGGTTTTTTTGTTTTTGTTTTTGCAAAACAAAGGAAGTTCATTCAGGAACGAATGCAAATGAACTCTTTTGCAAAAACTCAATATAAGTAGTTCTCGACTTACAATCATTTGTTTCTTGACCATTCAAAGTTAAAAAGGCAGTGGAAAAAAGTTGCTTCTGATCAGTGCTCGCACTTACAACTGTTGTGTGATTGAAAGTTGGGCACTCGGCAACTGACATGTATTTATGACCGTTGCAGCATTCCAGAGTCACGTGTTTGCCATTTATAACCTTCCCAACCAATTTCTAACAAGCAAAGGCAATGGGGCAAGCTGGATTCACTTAATGGCCACAAGATTCACTTAACATTTGTGGGACAAAAGGTCATAAAATCAGGCACAACTCGACTAACAAGAGTCTTGCTTAGCAATGGAAATTCTGGTCCCAGCTGTGACCCTAAGTTGAAGACGACCTACTTAGCGCTTAGGTAAATTGTTGAATATCCTTCTTGATAAGATCTCTTTAAAACGTCTTGTTTGTTTTGTGTTTTTTCTTTGTTTCTTTAAAAAAAAGAATTTGAACTTTTGTGTTTTAACTTCTTTTGAATAAAATAAAAATAGACTAAAAGAAAAAGATCTTTTCTGTACAGATGCCCTGCCTCCAAGGATAGTTTTATTGATCAGAGGGTTGTTAAGATCACTAACTTCTGTCTGTTACCCATCTTTTTTTTTCTTGTTATCACAAAATGGTCATACCTTAAAGCAGGGCTTTTCAACCAGTGGTACGGGTACCACCTGTGGTACATTGGCACCTGGCAGGTGGTACATGACCATCCTAGAAAAGTGGTACCAGGGGAGGGGAATGAGCTGAACCAGTGGCAGCACCGCACAAGCCTGAGTGAGAGATGGCTGGAGCTGCAGGGCTGTCAGGGCTCAGCGGAAGCACCAGGATCAGTGCTGCTTTCCAGCTGATCGGTGCTTCTTTGGGGCTGTCAGGGCTCAGTAGAAGCACCAGGATCAGCGCCAGGCTCCAGCTGGAGCTCAGCGCTAATCCTGGTGCTTCTGCTGAGTCCTGAAGAAGCACCAATCAGCTGGAAAGCAGCACTGATCCTGGTTCTTCTGCTGAGCCCAGAAACGCCGATCAGCTGGAATGTGCAGCATCTCCAGAGTCTTGTGATTTACATTCATATGCTAGGCAACTGATTCATATTTATGACAGTCACAGTGTCTCAGGGTCATGTGAAGTGACCAAAACCTGCTGCAACCACCCAGTAGATGGGGGGAATGAAAACCAAACACCCCCATCCCACCACTGCTGCTAATCCTCAACAGAAATGCTCAAAGCAATGAAAACCTCGGACAGGAGGAAGAGCGCCACTGGGCGGGCGGGTAGGCGTCTTGTTCAGTTGTGGCTTGGGGGACACTTTTTTCAGTGCCATTGTAACTTTGAACAGTCACTAAGTGAACTGTTGTAAGTCGAGGTCTACTTTATCACTTTTTTCTCTTTTTTTTTTTTTGGTCATCAAGTTTTTGACACCTTGCTAGGCGACTGGTGGGACTCGGATGTTGTCATATCCTAAAAGTGGTACAATGGGTGAAAAGGTTGAAAAGCCCTGCCTTAAAGTACCATCTTTCATACAAGGAAAGTAAGGAGGAAGAAGGAGGCCTTTGAATCAAAATTTGGGACTTCCTTCCACAAAGGTCTAGCCAGGGGTAGGCAACCTTGGCTCTTTTATGATTCGTGGACTTCAACTCCCAGAATTCCTGAGCCAGCTTGGCTGGCTCAGGAATTCTGGGAGTTGAAGTCCACGAGTCATAAAAGAGCCAAGGCTGCCTACCCCTGGTCTAGCCCATTATGCTTTTGTGTATGTGTATCAACAGATGCACAATAACTATTATGTACATTGAAATATTGACTTGTATTGGTATTCATCTTTCTTCAGTTCTGTTCTAAGACCATTCACATGAACAATATGCACATAGGTTTGCCTTCTATTCGGGGTGCATCTGAAGGTGGATTTCATAGGCACAATCAGCAACAGCAACTAAGTATCTCAATTCCACCCTTACATTCCACCCATTAAATCTACCCACTTGAAATATTGCATCCAGTTTTGGTCACCATGATGTAAAAAAGATGTTGAGACTCTAGAAAGAGTGCAGAGAAGAGCAACAAAGAAGATTAGGGGACTGGAGGCTTAAATGTCCTGTTTAAAGAATGGTTGCTGGAATTGGGTATGACTAGTTTAATGAAGAGAAGGACCAGGAGTAACATGATAGTAGTGTTCCAATATCTAAGAGGTTACCATAAAGAAGAGGGGGTGTCAACCTATTCTCCAAAACACCTGAAGGCAAGACAAGAAGCAGTGGATGGAATCTAATCAAAGAGAAAACCAACCTAGAACTAAGGAGGAATTTCCTGACAGTTAAAACAATTAACCAGTGGAACGACTTGCTCCAGAAGTTGTGAATCCTCCAACTGTTTTTAAGAAAAGACTGGACAACCATTTGTCTGAAATAGTATAGGGTTTCCTGCCTGAGTGGGACGTTGGACCTCCAAGGTCCCTTCCTACTCTATTATTATGTTAAATATGAAAACTAAGTAAACTTACTACCCACTTGTAGGTAGTAGAATTTCTCCCACAGATGTTTTCACTCCGTATCTCGTTTTCATAATAGATGGAAACCTTTATTACATACTTTTAATGTTAATTTCCCCTGCACATCTGTTCTTATTAAGATATTCCTTATTTGTCTTTTGTTGTTGGTTTATTTGGATTACAGAAGCAGCATGCTAATGAATTTTGATAAGATTTGAGTAAACAAAGCATCTCTAGCTGACAGAAGACATTAGAGGGGAAAAAAAAACTTCAGACTGTGTTTAAACCCGGACATGTATTGTTAAATGTGACATGCTCAATTTATCATTAGTTATGAAGTGAAAACGGATGAATACACATTCAATTTAGTTCAGCTGCTTTCTTCATTTATCACACTCTTTCATCATCCATCATTCCTCTTTCACCCTTTTGATTTCAACAAATAACACACTTTCATAAGTTTAATCTAATTAATCATAATTGTAAGGTAATGTTCCCTTAATGAACCAGACATGGGGCTTTATAAAGTTTACTGCAAATTTTAATAAAATCAGCTCAAGATAGAATCTGCAAATGATTGTATTTTCACCCAAACTACCATTCCCCGCCGTCCTTTTCTGTTATTGGTTCAGCTGATAATAGTAATGATGAATCAATCTCTCGAGTGAACAAGAGTTCCAGCATATTGGAAAGTGTTCATCATTTTATGAGACAAGATATATTTTTAAGGACAAGTTAATTGAAGCAAAAACAGTGAAAAAGATCTACCCAAAGGGTTTTTCACATTAGCACTGTGGGAAAAGTAAAACTTTCTCTATCTGAGGAAGCCATCATAGCTGTGGGGGGATTGAGGAAAGGGGAAGAGAATGCAACTCTTAAAAAAAGAAGGGCTGTAATGCTTGCTTATTACTTTCTCATTCAATGAAATGGAAGGTTTAATCTCCTGATCTCCTGGAAATTTGATCCTGAAAAGCTGCATATTTTAAAGTAGGATACTGAAAGTCTATGGATGTTTCTTCATTTCTTATGAGCTTAAACTTAAAGCAACAGAATAATAAAGTTTGAAGGAACCTTGGAGGATTTCTAGTCCAACCCCCTGCTCAAGCTGGAGATCCTAGACCAGTGGTTCTCAACCTGTGGGTCGGGACCCCATTTGGGGTCGAACGACCATTTCACGGGGGTCGCCAAACAACGCAGTCCGCCATTTTTTTCCCCCTTTTCCTTAGTTGTGCTACTCCCTTTTATTCTATTGGCTTTTGAAACCAATAGAATAGACTCTCTTGAATAGAGTCTAACTCTATTGGCTTTCAAAAGCCAATAGGAATTGTCCAGGCTGTCTCTGCCCTGCTGAGCCCGCCAAAAGTCCCATTCTGCAAACGGTGCTGCACCAGTTGAGTAGTCCTCAACTTACGACCGTTTGAGTAGTCCTCGACTTGCGACCGGTTGGGGGTCGCGGCATTAAAAAGGTTGAGAACCACTGGCCTAGACTGTTCCAGACAAGTGGCTGTCCAGTCTCTTCTTAAAAATCTCCAGTGTTAGAGCACCCACAACTTCTGAAAACAAGCTGTTCCACTGGTTAATTGTTCTCGCTGTTAGGAAATTGCTCCTTAGCTCTAGGTTGCTTCTCTCCTTGATTAGTTTGCATCCATTGTTTTTTGTCTTGCCTTCAAGTGCTTTGGAAAATAGTTTGACCCCTTCTTCTTTGCGGCAGCACTTTAAATATTGGAACACTGCTACCATGTCCCCCCTAGTCTTTTCACTAGACTAGACATACTCAATTCCTGCATTCTTCATATGCTTTAGCCTCCAGTCCCCTAATCATCTTCGTTGCTCTTCTCTGCACTCTTTCTAGAGTCTCAACATCTTTTTTACATCGTGGTGACCAAAACTGGATGCAGTATTTCAAGTGTGGCCTTACCAAGGCAAAGTGAAGTGGTATTTATATGTATTAATACTAACTGCTTAGCAACTGAATCATATTAATGACTGTTGCAGTGTCCTGGTGTCATGTGATCCCCTTTGGCAACTTTCTGACATGCAAAATCATTGGGGAAGCCAAATTCCCTTAACAGCCATGTTACTAACTTAATAACTGCAGTGATTCACTTAATAACTATGACAAGAAAAGTCGTAACATGGGGCAAAATTCACTGAACAAGTGTTTCACTTAGCAACAGACATTTGGGGCTCAATTGAGATCGTACCTGTAGTCCTAAGGGGCCAGGGAGGAATCAAAGACCACGCTACTGCTTAGGATAGTACATCACATATTAATTGGAAGCTATCCATAAATAAAGAGTTGCTTGATAGTGAAATGGGAGGCATAGAAGTTTAATAAATAAATAGAAATCTTTTATTTATTTATTAAATTTCTATATCTCTCGTTTCATTGTCAAGCAACTCTGGGTGGCGTACACATTTAATAAATAGATGGACAACTTTACCTTTATTTTCCAATCATTATGTGATGTATTATCCTAGCATACTATCCCAAACAGTAGCATAAAGATGATATATAAACAAGCTGCGTTTCTCCATATTCTTACAAATATTGCACCAAGTGTTCAAGAGCCGTCTCCCGTTCAGAAAGTTAGGGAATTTGAAAGAAAGGGGATAGTTAAAACATAAGCAGTATATTTTATTGTAAAGTACATCCAAGATTTTAAATAGAGAAAGGTTTCACTTGCTATTCCGTCAACCGTTCTCTTAAAGCCGGCAGATGTACGCTCTAAAGTTCTCCCCATGGGACGATGGGGTGACGACATCAGCTTGGCCGCTGCTGATTGCTGAATACAAGTATAATTAATTTTTTTCTCCAACAGAATAGCCCCGGAATCTTACCACAAAATCAATTGGCTCCCCTAAGCCAAAAACGCACCGACTCTATTTAAGCTCAATGAAAACAAAATCAATGCAAGCCAATTATGGCCCATCTCATTAGAGTATTCAAATGCCGTGCAATACAAATCTAATGCTTCCCTCAACCTTCCCTTTCACCCTTCATTGTCGCGGGCGGGGGGGGGGGACCTGAACGGTGTTCAGCAGCAGCAGGAAAGGAAGAGAAATGAGACGTGGCGAGGCTGCCCTCTAGCTGTGGTGCCTAATATTGACGCAGGCTGGCAAGTTCCCCCCCCCCCCCGCTGGATTCCCAAGAAATGACAATAAGATTTTTCCAATAGAAGCCGATTTACAAGCAAAAACGTCAATCGTCCCACTGCATTAAACAGCAAAAGGAACTCCTGGGACATTTTTTTCTCCAAGAGTATAAATTTACTGAAAAGCCATATGAGTACAGAAGTGAAAAAGTCAGTTCTGATGTTTTTGCATGCAAACAGTATAAGAAACCTTTTCCTTCTCCTTGCCCATGGACCTCCCATTTTCCATTGTGCACCAATTATAGAATAGAATAGAATAGAATAGAATAGAATGGAATGGAGTGGAGTGGAGTGGAGTGGAGTGGAGTGGAACAAAATGGAAGAATGGAACGGAATGGAACAGAGAATAGAATAGAATAGAATGGAGTGGAGTGGAGTGGAGTGGACAAAATGGAAGAATGGAACGGAATAGAATAGAATAGAATAGAATAGAATAGAATAGAATAGAATGGAATAGAATGGAATGGAATGGAATGGAATGGAGTGGAGTGGAGTGGAGTGGAGTGGAGTGGAGTGGAATAGAATGGAAGAATGGAACGGAACAGAGAATAGAATAGAATAGAATAGAATAGAATAGAATAGAATAGAATAGAATGGAATGGAATGGAATGGAATGGAGTGGAGTGGAGTGGAGTGGAGTGGAGTGGAGTGGAGTGGAATAGAATGGAAGAATGGAACGGAACAGAGAATAGAATAGAATAGAATAGAATAGAATAGAATAGAATAGAATAGAATGGAATGGAATGGAATGGAATGGAATGGAGTGGAGTGGAGTGGAGTGGAGTGGAGTGGAGTGGAGTGGAGTGGAATAGAATGGAAGAATGGAACAGAGAATAGAATGGAATAGAATAGAATAGAATAGAATAGAATAGAATAGAATAGAATAGAATGGAATGGAATGGAATGGAATGGAATGGAGTGGAGTGGAGTGGAAGAATGGAACGGAACAGAGAATAGAATGGAATAGAATAGAATAGAATAGAATAGAATAGAATAGAATAGAATAGAATAGAATGGAATGGAATGGAATGGAATGGAACGGAACGGAGTGGAGTGGAGTGGAGTGGAGTGGAGTAGAATAGAATGGAAGAATGGAACAGAACAGAGAATAGAATAGAATAGGAATAGAATAGAATAGAATAGAATGGAATGGAATGGAGTGGAGTGGAGTGGAGTGGAGTGGAGTGGAGTGGAGTGGAATAGAATGGAAGAATGGAACGGAACAGAGAATAGAATAGAATAGAATAGAATAGAATAGAATAGAATAGAATGGAATGGAATGGAATGGAATGGAATGGAATGGAATGGAGTGGAGTGGAGTGGAGTGGAGTGGAGTGGAGTGGAATGGAAGAATGGAACGGAACAGAGAATAGAATAGAATAGAATAGAATAGAATAGAATAGAATAGAATGGAATGGAATGGAATGGAATGGAACGGAGTGGAGTGGAGTGGAGTGGAGTAGAATAGAATGGAAGAATGGAACAGAACAGAGAATAGAATAGAATAGGAATAGAATAGAATAGAATAGAATAACAGAGTTAGAAGGGACTTTGGAGGTCATCTAGTCCAACCCCCTGCTCAGGCAGAAAACTGTATACCATTTCAGACAAATGGTTGTCCAGTTTCTTCTTAAAAACTTCCAGTGTTGGAGCATTCACAACTTCTGGAGGCAAGTCGTTCCATTGATTAATTGATCTAACTTTTGCACTTGCTTTATTTTGGAAAAGGTCAACTTCCCAGTCAATGTCCTTGGGGCATGGGCCTGTGGTGCCCCAGTTGCATTCCAGAGTTCCCTCCTACTCCTCCCTTACATTCCAGTGCCTTCCAATCCCTCCCATTACTGTTGTCTGTTTGCGAGCAGGGCTGTGTAGCAAGTCAACCATGACAAAAAGTCTGTTTTGCATTTTGCCCCTGGGTGATTCCTGAAACATAGTTCAGTTGGGATTGTGTGGTCCTCCCCTGGTCCTCTTTTACTTACATTTTTAGTAGTTGCTCAGCAGGGAGGGGTGGAAGCAGTTCGCCTTCGCTGCAGACAACTTGCAGCACTGTTTGCAGAATGGGACATTTGGCGGGCTCAGCAGGACAGAGACAGCCTAGACAATTCCTATTGGCTTTTGAAAGCCAATAGAATAAAAGGGAGTAGCACAACTAAGGAAAAGGGGAAAAAATGGCGGACTGCGTTGTTAGGAGACCCCCGTGAAATGCCGACCCACAGATTGAGAACCGCTGCTGTACAATTTTCCTGGTAAGGTTTTTCAAAACTGGTTACCTCCTTCCTAGGGCTGACAGAGAAAGACTGGCCTATGATCACTCAGCTGGCTTTGTGCCCAAGGCAGGAAAGAACTCCCAGTCTCCCAGTTCCTAGACCAGGGATAGGCAATCTTGGCTCTTTTATGACTCGTGGACTTCAACTCCCAGAATCCCTGAGCCAGCATGGCTCAGCTTGGAAACCTCTCCCTTTCCCCTCAGCATGGCTGGCTCAGGAATTCTGGGAGTTGAAGTCCACAAGCCATAAAAGAGCCAAAGTTGCCTACCTCTGGCCTAGGCCTAGGCCGCTTTATGGCTCATGGACTTCAACTCCCAGAATTCCTGAGCCAGCTATGCTGAGGGAAAAGGGAGAGGTTTCCAAGCTGAGCCATGCTGGCTCAGGAATTCTGGGAGTTGAAGTCCACGAGTCATAAAAGAGCCAAGGTTGCCTACCCCTGTCCTAGCCTGATGCCTTAACTACTACATCAGTCTGGCTTCCCTGCACATATTTTATACCTGTATAAAATCAGGTAACTGTGTCAATGTTTCTGTGCTGGCTCCTTCATTGCTGCTTTTCAGACTGAAGAAGCTATTTGGATAAGCAGCAAAACATTTCAAACCAAAAAGAAAAGAAGTTGTTGCCATGACTCAATTCTACCTGGAAGGCTGAGGATTTTCACTGACATTCATCCATCCATCCAAAGTAGAAGAAATGTATAGCTTCCACCCCTGCTTACCAGTTTTCCCATCTTTCTCTTCAGATTGCAAGTAATGGGATAAAGTTGGTTTCCACTCACCACCCCCCAATCTAGAATTAGGTTCTATAAGAACCCTGTGGTGGCACAGTGGTTAGAATACAGGTTGCAGGCAAACTCTGCCCACAGCCTGGAGTTCGATCTTTTTTTTATTGAAAATTTTTTAAGTTTTACAACAAATCCCCTCCCCAAACCCCCCCACCCTCCCATACCCTCCCCCACCTCCCCAAACCTCCCAAACCCTCCCCCAACCTTCCCAGAGCTGAATACAGGCTTACTTAAAATTTTTCAAAAAAAAGAATAGAAAAACTTAAAACACACATAAATCCTAAACAAATCTAAATACATTAAATTAATCTAAAAAAATAAAAATTACAATCATTAAACACATTATAATATACTCTAAACATTTTCTAGTATCATGAACTCCCTCCAAAACACAAATTTAAACATTAGTTTCTTTGAATATCTATACCTACAATGTAAAATCTAATTTCTCCCTCTTTCTTTATCCTCAAACAAAAAATACCATTAAAACTAAATACTCTTTAAATACTTTAAACTAAATACTTAAACTTCTTATCTAAAATTTCCATTCAATCTCCATAATCTTCTCTCCTAACAAAAAAAAGAAAAACAAACAAAAAAAACAAAAAACTTAAAAAAATATAAATCCTAAACAAATCTAGATACATTTAATTAAACAAGTTATCTTCTCTTAAAAATAATAATAATCATAATAATAAAAAACCCCAATCATTGAACACATTATAATATACTCTAAACATTTTCATATCATACTTATATTATTATCCATCATAAAATTTTCATTCAATCTCCATAATCTTCTCTAACAAAAAAAAAACCAAACAAAAAAGAACAAAAAACTTAAAAAACATATAAATCCTAAACAAATCTAGATACATTTAATTAAACAAGTTATCTTCTCTTAAAAATAATAATTATAATATACTCTAAACATTTTCATATCATACTTATATTATTATCCATCATTCTTTATAAACAGCCTGGAGTTCGATCTTGATGGGCTCAAGGTTGACTCAGCTTTCCATCTTTCCAAGGTTAGTAAAATGAGGATCCAGATTGTTGGGGCAATATGCGAATAGTGAAAATATACAGGTAGTCCCTGACTTAGGATTGTAATGGAGCTTGCCCATCATGGTCATGACAGTCATAAAACTGCTCAAATATCAATTTTATGACGTTTTTGGGGCAGTCGATAAGCAAACATTGAGGTCATTAAGTGCCCAAGGTCATTGGTCATTAAGCAAAGCAATGATTTGCGATGGGCCAATTTTGCTGCAAACTACCAGTAAATGCTGGTTTAGGGCAAAAGCATCATAAAAGGTGGTCACATGACCATGGGATGCTGCCACCAATAGCTCTAAATGAGGACCAAGTATCCAAAGCATGGTCATGTGAGGGAGCAGCCACTGCAACTTCAGAACTAGATTCTAAGTACCCCAGTGAGGTCTGTCATAATACTGAATGGTCCCTAAGTGACCAGTCGTAAGTCAAGGACTACCCATATGTTGCTCAGGATTGAATTCTGGAGTCCTTGGTGCTCTCTTATTTCTATCATGATGGAACTCAGGTTTGTTTGATAGACTAAGTGATGGGAGTTAAGATACCAAAACTGCACGTGAGAACCCAACCAGAGGCATCCAGTGATCTGTGGAAACTCAAATGTGGTTTGGCTTACAGTGCTATATAAGCCCAGCTAATACAGTTTCTGTAGTAATATGTTGGATGAGCTCATCCAATTGTGGCTTATTTAATGAACTGATACTAACCCTGGCTTATCATGATTGTGAACTCAATCACTGTATTCAATTGAGATGATATTGATGTAGAGGTATTAAGAGCTCTGTGGCACACAGATAATCCTTAACTTAGGATTTTAACGGAGCCTGTCAGTTGCAGTCATAAGTTGTGACAGTCGTAAAGCGTTACCAACCAGATTTTATTGGGTTTTTTTGTTGCTATTATGCAAATGTGTGTCATAAAGTGAATGTGGCAGTCATTAAGCAAATCCATTCTTTGCTGTGCAGTATTTCGGTTGAAAACATGAAATAAATGCTGGTTTTCAGCAAAAATGTCTTAAATTGCAGGCACACGATTGCGGGAAGCAGCAAATGAATGTAAATGCAGGCCAATTGACAAAGGCTGAAAATGTGATGATCATGGAACTGGTCTGAAAGTACCTTTTGGGGTAGTTCACTGTAACTTCAAACACTTGCTAAGCGACCCGTCATAAGTCAAGGGCTTACAATTTTCTATTACTGAAACCATAGCTTTCAAACTGCTTGAATGGAAGCATGGATTGTGAACCAAATATCCAGCCGTGTATTGCTTAGCATCTGAAGAGCAAATTAAGAGAAGGACATGCAGTAGTTGTCCATAAAATGTCATTATTCTGTCATTATGCCACTCATCTTCCTTCAACTTAACAATCCCTGAAGTATGTGCAGGCCCACCGTTGGACTGGGCCATGAATAAAATCAGGTTGCAACACCACCATCTAGTGGCTGAAATCTGCTTTTATTTTTATGTAATGCTGTGAAATTTCTATTTGTGCTTTGGTTAAATACATTCAGTCACATACTTCACAAAGCAACCAGCATCTTAAATGGCTACAGTTCTGTGCAGTAACACAATTTCATTGCCAAATTGGAGCATAGGTTTGAAACACCTTCCTTAAGGTGGCCTGGCCATCCCAGAATAGGCAAAGGTTTTCAGGATGAAATATTTTCTCTAAAGTAGCAACGGTATATTTTCCTGGAAACGTATCTGTCAGTATTAAAACTCAGTTCTCGTTCACAGGTCTGTTATCTTAATTTTGCAAAGCAGTTCACCACAATAGTAAAAAAAAAAAAAAAACCTATACTAGAGAAGATATACAGATAGTCCTCAATCTGCAACCACAACTGAGTCCCAAGTTTCCATTGCTAACCAAGAGCAACCTTTGCCCCATTTTATGATCTTTCTTACCACAGTTGTTGAGTGAGTCACTGCAGTTGTTAAGTTAGTAACATGGTTATAAAGTGAATCTGGTTTCCCCACTGACTTTGCTTGTCAGAAGGTATCCCACTGGACCCTGGGACACCGCAACCGTCATAAATACTGTATGAGTCAGTTGCCAAATGCTGGATTTTGATTATGTGCAATGATCACAAGGGTGAAAAATGGTTATAAGTCACTTTTTTGGTGCCATTGTTAACTTCAAATGAAAGGTTGTAAGTTGAGGACTACCTGCACAAAATTATGTAGGTCAGAGGTTCTTAACCTGGGCGATATTGCCCCCCAGGGGGCGATTTCATTTTTCAGGGGGGCAATGGAACAAAAAGGGGGCAATACGGGGGCGATGGAGCGAGAAGTTTGGGGACACTTTTGAGACTTTTTTGTACAGTGAATCACTGTATATCTGTCGTACAAAAACATCAGATCGCTCGCTATTAATGGATTGAATTGTTTTCAAATGTTCCTCCAGCTAGCTTCAGTACAGAACGCCATACATATGTGAATATGCATTGCTTATCTTCATGCGTGTTGCGCAGCAGCCTCTACCCATACAGTGGCGCGCCATTGGCCAGAATATGGGAGATATGGGAAAAAGACTGGAAATAAATTATTTGTATCGATATGTCCTGATGACAATTTTAAAGAAAACAAAAAAAAGTGTTCGCATAAATCAAAGAACTATTTCCTATGTTGTGATTGAGAGGTTATGTTGGGGGAGGGGGCGATGACAACTTCCTCACTGGCTCAAGGGGGCGATTCGTTCAAAAAGGTTAAGAACCACTGATGTAGGTGATTAATTCCTATCTTTGCAAATACTGTATACATTTGTCAAATGTTAAACACATCCTATTGGAGAACCGTGCACCAAAATATACAGCAATTTTGAAAGCACTCAGAGGACTGAAAGCTAGGACTAGGTGAATGAAGCTTCCAACAAAAAGGAACAAAATGGAAAGGTTCATCTACATGGCTCAATAATTATTTTTCAACCATGTAATTTTCATTTCTCCTAGGCAAGTCAGTGGGGGAAATTCCCCATTAATATTGAGGGAAGTTAGCCCAGAGAAGGAAATATTAAAAAGGGCAGAAAAATATATTTTTCCTCAAAAGGACTTTTTAAAACCAAACCTGGCCCCAAATCTATCTCTCTGCCCCAAGCAAGACTTTAGCCCCATACAAATGCAGATGTAAAACCATCAGAGAATTGAAGCCAGGGCAATCAAGAAGACAAAAGAGAAGATCTGCATACCCCACCCAAACTCTAGGAGTCATTAGCCCTATTACCTGGGAAGCAGGATATGATTAATAGGATTAAACCATAGATATCAAGGCCTAGACAAACACTCAGAAACAGCCTCAAGGTTCATGCCACAGGAACAGGAAACTCTTCCAAACAAGGCTAGATGGGGTATAAAAAACCTACTGCCCATGTGCTCACTCTCTTTCCTCTCTGCTCCTTGCAAGGACATCTTTCTGCTTCTTCAATTAACTGTAACCTTCTTCCCAAAGCAGTCTCCATGTTGCCTATTTATTCCCAGCTTGGATGAACCAGGATGAAGACTTACTTCTCACAATACTGAGGAGGAAATAGCAGGATGCAACAGACAGGTACCAACTGACAGTAGCATCCATAGGAGAACGCAAGGGTAATTGATTAAAAGTTGGAAAGGTATCTGAAGCAGCAGAACTGCCTTCCCCATCTTCACAATAACCATAGCAGAAGGTTGACATCCCGCAGTGCCCATCCCAGCCAGCTGTTCCAGATGCTGACGCTGCTGAAGGCCAAAGGAGCTGGCTATATTTAACTTGGAAAAGAGCCAGACTTATACTGAAGGCCATCTTCAAACATTAGACGAGTTGCTGCACAGATGCCACATCCAGTTTGGTCTGGACAGGACACAACCGTTGAGTCATACAACTAAATGGTGAGAACAGCCCTCCAGAGTCCAGAGAATTCATTCCATAGTAAGCATAAATGCCCTGGAATGATTTTTTTCTCTTTGGACTCTTCCAAGTGGCTCTGTTAGGTGGCTAGAAACTGGAAAATCACTGAATTCCCAGTTCAGTTTGTATCCAGGAATCTCCTTATATCCAGATCAGCAGAAGCACACATGCCACTCAGCTACACAAAAAGAGGTTTATTTATCAAAAATCAAAACAGTTAACTGGCAAAATGGAGCAGAAGGCAAGGAAAAGAGGCACAAATAACAGACAAGAGATAAAAAAACATAGAAGAACATCTACATTACCATATCTATAGACTAAAGGACACAGAATTTTTCAGAACCATTAGAAACAACAACATAGACAATACAAAGGGAGTGGCTTTCGGTTATTGGAGATTTAAACCTATTTACAGGTAGTGCCATCTCATCTTGTTTTTGACCCCTACTTTTAAGTCATCAGTTTTCTCCCCACCTCTTTTTGTATAAGTACATAAGCTCAGTCCTAGGAAAAGAAAATGTTACTGCTAGTTAGAAATATAGAATTTATTTCAATGTACAATAAGGCAACAAGTCATATTTCTCAGACAGTGAGTGACAAATATATATAAAGACTGCCAATACAGTCCAGGAAAGAAAAGCATTGTATTCCATATTTCTTTTGACTGATATTGCATGTATGTATGTGTGTATTCTATCTCTCTTTTAATATTTTACTACCAAAGGAGCAGACAGACCTGCAGCTTGGAGCTTGTAAGCCCCCATTTTCTTTTTAGGCAAGATAAAAAGCAAAAAATTGTTCAGTTTTAGAAGCATCTTTTGAAAAAACAGCTACAGGGAGGGAATTATAAGTTTCTCACTGCACCTCCTAAGGGCACCCTTCATTATTCCTACCATTTATTCCTTCCCATGAACATTTCATTAACAATAACAGCAACAAAAACACAATTCAGCAAAACGACTTTGGAAATGTTGGACCATCTATTCAAACAAACACACAACAGCCCAGTGCAGCCAGGGAGGACTATTTGTTCAAACATTCTCTAATCACTTAAAAGATAAGAGCCATTATTTGTACAATTAAATAACTTGATTTTTAACATTCTTATATACATTCCCCTCAGGCAAGAATTGCACCCATTTTAGCTACTGGGATTTTTGATTTTGCTTCAAGCTAGTTTTCCAGACACCAAGAGTGAAATTCACTGGTGAGTACCAGAAAAAGCAAGAAAAATGCTTGTTTTTCCCTCCTTTTTTTTTTGAATTACCCACACTTGAAGTTTTCTTATTTATTTTCTATATGGGGAAAAAAATTCACCCTTTCTGACAGTGAACAGGTATGAGACACATCCGCTGAGAGAGCTCAGCCAGAGTTGTTTGTGCCATTCAATGATGTTCCATTTCCTATGATCATCTTGCTGTAGTTTTTCTGTTCCTCTTCCTTAAAAGTTTCCTTCACTTTGGCCCTTTTCAATCCTCCGTCCCTTAAAAGAGTAAAAAGGAAAAACAATGAAATATAATTATCTACCTAATATAATATGCTATTAAGGAGGTTCAGTTGATGTCACAACTCTATGAAGGAGGCAAGTCTAACTAAGATGATGATCATCCATCTCCCGGTTGATCACCTCGGTACTAGCCTACTGCCATTTGTTTGGTACCAGGCTGTCCCCAAGGAGTACAGTAACTGCAATTATTGCAAAAAAATGGCTTTCTAGTATGCTTTGGCTACTGAGGTTAGTGGCATATAAATTAAACAGCTAGACCAGTGGTTCTCAACATTTTTAATGCCGCGACCCCCAACCGGTCATAAGTCGAGGACTACTCAACCGGTCGTAAGTCAAGGACTACTCAACTGGTGCAGCACCATTTGCAGAATGGGACTTTTGGCGGGCTCAGCAGGGCAGAGACAGCCTGGACAATTCCTATTGGCTTTTGAAAGCCAATAGAATTAGACTCTATTCAGGAGAGTCTATTCTATTGGCTTTCAAAAGCCAATAGAATAAAAGGGAGTAGCACAGCTAAGGAAAAGGGGGGGAAAATGGCAGACTGCGTTGTTTGGCGACCCCCATGAAATGGTCGTTCGACCCCAAATGGGGTCCCGACCCACAGGTTGAGAACCACTGAGCTAGATGATAAATGGAAGAAAAATAGATGGACGATAGCCAGATGGATGGACCGACAAGACAGATAGATGGATGGATGGATGGACGGACAGAGATAGACAGACAGAGACAGACATGAATGGATAGGTGGGTGGACAGATAAGAGAGACAAACAGATATGGATTTGTCCCATATCTGAATATATGTCTGTTGTCAAGTGTCCTAATTTTGATCATATGACCATAGGGATGTTGCAGCGGTCATAAGTGTGTGCTGTTTTCAGTGCTGTTGTAACTTTCAATGGTAACTAAAAAAATGGTTGTTAAGTCGAGGACTGCCTGTACAGTAAAATCTTGTTTTACCAGACTGTAGAGTCAGAGGAGCTGTCTGTTCTTCCCCAAAGTCCAGTAAATATGGAATTTACATCAAGACAGTGTTTGAATAATGACAGCATCATTCAAACTTTAGGAGCTGTGGTGGCGCAGTAGTTAGAATGCAGTATTGCAGGCTGACTCTGCCCATTGCCAGCAGTTTGATTCTGACTGGCTCAAAGTTGACTCAGCCTTCCATCCTGCCAAGATTGGTAAAATGAAAACCCAGATTGCTGGGGGCAATGTGCTGACTTTATAAACCACTTAGAGAGGGCTGTAAAGCAATATATAAGTCTAAGTGCTATTGCTATTATGCAAATGAAGTATATCATTTGTATAATAATGCAATTTACAGTTGCCTAATATGGTAAATTCTACTTGCACATCTTAAATGCCTCATTCAGACTGCAAGTCTGTTATTCTGGGAGCATGTCTGAATAGAAATGCTGTGCTTTATAAGGTTTCTTATAAAGAGAACACAGAAAATATCAAATTTCTTAACAGTTTTTAAGTCTCATTCAGATCTCTAGATTAATATCCTTCTTTCTGTAAGCAATCTTGAATTTGTGATCTCTCATTTTACAGCCTCTAAAGCATCTGTGGATTGTTCTACTGAACCCAGAAATAGTCGATTTACGATACACAAATATTGCTTGCTGGGTTAAAGTAAAATTAGATATGTAGTGTATAGATTATGTATCTGCATTTCTAAATTTCTAACCCTCATAATTGTAGCCAAACCCACAAATGATTGGAGGGCCGAGGGAGATTTGGATGAAATGTTTCATCCCATCCTTCTACTGGTGTAATTATCATCAGTCTCAAGATCAAAAATGTTTTTTTAAACAGTAAAGTTGATCCATGAAGGCTGCTCAATCCAGGACAAGGGATTTGCTCCTTCTCTAAAACTTCTTTTCTTTCCATTAAAACAGCAGAATCTTTTTCCTTACCAGGGTAACTCGGTAAGGCCTCCTCGGTGAGCAATAGCAGATTTCACCCTGTTGGCAAATTCAACAGCATCTTCTCCTTCCTGTGTATATAAATGAACAAAAGAAGAGATAATCCAACCATCAATACGATAGCAAAAAAAAAGGTAATTCCATAGCCAAGAGGAAGTGGAGCTCAGAAAGCAGAGCGGTTTCTGGTCAGCCTCAGAAGTTGTAGCGACCCACAAAAAAGAGTCAATAACAGGAATTACCTTTCTTGTCACGGGTGGCAGGTACCACACCTGGCACACAATGGCCCAGCTAGTCATGATGCGCAGGAGGTAACTCACAATGTTATACTTGCTGCTGTTCCAGAAGGCATCACCAAACCGTGGGTCATACTGCAACAGAAAGAAAAGCTTGAAGGGCCATCTAGATGCTCAATGCCATCACACAAGAAGCTGCTTCAGAACATGTCAAACGACACATGACAATTGCAGCAGAAACTTCTGAACGGTGTGCTTGAGAAATAAACAAATAGCCGAGCGGTCTTTGGTGCTATCTAAACTTGGTTGTTTTCTTGCAGACGTTTCATTACCCAAACTGAGTAACATCGTTAGTGCTAGTAAAGAACGGGGTTTGCTCTCATTTTATATTCTAGTGGCTTGCCCTGTCAATGTTGGCGGGGGGTGGGCTTAGAGCAGCGGGTCTCAATCTGTGGGTCGCGACCCCATTTGGGGTCGAACGACCATTTCACGGGGGTCGCCAAACAACGCGATCCACCATTTTTTCCGCCATTTTTCCCCCTTTTCCTTAGCTCTGCTACTCCCTCTTATTCTATTGGGTTTCGAAAGCCAATAGAATAGACTCTCTTGAACAGAGTCAAAAGCCAATAGGAATTGTCCAGGGCTGTCTCTGCCCTGCTGAGCCCGCCAAAAGCCCAGTCTGCAAATGGTGCTGCAAGGGGAATAGTCTGCAGAGCTTCCCTCCCTGCTGAGCAACTAAAAAGTAAGTAAAAGAGGGCCGGGGGTGGGAGGTGGGAGGCCAGTGGGCGCAGGGAGGGTTGCTGGCGCGCGTGGGGCCCAGCAGGTGCCTTACCTGCCTTGGGCTGGGCCAGCTGGTGGGCCAGCCGGTGGTCGCCCTGCGCCGCCGCTGCCCCAGCCGCCCGTGAGTGCCTGGGCCTGTCTGCCGCCGCCTCGAACGGGCGGCGGCCAAGTAAGCCTAGTGGGGCAGCGGCGGGCTCAGGGAGGGTTGCTGGTTCGCGTGGGGCCTGGCAGGTGCCTTACCTGCCTTGGGCTGGGCCAGCTGGTGGCCCAGCCGGTGGTTGCCCTGAGCCGCCGTTGCCGCCCAGGAGCACCTGGACCTGCCTGCTGCCGCCCCAAATAGGCGGCGGCCAAGGTAAGCCTAGCAGGGCAGCGGCGGGCGCAGGGAGGGTTGCTGGCGCACGTGGGGCCTGACAGGTGCCTTACCTGCCTTGGGCTGGGCCACCTAGTGGCCCAGCCGGTGGTCACCCTGCCTGCCGCGGCCGCCCGGGAGCGCCCGGGCTTGCCTGCCGCTGCCCCTTGCCAGCTATGCCTCAGCCGGCGCAGCAGGCGGCACCACGCATGCGCGGTGCTCCCGGGCCGGAAGTCCTCGAGTTACGACCGGGGTCGCGTCTATAAAAAGGTTGAGAACCACTGGCTTAGAGGTTCTTTGGTTGGGCTGTTTACTATTAGCATGTTTGGCACTTCCTTGAACAGTGATGGTGAACCTTTTAGAGACCGATTGCCCAAACTGCAACCCAAAACCCACTTATTTATTGCAAAGTGCCAGGGCTGCATCAGCATTGTGGTGCCCTCAGGTGGGGTGGGGGACGTGGCCCACTGAGTGGGCGTGGCTGCAGTGGTTATATCAGACTGGGTGAGCGGGGCCGGGGCCAGTCCCTCGCAATCTCCAGGGCATCCCAGCGGGGCCAATGCCACTTGCTCGCTCACTTCCTGCCCTGCCCCTTCCAAATACCACGTGCTCGCTACTCTGGTGAACTCTGCTGGAGCAACGGCGTGCGTGCCCATAGAGAGGGCTCTGAGTGCCGCCTCTGGCATGCATGCCATAGGTTTGCCACCACTGCCCTTGAATCTCTTAAGACCACTCCCACCAACACTAACAGGGTGAGCCATAGAATATAAACGAGATCGATGGGACCCGTAGCAAGCCTTGCATTCCTGGTGTGCTAGATAGATGGAATAGGAGAGAGGCAGTCCTTCAAAAAAACCTGGCCCCAACCTGACGCATGTAGGCAGATAGACCAGATTAAGAAATGAACTCTACAGGGGGACTAAGACTACTGAGATTGGCTATAATAAAGAATTCTGAAAACTTGATAGTGCTGTATCTCTTCCTCCTCCTTACATTTCAATGAATTAGAAAGATATTGTTTAAGCCACTTTCAAACTTTATCTGGACATTCTGGACTTTAAAAACGTTTTATCCCTCAGCTTGTATATTTCCATCAAGGTCATCTTCCTGATTCTCTTCACATACCTTGATTGCTACAGGATAGATGGTAGCACCTATTTCGAAGCTCCCCTTTTTGAACATCATAACTGAAGTGTTGTTTATGCAGGTGCCTGGACAAAAAAAAGAGAGAGAGAGAGATAAACAGGTGCTTCCTGTCAAGATATATTTAACTAATTAATAGCATGATCCGTGACCCAGCTTCTCTTTGAGATTCTGCATCATGCAGAATGGAGTTCAAGCAAACACAAATTCAGTTTTCCTCTGGACCACTAACTGAATGTGTGGGGAAGGAAGGAAGGAAGGAAGGAAGGAAGGGGTTGCATGCATTTGTAGGCTACTCCTCTACCTAGTTTGAAATTCTCCATGCTTCTAGATAACCTTCTGAACTGAACTCATGTTAACCTCCCAATATCTACTCAAGGGACAGCAACCATAAGACCAAACATAATACTACTAGGATGCTGAAATTTCCTCATAGTTGATATCATTTTTGTCCCCTTTTATGAAAAACTGACAGATAAACAAATGTTTTAATTTTAATTCATCTAATATCCTTGCCTCTGAAAAGCTGCAAATATTCCCCCTCCCCCAATTTTTTGTTGCCCCAAAGCACGAGTGATCATATAACATTACGGTGTGGGTATAAAGGAAAAAATAATTCACTCAGACTTGATTATAAACAACTACCCAGAAACAAGTGAAGTAGAAATGTACATTCTTCTAGTCTTTGGATTTTTACCTTCTGGAAAAATTAGGATCGGCAATTTGTCCTTGTTAGAAATGTGTTCCCTTAGTCTAAAAAAAAATAAAATAAAAGGAGAAATATGTTAGGCATTCCCTCAGAATACAGGAAGACAGGAGAGACTTTCCTACTTGACTCACCTTACAATATAAGAGGATTCATTCAGGTTTTAAAGGAGGCAACAATAAAAGTTTTAATAATAGGAGGAGATGCTATGAGGCAAAAGGCTCATTTTTTTTAAGACACAGCCAAAGTCAGACTGCTATGAACATGCCACTGTCTTCAACCTAGTACTTGTCACGTTTTAAACCACATATCCCATCAAGCTGGCTGTGCTGATGGGAACTGTAGTCTAAGATCTCCTGACCATGCTTATAAGGGTCTATCGATCTAAATTAAAACTCCCTTATGCCTCCCTTGAAGCAAAGGTAAGATATACATTCGTAACCTAGTTCAATGGTCCTATTTAATTTATTTCTTGTCTTCCTGCCAACTTTCAAAAGATAATACATTACAGAAATGGACTTTTATAGTAGCCATTGTACATAAAGAAACTGCAACCGAGATTTTTCTGCAGTGTTTGGATATGGTTTAAAACACAGTCACCCCTAACTTTTTAAATGTTCTGAGTAGTATCTGAATGAATAACACAACTAACATTTTCCAATGCCTTGTATACCATCAGAGGCCCCAGCCAGCTCCACACTTCCTTCTTCCTGCCTTTCAATTTTCACACAAGGCAGACAGTCAGACAGAGAGAATGCAAGTTACAAAACGAAGTCCAACATAAAATCCTTAATTCGGGAGATTAATGTAGTTCCTGAAGTATAATCAAGACGGGAACTAGCAATTACAACATTAGAGGCAAAGAGATGAGACACGAGGCTGCTGCTTAGCCATGACACAGGATGAGAAATCAGAATAACAGAGTTAGAAGGGACCTTGGAGGTCTTCTAGTCCAGCCCTGGCTCAGGCAGGAAATCTATTTCAGACAAATGGATCTTCTTGAAAACCTCCAGTGATGAAGCATCCACAACTTCTGGAGGCAAGTCATTCCAGAATTATTCTGACAGGAAATTTCTCATTTCCAGGCTGGATCTCTTTGATTAGTTTCCATCTTGTTGTTCTGCCTTCAGGTGCTTTGGAGAAGGAAGTTCACTTGCTCTTCTCTGGGGCAGCCCCTTAGACATTGGGAGATGGTTATCGTGTCACCCCTAGTCCTTCTTTTCATTAAACTAGACCTAATTCCGATACCCAATTATACCAGGACTTATACTCAATTGCTGCAACCATTCTTCATGTTTTAGCCTCCATTCCCCTATTTCAGGGATAGGCAACCTTGGCTGTTTTATGACTCATGGACTTCAACTCCCAGAATTCCTGAGCCAGCCATGCTGAGGGAAAAGGGAGTTTCCAAGCTGAGCCATGCTGGCTCAGGAATTCTGGGAGTTGAAGTCCACGAGTCATAAAGTGGCCTAGGCCTAGGCCAGAGATAGGCAACCTTGGCTCTTTTATGACTCATGGACTTCAACTCCCAGAATTCCTGAGCCAGCCATGCTGAGGGGAAAGGGAGTTTCCAAGCTGAGCCATGCTGGCTCAGGAATTCTGGGAGTTGAAGTCCAGGAGTCATAAAAGAGCCAAGGTTGCCTACCCCTGCCCTATTTCATTCATTTTGTTAGCATTTCAAAACGGGCAGTCTCACATATCCTTCCTAAGCTTTCACTGGGCTTCCTGAGAACATTTTCTGAGTTTGACTGGTTAGCAGGGAGAGAGGGAGGGGAGGAGAGAAATTGTCACCTTTTTGTCACCAGATGACGATCTTTCATTTCCGAACGCTCAAACCAGATGTGAGGAGAGGCCTTAACTGTGGCTCTTTGAATGACACCCATCAAACCTCTATGAGCCTGTCCCACCTGGAAATTCATCCAGACCAAACCAAACAAAAAGAAACAAATAAATAAAAAGGCAATTAAATAGCACACGTTTCTTCAACTCCTTAAGAAGTAGAGTTGCATTGCAGGTAGTCTTCAACTTACAACCATTCATTTAGTCTCCGTTCAAAGTTAGATCAACATCAAAAAAGTGACTTATGATCATTTTTCACACTTAACAACCATTGCAGCCTCCCCGTGGTCACATGATCAAAACTTGGATGCTTGGCAACTGGCGTGTATTCATGACAGTTGCAATGTTCTGGGATCATGAGATCACCTTTTGTGACCATCTCACAAGCATATTCAATGGGAAGCCAGATTCACTTAACAACTGTATTACTAACTTAACCACTGAAGTAATTCACTTAAGAACCACAGCTAAAAAAAATCATAAAATGAGGTAAAACTCAATTAACAACTATCTGCTTAGCAACAGAAATTTTGAGCTCAGTTGTTTGTGGTGGTAAGTTGAGAACTGCCTGTATATACTTGAAGGCACCCAATTTGGAGAAAGTCAAAATATTTTTGAGCTGCCTCAATTGGGAAGCTCTGGAGACTACAGACAGGAAAACCAGCATATTTTTTAACAGTTGCAGCATCCTGGGAGCACACGATTGCATTTGTGACCCACCCCCAGCCAGTTTCCAACAAGCATAGTCAATGGGAAAAGCTGGATTCACTTTACAACTGCAGGGATTCATTTAACAATCATGGCAAAATATGTCATAAAATCAGGCACAATTCAGCAATTGCCTTACATAGCAATGGAGATTATGCTCCCAATTGTGGGCATAAGTCAAGGATCCCCTGTATTATTTTACTTGACAAAAACATTTTTTTATGGCTGTGCTGCACATATGTGGTTTTTTCAAAAAGGTGGGGTTGAAATTCAGAAAAGTAATTGGGATTCTCCTCATACAAGTGTCCCAAAATTTTTCAAACTCACTTTATCTATCCATGACAGAGCAATTAAAAGGAACACAAAGAACCCAACTGATTAATCTGTTAATCACTGTCTATTATAGAATACTTGGGGTTCACATATAGTACTCTAAGGAACTAATTAAGTTCTATACTCCTTACACTGATGCTACCACTTCAATTTCTTTTGTGTAAAATGTTAGACTGTAATCTATTATGAACAATTTGCAAAGCATGCTGACAGTTGCTCAATAAAATAAATAAATAAATAAATAAATAATAGTAATAAAGTTGGAAGGGACCTTGGAGGTCATCTGGTCCAACCCCCTGTTCAGGCAGGAAACCCTATACCATTTCAGACAAATGGTCAAATATTTATATTTAAATTGGCCAGCAAATAGAAACAAAAAGTGGTATATAGTTCATATCATTGCTATATTTCCTTTACATAATTTATTTAAGCATCAGTTTCTTTTCCCCAAATTTTCACTTCCATTCAGGGTAAGAAATTCTGCCCAGTTCTCGGAAACCAAGAAATGACTAAGAGATGCTGATTTTCTATTAAAGGGCTTTTGCAGTTCTCAAGATATTGTAACATACCATTGTGTAACAGCCATCATTTGTCAAGATTATTACATCTATCGGAGATGTGTGATTGGCTACACAAATTCCACCCTTCTGAGGTCGGTTCTCCCTGCAATTACAGTACATGTGATTCACAACATTGTGGTAAAATAGCCATCCCGTTAATTCTTCTACATTTGAGGATTGCACTGCTATTGCTCATTCAAAAAAGAGAAGTGTCATTACTCATGTTTTAAGCTGGGGTCCCTACCTCAAGGCCGTGGCCTATTCATAATTGGGTCACACGAGCTTACAACATGGATTCTAAACTCCAATGGTTGGCCGCTCCCTGACATTATATGGCTGTATTTTGGGTACTCTGGCAGTTGGGCTGCATTTACAACTGGTTGCAGCACCCCATGGTCACATGGCCATGTTCTACGACTTTTTTTGCCAAAAAAAACAGCACTTCCAGTTTTCAGCAAAACCACACCCCTAGCGAACCATTGTTTCGCTTAATGACAGCAGCATCCACTTAACAACCGTAGCTTTGCTTAACAACCGAGGTTAACGACTGCGGCACAAAAAGGTTGTAAAATTGGATTAGTAATGTCAATGACCCAATTTATGACTGTCAGGTTATGTTTTGCTTCTGAAGCCAATTTGGTCACATCCATATATTTGGGTGTTTTATTGTAATAAACAAGTCTTCCGGATGGAAATGAACCAATTGGAGGACACCAATCTTTCCCCCTTCATCCAGAACCAAAAATTTGAACAGCCAAAGAATTAAGAACTTCTGCGGAATTATCACAAAGCTTTGTCTAGAAAGGTACTTACTGAAGATAATAAAAACAGTGAGGAAAATACCATTTCATGATTCTAATGAATAACTATTAATAGAGGCTCTATTTTGAGTAGTATATTTACTCCTGCTTTTCACTATCAAAACAATAATTGCAAATGAGAAAGACTATTCTTTAATATTGTCCTGAATAAACATGAAACACATAACCCTTCTTTAAATAACAGAGGCTAGCCTCTTAGAGAGATATGATAAAAGGATTTGTTTACTGGTAGTCTTTGACTTACAATTCATTTAGTGACTGTTCAAACGTACAACGTACTGAAAAAAATGACTTATGACCGTTTTTCACACTTATGATTGTTACAGCATCCCCTTGGTCATGTGATCAAAATTCAGCCACTTAGCTACTGACTCATATTTATGACAGTTGAGTGTCCCAGGGTCATGTCATCACCTTTTGCAACGTTCTGACAAGCAAAGAGCCATGGTGGCGCAGTGGTTAGAATGCAGCATTGCAGGCTAACTTTGCTGATTGCCAGCAGTTTGGCAGTTCGATCCTGACCGGCTCAAGATTGATTCAGCCTTCCATCCTTCCAAGGCCAGTAAAATGAGGACCCAGATGGTTGGGGGCAATATGCTGACTCTGTAAACCGCTTAGAGTGGGCTGTAAAGCATTATGAAGCGGTATATAAGTCTAAATGCTATTACTATTGCTAAAGTCAATGGGGAAGCCAGATTCAACAACCGTATTACTAATGTAACAACTGCAATGATTCACTTAACAACTGTGGCAAGAAAAGTCGTAAAATGGGACAAAACCCATTTAACAAATGTCTCAGCAACATAAATTTTGGGCTCAATTGTGGTCGTTAAGTCGAGGACTACCTTTATTAGATTTATTTTATCCCATCTTTATTATTTTATCTCAAGGCTGTGACCATATCTAATATGCCTCCCTCCTCCTCTTTCCCCCACAACAGCCACCCTGTGAGGTCAGCTGGTCCGAAATCACCAAAATGGTTTCCATGCCTAAGGCAGGACTAGAATTCACAATCTCCTGTTGATTGGCCCAAAGTCACCCAGCCAGCTCTCATGCCTAAGGCAGGTCTCCCAGCTTCTAGGCCAGCACCTTAACCAGGATCCCTCAGCTATATTAATTCAATCCAGTTTGCATAATTTGTTGATTGGGTTTATGCACCAAGAGCTTAGCTAATTACAGCACCTACATGCTTCCACTCACCTGTTGTGGTAACAAATACTTCCTGAAAGTGCCCTGACAAGGATTCGACAGCAGGTGAGATGGACAAGATCACTCAGCCAGTCTTTGGTTCTGCAAAACAGAACATCAAGCGGAACAGGTTTAGAAATCTCTTCATCAGCGGATTCTCCAAACCACAAATTAAGTTTACCATCTAAATAACAATGGAGGATCTTAGATGTATCATTAGATTAGAAGGACAGCCCAGGCCTGAAAGAATCCTAAAAGAAGGGGGGGGGGGTCCAACTTGGCAACTTTAAGACCTGTGGACTTAAACTCCCAGAATTCTCCAGACAGCCAACAATGAAAGAAATGAAATCAAATGATAAAGGTAATCCTCCTTAACAAGAGTAATTTGGATTAGAAATTCCATCACTAAACAACATGGTCATAAGGTTGCCATTACAGATAATCTCAACTTACAACCATTCGTTCAGTGACTGTTCAAAGTTACAATGGCACTAAAACACAGACTGTTGCAGAATTCCCATGGTCATGTAATCAAGAATTTGGGTGCTTGCCAATAGGCATGTATTTATAATGATTGCAGTATCCTGAGGTCATTGATTTCCATTTGCAACCTTCCCAGCATGCTTTTCACAAGTCAATGAGCGACGTAAAATTTTGCTTAACATAAAAATTTGCTTAGGGACCATGAGATTCACTTAACAATTGCAGTGATTTGCTTACCAATACTAGCAAAAAAAAAGCGCCTGTAAAATCAGGAGCAACTCACTTAACAACCTTCTTGCTTAGCATCACAAAATCTGGTTGTAAGTCGAGGACTTGGTTTTGCGATTTATATTCCAGGAGTGCTGTTTATTTTATGGGAAAAAAAAGCAGATCCACTTACTGTCCATTTGGCAGCTTTCCTACCAAGGTAGTCCCCACAATCATAGACATTATCCCAATGGCTGCCAAGGTAATTCTGAAAAAAAAACAAAAAAGAAAATGGAAAGTCCAAATGAGATCAGTGCGTTTTCTGTTCTGGTGTCCCTCTCCAGTTAACTTTTTTTAAAAGCAATCTCCTGATCTCCTTTTTATTATATATAACATAATAATATGCAGTGCTTTTTTTGTAAAAAAAAAAAAAAAAAGTGTCAGAATTCCGTTCTGGGCGTTCTATGACAAAAAAAGCCCTGATAATATATAAATTTATTATATTAATAGGTTTACTACATCACTGAGGGTTTTTTCCCCAGATGGAACAGAGATAAGTTACATCAGGGTTTTTGGTAGTCCTCTATTCAGGTATAGTTGAACTACTTCATCAAGGAGATTGGTAAAGAACATTTAAAATGAAGCTTCGTGGATGTAGATCAGGCATGTCCAACTGCCGGCCCTCAGCCGGATGCGTCACATCGAAACTGTGCCCACCCCATTGCCGGCAATGAGAAAAAAGTTCCGATACATCACTCGACGTCATGTGACATTGTGAGTTTGACCTGCCTGACGTATATGGTTTGTCTTTCATTTATTTTCCTTTTTTTTCTTCTTTTGGTATCTTTGAGCCAGTCTTGGCAATGTTTTTCAGAAATGATTTGCTGTTGTGTTCTTCTCAGGGTGAGGGGAGTGAATGGCTCAAGGTCAACCAGATGGCTTTATGCATAAGGCAGACCTAAAACCCACTGTCTCCCTATTTCTAGCCTGATGCCTTAATCCAGTGTTTCTCAACCTTGACAATTTTAAGGCATATGGACTTCAACTCCCAGAATTCCACAGCTAGCGATGCTGGCTGTGGAATTCTGGGAGTTGAAGTCCACATGCCTTAAAATTGTCAAGGTTGAGAAACACTGCCTTAACCACTACATCAAGCTACCTCTTTTCTTTCTATGAATGCGAGGATTCAGTGCAATTATTCAGAGAAATTATTCCAAAAGCCCAGCAAGCAATTAAAAGCACCCAGTGGAAATTAGGACAATGCCTAATTAGCCAACACCTACAAAACATTTTTTTTACATTCTTTAATTTTAATTAGGCTCATTACCATCCTATTTTTAATGACTTTTTATTTTGGATACAACTTAGCCTGCTTTGATCTGCTTGCAGAATTAGAGGCTGCTTAGCCAGTCAAAGGGATACACTCAAAAGGGTTTTTTTTTTTTAATTCAGAAAACCCTAAAATTAAGAATAATCATCTAAATCACTGAGTTTCAAAGTGGGGTCTAGGGACTCCAGGGGTACCCCAAAGCCTATCAAGCAGTCTGCGAAATCAAATAAATACTTTTAAAATTTCTCAGCTTTAATTTCTAATACAGAAAATATCAATGGATATCATGCAGATAAATCAAAGCCTTTTGGGGTCCTCAGTTACTCTTAAGAATGTAAAGCAGGGGTGTCCAACCTCGACAACTTTAAGACTTGTTGAATTCCACTTCCAGAACTCCAGCCAGGAATTCTAGGAGTTGAAGTCCACAGGTCTTAAAGTTGCCAAGATTGGACCCCCTCTGATGTAAAGGGTCTTCAGGCCAAAATCGCTGACAATCAGTGATCTAAATGAATGATTGTTTTTGTACTTTAAGCTTATTCTGCCCCATTTGGAGAAAGCCAGCTTATTATATAAGCACCCTTTTCAATCTGACAAGTCTTTATAAAAATTAGAAACCATTAACATAGATGCTTTCTCATGATTCTCAATGAGAATTATGCAATCTGAACTTTTATATTATAACCACAATGTTTGCATTTTGCAAATACAGAGAAAGCCAGCTCCCCAAATGGCAAAATGTTGAAGCAAATACTAATAACTGTGACAATGTATATTTGCACTGAGGCGTGGCATATCTGTCAAAGTGTTAGCCCTGGCATAAACACATCAGCAGAAGTTTTAACTAGTTCTCTAAAGGCATTCAAGGTATGTTCTTTGAATGTGTCACCTTGTAGAGGAGATGGATTGCCTAGGAATTTAATAAATAACAATAATAATAAGCTGGATAAATTAGCAAAGGATGATCTATAAAGGAAGAAGAATGAAATGAGCATGAAATGCTAGAAAATATAGTCCTCAACTTAAAACAGTTAATTTAGTGAACATTCAAAGTTACATCATTACTAAAAAACATACTTATGACCATTTTTCACACTTATGACTGTTGCAGCATCCCCATGGTCACATGATCAAAATTCAGACATTTGGCAAGTGACTCACATTTATGATGGTTGCAGGATCCTGAGGTCTTGTGATCATCTCTTGCGACCTTCTTACAAGCAAAGTCAATAGGGAAGCCAAATTCACTTAGCAACCATGTTACTAATTTAACAACTGCAGTAATTCACCTGACAACTGTGGCAAGAAAAATCATAAAATGGGACAAAACTCACTTAACCAATGTCTCACTTAGCAACATAAAATTTGGGCTCAATTGTGGTCATAAGTCAAGGATTACCTGTATTCAGTACTGGATAACAGCATGCTATTGTATATAAATATGTAGCAAACCCAATATTTACTCACACTGATGTTGCCAGTGTGGTAACTAAGCAATGAAATATTTAACAGGGACATTTTAACTGTGCTTTTATATTGTTGTAAGCTACCATGAGTCTTTCAGATTTGGCAGCATGCCAATTTAAACAGCAACAGTAAAAAAAAAAAAAAAAAGTCCTTGTCCTGATAGATCACTTCAACAAGATATGATATAGAAACTGCCTTTGATGGATTTAAAAATTGTATTTGATCAGTTCATGGAACTGCAAATATTAGAAACATGGAAGTGTGGGTTACAATACTCCCTGCCCCACCCAAAAAAGATGGCTGATTTCTGACATACATTCATATTGGCTAATATCAGTATTCTTTTACCCATTTGGAGTCAAACAAGCTTAGAGAAAAAAAAACAAATTCCACCCATCTGGATCACATAAATATATGGATCTATGATAAGAAAAGCAATGTCAAGGATCATATTGTACTAAACTAGAAGTCTCCACGCTTCGCAACTTGTGGACTTCAAGTCCCAGATTCCTCAGCCAGACATGGGAGTTGAAGTCCACAAGTCTTAAAGTTGCCAGGTTTGGAGATCCTTGTACTAAAGGGTAGGCAACCTTGGCTCTTTTACGACTCATGGACTTCAACTCCCAGAATTCCTGAGCCAGCATGGCTCAGCTTGGAAACTCTCCCTTTCCCCTCAGCATGGCTGGCTCAGGAATTCTGGGAGTTGAAGTCCACGAGTCATAAAAGAGCCAAGGTTGCCTACCCCTGTCCTAAACCATTCCTGGTAGAAATGTACAGGTAGTCCTCGACTTTCAATGACAATTGAGCCCCAAATTTATCTTGCTAAGCAACATTTTATGACTTTTCTTAGGCTACAGTTGTTAAGTGAATCACCGCAGCTGTTAAAGTAGTAATACAGTTGTTAAGTGAATTTGGCTTCCCCATTGACTTTTCTGGTCAGAACGTCGCAAATGGTGGTTACAAGATCCTGGGACACTGCAACTACAATAAACACCAGTCTGTTGCCAAGTGTCTGAATTTTGATCACTTGACCGTGGGAATGCTGCAGTGGTTGCTAAATGCAAAAAATGGTCATAAGTCACTTTTTTCCATGCTGTTGTAACTTCAAATGGTCACTAAGTGAACTGTTGTAAGTCAAGGACTACATGTATAAAATGCAACTGTCTAAGGGAATGTGGGACATTCTCTTTTATATCAGACCATGATGTTTCAGTCATTTTGGGGGTGGTCCTACATTAAATGTGCCAAATCAGAAAATAGTTTGTGGGCTACATCCAGAGCATCACAAACCCTACAACATTTGGTTCCTGGGGTCATACGTTTTGGCAAGTTTTGAAATAGAACATATGTTTTGTGTGCAAAAGATCTCTGGCATATTGTCTATGAAACTGTGGATATCTGTGGATAGACCAGGTGAAGAATGCCACCTTAAAAGGAGACTAACATTTGGACATCCATAAAAAGCCACAAAGATGTCACATATATCATAACATCATCACACAAATGAATATACAGGTAAGTTCCCAACCTGCAACCACAAATGAGAACAGAATTTTCATTGTACGTCACTGTGGTCATAAGTCATCACGTGACCAGATCTAATCTGATAAAAGTCTGAAGTCAAGTCATGCAGTTACAAATGCATATCTAGTTTAACCAATGGTTGTTTTTGTGGGTTTTTTTGCTGGAAACTGGCAAAAAATGTCACAAAATATGATCACCATGACTGTGGGATGATGCAACTGGTTGTAAATGCAATACAGTCGCCAAGCACCCAAATTGTGATCAAGTGACAGTGGAGGCTATACTATGGTAGTATGTTCAAATTTAGAGCATAACTGACTTGTTTTAGGCTGTTGTTAATTGAAACTGTTGTTAAGTGAACAGTCTTAAATTGAGGACCACCTGTAATAGTGCAATTTGCATCCACTGTATCTCAATTCATGTCATTTGCATGATGACACAATAAGGCCCGAATGCTTGCCCTTCCCCTGCCTCCTCCTGCAGACCCGGATGGACCAACAGTCCAATTTATCTAAAACGATTTCCACAATGGCATCAACAACTCAACTTACCGAAGAGGAAGCAAGAAACAGTAACGCACAAAGACTCCGATAACCCACATGATCGTCAGTCGCAAACTGATGTATTGGAAGTTAACGTTAGTCCTGGTGAGGAGGTTCCAGGAAACCAGCTCCTCTGAGGTGAATCTTTGGGTGACCTCATCTTCTACAATGGCTTCAAAGCCCTTCTTAGAAAAATAAAACACATCTGAGAGCTCAAAGTCTCTGCAGCCCATGCCAGCAATCTCCTTCTCCATGGTGGTTTGCTCTCTCTGTATGATAACTTCAGTATAAGGGAAAAGAGAAGGAGAATACAGCTGAGTGAGGAAGTAAAGCTAGACAAAAGCAGGTCAGTAACAACAACAATTCATAATGCATGTCCAGGGAAGAACTGGTGTCACTTTCATTAATGCAGGTAGTCCTCGACTTATGACCACAATTGAGCCCAAAATTTCTGCTGCTAAGCAAGACAGTTGTCCAATGAGTATTGTCCCTTTTTATGACCTTTCTCGCCACAATTGTTAAGTGAATCACTGCAGTTAAATTAGTAACACAATTGTTAAGTGAATCTGACTTCCCCATCCACTTTGCTTGTCAGAAGGGGGCAAAAGGTGACCACACGACCCTCGGACACTGCAACTGTCATAGGTACATGCCAGTTGCCAACTGTCTGAATTTTGATCATGACCAGAAGAGACTGGACAGCCATTTGTCCAAAATGGTGTAGAGTTTCCTGCCTGAGCAGGGGGTTGGACTAGATGACCTCCAAGGTCCCTTCCAACTTTAGTACTACTACCATGGGGATGCTCCAACCATCATAAGTGTAAAAACAGTCATAAGTCACTTTTTTTCAGTGCCATTGTAACCCTGAATGCTCACTAAGCAAATGGTTGTAAGTCGAGGACTATCCGTACTGAGACCTTTTCCAACATTTAGAAACAATGAAAGTGGAGGAGAAACTGGTTCCAGTAAATCAGCTTATCCTTTATCCACATATAGTTCCCCCGACTATATGGAGAATGAATATGGTTACAGTTTTTGTACTTCAATCTCAAAAGGATTAGGACAGTGTTTCTCAACCTTGACAATTTTAAGGCATGTGGACAATTTTAAGCAATGCTGGCTGTAGAATTCTGGGAGTTGAAGTCCACATGCCTTAAAATTGTCAAGGTTGAGAAACACTGGATTAGGACATATATCTCTGCCTCCCATCCATTATTATATTTTGGAACATCTGAATAGGAATTAGTACATAGCATTTACAAAAATCCTTTGCTGGCTCAGTAATTCTGGGAGTTGAAGCCCACAAGCCATTAAGAGGCCATCATTCCCCACCACTGCATTAGAGCAATGTTTCTCAATCTTAGCAGCTTTGGGAGATGTGGACTTCAGCTCCCAGAATTCCCCAGCCAGCCCTTCAATTCTTCTCAAATTCAAGTGGAAATTGAGCCATTTGGATTTTTATGCTGTTTGTGTTAGGGAAGACAGAATGAATACCCCAAAAGTCACATTAATAAAGTATTATACACTTTTCTTTTAAAGCAAGAGCCTGCATAATCCTATTTTAAAAAGAAGAAATTTTTTTCTTTTAGAACAAGTCAATCAAGTAGCTAAAATGGCATTTTAAAATTATTGTTCAGCTGCTTGTTCTAAAATGCCAATATACTTGCTTTAATTGCACTATAATTTTTGTATTTTTCCTTACTGGAAATTTAACAGATGAAGTTTTCCTTTAATGTTATTACTCTGTCTTTCTCTACCAGGAAGATCTGTGGAGTTTTGTCTGCACAGAGCAACACAGGGAATCCTCGACCTTTGACCACAATTGAGCCCAAAATTTCTGTTGCTAAGTGAGACATTTGTTAAGTGAGTTTTGCCCCGTTTTACAACTTTTCTTGACACAGTTGTTAAATGAACCATTGCAATTAAGTTAGCCACACAGTTGTTACGTGAATCTGGTTTACTCATAGACTTTGCTTGTCAGAAAGTCACAAAAGGTGATCACATGATCCCAGGACACTGCAATCATCACAAATGTGAATCAGTTGCCAGTTGTCTGAATTTTGATCACGTGACTATGTGGATACTGCAATAGTCATAAGTATGAAAAATGGTCATATGTCACTTTTCTCAGTGATGTTGTAACTTTGAATGGTCACTAAATGAACTGTGGTAAGTCAAGGACTGCCTGTACTCTAATAGAAGACAAATCCCAGTGACTACATAGAAGATGCTGTTGGGGTGGCCTCAAAGAAGAGTTGCTACTGATATGGGAAGCCTCTGACATCTGGTTTGAGTTAACTCAACACTGATAAATTATGTAAACCAGGTTCTTGCGATAATATGCTAAAGGAGATGAGTGTCAATGATGTAGGATGAGTCACTAGCCCAGAGATCACACAATTCACAATGAGAAATGGGACAAGTTGTAGACAAAGATACCACGAAAGTATCAACTACTATACTCATTGCCTATGTTTAGGTCTGTGGGAGGGAGATAAAAAAGAAAAATGCCACCAAAAAGATGTGTAAACTAATGGCTGATCGTACGGATAACCTTCTCAGCACCTAGATTGGCTGTCCTGAAGTGGTCCCAGATAGTCTTTGACTTACGACTACAACCGAGCTCAAAATTTCCATTGCTAAGTAAGACAGTTGTTAAGTGAAGTTTGCCCCATTTAAAATCTTTCTTGCCACACTTTTTAAGTGAATCACCGCAGTTGTTAAGTTAGTTAAGTGAATCCGGCTTCCCCATTGACTTTGCTTGTGAGAAGATATCCCACAGGACCCTGGAACACCACAACCATCATAAATACAAGTCAGTTGCCAAGTGCTGGATTTTGATTATGTGCAATGATCATGAGGGTGAAAAATGGTTATAAGACACATGATTCCGGGACATGCAACCATCATAAATATGAGTCTGTTGCCAAGAGTCCGAATCTTAATCACATAACTGTGAGGATGCTGCCATGGTTGTTAAGTGTGAAAGCTGTTGTAACTTCAAATGGTCACTAAAGGAACTGCTGTAAATCAAGGAGTACCTGTACTGCTTTTTCACTGCCAGAGGTGTGCTAGCTTTTTGTCTCCTGCACTAAGCTAGCAAGGCTGGAAATGATGTTTCTTGACTTGCATGAATTGAGTTTTCATTCTGTTTCAAGCAACATCTCCAATTCCAAGACTGGTCCTAGAACACCATAATTACTTTCCCAATTTCAACTATGGCCTACTTCTTAGTCACATGACATATCTAAAGTGCTAGGCAGACAGATAAACCCTTATTTCAACATCTTGATAAAAAGAAGCCACGTTAGGCAATTATATATAGGGACAAAGTGATAAATAGTAAATATACTGTATATTAACAAAGAAATACTGAAGTAGGATTCACATATTAATACAGAAGATTCTTAAGCATAAAGATAAAACCAGAAGTTTTTATTTTAGCCTTAATGGGCAAAGACTTTTAAAAATGTGGAACTTTGAACTTATATATGCTGACAAGAATGCTTTACACACAAAAAGATGCTTCAATTTAAAAAAAATTTAAAAAATTATTTTAAAATTTAAAATGTAATTAAAAATTAAAAGATGCTTTAATTTGCACAATATACAATTGGCTGCAAAAGCTGATGGAATGAGCTGAGATAACTAAATTGAGTGCTTTAAAGAAAAGAATACAACTAACTTTGTTCCTAATTGGAAACTGCTTCTGGACTTGTGCTTGAGGTAGGAAAAAAAACAAAACTTTGACTGGATTTTGCTGATTAAATAGATTTGTTGTTACAGAAATGGCTACTATATAAAAGTAAAAAACGTTGAGACTGTAATGTTATCTTATTCTACTGCCCTAAAAAGAGTACAAAGTCAATGCTTTCCTTTCTTTCTCTGCTTTTACCTTCACTTCTTCCTCTTCTCTTTTTCCTCCCCTACGTTTTCCTATTTTTTCATTTTTCTTTATATTTTATATTTTGATAAACTAATAAAAATTTGAAGAAGTATATATATATTAATCTGTGTTCCTCCTAATTTCACTCACCATTTCAACGACTTATAACAATGCATTCCGCTTCTCTTATTCCTACAACAGTCGTATGAGATCAGTTAATCCAAAACCAAGAAAAATGATTTTGCTGACCAAGTAAAGTGAATGAATCTAAGTTTGCCCAATTTTGCTAAAAAAATTCTATCCACCACTATATTAACAAAGATGAGTTACCTATTTTGATGGGAAGCCTTATTGATAGCATCCTTATTCAGATCATAAGGCAAGTTCTATATTGGACCAGAATTAGTTGTGGTGTGCACAGTGTGAATGTTATAACTGTAAAATTGGAAAACTTTGGATCCAACTGATAGGAAGTTCATTATCAGATTGAGCCAACCTTTCTATTATTTTTTTTTTACCATCTGTTCACATCTAGGAAATAACGGTCCATACAAGAATCTGTTAGACATCTATACAAGAGAAAAAAATTCTTCTAGATCACCAGATTTGGTTAATTGGGAGTAGGTAAAAGTCATATATTGTTAAAAAGTCATTCAGATGCTAAGTCCCATTGGCAATTGTGGCCAGGAGAGCAATTAAATATTTTGCAGATTAAAGAGATTAAATCTTTTGTAGTTTGATAGAACTGAAGGTGGACAATATATAGCACTGGAGTCCCCATTACAGAATATTCAGCAGTACAAAATAAAGCAGTGTTTCTCAACCTTGGGCACTGGAAGAATTCTGGGAGTTGAAGTTCACACATCTTCCGGTGGCTAAAGTTGAGAAACACCACTCTAAAGCATTTTCCCTAGTCTTTATTTCTCTGAACTACAAAAAAATATGTTAAACTGACATTCAGGACTATTCCTTCAGATTCTTATTATTATACCATTATCTATAATTTACAACTGTAATCAAGCAACTTACCACTTGAAGTATAGGATATTTGTTTCTGTTCTCTTCGGATTCCCTTCTGAATTCGCAGGGTGGCCCACTATTTAGAAAAAGGGAGAAATCAGATGAGACCAGCTTTTAAAGAAGTCTATGTTCACCCTGCATTTTTTTTCTTTCACTTACTCTCTCTCCTATTTTTTTTAATTGGCTTAGAACAGTGGTTCTCAACCTGTGGGTCGGGACCCCATTTGGGGTCGAACGACCATTTCACGGGGGTCACCAAACAAGGCTGTCCGCCATTTTTTCCCCCTTTTCTTTGGCCACGCCCCTGGCACCCGGTGATGTATAAGTGGTTGGGGGTCACCACAACATGGGGAACTGTATTATGGGGTCGCGGCATTAGAATGGTTGAGAACCACTGGCTTAGATAGTTTGGGGGGCTAATCATCTGCCCTGAAGGTTGCAGCCATTTTCATTTTTAAAATACTTCTATTTAAAAATATGGGTAGCCCTCAAGTTACAATCACAATTAAGCCCAACACTTCTGTTGCTAAGCGAGACAGTTGTTAAAGTGAATTCTGCCACAGTTGTGAGTAATCATGTTCATTCTCTTATTCTTTTTAGCCCAAGTCAAGCTGCACAACAATATCTGCACTGATTAGTTGTCAGTGGATCAACTGGTAAATTATTCATATCATTTGCTATCTCATTAAACAAGACTTCAGAAGCCAGGGGCTGAATCAGGATCCTTTCATTGAATGATAATACTGCCACGGATTCTCATTTAAAGCTCTTTCCTTTAAAAAAATTTAATGTCATAAGTTATAGGTGTGAAAAATAGTCATAATGTTCACTTTTTTCAGTGCTCTTGTAGCTTTGAATGATCACTAAACGAATGGATAGAAAAACAAACACACCCAAGCAGCTCCAACTGTCTTACCTAAGGCCTGGAAAACCAATCAGATCTTCAAGGCTTTACAGAACCCCAACAGAATGAGAGTAGCCAAGATTTCACCATGAATTCAAGCCCACAGTCATCTTAGTTAAAAGCGTGACTACTAGGCAGGTATTCATGCATTGCAATAATGCCAGAAAACATGGCTGGATTTGCATACCTCATCAACTAAAGCTTTAAACATAGTTAAACCAAATAGCACATTAGAGCTAATATGACTTAGTGTCATGTATTGTACTGAAAACTACAAATCCCAAAACTTCCACACAGCATAGTAGCTCTAAAAGTTGAAACCTAACATACCTGGGTAGCATAGGAAAAAAATCCATGCTATGATTGGTTCACATTACACACAAAACCAGACTCAAGCAACTCCTTTTTTTGACTTAAAGCAGGGGTGTCAAACTCAATTTCATTGAGGGCTGCATCAGCATTGCGGTTGCCCTCGGGGGGGGGGGCAGGGGGCCCAGGGTGGGTGTGGCCTACTGGGTGGGCGTGGATGGAGTGGGTGTAGCCTACTGGGTGGGCATGGCCAGCTCTACATTGTTCGCGTCAAGGGTGCCTGTGGGGGCCTGGGCAGGAGTGGGACAGATTTGAGGGTCTCTGGCAGAAGGGGGTGGGACCGGGGCAAGCGCCAAGGCATGGTCCATTTCTTCATTCCTCACAAAGGGTGACACTTCCCCAGCAGGCACCCAGGGGACAGGGCCGATGCAGCAGGGGCTGGTTCCTCGCTGTTTGTAGACGGCCTTGTGGAGCTAAGACTGAATGCGTTTCAGCATAGATGGCCACCACAAAATTGTACATTGGCTCCCGGCCGGCCTGGGCCAGGGCCAAGGCAGCGGGGGCCGTTCCCTCACTGTTTCCAGGATGGCTTCACAGGCCACATGAAACCACTTTGCGGGCCGCATCCAGCCCCTGGGCCTTGTGTTTGACATGTCTGGCTTAAAGGAATGTCTTATTCCAGACTTTCTGCTAGATCAACATTTGTCAACCTGGCTCTGAAATTCTGGGACATAATATTTACAAATTCTAAAGTTGCCAAATTGAGAAACACTGTTCTAGAACATTATTCCGGCCAACGGCCTTCTGAAACAGCTTCCCGCATAAATAAAAAATGAAGTAAAACTGAAATCTCCTTTTCCATAATTATAAAATTAAAAATTCAGCTTAAGAACAAAGCAAGGCACAGGAACATATATTACACAGAAAGCCAGAATTGTTCAATAAATTAAAGAATCCAAAGTCAACATGAAAACGGTTCCTTTTTTAGGCTCATATAATATTACAAATAACATGCATGCCATCTCCAGTACTTTAGCAAGTACATCGTTAAGTCAAATGAAAAGAGGCAGGAAGGAGGAACAAAAAGACTTCAGGTAGTTCTCAACTTACAACCACAATTGAGCTGAAAATTTCTGTTGCTAAGCGAGACAGTTGTTAAGTGAAGTTTGTCCCACTTTACAAATTTTCTTGCTATGGTTAAGTGAACATCCATTGACTTTGCTTGTCAGAAGGTTACAAAATGCGATCACATGACCCCCTTAACACTGTAACCATCATAAATATGAGTCAGTTGCTAAGTATCTGAATTTTGATCACGTGACTATGGGGATGCTACAATGTAGTAAGTGTGAAAAACGGTCATAAGTCATTTTTCCCAATGCCATTGTAACTTCAAACCATCACTAAGTGAACTGTTATAAGTCAAGGACTACCTATAATTCCCATATCATGAAGCTATACAGGTAGTCTTGTTTAGCAACTGCTTCCTTTAACAACTGTTTGCACCATAATAATAAAAATTTAAACAAATGAGGTTTATTCTTAGTTAGTCACACTTGCCTGTCATACTGTACATTCTTCTAGTTTAAAATCTGGGATTTTTTGCTGCAATATTAGCTCAATTTTCTTTCTCAAAATGATTATAATACATTTTTATTTCTGTAAAACATCCAAGCTCAATTTTTGGTGCTGATTCTTTCCTCTCTTATTCCATTAAAAGGACACATTGCTGCTGCTTATTTAAATCTAATAATTACAGCCAGTCATTTAGGAACACTTTGAAGGTAAAAAAGCATGGAAAAAAAGTGATTTTTGACAGATTTTTGCACTTACCATTGTCACATGATCCACTCTCATGTAATCAATAGTTGGTGCTCAGCAATCGATACATATTTACGATGATTGCAGCATCCCTGGGTCACCTGATTACCACTGTGACCTTCCCAGTGAGCTTCCAGCAAGCCAAGTCAATGGGAGCACTTGGATACCACCTGGTTCACTTAACAATTGCACTGGTTCACTTAAAAACTGTGGCACTTAACAAATGACTCACTTAGCAATAGTAATTCTGGTCCAACTTGTGGTCATAAGTCAAGGATTACCTGTATTGTAATATGTTTTTTCTTTCTAAAACTGTCAATTAAATTGTTAATGAAAAACTACTATTGGAAATGTTTCAAAATAGGAAATGACTGCAGTTCATCATTCTATTCCATTAGCATAATTGCCATTGTTTGCTAAGATGGGGCGTTCTGTTATTTTATACCTAACAGGGAACAACCCAGATGAGCTGTGTTTACATTTCGAAAATTACTTTATGCCTAAGCAGGAAAACAAGTTTAATGAACTACAAGAACGTACATCAGAAAGTTGCTTCTCAACTTTAGAAATCCTATAAAACTTTAGAAATCCTATAAAAAAAAGGATTAAAAAAAAATTAGCCCTCCCAATAGACCAGCAAAAATATGGAAGATGCAATAATAAAATAAGACAGAACAATTTGTAGACTGATTTGATGAAAATAAGAAACAAATTCCAACTGATGTAAAAACATTGGAAAATAAAGAAATTGTGGAGTGTAAGACAGAGATGACAATCAAAGTGAAAATGCAAATGATAATAATCCAAGGGATGGAAAATGGCCTGGACAAAACTGACATAATTGGATTTACAAAAGGTGGTTTCTAAAACCTTAAAGAAATCTTTGACATGTGATAAATTACAGGTAGTCCTCGACTTACGACCACAATTGACTCCAAAATTTCTGTTGTTAAACAAGACAGTTGTTAAGTTACCCCATTTTACTATCTTTTTTGTGACTGTTGTTAAGTGAACAACTGCAGTTGTTAAGTTACTAACACAGCTGTTAAGTGAATTTGACTTCCCCGTTAACTTTGCTTGTTGGAAAATCGCAAAAGATGATCACATGACCCCCAGGACTGTGCAATGATGATAAATATGAACCAGTTGCCAAGCGCTGAAATTTTGATCATGTGACCATGGGGATGCTGCAATAATTGTAAATATGAAAACAGTTACAAGTCATTTTTCTCAGTGCCATTGTAACTTCGAGCAATCACTAAAAGAATGGTTGTAAGTCAAGGACTTCCTGGAAATCTAAATGGAGATTCAATTCTACAACCGCAACTGGATGATTTAACATCAAGACTATCAGAATGAAAAAGAGGAATATAAAATTGACTTGTTCGATCAGGGTTAAAATAAGAAATACTTCTATAAAATTGTGGAAACTCTCTACAAACTTTTTGCTGATACTTGGACAGAAACAGTAATAATTTCTGGATTTGTGAATGGGTGCTTGTATTTATGGGAGGAAGTACATTATGTATATACAGTAATTTGTAGGGTGTGTAGAATTATTAAATTTGCCTGCACTTGTTGCAAAGACAATGGTATTTTCTTCAAACATTTTTTCTATTTTTTATTTTTCCACTCTCTATTTTTTCCTTCCTACTTTTTCTCTTTCTGATTTCAGTGTGCATTATCCTTTTATGTTATTAAGCTCTTCAACAAAAGATATTCCAAAAACAAAGAAGTTGCTACTACACAGACATCAACCTATACCAGTTTCTATGCCTGCATTCCATTTGACTCATACTATCCAGGATACAAAAATTTGGGTGTCACCACCACAGAAGGAGAGAAGTCTGGCTGGAAAGCTTACACAAGTATTCTTCAGCTAGAGGAGCATGAGAAAGCAGGACAATTTTCTAGTGTTATGAAACAAGACTAAAAGTAATAGTGTACACAGTTCCGTGACCTATTTCACTGGAAATTGACTTAGTGGCACACTGTGGCAGGGGACAAAAAGGAACATATAGCATAGAGTTTCTTAAAATTCCCCAAGCCCATCTCCGGGATCCAGAAAAGTCAGCATATGTTAAAAAAAAAAAACAGATATCAAAATCCCATAAAATAATTTAAGAAACAATCCCATTTCAATATGCGAATAGGATAGCTGTTAAAGATATTTAAATTGTAGTAGCTGGAACAGTGGGGTTGTACAATGAGCCAGAACACACAGCTGTAGTTGATTGGTTGGAGACTGCCAGCTCCTGCGTGAGGCAATCTGCACTGTGATTGGTTGCTGTGGGTGTGGAGGGGGAGTTTCCCTTTTTTCCCGCCTTTTTCTTCTGTGCATTCTGTATGCTGTTCTAAGTTTTACTTGATGATTTACCTCATGATGTAGTGATGTGCCTGACTATCTTGTTTACTGTAAATGTAGATGTTAAATATATTTATTTATATAAAAATTACAAGTTTGTGTCAGCATCTCTGATTTCTAACTGACCAGAAGATGTGGATGGATAGCGGCAGCAGGAGCAGGTGGTGGCACTGAGGGACAACTGACACACATCCTGTAGCGAGTACCTGACCAGCCACATGGTCCAATGACCATCTGGTTATTTCCCCTTAGTGAAGGAGGTGCAGTTATGATCGTTTCACATTTGCCTATATTCTACACCACAATGGAAATATTTTAAAATAAAATACAACCATTCGTTTAGCGACTGTTCGAAGTTACAACTGCACTGAAAAATATAACTTATGACTGGCTTTCACACTCAACTGTTACAGCATCCCTCTGGTCATGTGACCAAATTTCAGGGACTTGATAACCACCACATATTTATGACAGTTGCAGTGTCCTGAGGTTATGTGATCACTATTTGTAACCTTCCCAGCTATCTTCCAATAAGCCAAGTTAATGTGGGAAGCCAGATACACTTAACTGCAAAATTCACTTAACAACTGCAGTGATTCGCTTTTAACAATTGTGGCAAAAATGGGGTTCAGCTCACTTCTGTTTAGCAACAGAAATTCTAGTTTCCATTGAGGTCATAATGGAACTGCACCAGTTTTAATTTTTAATGCAGTCAATATCGATCACTATAACTCTCAAACAAAATTCTTTAGGAATCCTCCATGATCTTCAAAATTGGAAAGGGTTCCCCAGAGAAAAAGATTTTAAGGAACACTGCTGCAGAGAAATAACTATTTTCATTAAATATATGAATACAAAGAAGTATTCCCTGCGAAGGAAATTCAAATACTATTTTTTCTAGATTTTTATCAGAGAGAAATGTTTGGAGAATTAGGTCACCCTGTGAATTATTCTATCTCATCAGAAAAGGAGAACTGGAATTTAAACAATGAACAATTCCGTTTCCCAATAGATTTTATTTGTTTAGAAAACTGTATATTTTATAAAGGATGAGGATGTAGCTAGCCTAGAATTTCAAAAAGAAGACTGTACATCAAATACAATATCAGATTTAATAGGAAAGCAAAAGCATGTTATCTTTCCAATTTTAATCAGAGGATTTCCTCATCTGTAAGACTGCAGGATAAGGACTAAGTATATATTGTTATTCCCAGATGAAATAGATTCTTGCATCAGTATCTAAATATGTTACATAACAGCAACTCCAAGTGTCTAGGTATATGAAAAAGTCAAAGGTAATATGTTTTGCAAGACAATAAAGAAACAAAGGTCAAAATAAGTTGGCTGAATTCAATTTCCTTTCCTTTTATACCTGTACAGTACCTGGACCTTACAGAAGATCCCAAAGTCACAGCATTTATTAGTCAAATTCCTATTGTTGTTTTTTACTATGAACAATGTGAATTCTTTATCCTACCTGGATCTTGAAACCCTACCTTCAAGCACTCTAAAAATATTCAAAAAAAGCAATCAAGAAAAAAACTGCTTGTCCAATGGAAGTTTATAAATTGCCATAATACGCCCACTAATAGGAAGTGTACCCATCAATGCAGATGGTATGGTCTCTGTTAAATAAAATATAGTTCACACCTTCACCAAAGAGTTTCTTAGTATAAGAAGAAATCTGAACTTCATTACAAATAAATTTGGAAGTAAATATATTCAACCTAGTTATTATAAAGTATATGGATACTCAACTAAGACCAGGCTTAATCCCAAAATATCAAATCATGAAAACTGGTCCAACTTGTTTGTCCCACAGAAACCCTCCACCCTGGGAGGTGGAGTGGAGTGGAGGAGGCAATGGCTGAAGGGTCAGTTCATGTTGTTGGTTTCTATTTCTATAGGTTTGTCCAGTTGACATCAGGCTAGCCTCAACAATATATTGTATAGTGGCCAAGACAATCCTGGTATGAAGTATACATATTTTTTCTATAATGCATTGGTGCTTTTCAAACAAAATTTCTGTCATTCCTGTAGATGCTCTATTGCATTTTGATGAACTGTTGTAAACTACTGATAGCCCTGTTAACTGCAACAGGGGGGAAATTATATTTATTTGTCTGCATTAATCTCAGAGTTACTCATGCCCTGGTCACCTCTGGAATGGAGTACTGAAACATACTGGAGCTGCCCTTGAAGTGTGTCTGGAAACTTCAACTGATGCAAAGTGAAATGAGTTATCTGTGCTCCTAGCAATGAAACACTACATGACATGACACATGTTCTGCAAGCTGCATTGGTTCCCAGTTTGCTTCTAAGTTCAATTCAAAATGCTGGTTGTCATCTTTAGAGTCCCAAATGGCATGGGGGTCTATCTACCCATCAGATCTAGCAAGGAAGAGCATATAATGGGCCCTATCTGCTAAAGCAGTGGTTCTCAACCTGTGGGTCGGGACCCCATTTGGGGTCGAACGACCATTTCACGGGGGTCGCCAAACAAGGCTGCCCGCCATTTTTTTTCCTCTTTTCTTTGGCCATGCCCCTGGCACCTGGTGATGTATAAGTGGTTGGGGGTCACCACAACATGGGGAACTGTATTATGGGGTCACGGCATTAGAAAGGTTGAGAACCACTGTGCTAAAGAGTTCTGTCTGATGAGACGAAGGAGAGGGACCTTTTCTGCAGTAGATTTGCCCTGTAGAACATCATCGCCCCACAACCCACCTGAAGTGAGATTATATATATATATATATATATATATATATATATATATATATGGAGCCCACAAGATGGTTGTATTGTGAGATTTTGGTGCATTCTCTCATGATCGGATTTGTATTTTATGTTAATTTTATGTTATAATGGTTATTTAAGATTTGTTTACTTTATTGTACACTACCAGGAGTCCCATGAGTCATATCAGCAACTATAAATTTAATAAATAAAGCATGCTATAGTGAAGGTCATCTGGCTCCTTCTAACCAATACACATTTCCCATTGGATACTGTCCTTTAAATAGAAATTTTATTTTTGATCCAAGAGGGGCTCTGCCACTAACAGAAGGACAGGTTGCAGACAACTTCACCAAGGTCATCCATGTAGCACTGACCTACAGAGCCAATTCCAAACCACTCACACAGGTCTGGGATACTATTACAGCAGTGGTGAGTGCTTGTTTGCACCTGTGCAGTGAGTGGATCACCATGCATTTCCCAGCAGGGTTCTTCTTAAAGCAGTGGATTGCCATAATTAACTGGAAAACAACAACAATTCTGCACCTGGTTTAACTTCTGGACAACCTCACAAAGCAGAAAATATTTCAGCAGGTCACGAATAAAAATTCAATAGCCTGGCTCCTTAAAATGCACTAAACCAGCTAGTCCAGATGAAATCCTTTTGAGATACGCAAGGCAGCCTTGCCCTGGCACAACCCAAGCTTTTTGGCAGGCGTTTTGTTTTAAAAGCGCCCCTTCCACTCCAGTTTTTCATCCCAAAATGCCCCCATTCTTCCACCCGGCCAAAGCTTCGGTCTAATAAAGATAATCCATCGAGAGCGGATTCCGCACTGAAGGGTGGATTTTTAAGTCCTCTAAGTCCCCCTGGGAGCAATGTAAAGACGCTGCGTTTCGTCCCAGGTTGGTCAAAACAACCTCTCTCCCGCACTTCCGCTCCCATATTTCGCGTAGATCCCCATTCTCCGGATCCCAACCCGGCCGCGACCTCTTCCCCTGGCCAGGCTGAGGACCCACTTTCAGTGAGGAGAGCTGGCTCTCGCCTCCCTCCACCGCCTAAGAGATCGCTGAATCATGCGGGAAAGGTCCGCTTTTGGTGAGCTTTGCAAGTGCCGGTAAAGCGTACCTTTGGCCACCCTTCCCTTCAACGCTCCTGACGACACTCCCCATCATCCCCTGCCAATTGAGCGTCGCCGCCTGGCTTATCATGAAATCCAGGCGGGGAGAGGGTTAAATAAGCTGCGCCCTGCGCCGACCTCCTCGAATACCCCTCCGGGAACCCCCCCGACTCACCTCAAGGATCTTGACGAGCGCCCGGAGGTAGAACTCCGAGACGCCCAGCGACAGCCCGAAGACGGACGGCAGCACGATGAGCAGGAACGCCAGGGTGAACCAGAGGCTCAGGAGCTGCAAAAAGACGGCCAGTATCGCCTCCATGCTGGGGACGAGGGCCTGCGAGCCGCCACCCGCAGCCAAGCGCCGGCGTCCCCGGCTCTTTCCTTCGCTCGCCGGCCTGGACAGGGAAAAACCCTCCGGGCGCGCTAGCTCACTGGCAGCGCCTCTTCCGAGCTGCCTCCTTTTGCCTAGCCTCCCGCAGCTCCACCCACTTAACTCCTTCGGCAACGCTGGGGCGCCTCGGGCACTGCCTGCAGCCGGTGACTGCGCAGGGTGACTCCTGGCAGGGAGCCACCGCTGGCGCGTTATAACTCAAGGGCGGCCGCGGAGGGGCAGGCGCCTGGCTCCCCAACGAAGCTCGGCCTCTCCTGCATCTGCCGCGGAAGCCGCGCGTAAAGAGTGCCTTCAGCGCGCCCTGGAAGCGCGCATAGCGGGTGCGCCGCCGGCGCCGTCTTTTCCATTGTTCGCCCACGGCGGCATTGTGCGCTCAGCTCGATGCAAGCGAACGCTGGGAGAAACAGATCGGCCTGAATAGCGGAGGGAAGGAGGAGTCTGTGGCGGCAGGGCTGTTCTGGAATTGTGCGTATTTGCTACTCGATCCGGGTTGAGTGCCTGCCGGACTGAACCTGGAATTCGCACAGGCAGGGCTGCAAAATCCGGATGGCTATAGTATAAGATGGGAGCAAGGAGGTGGAAGAAACTTTATTCCCATCTAGTAGTCATCCAACTGCTTACACGGGTCCCTGGTGGTCTCTGAGCTTGTTTTCTTGCACACATTTCATTACCCAAACTACCGGTAAGTAACATCATCAGTTTGGATCCTGAAACATCTGCAAGAAAATAACCAAGCTCGGAGAGCATTAAGGACCTCTCATTTCAACCCTGAGCTACAAATATTCTCCTTTATTGGAGTGTTTACAGCCCAGATGTGCCAGCCTTCGCCTAGGCCAGAGGCAATCCCTAAAATTAAATTACCCACCATTAACTGTGGATAAGCATGTGCAGTAAACAGCTGTAGAATTTCTAAACATTCTCAATAATCGGAGTCTGAGACAGAGCCTAAGTATTTCATGCACTTTGAATTAATGGCTCATACATTTAAATAAGCACTGAAATAAATAAGCATACTTTTAGGTATGCTGCAAAGTGCAGTACTTTATGAGCAAATAGTGTCATCCAGCCAAAACCACAAGGACGTCAGAATTAGTTGTGTGTGTCATACATTTGATGCAATTTGCAATTTGTGTCATGACAGAGGCTTAAGTTAACTTAAATGGATTTAATTCTCGTGCATTCAAATTCCCTTTTGTGTATGTTGGTTTGTAGGAAATTTTAGCCCTTGCTCAATATTCCTTAAAGTGTTTTTTTTTGGGGGGGGGGACCCACGATCATCTCCTTGCAGCACCCAGTCATATGAATAAGTTATATTAAGTTTAATACCAAAGTATAATCATCTAAATCTGTACAGCTGTCTGAGCAATATTCTTTTATAATGTTATACTGAAAGTTGATAAACTCCTGAGAATCACGCAGGTTCACAACTCTTAAGTAAAAGGCAAATTTAGGAAGTCACATGGGTTACAAGTAGCCCTTAACTTACAATCATTTATTTAGTGGCCATTCGAAGTTACAACAACACAGAAAAAAGTGACATACAGCATCCCCAGTCATGTAATCAAAATGTGCGTATTTGGCAACTGGTGTGTATTTACAATGATTGCAGTATCCCAGGGTCCTGTGACTGCCATCTGCCACCTTTTCAATTGGCTTCCAACAAACAAAGTTAATGGGAGAAGCCAGATTTGCTTAACAAACACATGATTCAATAAACACAGGGGTCTTCAAACTTGGCCCTTTTGTGACTTGTGGACTTCAACTCCCAGAATTCCTCAGCCAGACACGCTGGCTGAGGAATTCTGGGAGTTGAAGTCCACAAGTCATAAAAGGGCCAAGTTTTGAAGACCCCTGAATTAACAACTGCAACGATTTGCTCAACAAAAATGATGGCAAAAAATATTTTTGATCGCAAAAATCAGGTGTGACTCACTTGGCAACATAAATTCTGGTCCTAATTGTCATAAATCAACCTGTAAGCCATGACATGGTTTGGTTTTGAATTAGGTAAACTTCCATGTTAGTCTATAAAACTTTATTCCCGGCTTAGTTAGTACATTAAATGAACCTGCATGAGTTTGCCACACAACCCAGACTTTGGCCATGTTTGATCCTTATCAGTCAATTCCATCACTTTGGCTTCCTTTCAAGAAATCTGGCGATTCCTAAGTTTAGGAGAATGGTGAAAAATCTCTTGCCAAGTGGCTGTATAAAGGCAGCATCTTCTAGGCCTTTAAATCTCCGCAGTCCTCTCTCTAAAGCAGGGCTTTTCAACCTTTTCACCGATTGTACCACTTTTAGGATATGGCAATATTCGAGTACCACCTCCCAAGGCTGCTGCTGTTTTTTTCTCGCTCCCTCTCCCTCCCCCAAACTGCCGCCTTTTATAGCCTCTCCTGTCTTCGCTCCCCTCCTCCTACTTTCTCATGGGGAAGGGTGAGACAGAAGTGAGCCTGGGCCCTTTGCCTCGTCCCAGCCACTCTGTAGCTCCAGAGGACTCTCTCACAGTAAGTCCTTGCCTGCGCTGGCTCTTTCCCTCCCCCATTACACTTGGCTAGGCAGGGCTGTGTACCACCTGCCACTTGTTAATGTACCACAAGTGGTACGTGTACCACCTGTTGAAGAGCCCTGCTCTAAAGAGAACCCTGCAAATTATTTCTCATTCACGGTAAAATTGAGAAAATGAGTGATACTTTCATCCCTAGAAATAAAAATCCAACCTCACTGAAAAGGAAAAGCTATGAAGATCAAATCGCTACTGCCATATTGTTTGATCCAATCATATTCATATGCATCTTTCTTGCACCTTTGTTTCAGAAAAACTAGGGAGAGAAATGGAAGAAAAGCTACCTCTCCTTGGCAAATATTTTTCCAGGGTAGATCAGATTTCACTCTGCTAAGCAGCTGCCCTTGTCAAAGACAGGAAGGGCTACCAAACTTTTCTTCAAGTCCATAGAAACAAATGGAAACTAAGCTTTGAGAAACATAAATCTGGGTTCAAAATGAAAGGGAAGCCTATCCTTAGTATTAAGGTATTAACTTCTAGGAGAAGTTACATTAAAGAAATACTAGGGCTAAGTCTGTTCCTCAACTGATTTCTGGTTCATAAATAGACCCAATTAAGTTACAGAGGGAGCTTGCTTCTGGGTTTGACCTAAGGCCCAGGTGGGTCAACTTTACACCTGTGGATCCCAGAACATTCCTTGGTGTACTGGTACTCTATGACTTACATTCATTTAGTGACGTTCAAGGTTACGACAACATTGAAAAAAGTGACTTATGACCATTTTTCATACTTACAACCATTGTAGCATTGTCGTGGTCACTTATCAAAATTTGGATGCTTGCCAACTGGCTCATATTTATGAATGGCTGCAGTGTCCCAGGGTGATGTGATCACCTTTTGTGACCTTCTGACAAGCAGTCAATGGAGAAGCCAGATTCACTTAACAACCGTGTTACTAACTTAACAACTGCCATGTGATTCACTCAGGGGTTTTTTTGTCATAGAACACCCAGAACGGAGTTCCAGCACCTTTTTTTGGATGGAACCTTGTAGGGTAGACAAGGCGGGTAGTATGACATGTGTGAGTTCCAACACCTTTTTTTATTATTTATTTATTTATTACAAAAAAAGCACTGGATTCACTTAACAACTGTGGCAAGAAAGTTCGTAAAATGGGGCAAAACTCACTTAACAACTATCTCACTTAATAACAGAAATTTTGGACTCAATTGTGGTCGTTAAGTCGAGGACCTATATAGAAGCTCTGAAAGAGAAGCAGATAAAAAGATGCCTGGAGAGTTACTGGAGAATGCCAGTAATAGTGTTAATAGTTAGAGCCAATATTAAGAATATATTGCAAGAGTAAGGGTGATAAAGCAGCAGCATTTCCCTGCCTTTGTTGCATCTGCAGATGGATGTCCAGCAATCTTGTTCTGGGTGACTTGAGGCCTCCAGGGAATGGACAAGTCAGAGGTTTCAGGACTTCAGAACTGTGTATAGAAATTTGCAAGCCGTCTGATGAATAAAATACAGGCACATAGCAACACAAAAAAGGCAAAGAGTAGCCTCAGATGCATTATTTCTACATGCAGAACATTAAAAAGTACAAGGCCAACATCTATTAAGAGCTTTATCTTAGACTGTAAGATTTCTAGTACATTGCAAAAGAATGCTTCTAATCTGGATAGTTTTTAATAAATACAGTTGTTAGCAAAACTCTGCCACTGAAGATGCTAAAGTTCATTACTTGTACACTTACCTGCTTCCTCATCAAAATATAACTGGTTGTTAAACTAAGCTAGCATAAAATGCTGACTAAACAAGCAGTTATATCTGTACTTTGGCCCTTTTTTTTCCTGTTTCAGTGGCACAGATTTTCTTGTTGTGCTCCAGAATTTAGCCTCCCAATGACCTTCCACCGAGGGAAGATGGAAATTCTATGCTCCTTTCTCCACTAAATATCAAGGGATATCATTTCAAAGAAATCACATGTAAAAACATTTCCTAAAAATATGATCATACTAAATAGATTAGTTGCCCATTTTTCCTAAATCCGCATATGTAACTCCAGAAGAGTCTACTTATATGAAAAGAGAAGGTGGGTTATACGGCACTTTTTTTTTTCAAATAAATATAGGGATTCCTGGACTTAAGACCATAGTTGGGACTGGATCTTCTTCACTAAACAATGCAGTCATTAAGTGAGTCACACTCAATTTTATTTTTTTACTGTGGTCATTGAGCAAACCTTGCAGCTGCTAAACAAATCCAGCTTTCCCCCATTGACTTCCCAGTCAGAAGTTGGCTGGGAAGTTCACAAATGGTGATCACATTACTGAGGACACTGCAACTATGGTCAATACATGGTGAAAGCGCCAAGGACCTGAATTTTGATCATGCGACCACAGGGATACTGCAAGAGACCTAAATGCAAAAACCAGTCATAGTCAAAAAAATTTCAGCACTATTGTAACTTCAAACAGTGGTTAAACTAATGGTCGCAAGTTGAGAACTACCTATAAATTATTTAAAACCTAATCCACATGATAAATTATAAAATATTATCCTATCATAGAGGCATAATACATAAGCTAATTTTAAAGACATTCCTCTCTATTCTGCAGAATTTTGCAGTTCTATTGCAAAATTAGATATTAATGCTGTATTTTGTTCTCAACAAATTCATTTTCATGTATGTGGTAATCATGCAAAATCAGGGGTACACAGGGACCCCAGTTCTAATGTTAAACTAGTTTTATACATCATTGTTGTTTGTTTAGTTGCTTTTCTTCAATGAAACGCATTTCCCCACAAGTTTATTAGTAATTTATAATGTATTTTTAAGACCTAGTTTCATGTAGTGGTTAAGGAACCAGGCTGAAAAACAGATAAGCACAAAAACCAAATGGGTTCCTTTGGCCCAGTCACTTTCTCTCAGGCTTCAGTTAACACTGGCAAAATGAAATGAAAATCTTGATAAGAAAACTTCAAGGATTAGCTCAGACAGGCATCAACACCCCCCCCCCAAGGTGTTTTTATAGATTCCAAATTTTTTGCCAATTTAATTTGTGTATAAGCTCTACTGAACAGTTTCATTCACCTCTATGAAAATGTTATGCACTATGGACTGCACAAAAATCCAATATGGAAACCCTAAGAATCTTTTAAAAGTCTGATGGCAATAGAGAGCTGCATATGAAATGCGTGGGGGTACAAACATACAGCTGTGTCTGCCATCTTAACTTAAATTTTGACCATCTCTGGTCCAAAGCTGATGCATTTCCAGTCACTAGAATAACTCATGTGCTGGGTTATTTAATCCAATGAGTTGGATTCATATAACACATTCAGATTAAAAATTGACCCACATTGCAGACCACAGTGAAGCCCAAAACAATCTTCTACTTTAGCGCTTGCACAAATCCAGCCAATGAGTTCAGCGTGAGGAATCAGCAAAATTTAAGGGTTTAGATGTAACAGGCCTGAGGCATTTACAACTGCAAGAGAAACATCACCAAATAGATTTAAAGTAAAACTCTACATAGAAAATTGGCATGATATAAAAGTAGCTCTGGACTATATATTTCTGGACATGCTTGCTTACTCTGTTCAGGCAAATGATAGACAAATGTAAAATTCTACACCATCAGTTTCAGATCGGACAGTCTAGGAAAAAGTTGTATTCTCTGTTTCTTGAGCCATATTTTCTTCTCTGCTGTATCATGAACTTTATAAATATTTTTCTAACCTTCATTCCCTAACACTGCATGAGGAGTCATATTCTGAGTCATATTAATCATAATACGCAGCCTGTTCACTTGTAACAGCTGAAAAGGATAATTCTGGATTGTCAGTGACTGTCGTCGCTATGCTTTTCGCCCCAAATTCAACACAATCAAATCAATATAGAACAGGGATACAAAACCTAAGTTAGAAACTTAGAAGAAAATGAGTTTTAGTCCCGCTGGCTGAGTGACCTTGGGCCAGTCGCTTTCTCTCAGCCCAACCTACCTCACATGGTTGTTGTTCTGTGGAAAACAGGAGCAGGAAGGAGTGTTTGGTATATTCATTACCTTAAGTTATTTTTTAAAATAATAAAGTTGGGATTAAAATAAAGACCCTCAGTGGATTTTTCTTGGGGAAAGAGGGAAGGCCCATTAAACAGCGGCCTGATAAATAACATGCTTTAAAACCCGTTTAATATTAATAGTCCTTGAGTTACGAACACAATTGAGCCCAACATTTATGTTGCTAAGTGAAACGTTTGTGTCAGTTTTGCCCCATTTTACGACCTTTCTTGGCAGTTATGTGAATCATTGCAATTTTAAGTCAGTAACACGGTTGTTAAGTGAATTTGGCTTCCCCACTGACTTTACTTGTCAGAAGGTCGCAACATTATATGACCCCAGGACACTGTAATAGTCATAAATATGAGCCAGTTGCCAAGCATCCGAATTTTGAACACCTGACTATGGGGAGGCTGCAATGGTCGATATGTGTGAAAAACGATCATATAGATCCTCTTTTTCAGTGCCGTTGTGACTATGACTGGTCACTAAACGAACGGCTGCAAGTCGAGGACCAACTGTCCTTCGTTCTTCCTTGCCTCCTTTAAAATTATTCTTGCTCGCGCCCCCTCGTCCTCGTAACTTGCCTCCTTCACCGCTTCGCGCGCCAAACCACGATGGTTCTTTTTTTCCATCAAGGTCTACCGTTCCAGAGAAGGATGGTTTTCCCGGTTAACCGTGGGTTGGCGGGGTTGCCTTAGCGCAGCCGAACCAAGGACGGGGTCGAAGCGGGGTCTCCCGCGGTGGATGCAAATCGGGGGCCGCGGACCAAGCGCGAACCGGGGCGCGGAGGGCCAGCGGCGCCTTCCTCCCCACCGGCGCGCAAAGGCGGCGGGGCGCAGTGCCGCGCTCCCTCTGGGCGCTAGAGGTCTCTGCGCGCTCGCCTCCTCGCTGGCGGGCCGGGCGCGGCCATTGTTGCTCCGTCCTTCCTCCCAGCGGGGCTGTCGTCGTCGTCCTCCTCCTCCATCGCGCCAGCCCAGCCGTCGGAGAGACCCCGGGGAAGGCGCCCCGCTGGGGATGGAGGGGGAGAGCACGACGGCGCTGCTGCCGGGCTTCCTCTTCGGCGCCCTCGCTTTCCACCACCTCAGCACCGACTCAGATTCGGTACGTAAAGCGCCCCCCGCTCGTGTCTTCTTCGGGTGGCGAGGCTTAGTTTCAGTTTCATTTCGTCTGGAGCCGGATGGGCTGCTCCCGATACCCCGCTGGCATTTCCCCAAAGTGTTGTCCCCCGATGATTTTGGATTGGATTGGGGGGAAATGGCGGAGTTCAGCCGTCTCTTTCCTCCAGGAACGCCAGACGGTTCTTTCCTACTATGGGTTCCCACAACAACCCTGCGCGGTAGGTGGGAAGAAGCGCGCCTAGCCCAATCAAGGTTGAGTCTTGATTTGAATTGGGATCTGCCTGGTCTTAATCCAAGATCCTCGATGCTCCACTATAGTACAATAGTTGCTTCAGACTTGGCCGCCCTGGCTGGGAATCCTAAGAGTTTTCTGAAAAGGTGCTTTTTCAAACACCTAGGAGCTTCGGCTCCAATCCAGAGCAGAGCCCAAGAGTTGCTGCAAACGGATCCGGGATTTGTTGCAAAAATTGAATGCGCGCACCGCCTTAGGAACATCTTGCGCGGCTGTTTCCAATCTGAGGTGGATTGGTTCGTGCCTGCACGTGGCATCCATGTTAATATTAAGATCTCCCGCTGTGAGCAAAGTTGGCTTGCTCTGTTTTCTGTAGCTGCTGGATGCAGTATTATTTTGAATTTCCCTCTCCTCAAATGCTCAAGTGTACAGCCTCTGCCAGCGTAAACTCTTCCGAGTGAAGAGACAGACTCCAGTTTGTTTCATTGACTTGTTGACTTCCGTAACGTCGTAGGAGTCCCGGGTTTTCCTAGCTGTGGCCCTGTATGCCTCACTCATCCCTCACCTCCTAAAAGCTTGATTTACACAGCTGAAGAATAAATGTAGATGATCCTATCCTATAAATTGGGGGAATGTAAAAGAAAATAGAATGAATTAAAGTGTCAGGCATGTATAGTTGATCTACCCAGAACGCCTGACAGGGAAGACTGTACACAGGATGCTTTGACTCTGAAATATTACCAAGTGAGATTATAAGGAACACACTGTCAGGTATCACCCACTGGTTAGTTTGCAAAAGTTAAAATACTTTTTTTGCTTTTCATTACTGCAACCCCCTTATAGACTACTTCATGAAAACAATGTACGGTAAGTAGTTTGACTGATTCTGAATACGAATAGTCCTTGATTTATAACTGAATGGAACCCAGTTATTCTAACCCAGTTGAATTTCCATCCTAAGTTATGATAGTCACTTACATGACCAGACCTGATTTTATGACTTTTTTGAAGTAGTTGTTTAGTGAATCAATGTATTAATGGGCACTTTTTCCCCTGAAAACTGGCTGAAAAAACTGGACACTGTCAAGAAATAAATAAAAATGGTAAAGGTGAATTAGTTGCTAAGTGCCCAAAATGTAGTAATTTGACTTCAAAGGTGTGCGCAGCTGTTAGAAATCTGTCATAACTAGCTTTTGGGGGTATATCATAACTTCAAACTGTTGCTAAGCAACTGGTCTGTACCTCTGATAAATATTACATCTGCATGAAGGAGAGTTTAAAATATTGGGTAGGATTAAGAATTTATATTTGATGACTGGGCATTTGTTTCTGAACCTTATTGCTTTAAATGAATTGTTTATTCATATTGAATAATACATATGTATTTTTCCATATTAAATAAACAATGTTTACTTTCTAAAAAATATTAAAATTATTAACCAAAATCTGTTAGTGAATCCTCATTTCAATTGCTTGGCTCTCAAGCCTATACATGGATAAAATAATTTAACTCTTGCTTCCAATTTTATTTCATGTCAAAAGAAATAAAATGAAGTAAAAGAGAGAGCAAGACACTTAGGAAAAAAGTATGTGTCATCTTTTTGAAAGTTAGCAGCCTGCTATTCTATCACAGATCGCTGTCTTTTAAGTTGTCTTTTCAGCATTTTTTTTTTAAAAAATCAAGGTTTACATTTGAATTTGAATCTTGGGATTTCTTAATATGGTCTTGGTTTGACACACGTTTCCCTTTTGCTCACAAAGGAAGGTTTTCTTCTTGGAGATGTGAAAGGTGAAGCCAAAAACAGCATTACCGACTCTCAGATGGATGATGTTGAGGTTGTGTATACAATTGGTAAGTTATACACGAATTTATGGAATATTGGAGTGCGAAATAATTCCCTTTTGAATAATTTCAGGCATAAAACTTTGGGAACATCTGATTTCAAAGTGCAAAAACTTGTTTCCAGCATTTTGGTATAACCTTTAGCTTGAAACACCACTGTTGCAAGCTTCAAAGGGTCCATTTTACTTACAGCAGAAGGCGTAGCTCAGATGCATATTTATTTAACATGTGAATGAAAGATTTTGCACACTTAAATAAATTTTGCAAGGTTTCCCTCTACCTCCACCATCTGCCGCCTTAGATTTCTAAGACCATACAATCTATATATAGTACCAATAAAATGGGAATATGTGCTATTTTACTATAGCTTTCAGAAGGAACAAAACGGATCACAATAATATTTCCCATAACATATAATTTCCTATATCTTCCTCCTATTTCTGAAATTATTCCAAAAGGTCTTTAATTTCCCTGCTTTGTAAGAACTATAAAAGGAAGGATACAAATGGGTTTGTTCTATGCAGGGCTTTTTTTTCTCATAGAATGCCCACCACCCTTTTTGGATGGAACTTTGTAGAGTAGGCAAGGCAAGTTGTATGACATGTGTGAGTTCAGGCACCTTTTTTTTTTTTTTTTTTTAGAAAAAAAGCACTGGTTCTACGCTATGAAAAACTGTCCAGGTCTTTAAATTTGCCACTATCCCCATAAATGGAGATTATCATTAATTTTTGAAATTAATTTTAATGTTCCAAAAATCTGGCCACATGTTGTTCTTCCAAAGCTTCTTGACAATACGAATTTTAGCTCATCTGCACTTTTAGTAGAAAAACCGAAAAGTGTTCCATGAAATATTGAATTAAATGATTTTTCCAGGATTTACAAATCTCACATAGTTATAATGCAAAAAGCCATGTAATGAACAATGTATGAATCATACAGAACTTTTATTTTAAATAATTTAAGAACATAACAGAAGCATGTCTACATTACACTTTCTGAAACAGATAATATAAAATGTTACTTTATTTCAGATATACAAAAGCACATTCCATGTTATCAACTCTTCAGGTAGGTAAAAAAAATTGTTCATCTTTTTATAAAACATAAGATGGCACATTTAAAAAGTGCAGGAGGGTAGAATTAGCTGTGATTGTGAATTAGAATCACATCTGCAGAATAGTCTCAAGAAGTTCATCGAAAAATTAAAGGGCAGCACCTGTTTGCACTGAGAGCTTCATATCCATGTAACGGGATCCTAAGAACAGAAGTGTCAAGAAAGGAAACTGGAAACTGCAATCTTGTAGATTATTCCAATATAAACTTGACTGAGAGTAATATGAGTTCTATGTGGAAGTGAGTTCCATTTAATTTGCAAAATCTTACATTTTAAATTAACTTTCCCCTTGCTGTGATTAATATGGTATTCCAAGGGTATACCCACAGGTTCTATAAAACTATTTACAATGCAGCCAATAGTCAATTTATTATTTTTCAACCACATTAAACAGAGTGACAGGGGTTATTTTATGATATTGGCCCTTATCTCTCTGCAAATCAGCCGTACAAAAACATGCATATAGCTAACATTTTACTTTCGCCAAACATAATTGTAATTCAATAATTTTGTAGGGAAAAGAAACATTTATGATTTATGATTTTTGTCTACTTCCCAAGGCCAAAACGTTTGATTTCTGTATTTATTTTTATTTTTGATTTCCTATGGAAGTCTCAGGAAAAAAAAATGACTAGAAACAAACATTTACTAAAAAATACTGACTGCAAATATATGTAATTCAGTGTTTCTATTCTTTCCCTTTCATCATTTTTAGCTTTTACAACGCTGCTGGAGAACTGAATAAACCAACACTGAAGAAAATATTGTCAGGGTGCAAAAAGGTATTTTGTATTTATTAGCGTATTCAGAAACAATTTTATTTAGACATCCCCAGTTCTCCATGGCATGATTGATTGATATGGTTCGATTAGGAGTTGATAAGTAACATTGTCTCAGCAAGGTCAGTGGGTCTTGTTCCCAAATATATATCCCTAAAATTTCAGATAATGGGTCTCTTTGTACAAATTTCCTCAAAGGGAATTATATTGGACACTGTTGTCAGAATTTTTGTACTTTGATTATGGAATGGAGCTTGCTGGTAATCTTCGACTTACGACCACAATGGAGTCTAAAATTTTTGTTGGTAGGTAAGAGAGATGCTAAGTGAGTTTTGCCCCATTTTATGATCTTTCTCGTCACACTTGTTAAGCAAACCATGGCAGTGGTTAAGTTAGTAACACGGTTGTTAAATGAATCTGGCTCCCCCATTGAGTTTGCTTGTCAGAAGGTCGCAAAAGGGGATCACGTGACCCCGGGATACTGCGACCATCATAAAAATGAGTCAATGGACAAGTGTCTGAATTTTATTCATGTGACGTTGGAGATACTGCAATGGTTGTAAATGTGAAAAACAGTCATAAGTCACTTTTTCCAGTGCCATCGTAACTTCAAACAGTCACTAAACAAAGTGTTGTAAGACAACAAACAACTACCTGTATTTAACTACTGGTATTTCTGAATTAACACTGACTAAGAAATGTACTCTTTAGAAGACTGTATACTTTTACAAGCTTCTTGTCACCCATTACCATTATATTCCTTTGGCTGAATTTTTGTCGTGTGTATGTGTATAATTTTTCTTTTTTAAGTTAGAATTTAAGTTAAAATGTATATATATAAAAGGAAAACACTGACCTTGAAATACGTATTGTTGAAAATAATTAGAAATTATAACCAGGCTTATTAAAATAAAGGCAGGCATAAAAGCTGGGGCTAAATATGAGTCAGTTCCTTATATGATGCAACAAATTGTTTTGAAACTTATTAGCCATTAGCCGTGTTTTTTAATCTCTTGTTTATTTTGCATTTTCAGTTTTTAAGATTGTAGGTAAGATGCAGAGTCGCTGTTGAAAGATGAGCAGCCATATAAATAGATTGAAAGAAAGCAGACATACTGTATATATATTCAATGTACTCAAAATACATACATACTCAATTGCAAAATATAAATAGCCAACTAGACAAATTAGTACATTTTTTTAGAGCCAGTAACTTTTGTGGATTTCTTTGAAAGATTGTGGTAGATATAATTACTGGTTTTCATTTATCCCAGCTGTATTATTAGTTCTTGTGCTGACTCATGGGTTAAAATGTTAATTGTGATTCTTTTGCTTCATGTTCACTTTGAAAGTAATAACACATTTCTGTGTAGCTTTTTTTTAAAGAATGCCCTTTTGTTTTTCAGAATGTGATAGGTTGGTACAAGCTCAGGCGTAATACTGATCAGACAATGACGTTTAGAGAACAGCTTCTTCACCAGCGCTTACAGTCACACTTATCAAACCAGGGTCTTGTGTTCCTGTTACTCACTTCCAACGTAACCTCTTCAAGTTCAGCCACTTACAAATTTGAATATGCCTTACATAAGCCACAAGAAGGGTAAGTAACAAATCTTGCACGATTTCTTTTCATTCAGTTACATATTCATTCCGGTCAGAAATAACATGTTCCAGTGCAATAGCACACGGGTCCCCAACCCTCGGACTGCAGCCCAATAATGTGGCCTATTCGGAACAAGGCCACGGAAGTGGTGTGTGAGCACAGCTCTGCTTGGGTGAGCATGCACACACATGCTCACATGGAACCATCCCCTCTCCCCCCCCCCGCCAGTCCACAAAGCCAGAAGATTGGGGACCGCTACAGTAGCATGATCTGGGATTAATACTGTGTATCTCAAGGTAAGAGAACCAGATCAGTGCAGGCACCAAGTTAGAAACAGAGAGAGTATGAGTTTTAATCCTTCCTTGGGCATAAAGCCGGGTGGGTGTCCTTGGGCCAGTCACTCTCTCTCAGCCCTAGGAAGAAAACAAGGGCAGAACACTTCTACCAAAAAAACCTGGACAGACTTGTCCAGGCAGTCACTAGAAATCAACGCTGACTTGAAGGCAAAGCTCATCCCCCCCCCACCCACCCCCCAGGATAACTTTAGATTCTCTCTATGAATTCCGTTTGAAATTTGAAAGACATCCTATTACAGTGGATGCCAGAGGCGGCACTCGGAGCCCTCTCTGTGGGCACATGTGCCATTGCTCGCCTCCCCCCGCGACCCCCTCACCAGCAGCCCCCCTGGAGGAGTCGCCCCTGAGCGTAGCCCACGCGGAGCAGCGCAGCCAAGGACATGGCAGCCAGGCAGTGTAGACAAGACTGCCCTCACGCCCCATCACGCACAGTTGATGCTGCAGGGCGCGGGCAGAGGGCGTGGCCACCATGGCGCTGCTGGGCTGCCTGGGCGATCTGTGGTGGGCCCTGGAGGCGGTGAGTGGCCCTGTGGGCAGGCGGAGTGGGGGATGGTGTGGGGGAATAGCAGGGGGTGGAGCTGGGGCAGGGCCAGTTTTGGGGCACTCGGTCTCTGAAAGGTTCGCCACCACTATCCTATTATAACGAAAATTATTCATTTCAGTTAAAATTTCATATTTTACTTTCATCATCTCTGGCAACATTAATCAACTGATTCTTACAAAAATTAAAATTGTAAAATGATGAAATAAAGCTTAAAAGTTATTTTATCTGTCTATAACAGGGGTCTCCTAACTTGGCAACTTTTTGAGACTTGTGGACTTTCCCAGAATTCCCCAGCCAGCATGGCTGGCTGAGGAACTCTGGGAATTGAAGTCCACAAGTATTTTAAGTTACCAGGTTTGGAGACACACACACACACCTCCCCCAGTCTATAGCCTCAGATTACATTTCCCCTCTCCTCCAGCCCCTGACCATTTTATCTGGACAGGTAGTCCTTGACTTACAACCACAATTGAGTCCAAAATTTATGTTGCTAAGTGAGAAATTTGTTAAATGAGTTTTGTCCCGTTTTATTTGCACATTTGCTGAGTGAATCAATGCACCTGTTAAATTAGTAACATGGTTGTTAAGTGAATCTGGCTTCCCTATTGACTCTGCTTGTCAGAAAGTGGCAAAGGGGGATCCCATGACCCCGGGGACACGGCAACTGTCATAAACGTGAGTCAGTTTTCAAGCATCCCAATATAAATCAAGTGACCATGGAGATGCTGCAGTGGTCATTAAGTGTGAAAAACGGTCATAAGTCACTTTTTTCAGCGCCGTTGCAACTTTGAACGGTCACTAAATGAACTGTGGTAAGTTGAGGACTCCGCATAAGCTGCATCTCACATGTCAACCTACCGTAAATGCCAGCGTACAAGGCGACCCGGCTTATAAGACGACCCCCGTCTTTATAGCCGGGCCGCATTCCTAGAACGTCGTCTTATACGCCGGAAACTACCGGTCTTTCCGGCGTATAAGACGACTCGGCGTATAAGACGACCCCCGTCTTTGGCGCCGATTTCAGCGCTCGCGGAAGTCGTCTTATACGCCAGAATTTACGGTACTCTTCCTTTAAAGTCCCGTTATCCTTGAAGATAAATAGCAAAATGGCACATTTGTCATCTGCAGCAGAAAAAAACGAATAAAACCTCCATTATCTCTAATGATGTATTTGGGTTTTCTGTAGACTTTTTCAGAGAGTGCCCTTAGTTGTAGCCAATCTAGGAATGGCAGAACAGCAAGGTTATCGAACTGTGTCCGGTTCCTGTATCTCTTCGGGCCTTTATAAAGTGATCGCAGAACACAGGTAGGAAAACAGCCCTCTCCTATTTTTTACAGTATGGTATTCTCAGTTATACTTTAGGTTGATTTCAGACTAGCTTAAAGAAAATGTTCCCTATTGCCCGTATCAGTGGGATTTGGTCAACGTATTCTAAAACATCCGTGCTATGTGAGAAGAAAACTGTTCAGAGTTTTCAGCTGTGCTTCCCTTCAGAATATTCTAAACCATAAAGTACTTAACAATCCTTTATCTTGCCTTGATTTTTTCAGTTTTATTTTTCAGTTCAGTGGCTTTTGGTACTGGAGCATGAAAACATCCCCAGTTGCTGTTTTTACATTCTACTTCAGTGTCCAACTTTTTGTTCTTTTCTCAGCAGTTTTGCTGTAAACTCATTTGTAGTACATTGAATACTTGAGTTTAAAACACAGATAAAGTTGCTTAAGATTGCTAGAATTAAGGGTTTGTAAATCTTATGATTACATTTTGAAATATCTACATTTCAATACTGTATTTTCTGAAAATAACAGATAAAAATAGTACATGCTAGGAGTTTTTTTATTTTTTTGTATCAAAGGTCAGAATTCTTTAATGAAGATGGGTCTCTAAAAGAGGTTCATAAGATTAATGAAATGTATTCTACTTTGCAGACAGAACTAAAGGTAAGTTGTGAATACCAATTTTGAAACTTTTAAGCAGCAGTAGAAAATTTGAAAGACAATTGTTAATTGTCAAATAAATGAGGCAGGTAAGGAAAGAAATCCTCGCTCCCCCCAAAATTGCCTTTCTTTCCTTACCTGACTCCCAGCCCCGTGCCGTTTCTCCTTCACGATCCACCACTGCCGTGTGCAAGGAAACGAAGGGTTTTTTTGGGGGAAAAAAGGTCAATCAATTCCAACTTCTCACGAATTGATTGACCCTTTTTCCCCTCAAAAAACTCTTTGTTTTCTTGTACGCTGTGGTGGCAGATCGCAAAGGAGAAACAGCACGGGGCTTGGAGTCAGGTAAGGAAAGTAAGGCAATTTCTGGAGGGAGAGAGGATTTTTTGGGGGGATCTCTTTCCTTACCTGCCCCACTTGTTCCGGGGCCCCTTTCCGCTCAGACGCGTTGCTCTTGCCAATGGCCCAACCGCCCACTTCAGCACCTCCCTCCCCGAGCCTCCAATGCTCCACCTGCTGCTTTGGTGGCTCTGTAGGCAGAGCTACAAAGTTCTCTTCTCTACAGCCACCAAAGCTGTAGCTGAATGGGCAGGTGAGGAGGAAACTTGCCCCACTTGTTCCATGGCTGCTTTCAGCCAAGCCACATTGCAGTGGCATTGGGTGCAATATGTGAGGCGGCAAACAGCATCATCATGCCGAAACCAGCCATTTACTGCCTCCTGGCTGCTGCCATGAGGCCATGGAACAAGCCGGGCAGCGGTAAGAAACTGGTATACTGGTTCCTTACCTCCGCCCAGCTTGTTCGAGGGCCTCATGGTAGTGGCATTGGGTGCAACACGCGAGGCGGCAAATGGCCACAGCTGGAGGCAAATGGGGACATCATGCCGGAATCGGCCATTTGCTGCCTCGTGCATCGGACCCAATGCCACTGCCATGAAGCTGCGGAACAAGCCAGGCGGAGGTAAGGAACTGGTATACGGGATTCCCCCCTCCCCCATCAGCTTCGCCTCATCACAGGCCGTCCATGCAGGTCCTTAAGTAGGGCTTACTTTCGGGGGAGGGATTATATTAGGCCACCACCCCCCCAAATCAGCTGGGGCTTACTTTCGGGGGCGGGTTTACTTTCGGGGAAACACGGTAGTTATGCAGTCTCCAGGCTAAAAAGATTGCACATTCCTATGAAAAATATAGGAATTAGGGTAATATGGAACTAGAAAGTGATGCTTAAAAATGTTTGATTGCTGACAAAAAAACCTTGCATTCCACAGAAGTGTTCTTTTTCTCTTGTTCTAGAATCTGTGCAGTAAAGTAGTGGATAGTGAAAAATCAGTAGAAAATTTGTTATCACAAATAGATCAGCTGAGGCAAGAAATAAGAAGCAAAAAAGAACAAAAGAAAACTACAGGTAATTGTGCCTAAAAAAAAAAAAAAAAGCTTATTGTGCTTTCAGGCCTTTAAAACATATTACAAATAGATTGTACAGAGAAGAATTCTCTTAATTCATTGTTACTACATTCTTTATTGGTTTTGGTATAAAAGACCTGCATAGTTATCTCCCTTATTTTTCCTCAACAAAACATGGAGAAGCTGTAATTTTGAAAATTGTTTATTGATGTTAAATAAAGCACTTACAAAGATAACCATTCGTTTGCGAAAATAACCAGTTTAGTAAGCTGGTTCATAAGCTGGTTCATATATAGAATAGAGCTGGAAGGGACTTTGGAGGTCTTCTAGTCCAGCCCCCTGCTCACGCCATCTCAGACAGGTGAATGTCTAGTCTCTTCTTGACAAAATCTCCAGTGATTGAGTGCCCACGATTTCTGGAGATAAGCTGTTCCATTGGTTGATTGTCCTCACTGTCAGAAAGTTTTTCCTTAATTCCAGGTTGCTTCTCTCTTTGATCAGTTTCCAACCATTGTTTCTCATCCTTCCCTCTGGTGGTTTGGCTAATAATGTGACTCCCTCTTCTTTGTGGCATATATGTTGAGATCCAGTAGGTTTGGTTTTTAAGCATACAGACGCTGCATATACCAATTATAAAAGTTCATTATTGTAGGTTGTCTGGCAAAATAACCTAAAAGTTCTGAGCCATTTTCTTTACCAAGAAAAGTGAACTTGGTAAGTGAACATAGAGAATGGCTAGAGCACAGACAAACCAGTCAGCCACAAATGCTTCGTGTTTCTGAACTTGCTTGTACAACATTTTATTCTTGATTCCTTGTATGAGCATTGGGATCAGACAATAACCCGCCCTTTCCCATATTCCTTTACTTGCTCTCTAGTTATGCCCCAGCCATTTTGCCAAATAGCTGCCCAAGAGAGTGTAGGTAATCCTCAGCTTACAACTATAATGAAGCCTGCCTGTTAGAGAAATAAGTCATGATAGCCGTAAAGCAGGCCATCACGTGACCGGACCATTTTTTGCAGTACTTGTTAAGCAAATGACCCATAGCAAATAGCACTTCAGACTTATATACCGCTTCATAGTGCTTGACAGCCCTCTCTAAGCGGTTTTACGGTGTCAACATATTGCCCCCCAACAATCTGGGTCCTCATTTTATGGACTCAGAAGGATGGAAGGTGGAGTCAACCTTGAGGCAGGATCAAACTAGCCAGCAGAATTAGCTTCCACTACTGCATTCGAACCACTGTGCCACTGCATCAAGATATTTAAGCAAATCTGTTGTTCACTATGGAGCATTTTTGCCAAAACCTGGAAATAAAAGCCGGTTTTGAGATAAAGCATCGTAAATCATGGTCACAAGACTACAGCACACTTCAATTGGCCATCAATTCAAGCTAGTTGCCAAGCAACCAAAATATTGTGATGTGACCACAAGAGAGGGAGCTTCAAAGCCAGGTTATAAGTACCTTTGGGGAAGTCTGTTGTAACTTTGAACTGACACTAAGAGATTGACTATAAGTTGAAGACTATCTGTAACTAGAAAAAGGTGGCTTATAGAGAGGATCCGGTGCATGCCATAATTTCCATTTAATTTATACATCTCCATCCATGGTTCAAACTTGGCATTTAATAGGTGCATCATGGGGCTGTCACAAGCACCCATTTATATTTTACAAGGGGTTTACATGTTACAAAAAGCCAGAAACAATGGTCTTCACTTTTTATCCAATAATAAAGGATTTTACAAATGGTAAATGGGTTTGTGTGTGCATACATATGTATATATATCACAAACAATGTAAAGGAACCAAGGGGTGGCCTGGTATATACTGTGCTGTAATGTTTAGCCAGGCAGAAAAATAAAACAAGATTTCATTCTTTAAAAATTAGCTACTTATTATATGTAATCAGAAAAATATTTAAAATAAAATCTAGTTTGTTAAGGAAAGTACAAACTAGTAAAAGAATTTTAAATTCTTTTAAAATCTCAATCTCTAGAGCAGAGTTTCCCAACCTTTCCAGCTTGGCGGCCCAGAAGGAAAGGGAGGAGCAGAGAAATGTATACACGTGTGGCTCATATGCCTGCACACGCAAATGGGCATGTGCACGGCAGCAGCCCTAGCATGCACACATGCACAAGCGAGCTGCGTGTGCCTGCGGCGGCGTGCTTGCGCAAATGGGCTGCAGATGCGCATGCCCAAGCAGGCCACTAGGTTCGTGTGACACTGGTGGTGGTGCTAGCACCCCCACGCATGCGAATATGGGGCCATTGGCACCCATGCAGCGACACTACCACGAGTGGGGGGGCTCACCAGCTATTCCTGCAGCCCAGTGGCCAACAGGCTACTGCCTGGTACTGGGCCGTGGACCATAGGTTGGGGACCCTACTCTAGAGCATATTAAAATTGTAGTCAATTGTTGAACAAACTAAATTCAAATTATAATTCGTCTTGCCAACTAATAAGAATATTCCAGTAGGAAAAAGATAAGGAGAGGTGACCCTTTGCAATTCCTGCTACATCCTCACTAAATAAAAATTAGCTTTATCTGAAATCCAGTTCCTTGGTACAATATACCCTATATTGTTATTTGGGCATGTAATAAACTGTTTCACTATAAGGGAAAAATGCTGCTTTTAATTAATATATTCAGCCTTTCCATATAATGAAAATATCCTCTAATCTGACTTTTTCCTTTCTCTTTTCCTCTTAGAAAAAGATAGAAATTACTTGGAGGAGCCAAAAGAGAATCTTTTTCTCTGTCAAGCTATGCAGCACTTTTTCCCAAATTCTGGGCTGCAGACAAGCATGGTTACTTTAAAAGGAAGGCAGATTCCTAAGCAGGAATGCACAGCTGACCACAACATCAAAATCACGGACCAGTTAACTTTAATGATCAAAGAAAGTAATTTCCCTGAAGCAGAAACGAGGCAGACAACGAAGCGAAAAGCTATTGTGAACACAAGCGGGCCAAAGACATGCAAAAGACTGCGATCTTTCTACCTTAATCAAAAACTATTTCAGGAAGACCAGGAAAATAATGACCAAGAATTAAACGTTAGGAGTAACACCAAAGCAACTGAAGATGTGACCCCCTGATGGGCATACACTGCCTTCAACTCTTTAATCCCTTCCAGTGGCAAAGAGTTTTTGTTGTTGTTGTTGTTATTCTCATCTCATTGCTGCTACTTATGTTATTAGCACTCTTCATTAATACATGGAATACTTGAGTCAATGTTTTGGAAATAAAACATCGCCCTTTTAAATCAGCATCATTCTTACAACCTGGAACAAGTTTCAGGTTGCTTTTCCTCACTAAATCTTAAATTGCTTAACTCTCTTAAAGAGCACAGCAGAAAAGAGCAAAGTCAAAGAACCTATCTGTTGTTTTTAATAAGAACAATATTAAGAATGCAATGGTACTTTCTTTAAATATCAAAGCTGGCTTTGAAGTGAAGCCTTGGCCCTACAATCAAAACACTGCAGTGAAAAAGAAAACCTAGAAAACCTAAGAATTCTATTCCCAATTATCACTTTACATTCTGTTTTAATACTTAGAATTTCTACAGCCTTGTTACGTATTTGAACTAAAATGTGTAAGTAAAATTGAATTTGAGAGGAATGAGCCCCAGTGATGCTAATTCAAATTAGAATTACAGTATCCTTAGGTGAAAAGGTTGATTTTCTATCCTGTATATGAAGCAACAGTTGTTGTTCAAAAGGCCCCATATAGCAGTGGTGGCAAACCTGTGGCACGCGTGCCAGAGGTGGCACTCGGGGCCCTCTCTGTGGGCACGTGCACCGTTGCCCCAGCCCCATCTTCTCCCGTGGCCCCCTCCTCACCAGCAGCCCCCCCCCCAGAGAGTCACCCCAGGGCACGGCCCATGGGAAGCAGCGCAGCCAAGGACATCGTAGCAAGGCAGCAGGGACAAGACTCCGCTCTTGCGCCCTGTCGCACGCAGATGATGCTTTGGGGCACGGGCAGACGTCGTAGCCTCCATGACGCTGCAGGGCTGCCTGGGTGATGTGTGGTGGGCCATGGAGGTGGTGGGTGGCCCAGCGGGCAGGGCAGAGCAGGGACGGGGGGCGGTTTTTGGGCACTCAGTCTCTAAAAGGTTCGCCATCACTGCCATATAGGTTGAAGCAATCAGATATTCACTATAGAGACACATCTTTCTCCTTATAGTGCTATATTTGAGGACACAATTCGTTTTTTACTCACTATACAATATGAAATAATAGGCTTCTCATGGACATATTGATAGCTTGTTTATTAACATTCTAATAAACATAGTTACAAAAAATAGGTTAACCATGATTGATACAATTTATTCTGGATATTTAATATTACATAATTTGGGGTCATTGCGAAACAATGGGTCCTTATGCATAACCGACATAAATCCTGTAACAGAATAATTGAGTTTTACAAACAATATTTTTATAAATCATCCAAATGTATGACTATTTTATAATACTTACCCATGCGATGGGCTCTTTTAATAGCTTTTGCTATTTGTTTTTGTTTCTTTGTACATAAGCCTAAGAAGCAAACAAATAGTAATTTCAAAAATTATTCCAATAATACTAATTGCTCAATTTCCTTTGAGCCTTTGTTTCAAAAATAAAAATTATTTTAAGTAACTTTTTTCTGCTTCCTTGCTTTACAAAGCAGGTACTTGGGCCGGTATAACTCAAAATGGGTGTAAACTATTTAAAATTCTTACATTATAAGTACTGAACAATATTTCACTATTGGATTTGGATATGAGTAGATAAAATTCGGCTATAAGTATTTTTTGTACATACCTGTTATATGTTGACCATGTATGTGACCGGTGTATGGAGAAATAAACTGTGATAAAAGCTGTTGGAGAAATAAGTTGGTTAAATCTTCAAAGCAGTAAAAATTAAATAAAATTAATACCTTTGGTAGCAAATATTTGCAATTGGACAATATTTCATACTTATTTAAACAAAAGGACTGTGTTGGTGTAAATTCATAATATTTTATTCAAAAATCTAAAACCATAACTTTGGGTTGTTTTAACCATTTAGTTGTGTCCGACTTGGCAACTTTAGAGGCAAGCCCTCTCCATGCTACCATCTCAAGTACAGCTTCTTTCAGTTGTTGGATGTTCCTCTATCAGGTTCGATGTTATCAAGCCAGTGTGTTCTTTGCTGGCCCTTCCTTGTTCCACTAATCATTCCTAGCATCACTGCCTTCTCCAATGAATTTGCATTCACGATGTGGCCAAAGTAAATCAGATGTAGTCTTGTGATTTTAGCTTCTAGTGATGTGTCTTTGTTACTCTGTATGCCCACGGTATACACCAGGGGTAGGCAACCTTGGCTCTTTTATGACTTGTGGACTTCAACTCCCAGAATTCCTGAGCCAGCATGGCTCAGCTTAGTAACTCCCTTTCCCCTTAGCATGGCTGGCTCAGGAATTCTGGGAGTTGAAGTCCACGAGTCATAAAAGAGCCAAGGTTGCCTACCCCGGATTAGCCTATCATACCCACACCAGCAGAAGGGTATACTGTGGATCCCATCGACCAGGTAATTTCGGCTGGTGGGTCCAGAAGAGAGAAAGTGACTGGCCCACCATCACCCAGCCAGCTTTCATTCCTACTGGAGGTTTAGAACTCCCATTCTCCTGGTATCTAGGCCAAGGGTAGGCAACCTTGGCTCTTTTATGACTTATGGACTTCAACTCCCAGAATTCCTGAGCCAGCTTGGCTGGCTCAGGAATTCTGGGAGTTGAAGTCTAGGCCAACCTAATCTTAAAAATGTTTTTGCTGTTTCCTATAATGCAGTAGTGGCCAAAATTGTGAAAACCTCTTGGGAAAAGTGTACAGTAGAAATGCCACCTTTGGTTAAGTTTCCACCAAGTTTCTCAGCTTCAATACATGACACATCAATAACTGAATCCTACTGTGATCTGATTGGCTCATTGCCAGAACAAGAGGACACCTGACTGGCTCTCTAAACACTCATGCTCATTGGCCACAATCAGATGAAGGAAAGCTACCTGATATCAACCTAAGCAAATTGTACTTCCTTTTTCTGGTTATTTGGCTATAGCTTTTCATAGAATACAGTACAGATAATTGAACAAACTATGTTGCATTACATTCTTGATTAAATTATCTTTCCATTGAGATATAATTTTATGGTACTACTCCCAAAAAAGTGGTGTTATTAACCATCAAACCTCAAATGTACACTTTTCCCAAAAGGTTTCCACAATTTTGGCCACTACTGTATACACAACATCAAACTAAAATACTTATTAATTTACCTGTATATTCTTGTAGTCAATGGTTACACCACATAAGACACACTTTTTAGGAAGCTCCTTGTAGGGATTTTCCATCGATACAGGCTGAAATGACAGAAATTTTAGTATTTTTCTTTCAGCTCTTCCTATTCTGAAGTCCTTCAGCAAGAAAGACATCCTTTCACCCAAACTGTGTCAGCTACACTAGATAGACCAGACCAGGAAATCCACAAGAGGGCTAAAACTACTTTTATTTAGATTGGCTACAATGACACAATATTGAGGTTGCAAACTGGTGTAACTGTAATGTCCTATATGCCCTTTTTCAAAGGGGTTAATCTACAATATCCCTTTAAATTTAGGATCAACTTTTCACAATTTTACTGGAAGAAATTAGAAACATATCCCCATTCTATTTATAGATATTTCATATTGGTCCCTATGAGTTATGGAAAGTGCAACCAGATTTCTTTTTTAAAAAAAATAATAACACATATATGACAAGCACTTTACTGTATTCACTATATTCTGACATTCTGTGTCAAATATTTAACAATACATAGAGTTTAACTATGTTGTAGTAGTATCTTACCATATCTGCTTGATTGGATTCCTGTTCACTATATGAACTACTCTCTCGTTTCCATGATCTACCTGAAAAGAAATACAAATGTTAAAATATACTAATCAGCCAAATAAAGAACTGAACAGAAATGGCTCTGACTTCCTGAAGATTTCTTTCCTTTTTGATCTTCTGCAAAAATACAAACTTGTCATCAATATAAAAAAAACCTGAGATGGACACATGAATGATGTATTTGAAACTAGCAAAAATGCTGACACTCAGGCTTGCATTTAATCATATGGATAGCTATCCTAAACAAAAGGAATCCCATGCAAGGTAGTGGAAGAAAAGCCTGCAAATAAGTAAGAAGTCTACCAGAGAAGGTCTGGCTTGCTCTGCTCCCAGCCATATTGGGAGAAATTCTCTCCAGAAACATTATTAAAAAGATACAGACTGATGGAGGAAGTACTGATAGCTGTCTCCACTACAGAAGCTAAGCTCATAGAGTGTGATCTAATTCTCCTCAGTCAAGCTGATGGTCAGAAGGCAACTTTTAAAAACTAGCCTAAGATTTTGTAAAGCTTACGTTTCAATATTAGGCATGTCTGTTCCTCCAAAAATAGCAGCAGAAACTGTTTACTTCATATTAGGCTTCCAAAAAAGTTATTGACTAATAGCTTTCATGGACAAATTAATGACTGTGTTGTAGTAGCCATTTAAAAATGCATAATTGAAACAATATAGTTGAAAAATAATCTTGTTTGCTGCTGTAGTATGTGAAAGAATGTAAGAACAGCCCTTCTGAATCAGTCCAAGGTACGTCATATATAAAAAAAAGCTGTGGAGGGACAGAGAAAAAAGTATACTGTGAACTGCATAGTAGATCATATTTACAAAGCCTATTAACAACAAAAGCTATTTTATTATTCTATTCCAAGATATACCTCCTGCAAAGGCTCATAACATCCAAACTAGGTAATTGTAACAAGTAAACATTTTCATGCATTAATTCCCAAAATTCATATATGGCCCTTTTTTACATACAGTATCTGTAATTATTATTTCATTTTTTTATTTTAAACTGCCCAATAGCCTAAGATCTCTAGGCAGTTTTCAGTAAAAAGATACACTTTGAGTAACTACACATGCACTAAAATTAAATATAACGCAAAATGAAAATGACAGCAGCCAAGGTGGTCATTCAAAATACAGGTAGTCCTCAAGTTACGCCCACAATTGAGCCTAAAATTTATATTGCTAAGTGAAACATTTGTTAAATGAGTTTGCCCCATTTTATGACTTTTCTTGCCACAGTTGTTAAGTGAATTATTGCATTTGTTAAGTTAGTAACATGATTGTTAAGTGAATCTGGATTCCCCATCAACTTTGCTTCTCAGGTCGCAAAAACTGATCATATGATCCCAGGATACTCTAACCATCATAAATATGAGTCAGGGGCCAAGCCTCTGAATTTTAATCATGTGACCATGGGGACACTGCAATGACTGTAAGAGTGAAAACCGGTTGTGTTACTTTTTTCTGTGCTGTTATAACTTTGAACAGTCACTAAATGAACTGTTGTAAGTTGAGGACACCTATAATAATAAGGCCAATTAAAAACCCTGAGAAAATAGGAAGGTGGCACCGAAAGTATTCTAATGTGGGGGTTGGTTATGCTTCTCTGGAAATAATTCCGTGGTTAAGGTGCTCTCCTTTTGATGGGCAAGGGTCCCCATAGGTGGGCAACCACATCAGAAGGGATGAGTGTCTGAAACAATTCCCATCTCTTTGCTCAAATGCCTGAATTCTTTCGTTATTCTATTCCAGGAGTTTTCAAACTTGGCCCTTTTATGACTTGGACTTCAACTCCCAGAATTCCTCAGCTAGGAACGCTGGCCGAGGAATTCTGTGAGTTGAAGTTCACAAGTCATAAAAGGGCCAAGTTTGAAGATCCCTGTTCTATTCTATCCTAAATTAATGGGCCCACCACATGGAAAAGATTATCATTATCTTCGTCGCAGGTTCCGCAGGGTTGTTCTTCGCTTACCTGGGCCAGGCACACAGATTCCGTTTCTTACAGCAGCGAAGAGATAATAAAACCTTCCCGAAATTTTGGGAAAAGAAACCAAGCCTACCACAGCAGCCATCTTTTTCCCCTTACAACCTTCCGGTTCAGACCGGATAGGAAAGTAACGTCCAATCAAGTCCCTCTCACAACACGTCCGGCTTCCAGAAAGGAAAAAAAAAAAAGCTCTCGCGCCTCAACTGCGGTTGCTCCAACGGCCAATAGAGTTCATTAGCGGCTAGCCAATCCTCCCAAGGAAGTATCTTCCGTTCAACCAATCCGGCGGTCTTTCGTCATAACAGCACGTGATTCATTGCCAGTTCTCTCTACTTTTTTTTTCGAACCCAAATCCCATCAGCCATTGCCATCATGGCCGCCTATGTGAGGGATGCTGGGAGTTGTAGTTCATTCATCGGATGCTCATGAGTTCACTTTCAACAGGACGCGAGGGCAGGAAGTGCCTATTCAGAGTCCCGCGTAAATGAAACCCTGCGCCCTTTTAGTAGATAGTGCAGTCCTCGCTCAGAGGTGGACAGTTCCTTTCCCGAAAAAAGGGGGGGAATCAGAGAAAATGGAGTCGCTGCCTGTCGTAAGAAGTGGCCCAATTCTGTACCCGCCCGTCTGATGCAGCACCGGCTGACTCGGGAGGTTGAGCCCTGCTAGGGTTATACCGCTTTCCATGGAGGGCGGTGGGTTTGCCATGAGAAGGACGCAGGAGCGAAGGAGGCGGCGGCGACGGCAGCCGGGTCAAGAGGCGGATTCGCCCGACATAAATTGCCGAGGTGGATCCCGGTCTATTTCCCCGCCGGCCAGCAAGAAACTGAACTCCGACGAAGGCGAGGAAGAGCTGGAGGAGCCGAAGCCGGAGGTACTGTCTATTCCAGGCCTCTCCAGGCATCGTGCCGAGCAGACTTGAGGCTGGGAGGCTCCATTATAACAGAATAACAGAGCTGGAAGGGACCTTGGAGGTCTTCTAGTCCACCCCCTGCTTAGGCAGGAAACCCTATACCGGGAGTCCTCAACCTTGGCAATTTTAAGACTTGTGGACTTCAACTCCCAGAATTCCTCAGCCAGCAAAGCTGGGTGAGGAATTCTGGGAGTTGAAGTCCACAAGTCTTAAAATTGCCAAGGTTGAGGACCCCTCCCCTATACTACTGCAGACAAATGACTGCCCAGTCTCTTTATTATTTATTTATTTATTTATTATTGTTATTATTGGTCGCACAATCAGTCAGGTGTTTTTTTACCTGGATTTGGCATTTTTACCCATTTATGAAGTCCTCAAGGATCTAGGATGGGCAGATGATGTTTTATGTTGTGAAGAGATGTAAGCTTTCTGTAACTGACTGATGGTGAATTTGTCAATGCCTATGGTGTTCAAATGGTGCTCCAGTTATCCAATATCATTATCATTAATAGTGTTGTGCAGTTAAGCAAACCATGCTGATTTGAGGCTGGAAGACTCTTGTGGAAGGAGCTAGTGAGCCAGTTAGATTTGCCACATTTGAATTCAAGTGATGGTGATTAAGGGGAGGTGGGGAAAAAAGACAGGTGAGTTAGTTCAGTTGGGCAACAGCAACATTTTGGACTCTTGTATAATGGGTGTGCATGTGTGTGTGTGTGTGTGTGTTGCAGAGACATAATACATAATACACCCATTAAAAATCCCCCCAAATTGACCTATCCTCTGTAAAGATAAATTCCTTGTTTTTGTCGTTCTGTCTCTAAATCATGTCCAACTCTTCATGACCCCATAGACTACAGCACACCAGCTCCTTCCACCCCCGCCCTTTACTGTCTCCCGGAGTTTGCCCAAATTCATGTTCATTGAATCAGTGACACTGTCTAACCCAGGGGTCTTCAAATTTGGCCCTTTTATGACTTGTGGCCTTCAACTCCCAGAATTCCTCAGCCAGGCACACTGGCTGAGGAATTCTGGTAGTTGAAGGCCACAAGTCATAAAAGGGCCAAGTTTGAAGACCCCTGGTCTAACCATCTCATCCTTTGCCATCCCTTTCTCCTTTGGCCTTCTGTCTTTCCCAACATCAGGGTCTTTTCCAAGGAGTCCTATCTTCTCATTTGGTGGCCAAAGTATTTGAGCTTCAGCTTCAGAATCTGTCTTTCCAAAGAACAGTCAGGTGGATTTCCTTTGGGAGGAACCTCTAATAATTCCTTGCAGTACTCCAATCTTGCATCAAAAACAAAAAAAGATCCAGAATGCCAATCATTCCAGTGACATTGCAACATGACAAACCATGCCTTATATATAGGCCCTCAGGCATGGCTGAAGATGATATGGTAATGTGGTCTCCAGACATGTATCCTTTCAGCAACTGTTTATGTTTTTGTACTGGTCTAAAGAAGTTTCTTATGATGTTCAGCTGAACTGCTCATGGTACATATTAAGGATATAAGGGAAACTTTGATGTTTTAAAAAAGAGGAGTGTCTTGGTCAACAACTCATTTGTGCCTTTTTATAAGCAGGTAATCCTCAGCTTGCAACCAATCATTTAGTGACTGAAGTTATAACGGCACTGAAAAAAGGGACTTCTTACTGTTTTTCACACTTACGACCGTTGCAGCATCCTCATGGTCACGTGATCAGCATTCAGATGCTTGGCAACTGGCATGTATTTATGACGGTTGCAGTGTCCCAGGATCATGTGATCACCTTGTGCGACCTCCTGGCAGGCAAAGTCAATGGGGAAGCCAGATTCAATTAACCAACTGGGTTACTAACTTAACAACTGAATCACTGGCAAGAAAAGTCGTAAAATGGGGCAAAATTCACTTAACTATCTTGCTTAGCACAGAAATGTTGGATTCAATTGTGATTGTATGACAAGGACTGCCTGTAAAGTACTATTTCATCCCCATAGTTTTACATTTTGCCAAAAGAATGAATATTTTATCATCCAAGATACAATTGCTTAGTATTAAGAAGTCTCATTCACTGACACGTTAGAACCTGAAGGATTTAGTATTTTAGAATAGATGATTGATTTTTAATCGAGTTCTAACTAACATTTTGATGATACGATTACTTTTCCTGATTTACTGATTTTCATTTGTTACTTTTGCTTGTTAGGATTTATTTATTTTTTTTGGAGATTTTATTAGTAGTGTTTACTTAATAGATCAACGTATTTGTTTACTAATTGTTTTTAATACATTACAGTTTAAGCTTTGTTAAAAATGGTTGAATATGATAATTACTCATTATTATGATCCGGACGGTTGCTTGTTTGTTGAAATATGTGATTGTACCCATCTTTATTTTACCCTAATTCCTTATTTCCTCCCCTCCCCCTTTCCTTTTACCCCTCCCTTTACCATACCTGTATTGTTCCTATTTTTCCTCACCTATATAAATTTAATAAAATTTTGTTAAAAAAAAAAGTCTCATTCACTTTTTATCTGAGTCATTCTTTTTTTTTTCTTTCAGGATTTTGACAGTGATGATATGTTTGCAGACTATGACAGCTTTTCTGGCAACAACTCTTTCTTAACTGAAATTGATGATATAGAGCAAAAATGCATGCCCTTTGGTAGGGATAGTCTGGATTCTGACAGCTTCGATCGCAACACTGCTGTGCGGCCTGTAGGTGGAGCTAATCAGGTGACAATTGCCAGGAACCCTGCACAGGTATTTTCGGAGGCAGAACAGGTATTTTTGGAGACAAACGCTGCAATTAGCTCCAGAGTCATAAGAGAATATGATTCTTTGAAACGGATGAAGGAACAGGAGAATAGCTCAGAGCCTCAAGATAATGATTTAGAAGGTCTTCCGTCCTCCCAGCTTTTGTTTCGTCAACATTCAGACGAATGTTCTCTGAAAGAAACTGCCATAAAAGAAATACCCTGTCAGCTGGACTTCTCAGATCTACCATGCTGCAGCGACACAGAAAGTAATAAACAAGACTGTGAGTCGGTGAGAACTGCTTTGTTTGAACCAAGTAGGCGGAAGAGTCTCAAAGACCATCTCAAAAATGCAATGGCCGGGAATGCCAGATGCTCTGCTTCATTGGTTTCTAAAAGCAAACAGCTGAAAGAAGCCATTGTAACTGAAGAGATGGCCATTGCGGAGGCAACTGACAACTTGGCTTTTGTAGATATCGGCCCTTTCTATGGTTTACCCACCAAAGTCAAGGAGCTACTGCTATGTATCAGAGGAATTGAGAAGCTTTACGGTAACACCACCAATCTCTTGTTTATTGTGACCTTTGCTACTATGATAAATTCCAATTCGGTGCAATCTTTGCTTGTTCTGCTAGTGAAACCAAATTATTTTACATGTAATCCTTGACTTACGACCGTAATTAAGACTGAAATTTCAGTCATAGATTGTTGCGGTCGGAAGTTGAGGCATTGCATTTTTTTGACATTTTTGTGGTGATCGTTAAGCGAATGCCACTGTTGTTAAGCGAATCCATTTTCCCCAATGAATGTTTTTTGCCAGAAACGGGGGGGGGGGGGGAATGCTGGAAATTAGCAAAAAAAAAAACCCCATCATAAATAGCTGCCAATGTCTGCAGGACACTTGAAATGGCGATAAAGGTGAGTCAGTTGCCAGGCACCCAAAATAGACTCTCTTTTTTTTCATTGAAGTATAGCATCTGCCCACAAAGGAGCTGTTCCTGTACAGTACTAAATTTACATTTTTGTTTTTAAATTTTTCCTAGGTTCTTATAAAACAATACAATTTTAAGTGTGTACCGTATTTTCCGGCGTATAAGATGACTGGGCGTATAAGCCGACCCCCGACTTTTGAGAAGATTTTCATGATTTAGAAAGTTGTCATACGCCGGAAAATACGGTAGTTTGTCAAGCTTTCTTAGAATCCCCAAACAATTTAATTTTCATCGTGAATCATTATGAATACTAACACAGGAAAGGAAGACTATAAGAAATGCCTCTTAATTTTACAGACTGGCAACATGATTGTTTAATGTTCGAATCCCTGCAAAAGCGAAAGAACTTAATATATTCCTTGCCAACCAGTGGTGGAAAAACACTCGTCGCTGAAATTTTAATTCTTCGAGAATTGCTCTGCAAGCAAAGGGATGTTTTAATGATCCTGCCTTATGTGGCTTTAGTCCAGGAGAAGGTGCGGAAACCGGCTTTATATTCATCTACAGATGATTGAATTTGATTAACTCCCATCCACAGGAGGGCTCCAGTTGTGGTAGGATAAAATGCTGGGTTTGCACAGCTGGGATTTCATTTCTGTTGTACAGGTAGTCCTCTACTTACAGCTATTCATTTAGTGACCATTGAAAGTTACAACGGCACTGTACAAATGGATTTATGACCATTTTTTACACTTACGACTGTTGCAGCATCCCCATGGTCACGTGATCAAAATTTGGACACTTGGCAACTGGCATGTATTTATGATAGTCGTAGCGTCCAGGGGGGGATCACGCGATCTCCTTTTGCGACCTTCTGACAAGCAAAGTCAATGGGGAAGCCAGATTCTCTTAGCAACCTTGTTACTAAGTTACCAACAGCAGTTATTTCATTTAACAGCTGTGGCAAGAAAGGGGGTGAACTGTGACAAAATTCATTTAACAACTGTCTTACTTAGCAATGGAAATTTTGGGCTCAGTTGTGGCCATAAGGCGAGAACTACCTGTACTGGAGGTGGGGAGGTGAACAACCAAGAAAATGCCTACGTTTTATTTCTTCTTATTCTTCTTGTGCCATATCCGTTATCGGACGTTGGCGATCATGTTGGCGATCCTGTTTTTATCAGCAACCGCATGAAAAAGTGCTGCTGAGTTTTGTCCAAACCAGTCCCTTAGATTTTGAAGCCACGATGTTCTTCTTCTGCCTGGACCTCGTCTGCCTTCAGTCTTTCCCTGCAGGATTAAATGGAGTATGCCGTATTTTTCTGGGCGTCGCATCACATGTCCGAAATATTCTAACTTTATTTTTTTTTAATTGTTTTGATGATTTCCCTTGGCTTTCCCAGGTGGCTTATCACCTCATTTCTGATCTTGTCAACCCAGCTTATATGTAACAGCCGCCTGTAAATCCACATTTCAAATGCTTCTAGTCTATTTGCTGTTGTGAAATTTGTACCATCGTAAAATGACTTTTTCTCCATTTTCTTCCTTTTCCAGGTTGGGAGTTTGTGTGGTTTTGGAATGGAGCTGGGTTTCTTAGTGGAAGAATATGCAGGAAGCAAAGGAAGGATTCCTCCAATCAAGAGAAGACAAAAGAAATCCGTGTACATTGCCACTATTGAAAAGGGACACAGCCTGGTGAATGCCTTGATAGAAGCAGGGAGAATCAACACCCTGGGTCTAGTAGTAGTTGATGAGGTTTGTTGCGACGTTTTATCATTATTTAGTATTTCCAACTTCTTTGTACTCGGTAAATTATTTTGCAGCTTGGTGATTTTGATATCTTTTTCTCATTTAAAGTTGCACATGCTTGGAGAAGGTGGTCGTGGCAGTATACTAGAAATGACCCTTTCTAAGATTTTGTATGCAAGCAGTAAGTTAACTCTGTATAATATCTGAAAAGTCATGTCTGAACTTACTATACTGTATACTAATAGGTTAGGTATGGCAATTTCAAAAACCTACAAAACAGCCGCACACTGTATTTATCTGAAAAGAAGACTCGCCCCAAGTAACACGAAAGGATTAGCTTAAATTTGTTGAAATTCTAGTGCCAAACACGATCATAAGTTGTTATTGTATTGTTATAATATTGTTATTATTGTAAGGGAGAGTGGCAGTTTCAAAATCCTACAAAAGGGGTGCGCACTGAAAAAAGACACTTCCCCAAATAATTCGAAAGGGTTATCGTAATTTTATTGAAATTCTGGTGCCAAAATGTGGTCATAAGAATATAACACTGTAAAGTGTTATAAACAGTATTGGCCAGATTCTGGTTTGCAAACTATGCATGGCTTAGCATTTTTGCAAGAACAAGGAAATACAATTCTTAAAAAACAGTCTCTTATATATTTATGCATCTTGAAATTGTTTGATTGCCACTTTCTGTAGATGCAGAGAGAAGTTGCATAAAATGTATGGATACTCCTGTGACTTTACATTCGGAAGTTAATTCACATTGATTTCAGTAAAACCTAGTTATCATTGACTACTATTTGAAGATTTCATTATGTGCTTTTAAGAATAAGGAATTTTTGTCCTCTCAGAGGCTTTCAGAAATATATTTCATGCTGTTTGTATTGGAACAGTATTCAGTATAGTTGAATATATATACAGTATATATACATATCTTGAGATGGAAGCATAATGGCAATATTTTTATGTAAGAAGTTCTTGACATTCTTTTACTAATTTTGTTTGCAATGTGAATTCTTGTATATTTAAATTCTTAGGCATGCATGTTTGGCATTTAAGCCTGATCTATTTCATTTTTGCATAGAAACAACTCAGATCATTGGAATGAGTGCAACATTACGAAATGTTGAAGACTTGCAGCAGTTCCTGAAAGCAGAATTCTACACAAGTAATTTCAGACCTGTATGTTATTGAATTAAAAAAATGTATCGAACTTTCTGAGAAATAATTGTTACATAGTAACAGAGGTGAATGAATAGTGCAGGGGTAGGCAACCTTGGCTCAGGAATTCTGGGAGTTGAAGTCCACGAGTCATAAAAGAGCCAAGGTTGCCTACCCCTGGAATAGTGTTTGCAAAGGCAGTTTAGTTTCCTATAGAGAATTCTATAGAGAAGTTGGTGTAATCATCTTACAAAAAATAGACAAATTGGTTTGAAAATGAAGGTTTGATCTGTTGTTCAGTCACTTTGATGTTTACAGTTATTTGATGAAAAGACCTGGAAATATTTTTATTTTCTTGTCACAACTGTGTAAAAGTAGGGGAAATGCTCATCTTAATTAAATTTGTATTCTATTAGGAAGTATCTAGTTTGCTATATTTTAAAAAGCCAACAAGAACAATGCATGTACTTACTCAGGAGAAAAATCTAGGTACCACAGGAATCGACCTACAACCATAATTGCCCCAGGATTAAGAGTTGTAAATCATTGAAGCCATTAAATGGGTCCCCATGTGACTGGATCTGGTTTTACATTTTTTACACTGGCTGCTAAGCAAATACTATAGTTGTTAAATGAGTGCCACGGTCATTAAGCGAGTCCATTATACCCAATGGATGTTTTTCGCCAGAAGCCAGAAATAAATGCCAGAAACAGGCAAAAAAACAGGTGCCCATGCCAAGTGTCAAAATGCAATGATATGATTACAAGGGGAGGGGGCTGGTTCAGCCATTGTAACTTTGAAATGAAGTTGTAAGTACCTTTTGGTGGGGGGGTCCATTGTAACAGTCACTAAGCAACCAGTCGTAAGTTGAGGACAGTCTGTATACCAGTGACAGCAAACCTTTTAGAGACCAAGTGCCCCAAAACCACCCCCGCTCTCACTCCACTCCCCGCCCTGCCTGCCCGCACGGCCACCCACCACCTTCACGGCCTGCCACAGTAGATCACCCAGGCGGCCCAGCAGTACCATGGCAGCCACGCCCTCTGCCCACGCCCTGCAGCATCATCTGCATGTGACAGGGCACGAGGGCGGAGTCTTGTCCCCGCTGCCTGGCTGCCATGTCCTTGGCTGCGCTGCTCCGTGCAGCCGCACCCGGGGGCAACTCTCCTCTGAGGGGGCTGCTGGTGAGGGGGCCGTTGTGGGGAGGCCGGGCTGGGGCGACCACACATGCCCACAGAGAGGGCCACAGGTTTGCCACCACTGTTATATACCGTAGTAGTTCAGTTGTTGGACTGAAATCAAAGAAATTTGAATTCAAGTCCTCAGTCATGGAGGTCATTGGTGATTTAAACATCTCACAGGGTTGCTGGGGCATAAAAATAACAATGTCACAGAGGTCCTTGGGCTTGCCTAGGAAAGGTGAGATATAAATATGTTTATGTTGCTGTAATTTCAGTATAAACAACTCTTTTCAAAAGGTCTTTTCCAATTACATCCAATTATTTTACGTACCTTTCCACAATATAGGTTGAATTGAAAGAATACATTAAAATACAAGACCGCATCTACGAACTTGATAGCAAAGCAGAAAATGGCCTTAAGTTTTCACGTCTCCTTGATTTCAAGGTAATGCAGCTAAATATGCGGACATTTCATTTTCAGTTTGCAACTTCCCTTTCAGCCACGGCTTTTTCAAAACCATGTTTCTAACGGCATGTCATTCGTTATTACTAAAGCACCATAACAGTCTCTAAAACAGCAATTCCCAAAGTGTGCAGCGTACCTTCTTTGAGATGGTGCAGAATCCAGGAGATAAGTGAATAATCTTTTAATGGTACATTGTTTCAATAAATCCACTTTTCCCTAAATATTGCAAATAAGTAACGTGGTGGAATAAGCACAGATACTGGCTTTTTTATTTTTTAATGTCTTCTTTATTAAAAATAAAGTTTTGTGTGGTTTTCCTTGTCCATTTGTGTTTTTAGGGGAGGTGTGTATATTAAGATTAGATTAAAGCAGTATTTCCCAACCTTAACCGTTTTAAGATGTTTGGACTTCAATTCCCAGAATGCATTGCTGGCTGAGGTATTCTGGAAACTGAAGTCCACACATCTGAAAATGGCTAAGATTGGAAAATGCTGCACTCAAGGAAGGTATCATGGCAAAAGGTTAGGAACACCTACTCTAAAATATCATAAGTAAACAAAATATACGGGTAGTCCTCGACTTACAACAGTTCATTTAGTGACCATTCGAAGTTACAACAGCACTGAAAAAAGTGACCTAAGACCAATTTTCACACTTACGGCAGTTGCAGCATCCCCTTGGTCACAAGATTTACATTTGGACGCTTGACAACTGACTCATATTTGTGACAGTTGGAATGTCCCGTGGTCATGTGATCCCTTTTTTCACCCTTCTGACAAACAAAGTCAATGGGGAAACCAGATTCACTTAACAACCGGGTTACAAATTTAAGAGTTGTAGCGATTTACTTAACAAATGTAGTGGGGAAAAGTTGTGAAATGGGGGAAACACTCACTTAACAGATGTCTCACTTAGCAACAGAAATGTTGGACTCAATTGTGGTTGAGAGTCGAGGACTACCTGTACTTAATTTTCAAATTATTTCTTCACTTTTTGTACATAATTGTGATGCTTTGCTGATCTTGATTCTACTGCCTTGAGTGGGAGGTGTAAAACCCTGGAGAATCAAATGCTTATTTTGTATTTCTTTTTAGAAATTATTTAATAGATTAAGCACGTTGAAAGCAAGTATTTAAAACTCAGGCATCAAGTAGGGATCGTTTGATCATTTGCTTTCTTTATATCCAATTAAAGTTATAGAACAGTGGTAGCGAACCTATGGCACGGGTGCCAGAGGTGGCACTCAGAGCCCTCTCTATGGGCATGCGCGCCGTTGTCCCAGTCCTAGGCCTTCAGCTGGGTTTTATAAAATCTTTTCACTTTAGGCCTCCGCCGCCATGTGCAAAAAAAAGAGGTTTCAACTTCTCGCAGGGAAAAAAAAAGATCTTGCAAAGCTGGAATTGATTGATTGAACTTTTTAGTCCCACTCAGTCTGCTGTTACCACTGCAGCCACGCCCACCCAATGGGCCATACCCACCCAGCACCCGACAATGTATAAGTGGGTTTTGGGTTGCAGTTTGGGCACTCGGTTTCTAAAAGGTTCGCCATCACTGTTATAGAAGCTTAGCACAACTACTTTGACAAATTGGGATTACAACAATTTGCTTCCATTTAGAAATAACGCTGCTTAATATTTTAGTATTCTAGTGATCTTCAGAAGGTAGATCCTGATCATCTTATTGCATTGGTCACAGAGGTTATTCCCAAGCACTCCTGCCTTGTCTTCTGTTCTACTAAAAAAAACTGTGAAAATGTAGCAGAAATGATATGCAAACACATAAACAGGTATGTCTCCTATGTGGACTTTAATTACTAAATCAGTGTTTCTCAACCCTGGCCAGTTTAAGCTATGTATACTTCAATTCCCAGAATTCCTCCGTCAGCCATGCTGATGGAGGAATTCTGGAAGTTGAAGTCTACCGAGCTTAAAGCAGCCAAGGTTGAGAAATGTTATGCTAAATGAACATTTTCATGGATCTCCTGGTGTTAGTGTTAATTTGATGCAGACATAGTACATTTGCATCCTAAGCAAATGTAAAGCATTGCAGGATATGTTCTTATGTCAAAGAATAACAGTAATGGTGTATAGCAGGGGTCCCCAGACTTGGCAACTTTTAAGACTTCTGGACTTCAACTCCCAGAATTCCCCCAGCCAGTGGCTGGCTGCCTGAAGAATTCTGGGAATGGAGGTCCACAAGTCTTAAAGTTGCCAAGTTTGGAGACTCCTGGTGTATAGGATTGGAAGATATCTAATACTCTGGAGAACTACTGCCAGTGTAATCTGTACTGATCCAGAGAACCCAATAGTATAGATATAATGTCATGTGGGAAAGACCTTGGGAGACAGGACCAAAAGATGCTGTCTAGGAAATGGTCAGGGAAGAGACAGCTTAGCCTGCAGTAGGATAATGGATAGGAAAACAGGCTCAGAAGAGACTCTCTTTAGTTTCTCTGGCTGTAAAGGAGACAGTGGGAGAATTATACCGTCAGACCTGCAGTGTAGCTTTACACCCTAAAGTAGAATTAGCTTATCTGGACAGGTTTCCTGTCTGGTCTCTTCTCATTTTCTTAGTATTCCCTTATTGATCTAATTCACAGCCTAGAAAATCAGGTCAAGTGTTTTCTAGTACCATGTTCCATCTTCCCTTTCCTTTCAGCAAATCATGGTTGGCTTTGGAAATTAGAATGTTATCTAATTTCCAAGTTGCAAGACTGGTTCTTACCACTCTTTCCAAAAAGTGGAATGGGCAAACAAAAGGCAAATTTGTACTTGCCAGGCTGGGAAACGGGTTTGTCAGCCGGAAATGGTTACATCCAGCCAAATATATTTGAAGCTGGGTTCAAATTCCAGATGTGGAAGGGAGACCATATTCCATAATGCACTTCCAGTCTTTTAATTGTAAGCTAATCAGTGGAGAAGAATACAAATAGTCCTTGACTTATGACAGAAATAGAGCCTATGGTCATAAGTCATTGCAGTCGTTAAGCAGCTCACCCTATGACTGGACCCAACTTTAGAATATTTTTTGCAGTGGTTGCAGTATGGTAGACATCACACAAATACTGCAGTAGTTAAGTGAATCCATTATACCCAATTTCTGGCCCTTTTTTTGCCAGAAATTAAGACTAAACCCCAGAAACTGCCAAAAAGCGTCAAAAATATGGCCATAAAAGTGAAAATACAGTCATTTGAGCCCAGGGGGAATGCGGCCATAGTAACTTCAAGATCAGGTTGTAAGTAAGTTTGGGGAGGTCTGTTATAACTTTGGTCGCTGAGCGACCGGTCCCTGAGTCAAAAACTACCTGTACATTTGAACTTTTGGTGCGTCTTGTAATGGATCGTTCCTTGTTCATCCTAGATGAAAACAACTAGTTATGTTTGGAACAAAAGTGGCTTGTGAACAAAGTCCCAAGAAGTCTGAGGATACCCATTGTCTAATTCTACCCTTTCTTTGCTAGAGCACTTAAAAAGGTCAAGGAGAAAGAAAAATACAATCTTCTGAAAGAGTTAAGAAGCATCTGCAGTGGAAAACTCTGTCCAGTTTTGAAGCGAACAATTCCTTTTGGGATTGCTTACCACCACAGCGGTCTCACCAGCGATGAGCGGAAATGTATAGAAGCAGCTTATTCCTCAGGCTTCCTCTGTCTGCTAACCTGCACATCTACACTTGCTGCAGGAGTCAACCTGCCCGCTCGAAGGTTATAGCACTGGCTTTTCTTTTTATGTTCCTCATGTGAAATAGGGTAAACATTCTAACATTTCTTTCACTGAATCCCCAAAAAGCCACCTTGTGGCGTGACCCAAGAACCAAGTGATGTTGTCGTGATTCCGATAGATGAGACCAATTAAAAGAACTTCAAGACAAGGAATTCTTCCTCAGAGAACGTTACAAAATAACGGCACCTACAAAGGTGAACCCAAGACTAAATTCCCCTCCCCCTGGTTACAAAGTTGCAGAGTTAACAATTCCCACCCCAGTTAGATGTCATAAATCACATTCCTCAATTGTTACTAAATGGGGCACTCCTCCCAGATCTCCAGCCCAGCCAAAATGTAATCAGCAATGACCTTGGTTCCCATACCTAAGAATTGTTATGGCTAACTTAAAACTACACTTCCCGCCCCTCATCCCCTTCTAAATATGTGGCAGCCAAAAACAAAGTGAAAATGGCTTCAATTTGTTGCAAGTTGGCTCTCTCAAACAGCAGCTATGGAAATTCTAATGATCCGTTGTTTCTCTTTTTTAAAAAAAGAAAAGCCATCCATGCCCATTAAAAACCAGGGATTAGACCCAAATCTTTCCCTAAATGCAATTTTTTTTGTTTCCAGAGTATTATTTAGAAACAGATGTTCAGATACACGAATCCCACCCGAAGTCCGAAAGAATATGATCTAGAAATAGTATTCAGTAATGTAGGGGTGCCAGTTCCCACTCCTTACTAGCACTGATAATGTTAATTAGTTTGGATAATGAAACATCTGCAAAAAAAAACACACAAAAAAACAATAACCAAGCTCAGAGAGCACCAAAGACCCCTCACTGGAGATAATATGCAAGCAGTAGCTCCTGTTGATAGCCTTATCCTCCATAAATACAGATAATTCCCCAATTGGGCCACTGAAATGATGACATTTTGGATCAGCTACTTCCATATTTGAACTGTGTGCATATCATTTGAACAAATGCATATCAAAGTAAAATCTTTCGTTTGATTTCAATGTTCTTAATGGCTTAGGATATCCCATTTTATTCCATTATTAGCAATAATTCCATTGTGACCATTACTCCTTTATGCACTTTAAGCATTCCAAAAGAAGCTTCTGCTTTCTACTGAGATGATTATTATTATTTTGGTTTTAGTGTTCGTAATTTTAAATATTGTATGATTCATCTGTTACCTTAAAAGCTATCAAAGTATTTTCAAGTGCTTTTTCTTAGTGAGGAAAGAAAAAAAAATTGGATGTAAGTGAGAAGTAATTAAAGTCCCTGTTCATGGATTCCGCAGGGTTATTTTAAGAGCGCCATATGTTGCTACAGATTTCTTGAAGAAGAACCAGTATAAACAGATGATTGGCCGAGCTGGTCGTGCTGGCATTGATAAGGCTGGTGAAAGTATTTTGATTGCGCAAGAGAAGGACAAAGAACTGGTAACTTAAATGAAATGAATGACAACGTTTGATATTAATTGATTAAATAATACTGTAGTGGATGGAGTTCAAATATATAAAGCCTTGTTCCAAAGTAATTTATTTCTTCTTCTAGTAAATACATTTAAAGATAGCTTTGTAAGGGCAAATTGGTTCTTCATAATTATGTCACTACCAAGAAATATCATAACCTAAGTTTACACATCTGTGCTTTGGTGGAAAGTGAGCCCTCTTTTTATCCATTTAGGACAGGATTGTGGCATTTAAAGACAATTGTGTTTATTTTTTAATTAAAACAGTTAAGTTGTTCTGCATCACAAAAACTTAAAAGCAGTTTTGTTTTCTATTTCCCCCACATCTTCTTGAATAGATTGGTATTACAATGCAGTCCCTGTAAAGCAGGTGATAATGCATAGTTATATATCTTGAGAAAAGGTACTGCAAATACATAGGGCTACCTCTGAGAAGCTAATGTTCCTAATGATAGAGGACTTGAGCAAGGCATAAATTGCAGGAAATGATACAATTAAAATAATGCTCAGGATGCAATGGAGCAGGCATTTCTTTTTTTTTTTTTTTATTGAAAGTTTTATAAATTTTACAAAAAGACAAAAACAATACAAAACAAAAGACAACATATACAAAAAAAAACTAAACATAACATATATAAAAAACCCCCCCCATCCCCCACCCCTCACAAAAACCCTCCCTTCCCCCCCCCTGAGCTTCCCAGAGCAGAATATAGGCTTAATTAAAAATTAAGAAATAAAAATAAAAAATTAAATTATTTATATATATATATATATATCTATATATATATATAAAAATAAAACTTATAAAAAAGCTATGTGATATTTTTGTATACCCAATCTAAATTGTATAAATTTTATCCATTTGTCCCAAACAGCAAGGAACTTCTCTTGCGTTTGTTGCTTTAAGAAAGCCGAAATCTTTGCCATTTCCGCCAGATAAGCTACTTTAAGAAACCATTCCTGCAATGTAGGCAAAGATTCCTTCTTCCAATATTGTCCTACTAACAGCCTAGCGGCTGTAATCAAATTTAACATCAATACAACCTCCTTTGTATCACAATCTGTAACAATGCCTAACAAAAATAATTGCGGAGTAAATTTTACCCTCCTTCTAAAAATTCTCTGGATATTCCACCATATTTTGATCCAAAATGCTTTTATCTCTCTGCATGACCACCAAATATGATAATAGGAAGCATCCTTATAACCACATCTCCAACATTTAGGTTGCACGTCAGGGTACATAAGAGACATTTTTTGTGGATCAAGGTGCCATCTATAAAACATTTTATAAAAATTCTCCCTAAGGTTCTGTGCTTGTGTAAATTTGACATTTCTCACCCAAATGGTTTCCCAAATGTCCAATGAGACTGGGACACCAAAATTCTGCGCCCATCTAATCATACAATCTTTAATTAATTCCGTTTCTGAGTCCATTTCAACTAATACCCCATAAATTCTCTTAATATGGGTTTGTCTTTGATCCTTGACTTGCTTAATAAGATTTCCATCTTCTCTAAGAAAACCCAATTTACAATCCACCTTCCATTTATCTACTAGTTGCCTATATTGAAACCAAGAATAAATAATATTTTCTTGCGCTAAATCTTCCCGTATTCTTAACTGCCAGTTTTGCCCATCCCATCTAAGTAACTGACTATAAGACACCATGTCCATTTTTACTCCTCTTTTTATTCCTTCTATCGCATGCCAAGGTATAGCCCATAATGGAACTTTAAAATCACTTTTATAATATTTTCTCCAAATCCTAAGTAAAGAAATTCTTAAAATATGAGATTTAAAGACCCAGTCCATTTTTTTATTAAATATTAAATAGGCATGCCACCCATAAAGTAAATCCCATCCCTCTAAATGAAGTATCTCAGGATTTGTCAAATTTACCCAATCACTGATTAGTGTTAAAACCACCGCATCGTAATATAATTTCAAATTTGGTACCTTAAGTCCACCCCTCTCACGGAAGTCTTGCATAATTTTAAACTTAACCCTTGGCTTTTTCCCTGCCCAAATAAATTTATTAAGACCCTTCTGCCACTCACTTAAATTAATCTCATTTTTCAAAATCGGTAACATTTGAAACAAAAAAAGAAACTTGGGTAGAATATTCATTTTTATCACTGCAATTCTTCCCATGAGGGATAATTGCAACTTCTCCCAATTCTTCAAGTCCTTCTGTACCCTGACCCACAACCTTTCATAATTATTTTTAAATAATTTTACATTAGAAACAGACAACATCACCCCCAAATATTTTACCTTATTAACAATCTCAAAACCCGTCAAGTTAGCCAAAATCTGCTTCTCCTGACTAGACATATTTTTAGGTAAAATTTTAGTCTTATTTACATTAATCTTAAAACCCGAAACCAAACCATAATGATAAATCAACTGTAATAAGTTTACTGCAGAATAATCAGGTTGCGACAAAGTAACAACCAAGTCATCCGCAAAAGCTCTCAACTTATATTCTTTTTTGTTAACTTCTATTCCTTTAATTTCCTGAGACTCTCGAATTTTGATCAATAATATTTCCATGTTAAAACAAACAACAATGGCGATAAAGGACACCCCTGTCTAGTACCTTTCTCTATTGTAAAAACCTCCGACAGACCTCCATTAACGATAAGTTGTGCCGTTTGTTTTTGATATATTACCATAAGAGCTTGCAATATCTTTTCACCAAAATTCATCTCTTCCATTACTCTTAACATAAAATGCCAATTCAATTGATCAAAAGCTTTTTCAGCATCTAAAAATATCAGCCCTGCAGGAACTTGGTTGTTTTTATCTAAATATTCTAATAAATTAATAATTTGGCTGACATTATTTTTCATGTACCTTCCAGTTATGAACCCAGATTGCTCTTTATGCACAAGGTGATGTACAACCCTCATAAGCCTATTTACCAAGATTTTTACAAATATCTTGTAATCCACATTTAAAAGAGATATAGGCCTATAATTTTTTGGTAAAGTAAGATCTTGATCCTCCTTTGGAATCAATGATATAAAAGCACTACGCCATGAAGGAGGAATCTCTAAACCCTGTAAGATACCATTAAAAAGATCATTTAATGGTTGGATCATCTCCTCCATTAAAGCTTTATAATAAACAGCTGTTAACCCATCCGTACCCGGTGCTTTCCCTAGTTTCAATTGTTGAATTGCTGAGGCAATTTCCTCCTTAGTAATTAAGCCATTAATTTCATGTTTCTGATCCTCAGTCAATTTAGGAAAACTTGCCTCAGCTAGATATTTATTTATATCTAGCAGTTGCACATTAGTAGATTTGTATAACTTTTGATAATAATCCAAAAAAGATTTTTTAATCAATTCCTTCTGAGAAACTAATTTACCCTTGTAATTTATTTTCTCTATTATTCTCTGTCTCTGTTTCTTTCTTAATTGATAAGCCAACCATCTCCCAGGCTTATTAGCATTACAAAATGTATTTTGTTTCATAAACAATAAATTGGTTGCCGCTTGATCTGCTATCAACATATTAAATTGTGACCTTAGTAACTTTACAGATTCTTTAATACTTTCATCAGAAGGATTTAGAATCAAGGCCCTTTCTTTTAATTTAATTTCATCTTCAAGTTCTCTACGTTTCTGCATCTGCTTCCGCTTATGACAATTATTCATTTTTATCAAAACACCACACATAAATGCTTTACCTGCATCCCATACCATTGACATTGAAGTCCCCTTATACATGTTCAAAGCAAAATAGTCCTTTAAACACTCCTTTAACTTTTGAACATTCTTCTCTTGTCTGAACAAATTTTCATTAACTCTCCAGGATCTCATTTCCTCTTTCTCTTGAATCAGCTCCATCCAAACTGGGCTATGATCCGTCAGTGATCTAGGAAAAATCTTTACATTCTTTACTTTATTATACAAATCCGTAGTAATCAAAAAAAAGTCAATTCTTGAAAAAGATTGGTGTCTATCAGAAAAAAAAGTGAAATCTCTCTCCTCTTGATTACATTCCCGCCAATAATCCCTTAATTCCCAGTCTTCCTTCATATCAAAAAAAGCTTTAGGTGAAACGGAACTAATTAAAGATTGTATGATTAGATGGGCGCAGAACTTTGGTGAGCCAGTTTCATTGGACACCTGGGAAATTATTTGGGTGAGAAATGTCAAATTTACTCAAGCACAGAATTTAAGGGAGAATTTTTATAAAATGTTTTATAGATGGCACCTTGATCCACAAAAAATGTCTTACATGTACCCTGACGTGCAACCTAAATGCTGGAGATGTGGTTATAAGGAGGCTTCCTATTATCATATTTGGTGGTCATGCAGAGAGATAAAAGCATTTTGGATCAAAATATGGTGGAATATCCAGAGAATTTTTAGAAGGAGGGTAAAATTTACTCCGCAATTATTTTTGTTAGGTATTGTTACAGATTGTGATACAAAGGAGGTTGTATTGATGTTAAATTTGATCACAGCCGCGAGGCTGTTAGTTGGACAATATTGGAAGAAGGAATCTTTGCCTACATTGCAGGAATGGTTTTTTAAAGTAGCTTATCTGGCGGAAATGGCAAAGATTTCGGCTTTCTTAAAGCAACAAACGCAAGAGAAGTTTTTTGCTATCTGGGACAAATGGATAAAATTTATACAATTTAGATTGGGTATACAAAAATATCATATAGCTTTTTCATAAGTTTTATTTTTATATATATTATAGATATCTTTTTTATATATATAAACATAAAGTTTTTAATTTAATTTTTATTTTTTTTTTATTTCTCAAGCCTATATTCTGCTCTGGGAAGCTCAGGGGGGGGGAAGGGAGGGTTTTTGGGAGGGGTGTGGGGTGGGGTTTTTTTTTTTTTTTATATATGTATTGTTTAACTTTTTTTCTTTTGTATATGTTGTTTTTTGTTCTGTATTGTTCTTGTTTTTCTTGTAAAATTTATAAAACTTTTAATAAAAAAAAAATAAAAAAAAAAAAAAAGCTTTAGGTAACCTTGCTTGTTTAAGAAAAGGAGAGGAACCTTTCTTGTCCCTTTGTATATCTAAGACACCATTCCAATCACCCATTAATACCACTGATCTATAGTCAAGCAATGTTATTTTTTGATGTAACTGCTTATAAAATTGTTCCTGTTGTTGATTTGGAGCATACAGTCCCACTATAAGTACTTTCTTACCATATATACCAAGTTCAATCATCACATATCTCCCCTGGGGATCTGATTCTACCAGACAAGCTGGTAGGTTTTGTTTAACATATATAACAACTCCCCCTTTCTTCCCAGGAGCAGAAGATATAAAATGAGATCCCAAACGAGCATTGACTAAATATTTCTGATCTTTAAGTAAAATATGAGTTTCCTGTAAGCAAATAACATCATTGGTATGTTGCTTCAAATAATAAAAGATTTTTTTCCGTTTCTGAGGAGAATTCAATCCATTAACATTCCAGGTCAAAAACTTTGCCATCTCCCTTGGCACGCAGCCTGGAGAAGACACCATCAAGATCTGAAAGAGCTGCATGTGTTGCATAACTCTTGGGTCTTGCTCCTCCCACCGGCGATGATGCACTTCCAGAAGAATTCTCTTTAGGCTCTTTTTTACGTTGCTCCTTCTCTTTACGCTTATAAGCTGCACGAGTCATCCTCTGCTCTTTAACCTCCATCTGGCGTTGCCTTTCAGCTTGTATCATCCCAGCGGAAACCAAACCTAATGCCTCAGATTGCTGCTCGACTTCCTTGCCGCTCGGAGATTTCTGACCAGCTGAAGTTGAGCCTGCACCCAGGACCGAAGTATAAAACTCTCTAGCTTTGTCAACTGTATTCAATCTGTAGCGTGTCCCCGCATGGCTCAAAACAATACCCATCGGAATTTCCCATCTAAATGGCATCAATCTAGCTTTGAGCTCATTGGTTAAAAAAGCAAAGTCTTTCCTGCTTCTTAACATTTTGGATGGGATTTCCTTTAGAATGATAACATCTTGGGCAGCAATCTGAAATCTTTTGTTGTAAAAGGCTTGTATAATCTCATTCCGCAGGGACTTCTTTGTAAAATAAATCACCACATCTCTAGGCAAATTCTTCTGCTTAGCAATCCAAGAGTTAAGTCTATAAATTTTTTCCACTTCTCTATGTAATTCTCCTTTATCCATATCGGAGCAGGCATTTCATAATGTTACAAGCACATGTCAGAATCATAACTTTTTTTCACAGTTATTATGTTTCATTAATACATGCTGTAAATTTGTTTTAAGGTTCAAAATTTAATCACCAGTCCCCTAGAAAGCTGTTACAGCACTCTTCTGCTGGAATCCAACAAGGGCATCCGAAGTTTACTTTTATCGGTGGTTGGTTTAAAGGTTGGTAATTCTAAAACGTTAATTTTCAGCTATAATACTTTAGTGAGAGAAGTTCGGAAGTAAGAACTTAGAAGTAATAGCAATCGCAATAGCACACTTAAATACCACTTTACAACCCTCTCCAAGCAATTTACAGAGTCAGCCTATTGCCCTCAACAATCTGGGTCCTCATTTTACCGATCTCGGAAGGATAGAAGGCTGAGTCAACTTTGAGCCGGTCAGGATCGAACTGCTGGCTATGGACAGAGTTTGCCTACAATACTGCATTCTAACCACTGCACCACCATAACTTCTTTTACTCTCTCAAGTAAAATAACTAATGATAAAATTCTCTTTTGTCTTGGCTGTAAATTGGTTTTCTCCCCAACTAAGCCTTTAGTTAGTCTTAGTTTAATATTTGACCTTTGATATTCTATTACAGGTAGCAAACAATCCTGAGGAAATTTACCAATTCATGGGTGCAACCTTACTTAGTATACAGCCACAGCTCCTGCCTCAGAAGAGCCTGCAGGATGTAACAATGGAAGCCTTACAATGGCTGAAACAAAATGGGCTGCTAAAAGAGAAAGAAAATTCTGACAGCGAAAAGAACTGTCAGAATAATCTAGGGATCACTCAGTTGGGCCGAGCTACCTACAAAGGTAAAAGATGCTTGTGTTATTGGTTAATGGGGAGGTAAGCAGAATCGACCTTACCAATAAGCAGAATGAAACTCACCTCTAGAAGCATCCACGAGAAGGTTACTGGGTAGAGGGAAAGTGACAAGGCAGTGCAAGCTCCATCCCTTTTGTGCATGTATTAGAAAAGATGGAGCTTACCACAAGACTCTGGCTTTCGTTGTTTTAGGACAGTGATGCGAACCTTTTAGAGACCGAGTCCCCAAAAACTGGCTCCGCCCCCGCTCCACCCCCCCTGCCTGCCCCTGCTCTGCCCCCCATCCCCCACCCCGCCTGCCCACAGGACCACTCAACGCCTCCAGGGCCCGCCTCATTGCTCAGGCAGCCCAGCAGCGCTATGGCGGCCACACCCTCTGCCCGCAACCTGCAGTATCAACTGCATGATGGGGTGTGAGGGCAGAGTCTTGTCTACGCTGCCTGGCTGCCATGTCCTTGGCTGCGCTGCTCCGTGTGGGCCACTTTCGAGGGCGAGTCTCTTTCAGGGGGGCTGCTGGAGAGGAGGGAGTTGCGGGGGAGGCAAGACTGGGGCAACGGCACGTGTGCCCATAGAGAGGGCTCCGAGTGCCGCCTCTGGCACCTGTGCCATAGGTTCGCCACTACTGTTTTAGGATCAGATCCTGTGGATGCCTCTACTCACCTCAGGATGCTGATTGCATGTAATCCTTAATTTTATTCCTATTTTAGGTTCAATTGAATTGGCACACTGTGACACTCTCTACACAGACTTGAAGAAAGGACTTGAGGGGTTAATACTTGAAAGCTACCTTCATCTGATCTATCTGATAACACCATACGATATGATTCCTCAGTGTAGCCCAAATTGGATGGTCTATTTTAAACAGGTAAGATGCTTCCCCCCAAAAAAGCATCATTGGGTATCTTCTTCCTAGGCCTGGAACCTTGGCTCTTTTATGACTCGTGGACTTCAACTCCCAGAATTCCTGAGCCTGCAAGGTTGGATCAGGAATTCTGAGAGTTGATGTCCATGAGTCATAAAAGATCCAAGGTTGCCTACCCTGGCCTAGAATAATAGAAAGGAGTATTCCTAACAACACCAGGATAATTAAAACTCTGTCTTCTGTGGTACTAAATTTCATTGGGAAGAGACTTTTGCCTTTTTATAGCCTCTCTGTCTATTCTAAAATTGTGTGTTTTGGGCTCCTTGGCACTCCCATTACAGTATACCGTATATGCCGGCGTATTAGGCGACCCGGCATATAAGACCCCCGTCTTTATCGCCAGGTCGCCTTCCTAGAACGTCGTCTTATACGCCGGAAACTACCAGTATTTCCGGCGTATAAGACGACTCGGCGTATAAGACGACCCCCATCTTTGGCGCCGAGTTTAGCGCTTCCGGAAGTCGTCTTATACGCCGGCATATACGGTAAATGAAATGGATTGAGTTATGCATATGCTGCTGATGAAAGGCTACATAAAGAAATTTAAATCATGCATACACAGGATTTAGATCTTTTGAGAGTTCATCTGCTGGTGGGAGATATTTACTTTTTACATTATAAGTTAAAAATTAAGAGCTTTTATGCAGTGATTCAGATTTTACCAAATAGGTCATAAGTGTTTTATTTTTAGGAAAAAGGTATGTGAAGTACTAACTATATTTATGTATATATTCATTTATTTAATACAGGTATATACATTCCCATATAATCACATCTCAAAGCAGTGTATAAATTACAAAACTGAAATAACAATGATTAAAATGACAAAATACTGACATGAAACCCAACTTCAAGTTCATTAAAACAATGAGGTTAAAGTAAGGAGAGCAAAATCCCGGATCATTTATTCAAGGAGAGGACAAAATGGTCCCCCCGGGGGGGGGGGGGGGCGGGAGAGAGAACTAGGTCTTTGTTATGAACCTGGGAAGAGGGATAGGCAACTCAGAGTGCCATCACAGGGAAAGCTTACCTACAGGATTGTCCCTTGCCCGGCTTTTACAAGTGACCACTTTCAGTAGCTTCCCCTATTGTGTGGAAATTCTTCTTAGCAGAAATTCGGTTTGCTTCACCCCTCTTGAACTTCAGGAAAATGATAAAAGACTTTTTGTTCCATCTAGTTTGGGAAGTGGGTACATTACAGCTGAAGGTGAAGTTTGCTGGTACAGATTTCTAAGTTCTGGTTTCTTTTTTGTTTTGTAATTTTTTTAAATACATTTTTGGATATTATGTAATGTTGACATTGTTAGCCACCCGTAGCCTTCCCACCAGGATGCACATATCTTTGCATTCACCTCTGTTTGAAGCTGAATAAATACAACAGCTCAGTTTTAATATTTCTCATGTAAAACAGGATAGATTGTGTCCTATAATTACTATTTGCTTAATTTTAGATCTGAGCTGATTATAATTTGTTTGTTTTAGTTCAATCAACTAAGTCTAATAGAACAACAGGTAACCAGCATTGTTGGAGTGCCGGAGAGCTTTATTACCAAAAAGGCATCTGGACAAGCCATCAAGAAAGTAAGAGAAAGATTTGTTTATTAAACAACCGTGTCTGAATGGCCACCAGAAAAATACACTTGTAATTATTTATTCCAGTGATTACAAGTTTTTCTTCCTTCTCTTATCCACTTTCTCTTGCCATTTAAGCTACTTGTTAAAGTAGCAACATTAAATAAGAGGATTTTGAAAATATCATAAGAATTACTGAAATACTGGAGAACCCCATGTTGAAATCTCCATGCTAATGTGTCATAAAACACATCGGGTGACACTCATTGGGGATTGCCATAATTGCTCTAGCTGCAGTTGATAGAATCTGTAGGAAAAAAACAAGATATATTGCCTTCCTTGAAGAAAAGGTGAAGTTCAATTGTAATCTTATGTATGCATGATCTAAGAATAGTAAGAATACAAAAAGAATTAAATTAATTCATCTGATATTGTACATATTGAATGAACTAGCAAGAAAATGTTTTTAACTGTAATCTGAGAATCAGCAGAAAAATTCTACAGTTATATTTCTGTTATTTATATTACAAATTCTATTTTGGAAAAATGTGTTACTATATCCCTTAGATTGTTCCTACATTGTGAAACATACTGTAATTATTTAAGGAACTTAAAGAAATAGAAGCTTGCAAAGATTTTATGTTGTTTTCAGTTTCTTTATGATCTTGGTATCTTCTTAGGAACTGGATAGTAATACTGTTAACAGACTTTACCTGTCCCTCATCCTTCATTCCTTGTTAAGAGAGACCAACATATGGGATGTGTCAGAAAAATTTAATATACCACGAGGATTTGTTCAAACTCTTCTCAATTCAGCGGCTTCATTCTCCTCCTCAGTTTTGCATTTTTGTGAGGTAATGTAAAACAGCTAAATAACTGCAAGGCAAAAACATCATTCATTACTTGTCTTTGAAAAAAAGTTATAATTTCTTTGGTAATCATCTCATACAATTTCCTTTCATAAATTTAGATCCAATTTTCAGTGCATTACTTTGCTCCCATGTGAACAGTTTTCAAACTGAAAATAAATAACACTCATAGATATCTTGTAATTTTGTATACCTCATTTTGAAACCAATCCCTCTGATATGTATTTTATTCATTTATTTATTTATGAGAAATTATATGGCTGCCTACTTACTCTCAGTGACTCCAAGTGGTTTACAAAAATAAAATTACCCCTTAGCTAAATACAGCATCGTATTGACATTTTCCAACAGCTGGTTTTTCTTTTGTCATCATATCATAACATGAAAGATTCTGTGTTATCACAATGTTGCATCCCAATATGTAGAGCCCAGTTTAATCCTTTTATCTACTGCAAACATTAATTTAGATACAACAAATGGATCCCACTAAGACAAGGGTAGGCAACCTTGGCTCTTTTATGACTCGTGGACTTCAACTCCCAGAATTCCTGAGCCAGTATGGCTCAGCTTGGAAACCTCTCCCTTTCCCCTCAGCATGGCTGGCTCGGGAATTCTGGGAGTTGAAGTCCACGAGTCATAAAAGAGCCAAGGTTGCCTACCCCTGAACTAAGAGAAGAAACTAAGCAAGGTTTGATTGATAGGTTTCTAAGTAAAACTGACCAACAGGAATGTTGCTAATGTGTTTTCTTACAGGAGCTGGATGAATTTTGGGTTTATAAAGCTCTCCTGCCAGAACTTACCAAGAGATTAAGCTATTGTGTTAAAGCAGAACTTATTCCTCTTATGGAGGTAGCTGGAGTTTTAGAGGTTAGTACAGTCTACTTTGACAAAAAAAGGATGTTCAGTACACCTGAATGCAGTTTATATGAATTAGTTTTTAAAAAATAGGTTAACTAGGAGAGTTTTTAGATATCCAAACAGAATGTAAGGATTACTTCTAAAATTTCTTCTGGTTGCTCACTACTTCCTGAAAATTTCCAGTTAGAGGTAGAGGACTGGCACATTGGCAGGTGTCTGTAATGTAAATCACATACCTAAATTCAAAAGGACCTTGATTGGGTGCTTCTGGTCCAGCTTTTGCCTTGTTGGACACCAAGTTCTGCTTTGCAGATGAGGGTGAAGATAGACACTAGCAGCTATTTATTTTTCAGCTGAGAGCCATTGTAGTTTTATTGTGGCTGGAGAATTTTGGGCATTGAAGTCCACAGGTTTTAAAGTTGCCAAGGTTGGACATCCCTGATGTAACGTCTTGATCCATCGTTAGCTCTCTCCTTTAATTAGCTTCTTCACTGCTTCGCAGGCTCGAGCCAAGCAACTCTACAACTTGGGCTATAAAAGTTTAGCTCACTTGGCCAATGCAGATCCAGAACTTCTAATCAAGAATGTTGCGCATATGTCCAGAACACAGGCCAGGAAAATAGTTTCATCTGCAAAGGTAAGGAAAGAAGTAGTGAGACACTCGTCTGGACCAACTGCTGTTTAAGTGGGAAGAGGTCTTATATAGTCCTCGTCAGAAATCAGGGTCAGAATAATCTCCATCTTTGGCAAGTAGCCATTCTGTCTCTATTTTATCTAAGTCTTGTGGATTGAGGCAGTTGGGGTGAAGTCTAGTGCTGTTTTTGAGAAATATATATTGATATCTGTGATGAACGGTGTATGTTGCTTAAAAAAAAAGACAATCTATTATGATGGGTCTTCAAACTTGGCCCTTTTATGACTTGTGTATTTCAACCCCCAGAATTCCTTAGCCAGCATGCGTGGCTGAGGAATTCTGGGAGTTGAAGTCTACAAGTCATAAAACGGCCAAGTTTGAAGACCCTTGCATTACGAGGATCAGTAGTTGCTAGGATCTCTGCACGACTGCAGAGCACTTACGCTGATTGTGGATAAGGTATAAATACATGTCAGATTTTGCCTTTGTTGCGTGTAAAGCAAATGCTTTGGCTTTTTTTTTTTTTTAACCTAAATGCAGGCATTAATTGATCTGGGAGAAAATAAAATTGGAGGCCTCATATGAATGAAGGTTCAGTCTAGTCTCTGCTCCAGTGAGCCTTCTAAGAAATGAACATTGTATATGTCGCCTTGGGAGCTATTTGGTCTCAGACACACAGTAAATACACTACAGCAGCGGTTCTCAACCTGTGGGTCGGGACCCCATTTGGGGTCGAATGACCATTTCACGGGGGTCGCCAAACAACGCAGTCCGCCATTTCCCCCCCCTCCTTTTCCTTAGCTGTGCTACTCCTTTTTATTCTATTGGCTTTTGAAAGCCAATAGAATAGACTCTCTTGAATAGAGTTTAATTCTATTGGCTTTCAAAAGCCAATAGGAATTGTCCAGGCTGTCTCTGCCCTGCTGAGCCAGCCAAAAGTTCCATTCTGCAAATGGTGCTGCACCAGTTGAATAGTCCTCGACTTACGACCGGTTGAGTAGTCCTCGACTTACGACCGGTTGGGGGTCACGGCATTAAAAAGGTTGAGAACCACTGCACTACAGTAAAAAGTCGTGACTTTTTTTTTCTTTGAATGCAGATGCTCCTTGCTGAGAAGACCGAGGCTTTACAAGAAGAAGTTGAAGAATTATTGAGAATACCCACGGATGTTCCATGAGGCTTTTTATTTTTCCGTAAATCCAAGATTCAATAGATTTATCTCCTGCCTTGATCACTGCTTGTATTTACTGTATATATTAATGTAATAAAATTTATACATCAGAAAATATTTTTTAAAAAATCATCAGCATGTTTTGTTTTGTACATAATGGAATTACATGGGTTTTTTTGCAATCTGCTTTGTATTTTACCTTTCAGACATATTGCCATTAATGACATGATTTTACATTTTATTTCAGTGTCACTATTTTTATTAGATTACTTCATGACTCTTAACACGATCATGTTGGGAAATTAATTTTATTTTTTTATTTGAAAATCTATTTCGGGATTATCAGGAGACTTATAATGGCATAATTGACATAACTTGTCTATCTTTGCTAAATTATATATCAAATATGCTTTCGAATAGTTTAGTCTATCTGGGTAATTAACTCCCTGGCTATGTTCACACTATGTATTAGTACCACAGATTAGCCAACCATATTTTAGTATAGAGTATCTTGCCAAATCATGGCTAATGGCTAATTCATGGTTTGAAAAACTGTGCCAATTGGTTTTGAATATTTTTAAAAAATAAAACACACCCCAAACAAGACTGAAAAATATATACCGTATTTTCCGGCGTATAAGGTGACCCGGCATATAAGACGACCCCCGACTTCGGCGCCGAGTCGCATGCCTAGAAAGTCATCTTATACGCTGGAAACTATCGTTATTTCCGGCATATAAGACGACTCGGCATATAAGACGACCCCCGACTTCGGCGCCGATTTCAATGGTTTCGAAAGTCGTCTTATATGCCGAAAAGTACAGTAAACAAAATGTACAGATATTAAAAGGTAGCCATTACAAGCACAGGCAAAACCACACACCCACAGAGGCTCTATACAACACATAAACTATAATTATTCATCACAGTGGCTCAAGAAAAGCCACCCACACAGTGGCTAAATATGTTGGTCTGGTTCCCATACAAAGATATCTGACTTTGTTTTCTTAGGGAAGGTGCTTTTTACAAAATATATTTCAAAAAAAGATCAAAATGAAAGCATTGAAAGATCACTGTGGAGAAATCTCTGAAACATTTAAGGAGGCAATTGTAAATATTGGCAAGGCTGTGCAATAGCTAGATAATTTTTTTATCTATTAAGGAAATACCTGGGGTATAAGCTTTGTAATACGATCACAGATGCAAATGCTAATAGAGAAAACCTATTTCTACTTATCCTGCCTGCACTTGGGCCATCCAAAATGGACTATGTGCACTTACTTATACATGGACAAACAAAATACTCTCTCACTTCTCCCTAGCCCCAGATTCTGAAAATCATCTCTCCTTCCATGATCCTCTTTTATTAGTCCAGCCCAAACTTTTCTTTCTCTGAAGCATCTATCTTGTAAATCTGTTTTAAACTGTAGTCCTGATGGCTAAAATGTTGGACATCCCTGCTCCTATCCCACTTCCTACTGTTTGCAACCTCATCCTTCCTCAAGACTTTCAGAGAAAACCCAATGTTTTATTTCAAGTATATTGTGTATGGGAGTTACTGAGAAATGTGTTCATGTTCCTGCAAATTCTGAAACTTGTGCTTGAGTTCTGTACTTGGGTGGCTGTGACATTTCCTGCGTAGTCATTGTAAAAGCAGTGAGATTCCCACATTGTATTTAAAGGTCATTAGATTTCACAGCCACCTCAGTTCTATTTTGGATGGTCACTAGGATAACACATCCTCAATTAGTTAATAGTTGGAAAACCTGTTATAATTAGTTTGTGACTAGATTCTTTAGGTGGAGTCACAGTTCTGCAACAATGAGGACTGAGTAAAACCATTAGAGTAACTTCCTTCAGCAATATTTACACTACAATCATAGCTTTATCAAACCATCTTGTCCATTTGCACAACCCAGCACCGCATATCACATTTTAGTTTAGCCAGATGCAATCTTTAAGTAAAACAGACATTCATCTGTCCTAAAATACAAAAACTCTAGATTAGGTGCTGAGTAGCACAAATTGGGCACCAATACAAAGGCTGGGTTCATTCATCATTCAAAGGAACTGCTTAACAATGGTTAGTTGAACAAACCACAATGACTTTCATGCCATGCTAAGCCAAAATATAAGAAGACACATGACTTAGCCCAGTTTTTCCAACTTGGCAACTTCCAGATATGTAAAGCAACTCAGAATTCTTAGCAATAGCCATGCAATCTAAAGAATTGTGGGAGTTATAGTCCACAGATCTGGAAACTTGAAAAACAGGTTTGTTACAATCTCTGAAACCAGTAAGGAACCCATTTGTTTTCTCCCAAACTGCTTAGTGAATTGAAAGTTGAATGGGACTCCAATCCTATCACACTGCTTAGAAATTAGGCAGAATTTAATTTCTGATAAAAATGCATAAAACTGTAGTCTGTTGTTCCCTAAATATGTTGGAAGTGCATCTCCCACAATTTCCAGCTAAAATAGTCAAATCCTGGGAATTCTGCAAGGTGCACACCCAATATATTGTATTTGAAAGATGTCAAACTGGGGACATTGTGCTGACTCAGATTCTCCTGATTAGAGAAGATTAGAAAGGCTACAAACAATGATTCACATTGTAGGCATCTTCAAATGTTTTGGATGATTACTTGTTTGGAAACTTTATAATACATTTATGGACATTCATAAATGATTGTTGTGATAGGCAGGCCAATCACAAAGTCCCAACATACTAGGAAAGCACAGGAGAAAAGACCTATCTATTTAACTTCTAAGGACTCTTCAACAACAAGACAATCTTTATTCCATAATTTCTCCAAATTGGTCTCAATTGTTATCATCGATGCTGGCTGAAAAGTACAGGTTTCCAGGTTAAAACATAAAGTTGAGAAAATAAAACATAATTTTCCATTCCTGAAAACTTGCCCACTAATTCATTCCACATCCTTTTTTTCTGCTTTCTCAAAATATATTGTTTCTCCCAGCTAATTCCCCTTTCGGTTAACAACCAAAAAAAACAGCTGTTGCAATTAATTCACACAGATGACAAGGAGAAGCCACAATGACATCAAGGGGAATCATTACACCACTGTACAGACACAAATTATGTTGTGACATCACTTGTGTCCGGATGCCCAAGGAGTCACATAAATACAAAATGGCAGTTATTTATTTGCACATGCCCCCAAACAGGGTGCAAATTTCTTACTTCCAAAATGTGCAAAATTAGCAAAATGCCACTTTTTCATCTTTTTTGTTTTTAAGGTCATGTCCGGGTGCCACTAAATGAAAGTCTTCTGAGCTCGGAAGGGTTGGATTCAGGCTATGGCTGCAAAAACCTCTTGGTCAGGGGTGTCAAATTTGCAACGTCACGTGACATGTCACAACGTATCGCAACTTTTTTCCCATTTCTGGCAATGGGGTGTTCACGGTTTCGCCATGACGCATCTGGCCTGTGGGACGGCAGTTTGACACCCCTGCTCTTGGTTGTGGTCACTTCAAAAGGCTAAACCAAGATTTTATTTATAGAGAAAAATAGTTGTAGCTCTGGGTTCAAATGAGCAATGATGATGTTACCTAGTTTGGGTAATGAAAGGTCTGGAAGGAAACAACCAAGTTCAGAAAACACTAGGGACCGCTCAGGGCTGGGTTAATTAGTTAGTTATTAAATTTATTCACTCACTTAATATACATTTTTAGATTTATTTTATTGAATTTATGTTAATACATTTATACGTTGCCCATCTGACTGTGAAGCAACTCTGGGCGGTTCACAACATGGTAAAAGCAACAATATAAAACACGAAAAATATTAAAATGAATCAAATTGATTTTAGATTCGGTCAGTACAGGCAGTCCTTGACTTACGACCACAATTGAGCCCAACCTTTCTGTTGCTAAGTGAGACATGTCTTAAGTGAATTTTGCCCCAACCTTTATTGCCACATTTGTTAAGTGAATAATGGCAGTTGTTCAGTTAGGAACATGGTTGTTAAGTGAATCTGGCTTCCCCATTGACTTTGCTTATCAGAAGATCACATGACCCTGGGACACTGCAGCCGTCGTAAGTATGAATCAGTTGCCAAGCATCCAAATTTTGTTCAGGCGACCATGGAGACGCTGCAACGGCCGCAAGTGTGAAAAACGGTCACTTTTCTTTCAGTGCCGTTGTAACTTTGAACAGTCACTAAATGAACTGTTGTAAGTCGAGGACTACCTGTACTTCCTTGGAGGGAAAACCAAGGCCAGGGGAGCACCGGATGAGAGGGAAGCCATTAGACCTTGCAGAGATGTGCAAGGGCAAACTACAATCCTGTGGCTACCGACAAAGCGCCATTCGCGCCCTTCCTGAAGCCACTTTTTCTCTACTGAGCCTTACCCCGCCCCCCCCCACATACACAAATCTTCTCCCGGGACGGCTTTTGCGCGAAACCCTGGCTTGTTTTAACCATGGTTAGCAGCCGAGCAAGGAGGGATGAGGAGCACACCTCAAGCAGGGCGTGAGAGCCGCAGCAGGGCGTGGGCAGGCGTCTCCTTCCGCGGCGCCTCGCCTCACGCCGGGCGTCCTTCACTCGCTGGAGGCCGAGCTCCACAGCGGCTGAGGTGGGGGAAACCGCGCGCTCGCCTGCCTCTCTCCGGCAGCCGAGCTGAGAAGAGCCGAGGCGAGCCGGCGCCAAGCGGAGCGCTTTCCTCGCCGCCGCCTCCCGAGATGCCGCCGCCGCCGCTGCTGTTCCTGTTGCTGCCGCTGTTGCACCTTTGCGGCTGGCGGGTGCGGGACGCGGCGGGCTCGTGGCCAGCAGAGAAGGGACGAAAGGAGGACGAGGCGGCGCTGAGCTTCCAGCTGAGCCGCGAGCCGCTGCGGAAAGTCAGCCCGTTTTTCCTCTCCGTCACCCTCGACTCCAACCTCATCACCGACCCCAAGTACATCACCTTCCTCGGGTAGGTAAGCCGGCGCCCGCGGGCGACACGGGGAGCTCTTCCCGACTGACCGACGGGACGAACCCCCCCCCCTTCCCCACCACCAGCACCAGCAGCCCTCTCGCTTTGAAAAGCAGCACCTGACCCCTGGCTGCCTGCGGCGTCGGAGCCCTAAGCACCTGGTTTTTTTAATGCTTGGGAAGCCCCAACCGACCTAAGGAGTTTGGCGGCCGCGTTTGAACGACCCGTGCCGGAGAAATGTAACAGAATGACAGAGTTGGAAGGGACCTTGGAGGTCATCTAGTCCAGTGGTTCTTAACCTTTTTGAACGAATCGCCCCCTTGAGCCAGTGAGGAAGTTGTCATCGCCCCCCTCCCCCAACATAACCTCTCAATCACAACATAGGAAATAATTCTTCAATTTATGCAAACACTTTTTTTGTTTTCTTTGAAATTGTCATCAGGACATATGGATGCAAATAATTTATTTCCACTCTTTTCCCCATCTCTCCCATATTCTGGCCAATGGCGTGCCACTGTAAGGGTAGAGGCTGCTGCACAACGTGCATGAAGATAAGGGATGTGTATTCACATATGTACGGCGTTCTGTACTGAAGCTAGCTGGAGGAACATTTGAAAACACAATTCAATCCACTAATAGCGAGCGATCTGATGCTTTTGTATGACAGATATACAACGATTCACTGTATGAAAAAGTCTCAAAAGTGTCCCCAAAACTTCTCGCTCCATGGCCCCCATATCACCCCCTTTTCGTTCCTTCGCCCCCATGTCGCCCCTTTTTGTTCCATTGCCCCCCTGAAAAATGAAATTGCCCCCTGGGGGCCAATATCGCCCAGGTTAAGAACCACTGATCTAGTCCAACCCCCTGCTAAGGAAGAAAACCCTAAACCATTTCAGACAAGTCCCTTGTTAAAAACTTCCAGTGTTGGAGCATTCACCGCTTCTGGAGGCAGGTTGTTCCACTGGTTAATTGTTTTTGGTTTTTTTAAAAAATATATTTTATTGGATTTTTTAAGGATGGGGGGGGATAGAATAGGTAGGGGTATAAGATAGAGTAAAAAACAAGGGTTAAACCAAAGGTAGGGATGGATACAATACTGGGGTTACCCCTAACAATAAATCAACACTTTAGCAAGCAGACTGTCATCCGGGTATACATATTGAATGTCAATAGTTAATATAATGCTAAACAGCTATGTTATAATAGATTTATCATTAATCCTAAAAATGAGAAATTAACCAATACATATCATTCATTCTAAAAATAACCATGATTAATGAATTAATTGTTCTCACTGTCAGGAAGTTCCTCCTTAGTTCTAGGTTGCTTTTCTCTTGGGTTAGTTTCCATCTTTTGCTTCTTGTCCTGCCTTCAGGTGCTTTGGAGAATAGCTTGAGTCCCTCTTCTTTGGGGCAGCCCCTGAGATATTGGAACACTGCTATCATGTGTCCCCTAATCTGTCTTTTCATTAAACTTGACATACCCAATTCCAGCAACTGTTCTTTATATGTTTTAGCTTCCAGTCCCCTAATCATCTTGGTCCTTTGTTAAATAGGAGAGCAGGACTGGTGACAATGAAAGTTATGAACGAGTGTACTGCTGGGTGCAGGCGGGGTAGATCTGGGACCTTATTTGAACCCACTGAGAGTAGAGCAGAGCCCATTCAAATATTTTTGGCTCCATGGGTTAGTTAAACTGTGCTCAACTGACCTACCTTACAGGGTTGTTGTAAAACACGAGATGGCCATCCATGTAACCTAAACTCCTTGGGAGAGGGGCAGTGGTGGGATTCAGCCGGTTCGCACCACTTTGGCAGAACCGGTAACTAATTTTTTGTTGTCCAGGCCCAGAATGGACTTCCGGAAGTGGCATCCACACAGAGAACCGGTTGTTCACATATTTGAATCCCGCCACTGGAGAGGGGTAGCTATCAGAGATGAAAAATCCAAACTTTTAAGTGTCTTCTTTGCTTTTCATCTATCCATTGGGCTCAGACAACATGCACTTGGTACTGTATAAGTTTGCAGGTTACTTTGTAGCTTGCGAGGGTTGGCAAACCTTAAGTATATCATTGTCTGAACTTTTGGATGTTGTACAAATCCATTTTATGACCTTTCTTGCCACAGTTATTAAGTGAATCATGGCAGCTGTTAATTTAGTAACACGGTTCTAAAGTGGCTTCCCCATTGACTTTGTTTGTCAGAAGGCCACAAAAGGTAATTACATGACCCCGGGACACTGCAACCGTCATAAATATGATTTGCCAAGCATATGAATTTTGATCGTGTGACCATGGGGATGTTGCAATGGTCATAAGTGTGGAAAGTGGTCATGACTTTTTTCAGTGCTATTGTAACTTTGAAAGGTCACTAAATTAATGGTATATAAGTCAAGGACAGCATGTACTCCTGATTCAAATATCCATTTTGCTGTACTGGTGTAGGAAGAATGAGTTGACAGCATTCTTTATAATTATCTCCCTAGAACAATTGTCCTCTTAATTATCTGCCTGGCTAAAGAACTTGCTTTGCCATTTCCTGTAGCTCCTGTCTGGTGTTTTGGCTGGTGAGATAGACGCCAGGGAATCCTGCTGTCCCCGTTTCTGCCCACTGTTTTAGTCCCCTGACAACCCTCTTAAATGAATCCAGCAAGAAATGTATTTTTGGATGCTATGCAATTCTTCTCAATAGAACTGCATATTCTGAGACCGATTTATCTCTGGCACAGTTGCATGGTGCAATTTTGGCTTGATTATTCTTTCTTTACAGTTCTTTACAGTGCAATCCTTGCAGTGTATTTCAGAGAGATTGTTGTTGTTGTTAATTGCGAAGTCGTGTCTGACCCATCGCGACCCCATGGACAACGTTCCTCCAGGTCTTCCTGTCCTCTACCATCTTCTGGAGTCCATTTAAATTCACACCTACTGCTTCAGTGACTCCATCCAGCCATCTCATTCTCTGTTGTCCCATTCTTCTATTGCCCTCAAACTGGAATATCTGTTGTTGTTTTTTTCCAGGTATACGATAAACTGCATTTCAGCCTTTCTTTGCAAGAGAATGGCAACATCCCCTTTAAGGCTTGTGAGAACAGAAAAGCTGAATGAGAATCAAATCAATAAACCGCCTTGTAACCCCAATTTTATTTCTTAACCTCACATTGCTAGCCTTGCCTTTGTCCCTGAACAAATGCTCTGTGCAAATTTATCCTGTGGGCATTATTCTGCAAAACACCTGCAACATTAAATGCAAAAAAAAAAAAAAAAAAAAATCGAGTGAAGAAGATAAGGTATCGTTAGGCCAAAGCCCTTAATCCCACCTACCTCAGAGTTGTTTCATGAATACCTGCAATTATGTTAAGCTTCTTTGGATTGGAACATTCTGTTTATTCACTTATCTCTATTGGCACCTGAAGTGGTTGAGTCTGAATGCAAAAGTTGCTGAGTTCCTGATCTGGTTTAGGAGATAAAGTTACCCAATTAGTCTCCTACACATAATAGGGAGAAAAGGGATAGTTCTTCCGTTAGTTCACTTGGGATATGAACTTTAAGGCCCTTGTTCACCTTTGACATGGCTTGGTCTAATCCAGAGGTCTTCAAACCTGGCCCTTTTATGGCTTGTGGACTTCAACTCCCAGAATTCCTCAGCCAGGCGGCTGAGGAATTCTGGGAGTTGAAGTCCACAAGCCATAAAAGGGCCAAGTTTGAAGACCCTTGGTCTGATCCAACCCTGCTCTAAATGTAACAAGCCATGTCAAAGGTGAACAAGGGCCTTAAAGTTCATATCCCAAATGAATAAATGGAAGAATTTTCAGACTTGTCAGTTTGAAGATGTGTATGGACTTCTATGCTGGCTGGGGAATTCTTGAAGTCCATACATCTTCAAGTTGCCACGGTAGAGAAATACTGGATTAGACAATCCTTTACATTCTTAGATTTCCCCAAAACATTGTTACGTTTCTGTCTTGGGGGTTCTGGATGGTGAACATTCTGTAGTTCATCCCATTTTTCTCTATAACAGTGGTTCTCAACCTTTTTAATGCCACGACCCCCAACCGGTCGTAAGTCGAGGACTTTCCCTGCCCGGGAGCGCCGCGCATGCGTGGTGCCGCCCCCTGCGTCGGTCGAGGCGTAGCTGGCAAGCGGCAGAGACGGCGCAGGCCGACCACCGGCTGGGGCACCAGCTGGCCCAGCCCAAGGGAGGTAAGGCACCCGCCGGGCCCCACATGCGCCAGCAACCCTCCCTGCGCCCACCGGCCTCCCACCTCCCATCCCTGGCCCTCTTTTACTTACATTTTTAGTAGTTGCTCAGCAGGGAGGGGTGGAAACTTCCAGACAGCTCGCCTTCGCTGCAGACAACTTGGAGCACTGTTTGCAGACTGGGACTTTTGGCGGGCTCAGCAGGGCAGAGACAGCCTGGACAATTCCTATTGGCTTTTGAAAGCCAATAGAATTAGACTCTATTCAAGAGAGTCTATTCTATTGGCTTTCAAAAGCCAATAGAATAAAAGGGAGTAGCACAGCTAAGGAAAAGGGGAAAAAAATGGCGGATTGTGTTGTTTGGCAACCCCTATGAAATGATCGTTCGACCCCAAATGGGGTCCCGACCCACAGGTTGAGAACCATTGCTCTGTAACAACATCCCTGTTAGGTAGGTTGATGTCTATGGAAATTCTTAGTCATTTCAGTCATGGTTGTCCCAAAGATGTTTTTTCAAGAGGCAACTGGGCTTGCTTTGTTTTTCCTTGAAGAAGTTTCACTTCTCATCCAAGAAGCTTCTTCAGTTCTGACTAAATGGTGGGGAATCGAAGGATTTAGATTCCTTGCAGTCATCTGATCATTCACACTCTTTCTGAGAGTCATTGAGGCCACATGGAGTTTATCTATGCCCTCAGGGTCATCTGAATAAGGCAAAATGAGTGTAGAACCTTCATGGATGAGTATTATGAGTGTTAGATTAGACTGAGCAAGAGGGATAGGAAGCTTCTGTGGCTGATGATGGATTTTCCTCCAGTGACATTTAACACCTTAAACTCTGGACCATGCTAGCTTTCTATATGAAGACCTATCTAATGGCGGTTCTTCAACTAGAAAGACAGTGTGAGAGATGATGCAAGGAGGCTGTGTGATGGACTATAATGAAGCAGCAGTTTCCCTGGAAGGAGGGACCACATTCCAAGGAACAGACAGGACAAGAGACAACACAGCCTGGAGCTGGATAAGAGGCAGAGGATGAGAGTTAGGATAGCCACTCCCTAGAACAGGGGTAGGCAACCTTGGCTCTTTTATGAGTCGTGGACTTCAACTCCCAGAATTCCTGAGCGAGCATGGCTCAGCTTGGAAACCTCTCCCTTTCCCCTCAGCATAGCTGACTCAGGAATTCTGGGAGTTGAAGTCCATGAGTCATAAAAGAGCCAAGGTTACCTATCCCTGCCCTAGAATCTCTCAGGATATATCTCTTAGAGACTGAGTAATAAAAGGTTTACTCTGGAAAAAAGTCTGTGGAGATTCTCAGTCATCCAGGTGATGGTTGTCCCAACACACGGAATTTTGCAAGAGCAAATCCAAAGGTGCTTTCCAAAGGCAACTGGACTTTGTTTTTCCTTGAAGATGTTTCACTTCTCATCCAGTAAATTGAAGAAGCTTTTTGGATAAGAAGCAAAACATCTTCAAGGACAAAGTCCAGTAGCCTTTGGAAAAGCATCTTTGGGTTTACTGTGGCAACATTCTGTCTGTTGTGTGTAAGCAGATAAAGAACTGCCATAAATACTGGCTAAGTTGTTCTGTGTTGTTCTTGGTCTTAGTCTGACATGCCTATTAATCACAACAGGTATTATTGGGATAACAGGTTGAACCAAGTCAGTGAAAGATCTAGCACAGGGATCTTCAAACTTGGCTCTTTTATGACTTGTGGACTTCAACTCCCAGAATTCTGGGAGTTGAAGTCCACAAGTCATAAAAGAGCCAAGTTTGAAGACCTCTGATCTACCAGATACATTCGCACAATCCAATAAACATAGTTAAATTCAACCTTGGAAAGGATACTTATACCAAGTTATGTGAACCTAATCCTTGTCCTCGTTTACGATTCAGTCATTTATAGAAATTCAAGCAGTGGGTTAATTTAGTAAAGTTGTGAGAAACCTTACTAAATTAACCCACTGCCTGAGTTTCTACAATGGACTGTTACCGTCTTGTATTTGAACAGTGAGAGTTGAGAATTGCATGCAGAAAATAGGGTGGTAGAGGCAGTATGTTTGCTAAAGCCTAGAAAATAATAGAGGATATTTTCACCTGTATATATCTCTTCTGCCTAACATACAAAGATGCAGGAATGTAATATGTATGAATTAGGGAAACTCCCTGGCAGCAGTCTGAGAAGAAACACCGGTTCTTCAGCAGATCACCATAAGCTGGCATAGAGTTCTTTAAATACATTTCCATTTTGAAATGTAGGCATGTTTCAGAAGTCATAGATAGTTCTACCGTAGTTGAGAGAAAGGATCTACAGTGGTGAATTTATGGACATCTGCCAGGACCTAGGTAGTTCCCTGGCCTATGGGCTTATCTGAATGAATGTACACAATTGACAAGGATCCCACTCAAATGATACCATTTTTTATTTGGGCATAATGGACAGAGCAAAGAGACTCAGTGTGCCAAACAGCTAAATATTAGAGGCTGGGATGTAATGTAAGGACCCACCCCACTTTGCATCTTAAGAAGACAGAACTCTTGGAATAGCTCTCCCAACAGGAATCCTTTATTAAGAGAAAATGGTTGCAGGCATGCTAGACAGGACTTGGGGTTCAAGCTCTCCCATTCAAGGTTTTAAGGGGTTCCCCAGTAGTCCCACCCAATCAACCCCCCTTCCAGTGATAGTTTCAAGTATCACAATTCCATCCCCTTTCTTCTTCCGTCTGGATGGAGACTTCGGATAACTACATGAAAGGCAATTACTCTTCTTTGATATGTTAAAGCTTAGAGGCCACAATAAACACACATTCAGTCCTTTGAAGTGTGCTGAAGGAAGTGAGGGCCATAAAGCCCCTTTGCTCTCCCCCTTTTCTCCCTCTTATGGCAGAATCCAGAGAAGGCAGAATTGGGAGTTTCTATGTTTGATAATTAAAGATGAAATATAATTGGATTCTGACAGTAGGCATGTTTCAGAAGTCATAGATAGTTCTACCGTAGTTGAGAGAAAGGATCTACAGTGGTGAATTTATGGACATCTGCCAGGACCTAGGTAGTTCCCTGGCCTATGGGCTTATCTGAATGAATGTACACAATTGACAAGGATCCCACTCAAATGATACCATTTTTTATTTGGGCATAATGGACAGAGCAAAGAGACTCAGTGTGCCAAACAGCTAAATATTAGAGGCTGGGATGATGTGTATATCAAATCCATCATTTCTAAAACTTAGCATCCATATGAGCATGCCAGACATAACTGCAGGTTACAGAGAGAAGCTGGATCATAGTGAAGATCAGAAATGTTATAAGATAGATATATTAAAGATGGTTAAAAAGTAGATTGTAAAAATGTTAATATCACTTACCACTTACCAATGCCTTGGTAAGGCCACACTTGGAATACTGCATCCAGTTTTGGTCATCATGATGTAAAAAGATGTTGAGACTCTAGAAAGAGTACAGGGAAGAGCAACAAAGATGATTAGGGGACTGGAGGCTAAAACTTATAAGGAACAGTTGCTGGAATTGGGTATATCTAGTTTAATGAAGGATGAGGGGGGACAGGATAGCAATGTTCCAATATCTCAGGGGTTGCCACAAAGAAGAGAGAGTCAGGCTATTCTCCAAAGCACCTGAAGGCAGGACAAGAAGCAATGGATGGAAACTAACCAAAGACAGAAGCAACCTAGAACTAAGGAGAAACTTCCTGACAGTTAGAACAATTAATCAATAGAACAACCTGCCTCCAGAAGCTGTGAATGCTCCAACATTGGAAGTTTTTAAGAAGAGACTGGACAGCCATTTGTCTGAGATGGTATAGGGTTACCTGCCTGAGCTGGACTAAATGACCTACAAGGTCCCTTCCAACATTATTATTATTGTTATTGTTGTTATATCTGTATACTTTTGGGTAACTTAATGTGCTGAACATCCTTTGTGACTTTGCTCAGCTGTCTACCCTCTTAGAACAGTTAACTATGTAAACAGGGCAGCAGGGGTCCCCAACCCCCAGGCTGCGGCCCACTATTTGGCCACAGAAAGGGGGAGTACATGCGCACGCATGTGCTTCCCCACACATGAATAGCGGGCGAGTGTGTGTTGTGTTCTCCATTTGCATGAGCAGTGGATGCCCACCGCTCACATAGAACCATCCCCTCTACCCCACCCCCTGCCAGACTGCAAACTGGAAAGGTTGGGGAACTCTGATTTACAGCAGGGGTCCCCAATCCCCGGTTCGTGGATCGGTACCAGGCTGCGGCATGCCAGCAACCAGTCCGCACAAATGGCTGTCCAGTCTCTTCTTAAAAACTTCCAGTGTTGGAACATTCACCGCTTCTGGAGGCAGGTAGTTCCACTAGTTAATTGTTTTAACTGTCAGGAAGTTTCTCCTTAGTTCTAGGTTGCTTCTCTCTTTGGTCAGTTCCCATCCGTTGCTTCTTGTCCTGCCTCAGGCACTTTGGAAAATAGCTTGACTCCCTCTTCTTTGGGGCAGCCCCTGAGATACTGGAACACTGCTATCATGTCCCCCCTCATCCTTCTCTTCATTAAGTACTGGGCCGTGGCATGCCAGAAACCGGTCCGCACAAACAAGCAAAGCCCCATCCATGGGATGCAGGCAGGACACAAAACCACGCATTCTCCGGTCCATGGAAAAAACTCTCTCCGCGGAACCGGTCCCTGGTTCCCAAAAGGTTGGGGACCTCTGGTTTACAGTACAGATCTTTCCATACAAGTATCCTGCATAGGTTGTACTTTGCCATTGTTTGCAGCCACATTTTACTTCAAGTGGAATTTATGGGCACTTTCCAAGTTTAGCTTCATGTAAAGCCTTTTACATCAGTGAAGATGGAATTATTTGAACACGCGTATATATTTGTAATCTATGTTTATATTGTTTGCTTAATGACATTGAACCTTGAAGTTCAATAGCAAAAGAAAAGTAGAACAGCAAACAAACGTATTGTTTTCAAGTGCCTTATCAAATATCTGAGGTTTTATTAGCTCTAATAAGGAAGTTGTCGTCAAACAACATGGTTTTTAACTGATGAAACCCTTTCTTTTCAACTGAGATATAATGCAGTTTATTTTTGATCTGATTTCTGAATAGACCATCGCGTGCTCTGAAAATCAGGCTATGTCACAAACCGAAGAAATTTTGGTTTATAGCCTCTGCACATTTGATCAACATCAAGCAAATTCAGTCTTTCTCCAGCACTGAAGTGATAGAAACCAGGAACATTAGTTTAAATCACAATATGGTGTTAATCTAAGCTCTAGAACACTTTCTTTTGCGTTGGGCACCCAGATTTTTAATCCTGAATCAGTTTTCAGTTACAGGTAGTTCTTGACTTATGTCTATAATCAAGACTGGTATTTTCATCACTAAGTGATGCAGTTGTTAAGTAGTCGTCATGTGGCTGGACCCAATTTCATGACTATCTTTACTGCAGCCATTAAGTGAAACATACAGTCTTTAAATAAATCCAGTTCCCCAATTGATGTTGCTTGTTGAAAACTGACTGGGAAGCTTGCAGATTGCAGGCACATGATCTCAAGACACTGCAATCGGTCATAAATGCGAGCTGGTTGCCAAGCAACAAATCACGATCAATTGACTGGCTGCCACAGACGTAATTTTGAGGACAGGTTGTAAATCGAGAACTGCCTATCACTGTGTGGCAGTTGCTTCTGACAAACTCAGAAGCAAGTAGGGTGGTACCAGATTAGTCTGTTATAGGTAGCCCTTGACGTATGATCACAACTCAGCCCAGAATTTCTTTTGCCACGTGAGACAGTTGTTAAGTGAATTTTGCCCCATTTTACGACCTTTCTTGCCACAGTGGTTAAGTGAATCACTGCGGTTGTTAGGTTAGTAACATATTGTTAAGTGAATCTGGCTTCACCATTACTTTGTTTTCAGAAGGTCACAAAAAGTGTCCACATGACACTGGACATAAATATGAGTCACTTACTAAGCATCCGATTATGTGACCATGGGACTATGCAATGGTCATAAGTAATAATAATAATAAAGTTGGAAGAGACCTTGGAGGTCATCTAATCCAGGGCTTTTCAATCAGTGGTACGGGTACCACCTGTGGTACATTGGCACCTGGCAGGTGGTACGCAACCATCCTAGAAAAGTGGTAGCAGGGGAGGGGAATGAGCTGAACCGGTGGCAGCACCGCACAAGCCTGAGCGAGAGATGGCTGGAGCTACAGGGTTGTCAGGGCTCAGCGGAAGCGCCAGGATCAGTGCCGCTTTCCAGCTGATCGGCGCTTCTTCGGGGCTGTCAGGGCTCAGTGGAAGCGCCAGGAGCAGCGCCAGCTGGAGCTCGGCGCTGATCCTGTTGCTTCTGCTGAGCCCAGAAGAAGCACAAATCAGCTGGAAAGCAGCACTGATCCTGGTGCTTCTGCTGAGCCCAGAAGAAGCACCAATCAGCTGGAATGTTGCAGCCTCTCCAGGGTCTTGTGATTTACATTCAGATGCTTGGCAACTGATTCATATTTATGATGGTCACAGTGTCCCATGGTCATGTGAAGTGACCAAAACCTGCTCAACCACCCAGCAGATGGGTGGAATAAAAACCAAACACACCTCCCCCCATCTCCACTGCCAATCCTCAACAGAAATGTTCACAATAATGAAAACCTCAGAGAGGAGGAAGAGCGCCGCCAGGTAGGCAGGCAGGTGTCTTGCTCGGCTGTGGCTTGGGGGGCACTTTTTTCAGTGCCATTGTAATTTCGAACAGTCACTAAGCGAACTGTTGTAAGTTGAGGACTACCTGTACTTTATCACTTTTTTCTTCTTTTTTTGGTCAAGTTTTTGACACCTTGCTAGGCGATTGGTGGTACTCGGATGTTGCCATATCCTAAAAATGATACAATGGGTGAAAAGATTGAAAAGCCCTGATCTAATCCAACCCCCTGCTCAGGCAGGAAACCCTATACCATTTCGGACAAATGGCTGTCCAGTCTCTTCTTAAAAACTTCCAGTGTTGGAGCATTCACCGCTTCTGGAGGCAGGTTGTTCCACTGGTTAATTGTTCTAACTGTCAGGAAGTTTCTCCTTAGTTCTAGGTTGCTTCTCTCTTTGGTTAGGTTCCATCCGTTGCTTCTTGTCCTGCCTTCAGGTGCTTTGGAGAATAGCTTGACTCCTTCTTCTTTGGGGCAGCCCCTGAGATATTGGAACACTGCTATCATGTCCCCCCTCATCCTTCTTTTTAATTAAACAAGACCTACCCAATTCCAGCAACCGTTCCTTATATTTATTTATTTATTTATGAGACTTATATACCGCTTTAAGTGCAAGCACTCCCTAAGCGGTGTACACCAGTAAGCAATGTATATATATATTTACATTGCCCCCAACAATCTGGGTCCTCATTTTACCTACCCCGGAAGGATGGAAGGCTGAGTCAACCTTGAGCCGGTGAGATTTGAACCGCTGACCTGCTGAACACAGTCAGCTAAAGTGGCCTGCAGTACTGCACTCTAACTGCTGCGCCACCTCGGCTCATATAGACCTCTAATCATCTTTGTGTGAAAAAAGGTCATACACATCACTTTTTTCAGTGCTGTTGTAACTTGGAGCCATTACTAGATTAATTGTTGTAGGACGAGGACTACTCGTCCTGTAAGTAGGAAGGTGAAACTAACCATCCTTTCAAAAAGACAGGTTTCTATCCCAATAGACCCCAAAAGTGGGAGAAGAAAGGCCCAAGAATGTGATCCTTGATTTTAAATATAAATAGGCTTTGCATCTGATAGTTAGCAATCCCTGGCATTCTTTCCTAATAGCTTCCTTGCTTTTACCTTACATTAAATCTACCTCTCAAAGGTCTGCATTAAAGATCTGCAGCCTACAGTGCCAGTCATATCCTGCCAGGAGAAGGCTAACACTCTGCACAAGCTCAGTGGCATTCTTTGATCTTGGTTCATCCCTGCAGGGCGGCACTTCCCAGGAAGCGCATCATTTAAAACGGACAGCTTCAAAAACCAAAGATGTGCATAAAATTTGCACGTGCTTAGTTTGAGAAAAGTATGCACATGCATATGCAATTCTATAATTTAAATAGAAATGCGATTCTTCTCAGCATCAGGAGAGAAACTGTGCCTTCATAAATGGTGGTTCTGCTTAGTTTGTTGCCGTTTCTAATTATGGATGGGCACACTGCAGTTCCTGGATTTCTTACTGTGCATTCCTTGTCTTGAAACCAGCGATGAAGTAGACACCTCCTTCAAACAGAAGAGGTTTTAAAACAAGAGTAGCTGTCTATTTTTTGTAACCCTTCAAACTGAGAACCACCTTCTATAAAATATCCGGCATTATTCATAAAGAGCAATCAGTGTGAATCAAAATATTGGTAGCCCCCTACTTACAACCGTTTGTTTAGTGACCGTTCGAAATTACAATGACACTGAAAAGAAGCATGACCGTTTTTCACGTGACCGTTGCAGCATCCCCATGGTCATGTGATCAAAATTAGGATGCTTGGCAACCGGCATGTATTCATGATGGTTGCAGTATCCCGGGGTCATGTGATCACCTTATGCCACCTTCTGACAAGCAAAGTCAATGGGGAAGCCAGATTCACTTAACAGCCATGTTATTAACTTAACAAGTGCAGTGATTCACTTAGCAACTGTGGCGAGAAAGGTCGTAAAATGGAGCAAAACTCACACAACAACTGTCTTGCTTAGCAACAGAAATTTTGGAATCAGTTTTGGTCATAAGTCAAGTGCCACCTGTATACAGGGTAGACTGAATCCTTAAATCCTAATTCAGATGAACCTGTAAATAGAGGAAGTCTCTACTCTAGCTATCCTTCAATTAAAAGCAAGTTTTTCCTGGCACTCTATCATTAGGGTGACCTGAAGCTCCTTCTTAAAAGTAGCATACTGTATACTTTGCGGCTCCAGAATGACTCAACCGTGTCAGCTCTTAAGAATCTGGTCTGCTTCGTAGAGCAGGAGACGTGACAGGTAAATCACTTGTCATCATGTGATTTGCAAATTGCCGGTGTCCTTGAGTTTTAAAAAATCTTGATTTAAGGGTTTGACAAAGCTTACACAAGTAGCTGGAAGCTGCATTAGTTAGTCCAACTTTTTGCAAGTTGGGGATTAAAATCAAGTTGGGAATATATTGAATTGACAATGAAGTCAATTACTTCTGGTAAGAGTTTAAAAAATATTTAAGGCTCAGGGTCCTTGGAACTTAACCACAAGTGACACTGTGACATTTTTAGAAGAAACTGTAATAGAGTTTTTTAACCCATTTCCTCATTTGGGGGTAAAAGTTATGTTAATGTTTTATAATTGTTTAGGCCAGTGAGATGTACTGTACTAAATTTGTTCATTGCCATAGGAAATTATATTGCCACTATTCAAAGGTTTGCAGACACAACTTGTTGTTGTTGTTGTTAGTTGTGAAGTGTCTGACCCATCGCGATCCCATGGACAATGTTCCTCCAGGTCTTCCTGTCCTCTACCATCTTCTGGAGTCCCTTTAAGCTCATGCCTACTGCTTCAGTGATTCCATCCAGCCACCTCATTCTCTGTCGTCCCATTCTTCTCTTGCCCTCAATCTTTCCCAGATTAGGCCCTTCTCCAGTGAGTCCTTCCTTCTCATTAGACACCACTTAGGAGTGTGGTTTCTTTTCCAGTTCCTTGGGGGGCTATACATATGTTGCCTACCCTTGAATTAAATTAATTTCAATGAATTAAAGCCACTGTTTGGGTTTGCACAGTATGATAAACTGCGAATTGCTTTTTGTTTATTGAATAGATCATACCTGATATGGGTTACCCGATATACCAATGCATAAAATCGTAGTTTATACGTCAAAACACTGTTTTTTGCAGAACATGCTAAGCCAAAACCTATCAAAGGGGTGTGCAAGATGTGATGTTTGGATGAAAAAACATGGCCTAACATCTTTGGCATTAATTTCCCAGTTCTACAAAACTCCGTACATTGACAAGAGGCTTGTCTCCTGCCTTTTTGAGATTTGGGGGCACCAAAGGAGACTTCCTGATCTTCGATCCTCAACAAAAGCCAACACCTGAAGAGAAGATTTTTCAGGATTTCCTTAGAAAACAAGGTAGGATGCTTATCCAGCTTATGAACGGCAACATATTTCTTCCTATTCTCCACACCTACACCGTCCATGAAGACCAAAAAGAATTTTTACAGTGGGCATTTAAATCATATCCTGACAACCCAGCGTCACCCATGGGCTGTATGAAACTTTAGCCTTTGCTATGTCTATGGAGATTCTCAGTCATCCAGCTCATGGTGGTTCCGAAGGTGCTTTTCAAAAGACACAACTGGACTTTCTTAGTTTTTTCCTTGAAGACATTTCACTTCTCATCCAAGAAGCTTCTTCAGTTCTGGTTGAATGGTGGGTAATTCAGGTGGCCTTGAGGACTTTCAGAGAGCTAACCACCAGCCTTCAGAGTGCTAAAGTCCAGATAACTTCAAAGAATTCAGGTAGGCCTCAATTTACAACCTCAATTGAGCCCAAAATGTCTGTTCCTAAGCAAAACGTTTGTTAAATATTTTACAACTCTTCTTGCCACAGTTCTTAAGGGAATCACCGAAGTTGTTAAGTTAGTAACATGGTTGTTAAGTGTGAATCTGGCTTCCCCATTGGCTTTGCTTGTCAGAAGGTCGCAGAAGGGGATCACGTGACCTTGGGGTATAGCAGCTGTCATACATGTGAGTCAGTTGCCAAGCGTCTAAATTTTGATCACATGACCCTGGGGATGCTGCAATGGTTGTAAGCCTGAAAAACGGACATCAGCCACTTTTTTCAATGCTGTTGTAACTTTGAAGAATCACCAAATGGACTGGTGTAAGTCAAGGACTACCTGTAGAAATCCTTCCATTCCCACCATTGAGCCAAAACCGAAGAAGCTTCTTGGATGAGAAGGGAAATGTCTTCAAGGGGGAAAAAAACCCACAAAAAATGTCTAGTTACCTTTTGAAAAGCATCTTTGGATTCAGGCTGTGCTCTCTATGGCCTGCAGAGCTCCAGAAACATGGCCGTTTTCCATGATTGTTCTTGTTAAAAATTTGTTCAATTATTTATTAAGTTTACTGGGAGGAAGGAAGTTCTTTTTTAAAAGTGCCTCCAAGGATAACACAACAACAAGACACAAAGTCTCATTTGTCACTGCCTCCATGGTGTCTCCTGCTCCTCAAGATAGGGCAATAGAGCTGCGTAGCTGATAGCTAGTTAGCTTTGTCTCAGGATCTCTCTCTCTTGAATTTCTATACCACGGATGCCGTCTGTTAGCAGTCCTTTTTGGTCTTCTGCCGTCAGCTGTAACCATTGGGTAGAGCCTGCTCAGCAGTTTTTACAGTATGTTCGCTTAAAAATAGTTGTGTTTGTGTTGCCTGGATGAATAGGAGGAACATAGTTCCTAAATTGGGAGAGAAAACATTTAACTTTTGCAAAGTGGCTTTTTTTGTAGACACCCTCAGTACAAAGCACCAAGTACTTCAGGCAAAGTGAAAAGTAATTATTGAGGGGCACAAGGATACAGACACAAATGATATATATGTACTAACTTATGCATCAGAGACAAATTCCTTGTGTGTCCAATCACACTTGGCCAATAAAGAATTCTATTCTATTCTATTCTATTCTATTCTATTCTATTCTATTCTATTCTATTCTATTCTATTCTATTCTATTCTATTCTATTCTATATTCTATATTCTATATTCTATATTCCATTCCTAAATGTGATGCATCGGAAAGCAACAATAAAAGTCATTGATTAAACATGTGAAAAGACCGGCACTCTTAACATACAATTAGCCTTTGACTTAGGACTGATCACTTAGTGACAATTCAAAGTTATGACGGACCTCCCCAGAGCTACTTACGGTCCAGTTCGAATGGCTTGCCTCCTGGTCATCTGATCACATTTGGGGTACCCAGCAACCAGCCCCCATTTACAGCCATTTGTAGTGTCTCGTTGTCACGTGATCACAATTGTACCACTGTTTTTGCTGGAAACCAGTGTTTAATTCTAGTTTCCAACAAAAATGCCCCATAGCGAACAATGGATTCACTTAACGACTGTAGCTTTTGTTTAGCAGCTGTCACAAAAAAGGTCATAAAATTGGGCGCTGTCACATGGTGACCTGCTTAACGACTGGCATGACTTACAACCAGAATTCCTGGCTCAACTATTTCTGGGAAACTACAGGTGCCCATTTCACTTGCCCAACTGATGAACTTCTCCCCATGTCTCTTAAAACAGCAGCATCCCCAATTCAACACTAATGATGAGATCTTCCTTCTCTGTCTCATGCTGTAGCAACGGTGGACTTCTGTGCATTCAGATCTGCCCCTTTGGACTTCATAGCACAATTGCAGTCTCAGTGGCTTTTTGAGCAGAAGCTCATCTTCCGGGAACAAGTAAAGAACAAGTATAAAAACATTACATTTACAGGTAAGGCCCATGCGACCAGGAATATTATTAAGAAAACCTATTAGTGGGTATTTAAGACCTCTGCTCATTATTAGAAAATAGGGGGTGCCACAAAAAAGGGGGGGTCACCCTATTCTCCAAGGCACCTGAAGGCAGAACAAGAAGCAACGGATGGAAACTAATCAAGGAGAGAAGCAACTTAGGACTAAGGAGAAATTTCCTGGCAGTTAGAACAATTAATCAGTGGAATGACTTGCCTCCAGAAGCTGTGAATGCTCCAGCACTGGACGTTTTGAAGAAGATATTGTCTGAAATGGTATAGGGCAGTGGTGGCGAACCTATGGCACTAGTGCCAGAGGCAGCACTCAGAGCCCTCTCTGTGGGCACGCACGTTGTCGCCCCAGCCCCGCCTCCCCCCGTAGCCCCCTCCTCACCAGCAGCCTCCCCCTGGAGAAGAGTCACCCCCAGGTGTGGCTCGTGCGGAGCTGCACAGCCAAGCACATGGCAGCTGGACAGCAGATGACGCTGTGGGGTGCGGGTGGAGGGCATGTCCACTATGGTGCTACAGGGCTGCCTGGGTGATCTGCGGTGTACCGTGAATGGCCCTGAGGGTGGGCGGGGTGAGGGCGGAGCAGGGCGGGAGCGGGTGGGTGGAGCGGGGGCGGAGCGGTTTTTGGGCACTTGGTCTCTAAAAGGTTCGCCATCACTGGTATAGGGTCTCCTGCTTGAGCAGAGGGTTAGTCTAGAAGACCTCCAGGATCCTCTTGAATTCTGTTATTCTGATTTGGCAAATACAAGGGGCCAAAGACAACACTAAAGATCCTGCAGAACTCCAAGTCTTGAGGCCTCTTTATATCATCACCCACTTCCTTGTGGTGAAATTTTCCATGCTCACTGTATCATACTGAGTTCCGTGGCCAGAATTAACGCTATATAAGAGAAATAGCTTGACAAAATGACATTCCCCAGGAAGACTGGAGAGAGCAAGATTGTTAAGAGCAAAGAAAGAGCCAGGATCAGGCCAAAGGCTATGTCGTCCAAAATTTTGTGTCCCATACATGCCAACATAGCCCTTTTTTAGTGTTGCTCAGTACTTAACAATATTGAGATTCACAAGATAGTAAATAGCCATCAGTTTTGCAGGCTGCATATTGGCTGGTCTTCCGTGAATTAGGCTAGTCCCCTTTTAAAACCATCTGAATTGAGTGATAGTGGTTAAAGATGCTAAGCTTATCAGCTGGGAAGCTGGCAGCCCGGATTTGAAACCCGAGCATTGCACAACAGGGTGAGCTCCCGTTATCTCCTGCCCATCTAGCAGTTTGAAAGCATGTAACTTTGAGTAGATAAATAGGTACCACTTCAGTGGGAAGGTAACAGCGTTCTGTGCATCTTTGGTGTGCAGGGGTAGGCAACCTCGGCTCTTTTATGACTCGTGGACTTCAACTCCCAGAATTCCTGAGCCAGCCATGCTGTGGGGAAAGGGAGAGTTTCCAAGCTGAGCCTTGCTGGCTCAGGAATTCTGGGAGTTGAAGTCCACAAGTCATAAAAAAACCGAGGTTGCCTACCCCTGGTGTATAGTCATGCTGGCCACGTGACCATGGGAATGTATTGTACAATGCTGGCTCCCTCGGCTTGGAACAGAGATCAGCACTGCCCCTAGAGTTGTCCATGCCTGGACAAGGGAAACGTTGACCTTTACCACATCTGAGGACTGTGAATGTCCCAGTCATAGTGTAATAATATGTGTATTGTTTTGATCCTGGAGGAGTCTCCCTGGGTCTCCTAACAGGATTTAAATTTACAATAAAATGTTCTTTCACATAACTGGTCTTTGGAAATATTTTAGAATTAAAAAGACCAAATAGCATGTTTTTTTTAAAAAAAAATCACAGATTCTTCATAGAGAGAAAAATCATAAGTTCATTGTTGTGATAGAATCCTTGTTAAAGAGCAGTAATTGATCAAAGAGTGGATATTTCACAATACTGGCAAAACACAGCACCCATTTCAACCTTCGGTAAAAATGAGGGGGGGGGGGAGAGAAACAAAAATGATGCTTATCTCATGGATTTTGATTGAATTGAATTAGATTTCCTGTGCGCATATATATAACTTGAAATAATATGGCTTTATTTTCATTCTCTTAACAGAAAGCACCTTGGATATTTTATACAATTTTGCAAATTGCAGTAATTTGCACCTGATCTTTGGCCTCAATGCCTTATTACGGACAGGCAGTTCCCAGTGGAATAGTTCAAATGCTCAGCAGATTTTGAATTATACCAATTCCCAGAATTACATCTTGTCTTGGGAACTTGGAAATGGTACGTGTATAGGTGAAGGATTTCATGAGGAAATGTATCTAAATAGTCCTCGACTTACAACGATTCAATTAGTGGCCATTTAAAGTTACAATGGCACTGAAAAAAGTGACTTGTAATCTGTTTTCACTCTTACAACCATTGCGGCATCCCCATGGTCACGTGATCAAAATTCAGATGCTTGGCAACTGGCATGTACTTAAGACAGTTGCACTGTCTCAGGATCATGTGATTACCATTTGTAACCTTCCCATCCGACTTCTGACAAAATGAAAGCAGGATTCACTTAACAACCACAATGATTCATTTAATAACAGTGGTTTACTTAACAGCTGTGGCAAAAAAAAAATGAAATGGAGTGCAATTCATTTAGCCATGGAGTGCCTTGCTTAGCAATGGAAATTTTGGGCTCCATTTTAGTCGTAAATCGAGGACTACCTGTAATTGGTTTGGGGGAAGGGCGTCGAACATCTTTATGTTAAATTCAATACTGCCAAGCTATAAAAATATGTTGCACATCAGCCCTTTTAACAACATGCGTGCATCCTTCTTTAAAAAAAAATCTGGCAACAGCACATTACAGTTGCTACTTACCCAGACAAGAGAGTTAAATATGCATTTGGGTTCATTAGCAATCAAAATTAACATCATGAAAAACAAAAACATGAATTTGTTTTTGTATTTGTTAAAAGCCATACTTAAAGAAAACTAGAAATTGTGCTTTTCATAGCAGGCTGGAATGTTCTGGGGAGGAAAAAAAAATCTTGTATATTTTTAATTCTAAATGTTCTTTGTGGTTTTCAAGCTTATCTATTAACTGGTTTTGACATTTTAGGTTCCGTATTTGGGGTTGATTATTACCATTGTGTAAACAATTACAGAATTACTGTAAACTTCCTGGAGTTAGGATAGACATATGTACTTAAAGATGGGAAAATGCCTTTTTTTATATTTTCTGCAGAACCTAACAGCTTTTTGCACAAGTCAGGAATAGAAGTCAACGGCCACCAACTCGGTCAAGATTTCATACAACTCCGGCAGCTTTTGAACAATTATATCCACTACAAAAATGCCAAAATTTACGGTCCCGACTTAGGAAGATCAAGTCGGAAGCACAGTAAAATTTTGCTTAAAAGGTAAAATGAAAATATTTGGTGCTGTTGATGTGCTAAACAACCAAACCAGATGCAATATTTAACCCATGGTTTGCTTAAGCTATTCTTGGCTGCTTTAATTCTGGTTTAGTTTCAAACTAAATCTTTTTTCTGGGCAGGGAATAACTTAGGAATGAGGATCACTTACCTGCAGTGGAGTGGAGTAATTGCTTACTTTTACAATATATCTTAGTTGTTTTTAACAATCATTCACATTCACTGTTGTTATTTTGATGTGATATTTAGTGTTAATGTAGGTAAACCAAATGAGGCAAGAGTCAGTGAGAACGTAGTTAATTTAGGACTCATAGGACTAAAAGAATTTGTGGATCAGAAATAAAATTAGCAAGCATTACAAGAAAAACAAGAATGCAGTTGAAACATTGACTTACTGGCTGCATCTTTGCAGTTTTCTTGGCAAGTGCATTGCCACTGAGTCTCTTTTTTCGTGATATTCTAGATCTCACAAACTAAGCAGGGCTGTCTATAATGAATACTTGAATTTTGCAGTGGAAGGGTCAGATGTGCTGACTGGAGATTTTAAGACTGCTGACAGATCTCTTAGGATTAGACACTGCAAATGAAAATGACTACTCAAACTATTCTTGTTTTGCAGTTTTCTGAAGTCAGGAGGCAAAGTGCTTGATTCTGTCACATGGCATCAGTAAGTAAGTTTATATCTAGCAATTCAAGCATGAGGGGTTTTTTGAGGGTAAATAGTATTGGGGAGACAAATTAGATTTAGCATTTAGCAATAGTATTTAGGCTTATAACAATGGTTCTCAACCTGTGGGTCAGGACCCCATTTGGGGTCGAATGACCATTTCACGGGGGTCGCCAAACAACGCAATCCGCCATTTTTTTCCCCTTTTCCTTAGCTGTGCTACTCCCTTTTATTCTATTGGCTTTTGAAAGCCAATAGAATAGACTCTCTTGAATAGAGTCTAATTCTATTGGCTTTCAAAAGCCAATAGGAATTGTCCAGGCTGTCTCTGCCCTGCTGAGCCCGCCAAAAGTCCCATTCTGCAAACGGTGCTGCACCAGTTGAGTAGTCTTCGACTTACGACCGGTTGGGGGTCACTGCATTAAAAAGGTTGAGAACCACTGGCTTATAATATTGCCCCGAAGCACTTTATAGCATTCTCTGGGCAGTTTACAATGTTGAAGCATTATTTGCATATTGCCCCAACAATCTGGGTCCTCGGAAGAATGGAAGGCTGAGTAAATTTTGAGCCTGTGAGGATTGAACTCCAAGCTGTGGGCAGAGTTTGCCTGCAATACTGCACTTAACCACTGTGCCACCAGGGCTTCTGGTGACACAGTCATTTAGATTTATAGTGTTTCTCAACCATGGCAGTTTTAAGATATGTTACTTCAACTCTCAGAATTCCCCAGCCAGCACAGGGAAAAACTGACTACGGTTGAGAAAACTTAAGTTAGAACATGCATCATGTATTTCATGAATGAGGAAGCTATAATGCTATTGGGAGTAGATGACAACTTGCATCCGCCTCATTTCCATTCATAAGCTTCAAAAAATGCTACGTATATTTCCAAACCTTTGTGGAACTTCTTTTCAGAACACCTGGGACCCACTGCTTCTGTCTACTATTCAAACAAAGGCTGTAGCATGATTTCTTGTTTCTGCATTTGTTTCTTTTAAAAAATATTTATTATTAATTTTAAAATACCCAAAATGAGTCAAAACAGGCATATATTCATCTGCAAGCAGATTGAGCAGAGTTAATCTCTTCCAAGTCCTATCTTTAGAATTTTTGTATGCTGCCTTGGGACTTCTGGGAATTGAAGTCCACATATCTTAAAAGTTGCTAAAATTGAGAAACACTGCTCTCAAAAAACACTTCAAACCTGATCAGACTCAGATTACTGCTCTATTATTTATAAAATAGTTGGTTAGATCTATATCCAGTGGTAGGATTCAGATACGTGAATAACCGGTTCTCTGTGTGGATGTCGCTTCCAGAAATCTGGGGGAGGCCTCCAAGGCCCAGAACGGACTTCTGGAAGTGGCGTCCACATACTTCCAGTGAGCCGTTCTGGGCCTGGGAGGCCTCACCCGGGCCGCCAAGGCCCAGAACGGATTTCCGGAAGTGGCATCCACATATTTCCGGCAGTCCATTTTGGGCCTTGCAAAAAAAGGCTAGGACTTCAGCTGGTTTGCCGAAGTCAACAAAAAATTAGCTACCAGTTCTGCTGAACCAGTGCAAACCGGCTGAATCCCACCAGTATCTATATCCCACCTCTTCTCCAGGAGTTTAAGGTGATGTGCTTTAATATTCTCTCCTCCAGTTTTTCTTCACTATAATCTGAAGTAGATTGAAAGTTGTCTGGCTCAAATCACCCAGTGAACTTTTGTAGAGGAGAATAGAGTTGACCTTGGTCTTGCTCTATCATCTCCACCACTGCAGTACACTATGAACTAGCATATCTTCACGGTGGCGCAGTGGTTAGAATGCAGTATTGCAGGCAAACTCTCCCCACAGCCTGTAGTTCAATCTTGACAGGGCTCAAGTTTGGTTCAGCCTTTCCGTCCTTCCGAGGTTGGTAAAATGAGGACCCAGTTTGTTGGGGCCAATATGCTGACTCTGTAAAACATTTAGAGCAGTGTTTCTCAACCTTGACAATTTTAAGGCATGTGGACTTCAACTCCCAGAATTCCACAGTCAGCAATGCTGGCTATGGAATTCTGGGAGTTGAAGTCCACATGCCTTAAAATTGTCAAGGTTGAGAAACACTGATTTAGAGTGCTGTAAAGCACTCTGGAGCAGTATATAAGTCTAAGTGCTAGTGCTAGTGCTATGCTGGGTGGGATTGTGAAAATTGTACTCCCGAACATCTAGAACAGGGGTGTCAAACTGCCGGCCCATGGGCCGGAGGCATCATGCTGAAACCCCGCCCACCCCATTGCCAGCAACGGAAAAAAAGTTGTGATATGTTGTAACACATCATGTGACTTGCGAGTTTGACACCCCCAATCTAGAAGAACGGAGATTTTGGGAAATCTACTTTGAGATTGTTACATTTCATTGCTTTCTCAAATCTCTAGCCTACACTAGATGTATCTGTATGTCTCCTGGAGATAGTATACTTGAGTATAAATTAAGATGTGGATACTAGTTCTTGATTTGTTTCAGTTACTATATTAATGGACGAATTGCCACGAGACAGGATTTCCTGAATCCAGATATACTGGATAGCTTCAAGACCAATGCAGAGGAAGTGCTTGAGGTAAACAGGATCTACACAAGTGTTGGGAGCAGATTGTAAAGTGATGTGTAGAATATATTCCAGTCAGACAAACATTTTATGGGGGAATAGACCAGGAAGTACTGTTTATCCTGATGCCCTCTGGATACATAGGAGTCCTCCACTTAAAACTATTTGTTTAGTGACCATTCAGTTACAATGCCACTGAAAAAAGTGACTTATGACCATTTTTCATACTTATGACCTTTGCAGCATCCCCATGGTCAGGTGATCAAAATTCAGATGCTTACCTACTGGCATGTTTTTATGATGGTTGCAGTTTCCCAAGATCACGTGATCACAAAAGTCATAGGGAAGCCATGTTTACTCAACAACCATGTTACTAATTTAACAACTGCAATGATTCACTTAATAACAAGAAAGGTTACAAAATAGGGCAAAATTCACTTAACAATTGTCTTGCTTAGCCACAGAAATTTTGGGCTCATTTGTAGCCGTAGGTCGAGGACTACCTGTACTGAGGCTGCAACTTCCAACAGCAGAACTGTCTAAGAATTCTTGAAGTTGTAACTCCTGTAGTTCTAGAACAGGGGTAGTCAACCTTGGCTCTTTTATGACTCGTGGACTTCAATTCCCAGAAGTCCTGAGCCTTGCTGGGTCAGGAATTCTGGGAGTTGAAGTCCATGAGTCATAAAAGAGCCAAAGTTGACTACCCCTGTTCTAGAAAGTAAAAAGTTGAGAAAGACTACAACGTCTTAAGAGACCTGCACAATACATACATGATGCATGAGTGCATAGATGCAACCAGTTCACAGTATATGAAGTGATTGTAGGGGTATCAATAAATTCTGGGTACTCCACCTGCTTTGTCTAATAAAAAACCAAAAAACTTAGTTCATTCATTCTTTTCTACATCCGTACATATTTTTTTTTCAAAATATCCTTTAGATTGTGAATAGCGCAGTACCAGACAAGAGTGTGTGGCTGGGAGAAACAAGTTCCGCTTTTGGAGGTGGAACGCCTAATTTGTCTAATGCGTATATTGCTGGTTTTATGTAAGTATTACATTGCTGGCTTAAAAAAACCAACTCTTGTAGTATAACAGAATCTCACCCAGATATATTGTTGGCCAATATAGTAGCAAGTCTTCATTGACCAGACAGAAAAATGTTGTTATGATCTCTGAGGAACATCAACATCTAATCATCTGGTAGTCTTCAGAAATATAGAGGACATGTATTCTTACTATGATGACATGTGATCAAGTAGAGTAGAATAGAATAGAGCTGGAAGGAACCTTGGAGGTCTTCTAGTCCAAGGTCAGGTATAAAGAGGGCATTTTTCTACATCTGTAAAATGTCCCCCCCCCTCAAATAAACAGCCTATTTATATTAATCTGATGTCTTGGTGTACAATTACACACACACAGTCTTTCAGGTTACACAGGACATTGCTTCTCATTGCCATATATTTAAAGAGTTCTGTGAAACTCCATACAGTTAGGAAGGATGGGGTTGCTGATCACTCCGCAGACACAATAAAGGTCGAATTAAGAGTCAACTCCTTGAAGAATGCAGAGTTGCCATGTTGTTCTGCTTCTCTCAACAGCTACTAGATCTGGGCTGGAAAAAATGCATAACCACTAAAGGGCAGGGAATAAAACTTTCTGCCTCTGTTTGCTGCCATCCATTGATTGTTCAGAGTTTTGCAGCCCACACATTACTTATATCTCTCAGATACCATTACAATATGATCAGTTGGAAGCTATTTCTCTAAAACGTCTCCCTGCTGTAGCTAGTACAGTCCCATATCGCTTTATCTGTTAAAATTGTTTGAATGAAAGGTTCACTCTGTTGTTGTTGTTGTGGGTCATCACACCGTCAGCCAGATGTTTAGACTGGACTTGGCATATTTTATCCATCTATCGAGTCCTTCCCAAGGACCTGGAGTAGATGTTGAGGTTTTATGAGGTTTTATCGCAAGATTTAAGCTATTCCAAGTAAAGCTGCCTTTTGCTCTTGACTGATGGTGGGTTTGTCAATGCCAATGGTGTTCAGGTAGTGCTTCAGTTGTTTTGGGATTGCATCAGGGGCACCTATTGATACTACCTTTGATTCCTTATTATTATTATCTTGGCAGGTGGCTGGACAAGCTTGGACTGTCAGCCCAACTGGGCGTTGATTTAGTGATGAGACAGGTTTTGTATGGAGCAGGAAACTACCAACTGGTGGATGCCAACTTTGAACCTTTGCCAGTATGTACACAACTGCATGAGTAGTTGGACATTAGTAGACTGTCAAAATAGTCCCGTATTCTTTCTTTTTTAGATATTCAGTCTTTCAATTCACGCCCTTTGACCTTGGGATCTTTATATGCAATGTGTGCATTCAGCCATGAAGCCATTTCTGCTCCCTTCAGATGGATTCAAATTTAAGTTGCACTTGCTGGCTTAACCAAATACCACTTGAATCTCTTCATAGCACAATGCTCCTGTTTCAAAGGAATGACTGCAGAAACAGGCCTCATCTAATAAAGAAGTAGTGATCCATGATTAACAGAATCAATTTAGATATAGTGGTGGCGCAGTGGTTAGAATGTAGTACTGCAGAATACTTCTGCTGACTGCCAGCAGTTGGCAGTTTGATTCTCACTGACTCAGGGTTGACTCAGCCTTCCATCCTTTCGAGGTTGGTAAAATGAGGACTCAGATTGTTGGGGGCAATATGCTGACTCTGTAAACCACTTAGAGAGGGCTGTAAACCACTGTGAAGTGGTATATAAGTCTAAGTGCTATTGCTATAGCTGAAACAGTCTAGATCAGACATGTCAAACACAAAGCCTGGGGGCCGGATGTGGCCCGCGAACTGGTTTCATGTGGCCCGTGAAGCCATCCTGGAAACAGTGAGGGAACGGCCCCCGCTGCCTTGGCCCTGGCGCAGGCTGGCTAGGAGCCAATGTACAATTTTGTGGTGGCCATCTATGCTGAAACGCATTCAGTCTTAGCTCCACAAGGCTGTCTGGAAACAGCGCGGAACCAGCCCCTGCTGTGTTGGCCCTGCCCCCTGTGTGCATGCTGGGGAGGTGTCACTCTTTGTGAGGAATGAAGAAATGGACCATGCCTTGGCGCTTGCCCCGGTCCCACCCCCTTCTGCCAGTTACCCTCAGATCTGTCCCACTCCTGCCCAGGCCCCCACAGGCACCCTTGACGCGAACGATGTAGAGCTGGCCATGCCCACCCAGTAGGCCACACCCACTCCATCCACGCCCACCCAGTAGGCTGCACCCACCCTGGCCACACACCCCCGCCCCCCTGAGGGCAACCACAATGCTGATGAGGCCCTCAATGAAATTGAGTTTGACACCCCTGGTCTAGATAGCTCAATTTATACAATACATTGATCCATGCTCTTAAAACAGCAGTACTACACATTTTAGTCTATTATATTGTAGAAACCCCCTTGGTATATTTGCAAAAGTCAGACTACTTAGTGCTAAACAAATGCAACGAGATGGAGAAGGCAGAAAGTGAGGGCTGGGATGAGTGGGAAATTTTTTTCTGCAGAAAAGTTGACATACCAGGGAGATCTACTAACTCAACAGTAAATCACCTGCGTTACAGGCAAGTCTAGATTCAATCCAAACATCTTCAGTTAGGGTTTGGAGAGATTCTTTCCTGAAACCATAGTGAACTGTTGTAGCATTCCCCAATGTGGAATTCCAGAATTCCAGGCTTGGATGGATGAAGTTCCATCCAGAATGCAAATCTAGAAAGCCTGAAGTTGAGGAAGATTTGCATAGACAATCCTGAAACAAAGTGAATATTTATAACAGTTACTACTAAATCTCATATGATTGTGTGGAAAGACAGGACTGGGGAAAAAAACGTACTGACTTGTGGTGTGAAAGGCACTAGCTAGTAAGTATTTATGACATTCTCCCAACTAGTAGAAAAACAGAATAACATTTTCCTTTTCAATGGTTGAGGATTTACAGCAGGGGTCCTCAACCTTGGCAACTTTAAGACCTGTGGACTTCAACTCCCAGAATTCCCCAGCCACCATGGCTGGCTGGGGAATTCTGGGAGTTGAGGTCCACAGGTCTTAAAGTTGCCACGGTTGAGGACCCCTGATTTACAAGGTTGGTGTGATTTTTCCAGGGTTAAAGACTTTTCTTGCCAGAAATTGTCTGATCAGCTAAAAGCCGGGACAATGTACTATGTTGTGGACATCTTCTGGAGAGCTTCTGTGAATAGCAGGAACTCTCTCGTACACATGGCGATCCTCTTTATGTGGAGTTGGATGTGAGATAATGAATCTGGTCTCTGAACTATCCTCCTTTATTCCTTTGTATCTTCAATAGCTCTTAGGTTACTCTTTTAAGACATTAGCTCATCAAATAAGGTCTCACCTTTCTTTAACATGTTCTTTTACGAGAGGTCATGATTCAACACTGCTTTTTCTTTAAACACCTTACAGGACTATTGGCTATCCCTGTTGTACAAGAAACTGGTAGGCCCCACAGTTCTGCATGTTGCCATAACAGGATTAGATCCAAAGAAACTTCGTGTGTATCTTCACTGCACAAATACGCAACAGTAAGCATTCAGTGCGGCAGCTAATCTGTGTTGAAGTGACCCGGGACTGCGGTTTTACCCCAGGTGGATATGTTCAGAGATAGCAGCCCCAGTCTATGGCCTAGCCCAGGGGTAGGCAACCTTGGCTCTTTTATGACTCATGGACTTCAACTCCCAGAATTCCTGAGCCAGCCATGCTGAGGGGAAAAGGAGAGGTTTCCAAGATGAGCCATGCTGGCTCAGGAATTCTGGGAGTTGAAATCCACGAGTCATAAAAGAGCTAAGGTTGCCTATCCCTGGCCTAGCCTGCTGTTCCCACTGAGGACAATACACCGAGGCCCTGAAATATGCACAAATCAGAAGAGGGTAAAGGGGATCCAGAATGAAAGTGCCCCACTGAAGAACGAAAAGGAAAGCTCTGACTGCGCAGATGCTTATCAGAGGCCTAACCATTTTGTTCTGTTCTGCACAAAGACATGGCCAGTGATGAAACACCAATTGTTTTGTGTGGGTACACAAAGCAGACTTCACATTGTTTTCCTCTTCAGTTCCGGGTGAATGAAGGTTGAGTAGTTCTGCTCACTGGGCAGAGATTGGCCAGTTCCCAACCCTGTTGCTTCCCAGTGTCACGTTTTCACTCAGTCCACCTGTGGTCTTTCGTTTAGGGGCGTGGGGTTGGGGTGGAAGATTGCTTTTCCAGGCAGGGAACCCCCTTCTGAGTATACCATTGAATTTCATGGGTGTCATTGCTGAAAGTCAGGGATGCGATGTCCTGAAACATTAAAAGCTGAAAGTGTGACAATTGTTGCATAACTCAGAAAATCCTAGCCAACCCTACCCACTTTGCATCTTCATTCTGCCCATCCTGCACCCTTATCTCTTCCCCCAAGTAGTGTGCCCACCACCACCAAAAGAACACCCATCCCCAATATAGGAGATTTATTGATTGATTGTATCCCAGCAAAAAGTACTAACGTAAGAAAAGATCAGGCTGGGTGTTTCACACTATGCCTGCCAGGTTCCAATGAATGAATGCCAAATTATGCCCTTTCTTGTTTACATTTCAAATTCTGGTTGCTTACTTTGCTGCGCAGAATTCCCTGGAAGTCACTGGGAACGACACCAATTTTACTATGGGTATACTAAGGGAATATCCAGTTCCTGGGCTAAATACAGACTCTTTGGAAAAATCCCCATTCAACCCATCAATGACTTAGCTTCCCTTGAGACACAGCATAAATCCAGCATTCCTGTAGTGCAGGAATGTAACTCAGCTTTAGCAAAGTTAAGATGTGTAGACTTCAATTCCCAGAATGCTTCTGGGAATTCTGCAGCATGCATACTGGCTGGGGGAATTTTCGGAATTGTAGTCCAAACATCTTAAAAGATTGCTAAGGTAGAGAAACACTGCTATATTGCAATCTGCTTTCACCCTATGACCACTATTAACAACCTCTTGGTTTTGTCATTCCAGCCCGAAGTACAGAGAAGGTGACATCACTTTATTTGCCTTAAATCTCTACAACAGCCCCAAGCGCCTTTACGTACCAAGTTACTTTTCTAAGAAGCAAATAGATGAGTATCTTTTGCTACCTTACAGAGAAGACGATTTACTTTCCCGGTGAGTAGTTCATCTTGCCACCTCATTCTAAACAGCGGTTGGGGGGGGGGGGGAAATACATTGGGTTAAAAAAAATCTTAAAAAGTTTACAATCCTCCATGAAGTCTATGTGTATCAAGATTTGAAAATAAGTAACACTGCAGTTCTATATATAAGTCTAAGAAATACAAAGGGATTTATTCCTAGCAAGTTGTATATACAGGTAGTCCTCGACTTATAACCATTCATTTAGTGAGGATTTGAAGTTCCAACAGCACAGAAAAAAGTGACTTATGACTGTTTTTCACACTTACGACCAATGATCACGTGATCAAAATTCAGACCCTTGGCAATGGATATGTATTTATGACAGTTACAATATCCTGGGAACATGTAATCACCATTTGTAACCTTCCCAGCTGACATCTGACAAGCAAATTCAATGGGAGAAGCCCAGATTCACTTAATGACTGTATAATTTACTTAATGACTGTAGCAAAAAGGTTTTAAAAATGAGGCAAAACATACTGGAAATTTTGGGCTTAATTCTTGTCGTAACTCAAGGACTATCTTACAGTGTTTTTCTGAAAGAAAGATTAGTTTATTCCCTAAACAATTTAAAATGAGCTAGCTTTGTTTCATTAAGCAATCAGTAAAGATTTTTTTCCTATTTTTTCCTTTTGGCATTGTTCATCTTAAATTTAGCTGCGTTTTTTTTTCTTTTTATGTTAATGACAATCCCCTAATTGCAGAAAATAATTCAGAAAGAAGGATTCACAACAAACTTTATTAATTAGGTTCAGTGTCAAGAAGATTAGAATATTGGATACTGAATAAACCCAAATGATAACACTTATTATTAAGACAGGCTGTCTGTGAACAGCGTGAATCTCATTTTCCTCACAATGAGAAACTGAAGGTGAACCATCCTTTTTTCAAACAAGATATTGAAATATCACCTTACTAGTAGCAAATGGAATTTAGACATGCTTCTATTTCTTTCCCAGTCCTACAGATCTCTTGTCACAAACACAGTGGAATTGTAGATTTTGTGACTGAAAGTCCCAGACCAATTTACCAGCACGCTGGTTAGGGAATTCTGGGAGTTGAAGTCCACACATCTTAAAGTTGCCAAGTCTGAGAAAGACTGGCCTAGATAGAAGACTAACCAAAATGGCTTTCACTGTTTACAGTTTTTTGGGGAGTTTAAATGTGAATTTATAATACAACTCTTTCCTCTTGCAGGTCTGTTCAGTTGAACGGCTTTCTCCTCAAAATGCCCAATGATGAAACGCTACCAATTTTGCAAGAAAATCCTCTTATTCCTGGGCACAGCCTTGACCTCCCAGCTTTCTCATATGGATTTTATGTAATAAGAAATGCCAAAGTATTGGCTTGCATTTAGTAAGTTAATACACATTTTGTAAACCTGGAAGACAAAGGTTTTATTGAGATTGACTACTTCAGCCCAGAGAAAGATGAAATGTTTTAATAACATTTGTATTTCCCCCCCAAACACATGTTCATTTTTCCCCTCTGTACAAGTTAGTAAAACTTTTTAATTTAAAAAAAAAATCCATTCAAAAATTCATAAACGTTTTGTAAAAATGAAAAGTCTATATTTTCTTGTGGGCAATTTCCCCTGCTTTTTTCTTTTTTTTTTAAAGTCAAGGGACTGCATCACCACATTTGGAAAACTCCTGCAAGTCTTCTAATTTGCAAATGATAAATTAGCTTGGTTTGTATTTGCCCTCATCTTTATTCCAGGTAAAATAAAGTTTGTCACAGTCTCTCTCCAGGTATTTTAGTGGCAGAAAACTAGAAGGAATAAAGGGCATATCGCTTGCTTCATGCTCTACTGCCATTTCAAGCCTTTCTTTGAATTCTAAAAAGGGGTACAAAGCACTTTATTTCCTCGGATGCTACCTGAGGAACGAAGACTCTGGTATCAAACAAGGAAAATGGATGGCAAAGGTGTAGATTATAGAACTGCTGGGAATGAATAATAGAACAGGCCAGTCAATGTTTAAGAAAATCCACTGAAGACTACCAGAAAGCATATATATCTGTGATCAAGCTGTTTTCGAATGTGACAATCAGATTCTAATCTCAGGTCCTTGGATTAAAGGCAAGGAAACCAAGAAGAGTAATTTCTCAGGGTGAATTCTTTCAGCCATGGGTGCTTTTCATTTATTTTGAATACAAAGACCTTGAAGTATGGTACATTTCATTTGTTACCATGCTAGCTGTGCAAACCAGATATTGCCTTGTTGATCAGAACATGGGGTCTTGTACTCCAACGGTTCTGGATTCAGTCTCTGGCTTCTCTGTGTAATGCTGAGAAAATGCATGTTTTTTACAACTCTAGACACTTCTGGCTTATTGGGGGACACCGTGCTGAGGACGATAGACTAGAGGGCTGATCTGGCCCTCTCAAGTGTTTCTAGACGTTTGTATAAAAATATATTTATTTTCATTTGATGTGTGCTATTATTTGATCTGGATTATTTGTACATTTTGCAATAAATTTTTATATTGATACATGTGCATTTCTTAGTTGTTTGCTGAGCAAAGAAACAAAGCTTAAAAGTAGATGGGGGAAGAAGACAACACCGCAGGAACAACAACAACAACAACAACAAAAAACTTTTATTAAGCTCCTCAATGAACAACATCTGGTAGAAATATAAAATATCCTTTATTTTTATTTGAGAAATAACACTGGTTTCCATGTGTTGCCAAAATGACATTTTGCTCTTTGATAGTAAGCATTATCTGGACCATATTCCAAGAATACCTACTGTACATATCCTTTGAACATTGGCCCAAAGATGCCTCTTTAAACATTCCTGAACAGCATATCGTCATGATCAGTGGTGGAATTCAAATACAGTATATGAACAACCGGTTCTCTGTGTGGATGCCGCTTCTGGAAGTCCATTCTGGACTTGGGCAACAAAAAAATTAGCTACCAGTTCTGCCGAAGTGGTGCGAATCTCACCCCTTGTCATGATGCAGCCTTCCTCTCCCCACAAAGTTAAATATATAAAATCATGTACCGTATATGCCGGCGTATAAGACGACTTCCGGAAGCGCTAAACTCGGCACCAAAGACAGGGGTCATCTTATACACCAGAAATACTGGTAGTTTCCGGCGTATAAGACGACGTTCTAGGAATGCAGCTTGGCGACAAAGACGGGGGTCGTCTTATACGCCGGATTGCTTAATACGCCGGCATATACGGTATTCAATTTTGATATCAAACTTCATCTGTTTTATCATTCACAGCTGAACCACCTCACATTATTTACAGAGCAAGACTTGTGTCGGGCAAAGCTAGGAAGCTGAACAGCCTATGGTGAATTAGGCTTAAGAACAATTTTCTTAGCACTAATTCACTATGAAACTTAACAGAAAGGGGACGGCAATATGTTTAAACATTTAAGACTTCACCATTGGTTTCATAACTAATTCATAAGAAATAATCACAAGAAATTGTCATAGTAAGGGTTTTTTATATTTTACTTTATTATTGCTATAGAAGACTCAATATCATTAAAATAAAAAACCAAAATAAATACATAACTTGACCAGCATCTTAAAGCAGTGATGGCGAACCTTTTAGAGACCAAGTGCCCAAACTGCAACCCAAAACCCACTTATGTATTGTTGGTTGCCAGGTGGGTGTGGCCCATTGGCTGGGTGTGGCCCATTGGCTGGGTGTGGCTGCAGTGGTAACAGCAGACTGGGTGGGACTAAAAAGTTCAATCAATTCCAACTTTGCAAGATCTTTTTTTCCCTTGAGAAGTTGAAATTGACTGAACCTTTTTTTTTGTACATGGCGGAGGCCTAAAGCAAAAAGTTTTTATAAAACCCAGCTGAAGGCCTAGGACTGAGGCAATGGTGCGCGTGCCCACAGAGAGGGCTCCGAGTGCCGCCTCTGGCACGCGTGCCATAGGTTCACCATCACGGTCCTAAAGCAAAGGGATTTTGCAGAAGCTTAGTGCAATGTTTCTCAACCCCGGCACCTTTAAGATGAGCATACTTCAACTCCCAGAGTCCCCCAGCCATCCACCCATCTTAAATCCTTGGTTCTATAAAAAAGGCATAGAATCAAAATCACGTGATGTATTAGTACCACTTTATAAATCCTTAATAAGACCACAACTGGAATACTGCATCCAGTTTTGCTCACCCCATTACAAAAACATATATTGAGACTTGGGGGGGGGGAAGCGCGAAGAAGAGAAATTAAGATGAGTAAGGCAATGGAGACAAAAATATAGAGAGAGTTGCAGGAATTGGTTATCTCGCCAGTTTAGAGAAAAGAAGGACTAGGGGTAACATGATAGCAGTATTTTAGTATTTGAGAGGTTGCCACAAAGAGGAGGGGGTCAACTTATTTTCCAAAGCACCAGAAGGCAAGACAAGAAACAAGGGATGGACACTAATCAAGGAGTGAAGCAACCTGGAATTAAGGATAAACTTCCCAATGGTGAGGACGATTAACCAGTGGAACAGCTTTGCCTTCAGAGTTTGTGGGTGCTTCATCACTGGAGGTTTTTAAGAAGAGATTGGACGGCCACCTGTCTGAAATGGTATAGGGTCTCCTGCTTGAGCAGGGGGTTGGACTAGAAGACCTCCAAGGTCCCTTCTAGCTCTATTCTGATCAATTAAATGAGCCAAGGTTGAGAAACAGAAGCCTTGTGCAAATCCCTTGCAACAGGCGTCACGTATTTCAACAGGTACAGAAGACTCGCTGAAACCCCAAGCCCGTTTTGCTGCATTTCCCCAGTTTTGCAGAAGAAAGGCTTAGACATGCTCACTCTCCTCTACGTCTATGGAGATTCTCAGTCATCCAGGTCAGGGGTAGTCAACCTTGGCTCTTTTATGACTCGTGGACTTCAATTCCCAGAATTCCTGAGCCAGCTTAGCTGGCTCAGGAATTCTGGGAGTTGAAGTCCACGAGTCATAAAAGAGCCAAAGTTGACTATCCCTGATCCAGGTCATGGTGGTCCCAAAGGTGCTTTTTCATGAGGCAACCGGACTTTGTTTTTTTCTCTTTGAAGACGTTTCGCTTTTCATCCAAGAAGCTCTGACTGGATGGTCGGGAAGGGCAGGAACCATCCAGTCAGAGCTGATGAAGCTTCTTGGATGAGAAGCGAAACGTCTTCAAAGAGATTTAAAAAAAAAAGAACAAGACAGTCCGGTTGCCTGGAGAAAAAGCACCTTCTCCTATCTTTCCTTTCGGCACATTCCCTCCACCTCGCTTCTCATCCTCCTCGCAAACCGGAGAACCCATTTGCGGCAAACTACCTCAGCGCAGAAGAAGACGAAGGCGGCGCGGAGCCGGAGCTCAAGGGAGCGCCTTTCTTCTCGGCCCTCTAGGACAGGTCCTAGGATCACGAACCTACGCTTGCGATTGGCTCTCGGAGGAGGAAACAACCCCCCCGGTGACGTCATGGCAGGGGGGGAAATCCGGGCCCGCCATGGGGCTGGCGCGTCTTATCCGCCGGGCAGCCCAGCCGCTTTGCTACTTCAAAGCCCCCTTTCCCGGCCCGGGAGGGGCGGGGGTGCTTTGCCCCGGGGCTGCGCTCCGGACCGTGTCGGGCCCCACTTCGAGCTGGGAGCCGCCGCGTCCGCCGGGATCAAGGAGCATCCTGGCCAGGACGCTTTCCTCGGCGGCTTTGGTGCAAACGGCTCCGCTCTGGCTCCAGCCTTACCTCCGTCTCATGCGGCTGGATAAACCCATTGGTGAGTTTGCCTGCGGGGTGGAGCGAAGCATCCCGCCTCTTTTTCTTTGAGAATGAGAACGGGAATAAAAGGAAGCCGCTTGAGTGAATTTAGAGTAAACCGGATTAGATTGGGGGTTTAGTCGCTAACAACAACAACAATAATAAGTAATAATAATAATAATTGGAAGGGACCTTGGAGTCTTCTAGTCCAACCCCCACTCAGGCAGGAGACCTGGTATAGGGCCTACCATTCCAGACAAATGGTTGTCCAATCTCTTCTTAAAAACTTCCAGTGTTGGAGCATTCGCAACTTCTGGAGGCAAGTCGTTCCACTGATTAATTGGAACAGAACAGAACAGAATAGAATACAGAATAGAATAGAATAGAATAGAATAGAATAATTTTACTGTCACTTTGAATGTACACTAATTGGCATACATTAAAATGAAATTTCTCAGTTAGGAAATTCCTCCTCAGTTCTAGGTTGCTTCTCTCCTTGATGAGTTTCCATCCTAATTGCTTCTTGTCCTGCCTTCAGGCACTTTGGAGAATAGCTTGACTCCCTCTTCTTTGTGGCAACCCCGGTCCCACCACCGATGATTTCCTATCTCCTGCACAGCCCAAATAGGAACCAAATGCGGATTTACTTGGGGTTTAAGACAGCAGAGGTAGTCCTTGATTTACAACCATTCGTTTAGTGCAGTGGTTCTCAACCTGTGGGTCGGGACCCCATTTGGGGTCGAAGGACCATTTCATGGGGGTCCCCAAACAAGGCTGTCCGCCATTTTTTCCCCCTTTTCTTTGGCCACGCCCCTGGCACCTGGTGATGTATAAGTGGTTGGGGGTCACCATGACATGGGGAACTGTATTATGGGGTCGCGGCATTAGAAAGGTTGAGAACCACTGGTTTAGTGAGTGTTCAAAATCACAATAGCACTGAAAAAAGTGACGCAACCGGTTTTCACACTTAACAAATTGTTGCAGCCTCCCCATGGTCAGGTGATCAAAATTCAAGTCACTTGGCAGCTGGCATTTATTTATGGTGGTCGCACTGTCCTGGGATGTGATCCCCATTTGTAATCTACCCAGCCATCTTCCAACAAGCAAGTCAGTGGGGGAAGCCAGATTCGCTTAATGACCACACGATCCACTGAACGATGACTGGGATTCATTTAAGAACTGTGGCCAAAAAAGAGATTGTAAAATGGGTCAAAATGCTCGGACAACTGCCTTGTTTAGTGACAGAAATTTGGGGCTCAGTTGTGGTTGTAAATTGAGGACTACCTGTATATCGCATGAACCCAGGGTAGTTTATTTTTTTAAAAAAAATATTAGAATTTTTCCAGACAATAAAAATAAAGAAAATTAAAAATAAAAGTACAAAAAAATTAAAGAAAAAAGGTAGAAAAAAAGAAAGCCGCACTCAACTCTTGCTAATAAGTGAGATTTTTTATATTAATCCTTTCTTCTGTGTCCCTCTCATACAAGCGGCCATAAACGTGGGCAGGTTGCTGAGTGGTCAAAATACAGTTATGTGACTGTGGGGAGGGGAAGGGAGGCAATCAGAATTTCAAGTCCAGATCAAAAGTAGCTTTTGTGGGGGGGGGGGCATCATAACTTTGAATGGTTGCTAAGCAAGCAGGCATCAATTGAGGGCTATATGTAGTTCCATAATCCCTCAGTATTAATAGCAATGGCTGAACCTCACATCGAAAAACAGCTTTAGGGCACTACCCTCAGTTTAAAATAATTAAACCAAAAGAAATGCAGGTTTGTTCTTAAACTTTCGGAGACTCTAAAGCTCAGAAGTGTGCTATTACTCTGAGAAAGCCTGGAAACAATAGAAATGTGACAGAAAATAGTTTTCTGTGATGATTTTATTTCATTTTTCTAATGCTTGCGGTATGTCCCTAATGCATAATTATGAAATATTTTTGAAAATGTAACCACATCAAGTAAGGAAGCTTTAATCTCCAGTTGCACCTGGACAGATGAAGCTTTTGATACTGAAAATATCTCTTTCTCAGTGTTTTGTTCTCGTATTTCTTTCATTTGTCTGGAGATTATATTTATTGTAGGCCTGTTACTGAAGTTGTATGACTTAATTTGGCCTCCAGAGGGAGTAAAATGCTCTCATAAATACTGTTATTGTGGAACTAAAAGGCTGATAAATCCTGAACAATTTTTCTGGACCTGCTGACACTTTTCTCTTTACGTATGTTAGTCTTCTCAAATGAAGCATCCACTCTATTGTGTTTCACAGTGAGATTGGTATAACGTTTTTCTCCATAGGAAAAATGCCAATTTTTAAAAAAAATAGGTGAAAAGAATATTGAAGAATTAAACTAGCTTAAGACTTAAACTAAGGAGCTGATTATTTGCATGCATCGGTATAAATTCTGCATCTCTCCTTCTCTGTTCCTTGTCTGACTTTTTATTTTCAGGGATTTGGCTGCTGTATCTTCCCTGTACCTGGAGTATATCCTTGGCAGCTGAACCAGGTTGTTGGCCATCCTGGGATCTGCTGTTACTTTTTGGTGCTGGGTCAGTTCTGATGCGTGGAGCTGGCTGCATTATAAATGACATGTGGGACGTGGACTATGATAAAAAGGTAGAAAAGATTCAGAGCTCATCCTATTTGCTAAGTAAATGATCATTATAGAGTAAGTAAGTTCCTGTTCTTCCTCCCTCTTTCCCTCTCTAGAAATTCTCAGAGAGGTAAAGTCTAATAGCTAAGGCACTAGGTTATAAAGTGGGAGATTTTGGGGTTCAACTCCCACCAACTAAGTGACTTTGAGCCAGTCATGAGGAGACTGTGAATTTTAGTCCTGCCTTAAGCATGAAAGCTGGTTGGGTGGCTTTGTGCCAATCACCAGGAGACTGTGAGTTCTAGCCCCACCTTAATCATGAAAGCCAGCTGACTTTGGACCATTCACTTTTTAACTCAATCCAACCTTCCTCACAAGAGTTGTTGTAGGCAAAACAAGAGGAAGAGGTTTGTTGGTTATGTTCGTCATCTTGCGCTACTGGTATTTGTAAAAATAATAAAGGCAGGATGTAAATAAATTGAAGTATCTATAGTCACATCAGAGGCTTTATATGTTTCCCTTGAATAACCTTCCAATGCCAGCTACAGCTCTATTTGTAAGTGTCTACCAGGGGTAGGCAACCTTGGCTCCTTTATGACTCGTGGACTTCAACTCCCAGAATTCCTCATAAAAGAGCCAAGGTTGCCTACCCCTGGTCTATACAGTATCGTTAAACTTGCTAAACAAAAAAATTCTCAGAATTTAACATCTCTCCAACATCTTTACATTGATTTACTCCAGCCCTGAATCCTTGTCTTTAAAGATTCATTTTGAAATATATGATACAGCTAAAAAAATCTTGCAAATGCAATCTTAGGTCTCTTATTTTATCACTTTCTCCCAACCATTAAATATCTAGAGTGAAGAAACAACTCTGATCTAAAGTGTCCATGCCAGATCAAATTTCCAGCATCCTGTTCTTGGAAAAGATAATAGTCCTGGGTGGAAATTCACAAACAGTCTTAAGTGTTCTTGCACTCTGGGTTTCCAAGCAATTAGCATGTCTGTATTTCTGGACACCTATAATCATCCTGACTCAATAGATAATTTGTTTATTTCACTTCTGATAGTTATTGTCTTCAGGAGAAACTATATTAGTTTATTTAACTATGGTTTCTTGTGGTTTATTCAATAAACCATAGTTAAATAAAGCTTACATAGTTCTCCTGAAGTCATCTAAAAACATATTTGAAGTTTAAGCGATGTGAGTTAGAAAGATATATTATAAAGACACAATATTCTTCTATCATATTGGTTCAACTTAACTTCGGTGAAAACAACCAAGGTTCAAAAACCATGATTTATTATTTTCTCTGGGTTTGGGCATCACACAAGTTGTAGCTTTTTTGAAATAACAACATATATTTGGATTATTTCCAATAACTGCATAGAGTGAAAAAGGTAAAGATGAAAACAGAAGCTTGATCCATATAATATGATGTTTTGCAAAAACATATTTTAACCATTTACTCACAATACAATGCCATAATGTTCTTTGTGTGCTTTGGATTATATGATGTGTAAGCATACCTTGTATTATACACAAATCACATCACTGTAGGATTGCTCAGCTAAACATGGTTTTAAATATCCTAGTTTAAAATATTTAAATAGTCCACTTCCTGAGGAGAGAGAATACCATACACTCAAAAGCCAGAAAGAAAAAAACATTACTGTAAATACGAAGGACCCTATAATGCTAGCTGCCAAAATGTACACCAAAAATTGGGTTTGGCTTATCTGCAAGTCTATACAATAATACTTTTTTAAAGTATTTAAATCCACATACCATATTTGCTAGTATACAAATATAACCACAGATAAGCCAACCCTTGAATTTTTAACCAAAATACCATGAAAAATGTGTAAGTATAAGCCAGTTCTGAAAATGAAAACATACACATTTTCAAGAGTCAACTTATCTGCAGGTGGCATATTTTTCACAGTATTTTAGTTAAAAATTTGAAAGCTGATTTATCTGCAGATGGGTTTTATAGGAGAGCATGTACTGTATGCATGAGCTATAGAATGAATTGATCTTATAACTGGTATATGTGCATGGTCAGTGATGGAATGCAGCCTCTGAAATAATTATTTTCATTTTAGGTAGTGAGAACTGCAAATCGGCCGTTGGCAGCTGGAGAGCTAACATATTTTCAAGCCCTGGTTTTTCTTGGTTCACAGCTTAGCTTGGCTTTGTGTGTCTTGCTATGTTTAAATTATTACAGGTAAGTTAATTATAAAGAGTTGATTGCAGAGGCCATTGATGACTATAGGGGCCTTCTTAATTTTTTAATTTTTTTTTTTTTTTTTTGGAAAAGGTTGGGCTATCTCTGTTTCTGTTTGACGGAAAGTCAGCACTACTCATGAGAATGTAGATTTTGAGTCAGCACAAGGGGATATTTGAGTTCTATCAGCTAGAAAGCAAAATATATTCACAACAGATGCCATCAATTGTGGCATCTTTCTGGATTGCAGAACTGCCCCAGCAGCATCTTACAGCAGCATCTTGTTAATACAGGTAATCCTTGATTTACGTTCAACAATTGAGCCCAGCATTTCCATTGCTAAACAAGATAGTTGGTAAGTGAATTTTGCCACATTTTATGACCTTTCTTGCCAAGGCTGTTAAGCAAATCCCTGCAGTTGTGTTAAAATTAGTAACACGGTTGTTAAGTGAATCTGACTTCCCCATTGACTCTGCTTGTCAAAAGGTAATCACATGACCCTGGGACCTTCAACCATCATAAATATGAACCAATTGCCAAGCATCCAGATTTTGATCACATGACCATGGGGATGCTGCAATAGTCGTAAGTGTGAAAAATGGTCATGTCACTTGTTTCAGTGCCATTGTAACTTTGAGTCACTAAATGAATAAGTCAAGGACTACCTGTATTAGTGAGCTGTTGCAGGCTAGATAAAGAATCTCTGTAGGCCACCAGATATTCGAGATCTATAAATTGACCTCTTCTTCAGTAGTCTTCTAGAAGTTAGTACTTCTAGGCCAGGGTAGGCAACCTTGGCTCTTTTATGACTCGTGGACTTCAACTCCCAGAATTCCTGGCTCAGGAATTCTGGAAATTGAAGTCCACGAGTCATAAAAGAGCCAAGGTTGTCTACCCCTGTTCTAGGCAGTGTTCAATGGATAGCCACCTCCATTTTGCTTTTATCTTTGTTAGTTTACTGTATAGTTTCTCCCATGTTTTATTCTTTTACTATAATGGTATGTGAGAAAGACCTTGAAAAAAGAGGGGAAGCGATGTTGCGTAGGGAACAATCAGATACGAGAAGGTACAGCCCATAGCTGCATTATAGACAGCGAAAGAATCTCAGAAGAGTCCCTTCCTAACCTCTCAGATTGTAAAGGAAACAGTGGGAGATTTGTACTTTCAGACTTATAAGATTTTGTTGAAGTAGCAATAGCACTTAGACTTATATACCGCTTCATAGTGCTTTACAGCCCTCTCTAAGCAGTTTACAGAGTCAGCCTATTGCCCTCAACAATCTGAATCCTCATTTTGCCGACCCCGGAAAGATGGAAGGCTGAGTCAACCTTGAGCGAGTGAGGATCGAACCCCTGGCAGTTGGCAGAATTAGCTTGTAATACTTCATTCTAACCACTGCGCCATCATACAATACAAGTAATTCATCTGGCCTGATTTCTGTCTGGTCTACCTAGAGAGGCTGACATTAACTTATTTTAATTTCCCTGCTTGATACGATCTGTTACATTGTCAACTCTCAGGAGTCCTTTGGGCATATGGCAATATATGCACTGAGTAAAGACGTAAAGTAGAAGAAAAATGTTTCTATTGAATGGTCAGCAAAAAAGCTAAATGTGAGCAATCTATTCATAGGATTGATAGAAATAAGTCTGTAAATAAATGTGTAAGTTTCATATTTTAGTAAGTGGTTTGTTTATGTGCTGTTCCAGTTTAAGAAAGTTAGTTCTATTCACAAAAATTTATTTACCATCTTAGTACCATGTTAGAGAACTCCAGGATGTCTCAAGGTGACACCATGGTCTTCATGAATGAATGAATGAGCAGAGATTTCACATTGATGGCTCTGCCCAAGGAGGTGTCTGTGAAGGGTGCTTAATACCTTTCCTGCTTCCATATTTGTTGCAAAATATGTCCTTTTCTCCTATCTCTTATGACTTGTGGACTTGAACTCCCAGAATTCCTCAGCCAGGCACGCTGGCTGAGGAATTCTGGGAGTTGAAGTCCACAAGTCATAAAAGGGCCAAGTTTGAAGACCCCTGTCTTATAGGCTATACTACAGTAAGACAGGAAATATTGTATTGGAAGAAAGCAGTATATTTTTAATTTAAAATTTCCAATTTTTCACAGCATTATTTTAGGAGCTTCTTCTTTATTTCTTGTGGTGACTTATCCACTTATGAAGAGAATAACTTACTGGCCACAGTTATATTTAGGTAAGTTCAGCAATTTCCATTTTATGTGACTGGGATATACTGACTTAAGGTGGTTTGCTCAGAAAGTATCCATATTTCCATCCATACATTCTTACTGAATTTTGAGTGTTTGCTCAGAAACTATTGATTTGATTTGAATGACCACCTGTCTTAAAACACCACTGTATGCAGCTCAGAACACAAATTTGCATGAATTGAATTAACATGAGAAGTGATTTGTCATTCTTTCCTCCCCAAAGGCTACATAAGAATTAAAAAGTTTTATTCTTGGACTATTGGCTACTTCCAAAACATTTTTATGCTATAATATAAAGTGGTTAAAGCACCAGCTTAAAGCCAGGACACAGTGAGTTCTAGTTCCGCTATAAGCATGAAAACTAACTGACTCATTTTGGGCCAATCACTAGGAGACAGTGAGTTCTAGTTTCTCTCTCTCTCTCTCTCTCTCTCCCTCCCTCCCTCCCTCCCTCCCTCTCCCTCTCATTCTCTCTCTCTCCCTCCCCCTTTCCCTCTCTCTCATTCTCTCTCTTTCTCTCTCTCTCCCTCTCTCTCTCCCTCTCATTCTCTCTCTCTCCCTCCCCCTTTCCCTCCCTCTCTCTCATTCTCTCTCTCTTTCTCTCTCTCTCCCTCTCATTCTCTCTCTCTCCCTCCCCCTTTCCCTTCCTCTCTCTCTCTCTCTCTCTCTCTCTCTCTCTCTCTCTCTCTCTCTCTCGATAAGTGAAGCTAAGAAGAGAAAAAAGTACCGTGTCTGTTCACTGACATTTATTTATAAAGAAGAATAAAGGTGGGATAAAAATCTAATAAGTAAATAAATAAAAACAGTAGGCTGTGCCATGTAGTCACAGGATATGTCTTGCAGAGAGCATTTGCATGAATGAGATGTCTTTTTGAAGCGGTAAGGCAAGGTGTCCTCACATAATTTAGGCAGCTGCATCTATAGCTGCGCCTTGCTGCATCTGCATGAGCAGCTATCACATACAGAAGCAACGTAGAGCTAAGAAGAAATTTCCTGACGGGAAAAGGATGGGAGAGTCAGTATTGTATTTTGTCTATTGGAAATTACTTCCTCATTAAGTTGGACTGACACATTAAGTTGGACTGACTCATAGGATGGAAGAAAATAATGCGCCCTTGCATAAAATTGCAGCCTAATGTATATTCTTAATACTTCATTAATTATACACCCAGGAGTGCTTGAAAAATGGAAAACTCTGCTTCTTGGCTAAAAAATATTGAATAAGCAATCGCCTAATCTTATTGATGTACAGATAGTCCTCAACGTATCGCCGTAATTGAGCCTGGGATTACAGTCGTAAGTCATGCCAGGCATTAAGTGGTCTACCACGTGACCAGGCTCATTTCATGATCCTTTTTGCAGTGGTCATTAAGGGAATCGCCATAGTTAAAATGAAACTATTGTCCTCAATGGGCATTGTTTGCTAGAAATGAAAGCAAAACATTAGTTTCTGACAAAAAAAAAAAACATTAGAAATTGTGCTCACATTGCTGCGGGAACATTTGTCGAACATCCAAAATGTAGTCGCATGACCATGGGGTTTTGGGGGGTTGTTGGAATTTTGAATCTGAGTTATAAGTAGCCCTGGGGAGGTCTGTTGTACCTTCAAAAGGTTGCTAAGCAACCGATCACAAGTCGAGGACTACCTGTGTTTGAAATCCACATCTCTACTTTTGCATTAAGATGGGTGATTATGAGATGAAAAGACTGAAATGGATATTAAAATTTGTCACCAGCATAACTCTTGGTAGAGAATGCATACTTTACCTCATTTGTGTTAGATTTAGAAGTTTTTTTTAAAAAAAAGAAATCCCAGAAAAAAGGATGGGAAGAAGTTCTTCCATATTGTTGCCAAAGAAAATGATATGAATGTGTCCATATATCGCTACGAGTTGAGCCTCATTTGTGAGGAGTGTTGACTTTTACACTTGATGTTATGGATCAAACCTTCTTTAGATTTGAAATATAGAACAGGGGTCCCCAACCCCTGGTCTGTGGACTAATAATAATAATAATAATAAAGTTGGAAGGGACCTTGGAGATCATCTAGTCCAGAGGTAGGCAACCTTGGCTCTTTTATGACTCGTGGACTTCAACTCCCAGAATTCCTGAGCCAGCATGGCTCAGCTTGGGAACTCTCCCTTTCCCCTCAGCATGGCTGGCTCAGGAATTCTGGGAGTTGAAGTCCACGAGTCATAAAAGAGCCAAGGTTGCCTACCCCTGATCTAGTCCAACCCCCTGCTCAGGCAGGAAACCCTATACCATTTCAGACAAATGGCTGTCCAGTCTCTTCTTAAAAACTTCCAGTGTTGGAACATTCACCGCTTCTGGAGGCAGATAGTTCCACTGGTTAATTGTTCTAACTGTCAGGAAGTTTCTCCTTAGTTCTAGGTTGCTTCTCTCTTTGGTCAGTTCCCATCTGTTGCGTCTTGTCCTGCCTTCAGGCACTTTGGAAAATAGCTTGATTCCCTCTTCTTTGTGGCAGCCGCTGAGATATTGGAACACTGCTATCGTGTCCCCCCGCGTCTTTCTCTTCATTAAGTACTGGGCCGTGGCATGCCAGAAACCGGTCTGCACAAACAAGCAAAGCCCCATCCGTGGGATGCAGGTAGTACACAAAACCACGCACTCTCAGGTGCTTGGAAATACCTCTCTCCACAGAACCGGTCCCTGGTGCCCAAAAGATTGGAGACCTCTGACATAGAAGATGGGAATTTCTGAAGCTAATCACAGACATCACCAGCCAATACCATGCTATGCTAAACCCAGTGTGTAGGAGATGACCAGGCTGAGCCTGAGGGAGGGATCAAACGTGTCATCAGTCATGAGTCTCTTCATGCCCACAAGAGATCTGAGTCCAGCCCACCTTGAATTCCATTGACTCTCTATCACCAAATCCCCTTGGCTGATAGTAGTTCAGATTCTTGTAGCGAGCTTAAGTTTACAATAAGTCCTTGTATACATTTGACTTGCCTGAATCTCCTGATTTACCTGGTGCTCGACACAGTGTCTCTAAAATTATTTACTTATTTATTTATCAAATTTATATTGCCGTCCATCTTACAAACGTGACTCTGGGTAGTGTACAATAAAACAGGAAGTCTAAACAACCGTTAAAAAAAACCAAACAAGTATAAATAAGATGATGGGAGAAGGGACCAGCATCCTATACAAATGTCACCCTGTCATGAGGCAGAGATATAGAATTGAGTATCGTCAACACGTTGATACCTCATGGCAACAGATGATCTCACCCAATGGCTTCGTGTAGATGCTAAACAGGAATGGAGCGAGTATCGAACCCTATCGGATCCCACACAGTAGGGGCCGAGGGTGGGATCTCTCACTGCCAATCAAGCCCGTCTGGTATCAGCCTCTCAGAAAGGAAGAGAACCAGCACAATATAATGCCGTCTACTCCTATCCCACAGAGCTGATCCAGATAGTGTTGAGCCAGGATGCCTCATTACCCACTATCGCCATCCTGCTCTGTATCAAGGCTGTCTAACTGAGAATGATTTCAAACAATTTTGTCTGACAGATGCTGTGCAAATTTTACCACATGGCCTTATAGGTGAACATCTCAGTCCTATTCACCTAGTCACTCTAAACCAGGGATAGGCAACCTTGGGTCTTTTATGAGTTGTGGACTTCAACTCCCAGAATTCCTAAGCCAGCATGGCTCAGCTTGGAAACTGTCTCTGTCCCCTCAGCATGGCTGGCTCAGGAATTGTGGGAGTTGAAGTCCACGACTCATAAAAGAGCCAAGGTTGCCTACCCCTGCCACCTAAACGAAACCACTGGGAGCTATCTGTGGATGCAGCAAAAATAGAGAACTATTTATTTATTTTTATTATTATTTATTTGTATTTTGCCTTTATTGTTTTTACAAATAACTCAAGGCAGTGAACCTAGACACCTTCCTCCTCCTTTTTTCTCCACAACAACAATCCCACAAGGTGGGTTGGACTGAGAGAGACTGACTGGCTCAAGGGTCACTCGGCTGGCTTTCATGGCCAAAACGGGACTTGAACTCATGGTCTCTTGCTTTCTAGCCCGATGCCTTAATCACTAGACCAGGAGTCTTCAAACTTGGCCCTTTTATGACTTGTGGACTTCAACTCCCAGAATTCCTCAGCCAGGCATACTGGCTGAGGAATTCTGGGAGTTAAAGTCCACAAGTCATAAAAGAGCCAAGTTTGAAGATCCCTGTCTTAAATCTAACGAACAAAATGGAGGCTCGCTGAGGAATTCTGGGAGTTGAAGTCCACAAGTCATAAAAGGGCCAAGTTTGAAGACCCCTGACCTAGACCAAACTGGCTGTCAGTATATAGGTAGTCCTTGAGTTACAACAGTTCATTTAGTAACCATTCAACATTACAACGGGACTCAAAAAAATGACTTATGACCATTTTTCACACAACCGTTGCAGCATCATGTGATCCAAATTCAGACGCTTGGCAACTGACTCATATTTATGATGGTTGCTGTGTCCCGGGGTCAGGTGATCCCCTTTTGTAACCTCCTGACGAACAAAGTCAGTGGGGAATCCAGATTCATTTAACAACCGTGTTACTAACTTAATGACTACAAGTGATTCACTTGGCGACTGTGGCAAGAAAGGTCGAAATGGGGCCAAACTCATTTAACAAATGTCTCACTGAACTGCATACATTTGGGGCTCAATTGTGGTCATAAGACGAGGATTACCTGTACTCAAAATATAATACTCAGAAGTATTGCCGCTTCTCGGATTGTGTGTGTGTGTGTGTTAGCCAAAGATTATTATGATTTGATCTTCCTTATTTCCTTTAGGCTTGGTCTTCAATTGGGGAGCCTTACTTGGCTGGTCTGCGGTCCACGGTTCTTGCAATTGGTCTGTTTGCTTACCCCTGTATTTTTCCAGCGTCTGTTGGACTTTGCTTTATGATACTATTTATGCACATCAGGTGACTCTTTCCCATTTGTTAATATAAAAGATATTGAAATGAGAGAGTGCAGCTAAATTAGGTTGCTATGGCAATCTTGTTCCCGTTGAACTGGAAACACCGGCATTTGGATGGTAATCAATGCATCTTTGCAGCTGCTTTTGTTTGTTTCGGTTGGCATCGATGCCAGGAGCTACGCTGGTAGTCAAAGACTCCACCTGGACATTGGATGAACTTTGGGGCTGATTCCTGTTGATGTGGGGAGAGATCTAACGTATGGCCTCTTCTTTATGGGATACCTAGGAGTCAGTTCTCTCTCCTGTCCTGTTTAACATCTGCATGAAGCTGCTGGGCAAGTGATGCAATGATTTTCAGATGAGGTATCATCAATATGCTGATGATACCAGCTTTATATCTCTACCCCGGGCTGCCTGCATGATGTTGTACATGCCCTGGCCTGGTGCCTAGAGGCTGCAAGGGTCTGGATAGAGTGTGATGACCTTCAGCTCTGCCCAAACATATTTATAATATACACAGACTATTATGTGATACTTTATCTCATGATGATAAATAAAAGATGAATTAACTCCCTTAAAGATCAATATTTGACCAGAAATAATATTTAACAAAAAACAGGAGATGAAAAGCAGAAGTACAAGCCAAATTTCTTGGTTCTTTTCTGTGTTTTGCCTATACCACAAAAGATTCATAGTGTTGTCTGCGGATAGCTGAGTTGTCTGTTGAGGTCATAAATATCAGATCTCACATCCTTGGGGTAAAGAAAGTAAGAACAAAAATTTGGAAAGCAAGACTTCTTGTGTAATAATATTTCCTAAGCAATCAATTATAAATATAAACTGAACTATTTAATATTAATAAATGTAGTAATGGTGCCTTGGTATTCAAGGCTAATAGTATTACAGATAAGGCTATTTAGGCTATGCATCCCCTTTTGATTTTATTTTCTTCTCACCTTTAAGCCTAAAAGTGCACTAAATGTTTTGTTTGTCCTGAATGCAAAAATGCACCCAAAATCCCATTTTGATATTGCAGAGGTATTATTGCAAGAGTATTTGTGAACGGTCCTTGGCACTCTCTTGAGTTGGGTTGTTTTCTTGCAGACATTTCATTACCCAAACTACTGTAGTGGCCAAAATTGTGGAAACCTTTTGGGAAAAGTGTACATTTGAGGATTGATGGCTAATAACACTACTTTTTTTTGGAGTAGTACCATAAAATTATATATCAGTGGAAAGATAATTACTCAAGAATGTAATGCAACATAGTTTGTTCAATTATCTATAGTGTATTCTATGAAAAGCTATAGCCAAATAACCAGAAAAAGGAAGCACAACTTCCTTAGGTTGATATCGGGTAGCTTTCCTTCCTCTGATTGTAGCCAACGACCGTGAGTGTTTAGAGAGCCAATCAGGTGTCATCTTGTTTTGGCCGTGAGCCAATCAGATCACAGTAGGATTGATGTCAGGTTTTGAAGCTGAGAGGACGACATTTGTCAGTGTGTTACGTAATCGCTATCAAGTTTGTTGGGTTTTTTTTTTTGCGTTCTTTCATTTAGTGAGCTTGTAAAACGTAATAAAATCAAAGGAATGGTGCAAAGAGTTGACTAGTTGCCCAGAAAGCGATGTAAAATAGTATTATTAAGTGAACAAAGCTAAAGAAATTAGAAGAAAAATGGGTGGAAACTTAACCAAAGGTCGCATTTCTACTGTACACTTTTCCCAAAAGGTTTCCATAATTTTGGCCACTACTGTAGGTAACATCAGTCTAGGACTAGCACTGGTGATGTTACCTAGTTTGGTAATGAAACGTCTGCAAGACAACAAGTGAGCTCAGAGAGCACCAAGGACACCTCATTTCAACCCAGAGCTACCAATATTCTCCTTTGTTGGTAAGAGCATGTGTTACACTAGAAATAAAGCCCTCTTGAGCTTGGGGTACTTCCAGGACGCACAAAACAGCCTGCATGGCCGCAAGTCAGCAACGTGATGTTTTGGGCTGCTCTGCAGCTGTTCCTCACCTCAAGCTAAACTGCCTTTGTGGTTGGTGGTTTTGTTTTATTAACAACCTTACAACTTTTTTGTTTTAGGATAAAAGAGATGATCTTGCCATCGGTGTGAAATCTACAGCGCTCCTCTTTGGGGAAAAGACAAAATATTGGCTCTCTGGCTTCAGTTGCACCATGCTGGGTGGACTAACACTGGCAGGAATCAATTGTGGTCAGACCTTCCCGTACTATGCAGCCCTGGCAACTGCAGCTGTCTGTTGGGGAAACCAGGTTAGATAAGTTTAATGTTAATAGAAGCTTGTGCTGCATGTCCAGGCTGCAGTGCAAGGTTCAACAGTGGAATGGAGGGATAGTCGAGGCAAGAGCAAAAGGCCCAGTTGAAGGAAGAGGAAAAGGAATTCACAGAACCATAGACTCATACAGGCTAGAAAGGACTTCGGAGGTCTTCTAGTTCAACCCCCTACTTGAGGGAAGAGTCCTTATATCAGTGGTGGCGAACCCATGGCACGCGTGCCAGAGGTGGCACTCAGAGCCCTCTCTGTGGGCACATGCACCATCGCCCCAGCCCCGTGGCCCCTCCTCCTCACCAGCAGCCCCCCCCCAGAGGAGAGTTGCCCTCAGCGCAGTCCGTGCAGAGCAGCACAGCCGAGGGCATGGCAGCCAGGCAGTGCGGACAAGACTCTGCCCTTGCGCCGTCACACGCAGATGATGCTGCGAGGCGTGGGCGGAAGGCATGGCTGCCATGGCGCTGCTGGGCTGCCTGGGCAATCTGCGGTGAGCTGTGGAGGCGGTGGGTGGCTATGCGAGTGGGTGGGGCACAGCGGGGGTGGGCGGGGAGGCGGGGGCGGTTTTTGGGCACTTGGTCTCTAAAAGGTTCGCCATCACTGCCTTATATCATCCCAGATCAATGGCTGTCCAATAAAGCTAGTGCTTTAATGGTCATCTGAGATAAAAGAGGATTAGAAGACCTGACAGATTCTAAAATTTGAATAGGGGCAGTATTGAGTAATCATTTTGGTCTCTTTTCCAGGTATTCCATTTGGACATTAACAATCCTAAAGACTGCTGGGACAAGTTTTCTTCAAACCGCAATCTAGGGATTTTGCTTCTTGCAGGAATTATACTTGGAAACTTAAGGAAAGAGAAAGAAGAAAAAAGGGATGCTTTAAGTAGCAGCTAGGGCAGAAGAAAAGAATGCTATTTTACAAATAAAAAGGAAACTTGAAAACTTTTTTTTAATCCTCCCCTTTATATTTAACAGACATGGTGCTTTATATTAAAATTCTAGAATGGTGGCAGATTTGATTGTCTGGTTTTGAACATACTCTAAGTATCTTGGCAACAATTCTGAATAAATTGGGATTTCACAGTCAAATGTTGAGATTAATTCTGCAAAGCTACATCTGAAGTTTTCCACTGTAAAATTATAAGATTGTGGGGGAATTAAACAGATAAAACTATGTAAAAAATTGGTTTTCCAACACTAAAATGGTACTACTGTGTAGTCAAAACTGTTTAGAAGTGTAAACAATAAATGACTGGTTTTATAGTATTGTCATTTATGGCATTTGAGAGTTCTATATTCATATAAAACTGATTTTTAAGAATATATATATTGGATGGAAGAGACATCTATTAAATTATAGTTCATGTTAATTTATCAACCATCAGCAGCCTGAATATGAATAATTATTGTGTGTGCAAAAGTGCTTATTTTAGTGCTTTTAGTTTCATGCAAATAATTTTTCAAAACCTGTACAGGTTTTAATCTATAGAAGGTCCACGAATTGCTAACAAACTATGGTTTGTGTGTTTAAACCATATTGGCATGTTACGCAAACTCAACTAATTATGACTTTGCTTGTCAGAAGCTGGGTGGGAAGGTCACAAATGGAGATCACATGATCTCAGCATGCTGCAACCATTGTAAATACATGCCAGTTGCCAAGCACTTCAATTTCAATCATGGGATTTGGTATGCTATAATGCAAGGACCGGTTGTGATCAACTTTTTTCAGTGCTGTTGTAACTTGAAATGATCGCTAAATAAATGGCTATAAATCGAATACCTGTACAATTCAGTGAATTGAAAGAGGGGTGAATGCAAAAATGTTTTGCTGGTCCAGTTTATACACCCCACTAAATCCTGTTTGTTTGATATGACAGTCATAATTAGTTGAGCTTTTAAGCCAAGCGTGTCAAACTCGCGCCGTCACATGACATTGTGCAACGTATCGGGCCGACTTTGCCATTGCCGGCAATGGGATAGGCGCAGCTTCCGGATGACGGATCTGGCCCATGGACCGGCAATTTGACGCCCCTGTTTTAAGCGAAGCATGCAGTCATTCAGCGAATCTGGGAAGCTGGATTCACTTAACGACTGCATGCTTCACTTAAAAACTGCAGTGATTTGCTTAACTGTGGTGAAATAGGTCGTAAAATTGGGCATGACTCATTTAACAACAGCCTTGTTTAGCAATGGAAACTGGTCTCAATTGTGGTCAAGTTGAGGACCAGCTGTTACGACATTGAAAAATAGGTTTTTTAATGAGTTATCATGTGACTGCACTCAACATTATGAACTTTTTTGCAGCAGTTCTAAAGTGAATCCATTGTCTGCAATGGGCAGGGTTTTTTTGTTTTTGTTTTGCTGGAAACCAGAAGTAAAAGTCGGTTCCTGGCAAAAAGCATCATAAATTGCATTCACATGACCATGGGACTCTGCAAACAGCCATCAGTACAGGCCAGTTGCCAAGCATCAAAATGTGATCATGTGATGAGGGTCACCTATCATAATTTTAAAGCCAGGTTGTAAGTAGCCTTGGGGAGGCTTGTTGTAATTTTGAATGGTCATAAGTTGAGGACTATCTGTAAGCTGGATTCCAATGGCAAGTTTAAATCATAGCTTGAAATTAATTACAAAATCCTGTTTCATCAGAATCCATTACTGTTAATTTCAAATTTGGGCATTATAGAAGTCAGCTGGTTTGATTGCTCATCCAGAGAGAAGCAAAGGGTTTCTCATCCAGATGCTTATTAAATTTGTTTGGGTAACTGGAAGAAGCTGAATCTGTATTTTATTGAATATACAATTAAAAAACACAAAAGACACATTCAACATAATACAATTAAAGACAAAAAAGACACATTGGACATGATACAATTTCCCTGTTTAAATGATACTATTAATATTACTTTACATTAAGTTATTACATTGTTACACAGTGTGCATTCTTTCAATAAAGTACATCCTAGTTAAATAACTTTTGGTTCTATCTGATATAACAAATATTAAAATAAGAATTTCTAGGTTATCTACTTAATCATCAGCCTTTGTCCCAGCGTACCTCTTAAAATCCAACCAATTATACACTTTATTCCAAATTTCAAAATACTCTGTTTCTGTTTTATTTTTGAGTTCTAATGTCAGTCTGTCCATTTCCGCACAGGATAGAATTTTGTTTAGTATTTCTTCTTCAGGGCGGGGTTCTTTTCTTTTCCAATTTTGAGCATATGTTAATCTTGCTGCAGTTAAAATGTGCAGAATTAAATATAAAGCTCCTTTGCTGAATTTATCCATAGTGATTCCTAATAAAAATAGTTCTGATTTTGCTTCAGTTTTTAATGATAGTACTCTTCTAACCAATTCTTTATCAAGTGCCAAAATTTTCGAGCTTCTGAGCATTCCCACCACATATGATAGTAAGTCCCTGGTATTTTCCTACATTTCCAACATAATGGTGAAGATTTTTTGTCTATTTTTGCTAGGGGGAGGTGCCACCTGTAAAACATCTTGTATAAGTTTTCTTTGTAAGTAGTAGCTAATGTTAATCTATTCCTGTCCCACAGTAGTTGCCAATAATCTAACTCGATATTATAGCCGAAGTTTTTATTCCAAATTAACACTGTATCTTTCATCTGTTCTGCTGGCATACTTTGTTCTAATAAATATTGGTAATTTTTTTTTTATCATTTTGTCATCAATTCCTAGCAGAATTTTGTCTAGTTCTGTATATTCTAGTTTAATCCCAGGTTCCTTTTTATCTTTTCTATATCGTGCTTGTATTTGCAGGTATGCCCACCATTCCAACTTTATGCCATCTTCTAATAGTTCCCCTCTTGTTTTCAATTCTCCAGTCTCATCCAGAATGTTTTTATATGTAATTATCTTTCCCAGGTTCATAAATTTTGGGTGCAAAAAATCTCCAGTGTTGAAATCCAATTGGGTATTTTCATGTAATTAGATTTTTTAATTTTAATCCATACATCTAGTAGTGCTCGTCTAATCTTATGTTTCTGGAAATACTGGTGTGCTTTGTTTTTCTCAGCCCATAGTACAGTATTGCATGCCACCTTGTCTGCATGTCATGACCTTCTAGTGCAGTGGTTCTCAACCTGTGGGTCGGGACCCCATTTGGGGTCGAACGACCATTTCACGCGGGTCGCCAAACAACGCAGTCCGCCATTTTTTTCCCCTTTTCCTTAGCTGTGCTACTCCCTTTTATTCTATTGGCTTTTGAAAGCCAATAGAATAGACTCTTGAATAGAGTCTAATTCTATTGGCTTTCAAAAGCCAATAGGAATTGTCCAGGCTGTCTCTGCCCTGCTGAGCCCACCAAAAGTCCCATTCTGCAAACTGCTCCATCAGTTGAGTAATCCTCGACTTATGACTGGTTGAGTAGTCCTCGACTTACGACCGGTTGGGGGGTCGCGACATTAAAAAGGTTGAGAACCACTGTTCTAGTGCTAGCAGTCTCCTATTCCTCAAATGTATCCATTCCTTTAACCAAGCAAGTGTTGCTGCCTGGTAATATTTTTCCCAATTTGGGAGACCGAATCCTCCTCTTTCTTTTGCATCCTGCAATAACTTAAATTTAATTCTCGGTTTCCTCCCTTGCCAAATAAATTTGGATACAATTTTGTTTAAATTTTCAAAGAAATTTTTGCCTAATTTAATCGGTATACATTGGAATAGGAAAAGTAGTTTGGGTAGCACATTCATTTTAATAGTCGCAATTCTCCCCATAAAAGAAAGCTGTAGGTTTTTCCATTTGTCTAAGTCTACAGAGATTTGATCTATTAATTTATCATAATTTTCTCTTTTGAGTGTGATGCATCTTGCTGTCAATTGAATCCCTAAGTATCTTACTTTTTTAGCTATTTGAATGTTAATTGTTTTTGCTAGCTCGTTCTCTTGTGGTTTGGTCATATTCTTGACTAACATTTTCGTTTTTTCTTTGTTAATCTTCAGCCCCGCTACATCTCCATAATTTTCCAGGACCTGTAATAATCTTAAACCAGACTCTAAAGGTTCCTCCAAAATAAATACTAGGTCATCTGTATATGCCTATAATTTGAATATCTCTTTCTTAGTTTCTAAACATTTAATCAGTTTATCTTCTCAAATTATTCTTGTTAAAACTTCTAATGAAAATACAAATAATAATGCTGATAGCGGGCAGCCTTGTCTCGTACCTTTTTGTATCTGAAAACTTTTTGTTAATTCTCCATTCATAATTACTTTTGCTTCTTGTTTAGAATAAATTGCTTGGAACATGTTTATGAATCTTTCCCCAAATTCCATATATTTAAGTTGGGTCAACATAAATTCCCATCTAACATTATCAAATGCTTTCTGCGCATCAACAAAAATCAGTGCCATTTGTTTTTCATTGTGTGATTCATAATATTCTAGCGTATCTAATATAATCCTGACATATCTTATTTGCCTTTTGGGCAGAAAACTGTTTTGATTGATATGGATAAATTCAGCTAAGTATCTTTTTAATCTTTCTGCTATTATTATAAAAATCTTATAATCCGTATTTAATAAGGAAATGGGCCTATAGTTTTTTATGAGAGTTAAATCAGAATTTTCTTTAGGTATTAGTGTAATGATTGCTTCTTTCTGTGAATTTGGGGTCTTTGCTACTTCTAGTACTTCATTGACTATATCCAATAAGGTTGGGCCCAGACGTTCTTGAGGTTTTTATATATTTCCGACCATCAAGGCCTGGTGTTTCATTGCTTTTTTGTTTTTTAATCGCTTCCATAATTTCCTGAAGTGTTATATCTTCATTTAATATATTTTGGTATTTTTCTGGAACCTTTGGCAGTTCAGCATTCATAAGATACTGTACTATTCTTGCTTCACTAATCTTTACGTCATTTTTATAAAGGTTTTTATAGAATTCCTACGTCACATGTTTTTTCTTCTCGGTTTGGTATACCATCTCTCCTGCTTCATTGCATAATTTACTAATCCATCTTTTATCTTTTTGTTTTTTTAATCTATAAGCCAACCATCTCCCAGGTTTGTTTGCCTGTTCAAAAAATTTTTGTCTGATACTTTTTATTTTTTGTGCCAATTTTTCTTTTTCTAAAATACTCAATTTGCGTTAGTTTAAGTCTAGTTGTCGTTTTAAATCTCTACACTGGTTTTTTTTGCAATTCTATTTCTAATTTTTTGTGTTCTTCCTCTAAGCTTTTTTGATATCGTCTTTTCTTTTTATTTTCATTAGCCATGTATGCAATTGCGGTTCTTCTCATGACTGCCTTGGCTGTATCCCATAGATTTTGGGTATTGGTCTCCTATTTCTTATTGCAATATTAAATACTCATTCTCTTTTCCATAATTCAAGCCTTATATCCCTAACAAACAGAGTTCTGGTTTAAATTCTATCCGTATTTTAATCATCTCTTCTAGCCACACCATCTTATTAGTTTTGATGTGATATGTTGATAAGGTCTTCTAAGGTCTCTTACTCTCCTAGGGACCTGCTTAAGAACTGTTAGTTGTTTTCCTTTATATTCTATGGATCATCTCTAAATCTGTGCAAGATCTTATCTCTAACTGACCTCTTGACAAATCTGATATGCACTTTCTTGGATAAGTTGTTTCTTCTTGCATAATTTGTGTGTATTCTATACATTTCATCTAGCTCATTTGCCATGTCTTCTTTTTCGATTCCTAAGGCTCTCGCTAACAGTTCAGTCATCATTTCTGGGAGATCCTCCCCTTTCTCTTCCTTCACGTTCTTAAAACGTAGATAGTGATCTATGCTTTTTCTGTCTCTAGCAAAATGACAGTTTTTTCCAATTCTTTATTTGCTTGTAAGAGTCTTTCATTCATTTCATCTACTCTTCTTTCCTCATTCATTCTATCTTCCATTTCTAATAGTTTTTGCTCATTTTTCAGTATTTGTTGTTGGAAGCATTCAAATTTCCCATCCATTGCTCCCATCTTCTCTTTAAGTTCTCTGGTGTCATTCCTTATTTCGCCTATCTCTTTTTTCAAGTCTTCATGGTTTCTCAACATGACCTCTTGCATAGATTGAAACATTGATTGTAGATCTTTAAGTGAGCCTGCTCTTTCCCTTGGCATCATTTCTTTTATTGATCTTTGTCCTGCTGGGCTTAGATCTGCTGAGGCTGTTTGAGTTATCTGCTTTCTTCCAGTCCCAACTCTTCTTAAGATGGGGATGCTTGTTATCTTTCCGAGTAACATCCACCAGCCCTCCCACTTATATACAATCTTTATCTTTTCTTTCACCACACCTGTAAGATTTGTTATCCTTCTAGTATTATCATCATTAATACCTTCTATTACTAACACAATATCAAATTTCTAAAACTAGTGCTTTAATAAACAATAATTAACAGGCTAGAGTATTTATCACTTTCAAATGCTCATTGTTGTTGTTGTTGTTAATTGCGAAGTCATGTCCGACCTGTCGCGACCCCATGGACAACGTTCCTCCAGGTCTTCCTGTCCTCTACCATCTTCTGGAGTCCATCTAAATTCACACCTACTGCTTCAGTGACTCCATCCAGCCATCTCATTCTCTGTCGTCCCCTTCTTCTATTGCCCTCAATCTTTCCCAGCATTAGGCTCTTCTCCAGTGAATCCTTCCTTCTCATTAGGTGGCCAAAGTACTTGAGTTTCAACTTCAGGATCTGGCCTTCTAAAGAGCAGTCGGGGTTGATCTCTTCTAGGACTGACCGGTTTGAACGCCTTGCAGTCCAAGGGACTCGCAGGAGTCTTCTCCAGCACCATAGTTCAAAGGCCTCAATTCTTTGGCGCTCAGCCTTTCTTATGGTCCAACTTTCACAGCCATACATTGCAACTGGGAAAACCATGGCCTGGACTATACGCACTTTTGTTGGCAGGGTGATGTCTCTGCTTTTTAGAATGCTGTTTAGATTTGCCATAGCTTTCCTCCCCAGGAGCAAGCGTCTTTTAATTTCTTGGCTGCAGTCCCCATCTGAGGTGATCTTTGAGCCCAGAAAAATAAAATCTGTCACTACCTCCATTTCTTCCCCATCTATTTGCCAGGAATTGAGAGGGCCGGATGCCATGATTTTGGTTTTCTTAATGTTGAGTTTCAAGCCAACTTTTGCACTCTCCTTCTTCACCCGCATCAAGAGGCTCTTTAGTTCCTCTTCACTTTTTGCCATTAGAATGGTATCATCTGCATATCTTAGGTTGTTGATATTTCTCCCGGCAATCTTAATTCCAACTTTTGATTCATCTAGCCCTGCCTTTCTCATGATGTGCTCTGCATATAAGTTAAATAGGCAGGGCGACAGTATACAGCCTTGCCGGACTCCTTTTCCAATTTTGAACCAATCAGTGGTTCCGTGTTCGGTTCTCACTGTTGCTTCTTGACCCACATATAGGTTTCTCAAGAGACAAATGAGATGGTCTGGTACTCCCATCTCTTTAAGGACTTGCCACAATTTGTTGTGATCCACACAATCAAAGGCTTTTGCATAGTCAATGAAGCAGAAGTAGGTGTTTTTCTGGAACTCCCTAGCTTTCTCCATGATCCAGCGTATGTTGGCAATTTGATCTCTAGTTCCTCTGCCTCTTCGAAATCCTGCCTGTACTTCTGGTAGTTCTCGATCCACATACTGCTGGAGTCTAGCTTGTAGGATTTTAAGCATAACTTTACTAGCATGTGAAATGAGTGCAATGGTGCGATAGTTTGAACATTCTTTGGCATTGCCTTTCTTTGGAATTGGAATATAAACTGACCTTTTCCAATCCTGTGGCCACTGTTGAGTTTTCCAAATTTGCTGGCAAATTGAGTGTAGCACTTTTACTGCATCGTCTTTTAAGATTTTGAATAGCTCAGCTGGAATACTGTCACCTCCACTAGCTTTGTTGTTGCTCAGATTTTCTAAGGCCCATTTCACTTCACATTCTAGGATGTCTGGTTCGAGGTCAATGACCATCTCATTGTGGTTATCTGGGATGTTAAGCTCATTCTTGTATAGTTCTTCTGTGTAGTTTTGCCATCTCTTCTTAATCTCTTCTGCCTCTGTTAGGTCTCTGCCATTTTGGTCCTTTATCATGCCCATCTTTGCATAAAACGTTCCCTTCATATCTCCAATTTTCTTGAAGAGATCTCTGGTCCTCCCTATTCTGTTGTTTTCTTCTATTTCTTTGCACTGTTCATTTAAGAAGGCATTCTTATCTCTTCTAGCTACTCTCTGGAATTCTGCATTCAATTGGGTGTATCTTTCTCTTTCTCCTTTGCCTTTCGCTTCCCTTCTTTCCTCAGCTATTTGCAAAGCTTCCTCAGACAGCCATTTTGCTTTCTTGCATTTCTTTTTCTTTGGGATGGTTTTAGTTGCTACCTCTTGTACAATGTTGCGAACTTCCATCCATAGTTCTTCAGGCACTCTGTCTATCAGATCTAATTCCTTAAATCTATTTGTCACCTCTACTGTATATTCATCAGGAATATGATTTAGTTCATACCTGAGTGGCCTAGTGCTTTTCCCTACTTTTTTCAATTTAAGCCTAAATTTTGCAACGAGAAGCTCATGATCTGAGCCACAGTCAGCTCCTGGTCTTGTTTTTACTGACTGTATAGAGCTTCTCCATCTTTGGCTGCAGAGCACATAGTCAATCTGATTTCTATGTTGACCGTCTGGTGATGTCCATGTGTAGAGCCGTCTCTTGGGTTGTTGGAAAAGAGTGTTTGTTATGACCATCGTATTCTCTTGACAAAATTCTATTAGCCTGTGCCCTGCTTCATTTTGTACTCCAAGGCCAAACTTGCCTGTTATTCCGGTTATCTTTTGGCTTCCTACCTTAGCATTCCAATCCCCCATGATGATAAGGACATCATTTTTTGGTGTTAATTCTATAAGGTGCTGTAGGGCTTCATAGAACCGGTCAATTTCATCCTCTTCAGCACCAGTGGTTGGGGCATAGATTTGGACTACTGTGATATTGAATGGTTTGCCTTGGATTCGAATTGAGATCATTCTGTCATTTTGGGGATTGTATCCCAGTATTGCTTTTCCTATTCTTTTATTGACTATGAAGGCTACTCCATTTCTTCTGAGGGATTCTTGCCCACAGTAGTATACCTGATGGTCATCTGAGTTAAATTCACACATTCCTGTCCATTTTAGTTCGCTGATTCCTAAGATGTCTATGTTCAGTCTTGTCATCTCTTTTTTGACTATGTCTAGCTTGCCTTGATTCATGGATCTTACATTCCAGGTTCCTATAGAGAAAAAATCTTTACACCATCGGACTTTCCTTTCACCACCAGATATATCCACAGCTGAGTGTCCTTTCGGCTTTGGCCCAGTCGCTTCATTCTTTCTGGCGCTACTAGTACTAGCCCTCTGCTCTTCCCCAGTAGCATATTGGACACCTTCCGACCTGAGGGGCTCATCTTCCAGCGTCATATCTTTTTTCCTTTTAGTACTGTCCATGGGGTTTTCATGGCAAAGATACTGGAGTGGTTTGCCATTTCCTTCTCCAGTGGATCACATTTTGTCAGAACTCTCTGCTATAACCTGTCCGTCTTGGGTGGCCCTGCACGGCATAGCTTATAGCTTCATTGAGTTACGCAAGCCCCTTCCCCACGACAAGGCAGTAATCCATAAAGGGGTCAAATGCTCATATACCACTATAAATCTAATTTAACTAAATAGTTACATATAATAATAGCATAACAGTTGATTCATTCAAATATTATAGCAAGTATTCAATTCATTGGCAACACAGTCCAAATTTTACAGTTGATCTCTTGACAGTTGTAGGGATTAACGCAATCAGTAAGGTAGACAAGTAAATTATTATTCAAAATGTCTGCTCTTTTTGCTCAGTCAGGACTTTTGTTTCTCAAATTTTAATTTTCTTCTTAGCTTTGTTGAAAGGGCTAAAGGGAAAAAAAACTCTTTTTATCTATTAATCCTTTAAAGCTTATAGGTCTGTTGCTTTAAGATAAAGTCTGTTTTTTCCCCTTGCTTCTTATCACCACTGTCACACAGGGGAGGTAGTTTTACCCCTTTCGCTCTGGGGCTTTTTTTCTCTTCTTTCCTTCTTTGAAATTCTCCGGAATGATTTAACACTCTGGATCAATTAGAAAGGATCGCTGAGTACTCACATCACCAAGCTTGTTGTATTTTTTATAGTTAGTTTCCTCTCTACTTTTCTGTATTGAGGCTAGCTGGTATCATAGATTGCTAGGTATGCCCACTGGATCATGACTGCCTCAGAATTACTAGCTGACCAAGATAAAAAAAAAAATTCAAATTGGTCCTCATAATCAAGATCGAACACTTTTTTATATACATACAGCTATCTTTATGCCCCTGGAGTGAGGGAGTCTCTGGCAATCATGAACATGCTATTACTCTGAGTTATCTGCTTCTTTAGGGTTTAAATTAAAAGCTCAGAATTAAAAAACTGTGAGCAGCTAATTCCAGGTTACCTTTAGTTTCTAGGAGAGAATCACATTACAAAAAAAAATAAATGCTGCTGCTTTTATTTTTTGTAATTTTTGTAATTTGATTCTCTTCCCCAGGCCAGGGGTAAGCAACCTTGGCTCTTTTATGACTTGTGGACTTCAACTCTCAGAATTCCTGAGCCAGCTGGCTCAGGAATTCTGGGAGTTGAAGTCCACGAGTCATAATTGCCTACCCCTGCCCCAGGCCATATGTAAAACTGTTGTAGATACTTCAGACATTCTTATTTTAGTGTCTCCAGATGATTATGAATATACATTTGTAATGCTTAAATAATATACAAATTAATAATATACAAATTAATTTCAGATACCACATAGGAGTTGCCTATGTGTGAGCTGGGCTGCTATATAAATGCATTTAATAAACATTAAAAAACAAGTGGCTTAACATTTTATACCTTAGTGACAAAACATGACTAGCAAATTTTCCAGTAGCCAAAACCAGCAAAGTATAGCAGCCCTTCAAAGGTTTTGTTTGTGCGATTTTGCATTCACAAAAGCTGTCTTGAGTAAGCCTTCCCCTCCCCAAGAATAATTGCCTATCCCTCCAGCCACAAAACTATGCAGCCTAACAAGAGTAGTGTGAATTGCACAATTATTCACAGAAATAATATCTCGGTGAGGTGTGGCAAGTACACTTTTAAGAATAACGCTGAGGTAATTTCTGTGGTATTAATTTCATTGAGGATTTTTTTCCCCCAATTCTTTGTCAAGCTTTAATGATGTCCTCTGATAAATATGATGCCCTGCCTTTGATTCAGCTGACGCAGAGAATAAAAACACTTAATGCTTGCTAATTTTGTCTTTCTGTGCTTGTTTCACATGGATTATTTGCCAAGCCCAGCTCTGAATGGATGAAGCTGATGGTGAATTCCCTGCCTTTCACAACTGCCCTCCTGTCACATCCTCTGTGCAGAAAAAAAACAATAAATATAGTGTGACCAAGTAGTATCAACCCAGAACAGAATGCCTTTCTGTAGAGTGTGGCTTTTTGAATTTATTTTTGGCTTTTTGTTGTTTAAAATCTTTTAATAAATATTTAAATCTGTTCTTGTTTTCTCAGTAGCGTCAATTGGTATCCTTTTAACTACTAAAGGCAATGGCATTTTGAAATCTCAACATATCAGAATAAGTGAATATCAGAGTTGGAAGGGACCTTAGAGGTCTTCTAGTCCAACTCTCTGCTTAGGCAGAAAACCCTATACCATTTCAGACAAATGGTTGTCCAATCTCTTCTTAAAAACTTCCAGTGTTGGAGCACCCACAACTTCTGGAAGCAAGTCGTTTCACTGATTAATTGTTCTAACTGTCAGGAAATATCAATGGGGTGGATTGGTGACACCATTAAATGGTGTAGCTCAGTGCATAACTTTGGAGTATCCATAGTTTCATAATTCGTCTCCTTTGTCTATATCCTGATGGCATCAGATTTGAGAAAACCGGCAGCTTATGTATCATCAGTTCATTTGAAAGTAAATTTTGTACATAGTTTATGAGTAAATATGTTGCCCTTCAAAATTGAGTCGATTAGTTTTTTTAGAATAAGATTTGTTAAGTGAGTTTTGCCCCATTTTACGACCTTTCTTGCCACAGTTGCAGTTGTTAAGTGAATCTGGTGAACTGACTTGGATTGTCAGAAGTTCACAAAAGCTGATCACATGACCCCGGGACACTGAGTTTTGATTACAAGACCAGTAACATTGTAGTTTGAATGATCACTAAATGAACTGTCGTAATTCAAGAACTACCTGTATCATCTTTGCCTCAAGAGTTCTTAATGGATTAACATTAGGCCAGTGATGGCAAACCTTTTAGAGACTGAGTGCCCAAACTGCAACCCAAAACCCACTTATGCATCATCAAATGCCAGGTGGGTGTGGCCATTGGGTGGGCATGGCTGCGGTGGTAATGGCAGACTGGGTGGGACTAAAAAGTTCAATCAATCAATTTCAACTTTGCAAGATCTTTTTTTTCCCGTGAGAAGTTGAAATTGACTGATTGAACCTTTTTTTTTTTTTTTGCACATGGCGATGGAGGCCTAAAGCAAAAAGGTTTTATAAAACCCAGCTGAAGGCCTAGGACTGGGGCAATGGCATGCGTGCCCACAGAGAGGGCTCTGAGTGCCGCCTCTGGCTTTCCATTTTATACTTATAACAAAAACCTTACAAAGAATGTCAATGGAGATTCTCAGTCACCCAGGTCATGGTTGTCCCAAAGGGGCTTTTTCAAAAGGCAACTGGTCTATGTTTTTCCTTGAAGGCATGTTGCTTCTCGTTGAAGACGCTTCTTCAGTTCATAACACTGAAGCTTCTTGAATGAGAAGTAAAATTCTTCAAGGAAAAATGAAGTCCAATTGCCTCTGAAAAAGCACCTGTCCTGGTTCCGAAAGATGAAACTCTTCAAAGAACTTTGAGGCATTGTTTACCTTAAAGAATCTTTAATCGAATAGCATGGCTTCAGCTATGTATATACCTTTGGGACCTTATGAAGAATATTGATTGAGAAAAAGTGATTGGCCAAAATCATCCAGTAAGTTCATGGCTAAGGCTGGACCTCAGCTTTGCTGTTCACACTTCCAGTCTAACAGCTTAACTTCAGCAGCATGCAGATATAATATTTGGTGAGCCTGGAAAAAAACGAGCAGGAAATGTAGGAAGCAGCATGGATACTAATCAATGGTCACAACATTTTTACCAAGCCCATCCAGATTATCAAATGGGACATGTTTGAAGAAGGGATTGTGTTTGTCCTAAATGAGGGGTAGGCAACCTTGGCTCTTTTGTGATTCATGGACTTCAACTCCCAGAATTCCTGAGCCAGCCATGCTGAGGGGAAAGGGAGAGGTTTCCAAGCTGAGCCATACTGGCTCAGGAATTCTGGGAGCTGAAGTCCACGAGTCATAAAAGAGCCAAGATTGCCTACCCCTGTCCTAAGTAGTCATTTAACAATTACAATTCAGTCATTTGTTTTCTTCCTATCAGAAGCTGCTTTCTTGTAGAAAGAAAGTTAAACCATCTCAACACTTCCACTTTAGGGGTTTGAAGATGGGGCTGTAAGATATTTATAATGCAGAAAGTCCTCAACTTATGACCATAATGGAGCCTGCCCATTGATGGTCATAAGTCAAGATGCTTATAAAGCAGGTCATTACACCAATTTTACAATTTTTTGCGATGGGTCATTAAGCCAGCCTGGCAGTTGTTAAGCACATGCAGTAGTCATTAAGCAAACCCATGGCTCACTATGGGGCCTTTTTTTTGTAGAAAACCAGAAGAAAATGCTGGTGTTTGGTAAACAAATTGTAAATTGCAGTCATGTGACCATGGGAAACTGCTGTCATAAATTCAGACCTTTTGTCGATCACCCAAAATGTAGTCATCGGGGGTTGGCCATCAGAACTTTTGGAACTGGATTATAACTTTTTTTGGGGGGGGGGATCCATTGTAACTTCTAATGATCACTAAGCAACCAGTTGTAAGTTGAGGACTATTTGTAATAAGAACTGGCTACCCATTTGCCTTTGGTTTATATATCTTCCAAAGTTTACACAAGTGGAATGGACTTAAGGGTAAGTTTATGTTAAAATTGAGTGCTGGAAAATATTCAAAGGCAGTTTGCAATAAATATTTTAAAAATGTGACTTAGTGATATCAGATCTTTGTCATTATGGCTGAACTTTTCAAAAGACAATTGACTTTGGAAGTGGAATATTTCCCTTAGCCCAGTGGTGGTGAACCTATGGCACGGATGCTAGAGGCGGCACTCAGAGCCCTCTCTGTGGGCACGCGTGCCGTCGCCCCAGTCCTAGGCCTTCAGCTGGGTTTTATAAAACCTTTTCGCTTTAGGCCTCCACCGCCATGTGCAAAAAAAAAAGTCCAATCAGTCAATTTCAACTTCTCACGGGAAAAAAAAGATCTTGCAAAGTTGGAATTGATTGATTGAACTTTTTAGTCCCACCTAGTCTGCCGTTACGACCACAGCCATGCCCACCCACTTGGCCACACCCAGCCAATGGGCCACACCCACCCGGCACTCGACGATGCATAAGTGGGTTTTGGGTTGCAGTTTGGGCATTCAGTCTCTAAAAGGTTCGCCATCACTGCCTTAGCCCATAAATTGATTTTTCGTGTTAAATATTGGTCCCTGTTAACTATTTTTTTTTATTAATATAGTATACAGACAACAGACTAAAAATTTGTAAATAGATTTAGTAGTTGAATAATTTAAAATTCTTTTGGCCTGTTTTGTAAGGGATGAGATATTAGTATTGTCACATTATATTAATCAGCTTTCAACTAGAGAGGATGTTATGAATATGTGTATCAGAATTTCTATTGTACCATTACAGCTGCCATCTTGATTTCTTTGACCAAACCCTGTGGAGATCCATTGCTCATTCTACAAGAACAATAACACAAGAACAATAAAGTTTCATTTACTAATGACTTTAGTGTCATTAGTAAGGGAGATGTAGAGATGCAATATAGCAAAGCTGACTCATATTTTTAAGTCAGCTGCTGAGAACATGTAGATTATATTTCTTCAGGAACGGAGTATTCCAGTTTAGTTTTGTGTGCTTCTATTCTTATTTGGGAGCATTTAAAAATAGATTAATCGTACCAATGTATTTTAATGTTAAATTTATCAGATTAAATTAATTTAAAGTTACATTTTTTCCCCCAATAGCAGAACTGCAGGATAAATGTCTATAAATATAGGAACAGATTATTGCTGGTGTGTAATACCATAGTGAATGTGACACCAACCCATTCTATTTTTGTCATTATGCAAGAGAGAATCACCTCAACATCTAATTTACTATTTTGTCATGCAGGACTAATGACTGTTTTTGTGCTTTATCAGGCTAAGATCAATTAAAGTAACCATCAATTATCTTCTCCAAATATAAGCAGCAGGTCATCACATCAAAGGATCTTTGCCTCTTTCATGTGCAGGTGACATATTGGTTAGCTTGTCTTTAGAGAAAGAGACTTCTCTTTGAGGGATAATACAGCACAAAGGTATGTATGAAGAGGTTTTTTTCCCCAGCTGATCACTCCAAAAGTTCTAAATTTATTTGGGTAAATACTAAGAAGGTAATGAATTAAAAAGTAGGATAGATTGGGGAAACTAATGGAATAATCCACCAGAAAGTTAGTTCTAGACAACAACCTTCAAGACTTTTGAAATTGTTCTGTTGATAAATATTAACATACAATCCTGAATCAAACTACTTTGAGATACCTTAAAATAATCTCAGATTTACTTAGAAGTAAACTATATTTAAGAGGCATTTTTTCCTCTTAATCTTGCCACTGAGAACAAGAGGGCAGGGAGTAGGCACAGATTGGAGCTTATCTACTTGTGTTTGAACCTTTAATAATAACTAGCTCTGGAGGTTACCACGAGGACAAAACACGTATCAGCATTGTCTTACCTGTGAATTGTGTTTAACTTCCTGATATCCAAAATGTTGAACAACCTTGGCTTAAACACTTGTGTGCTGGCTTTCTTGGGCTTCTTTCATAAAATAGTTTAATCTAGAGGTGGGCAAGGTTTTGCTGAATGGGGGTGTCATCCAGTACACAGGGAGAGGAATTCCAAGCAGCAATCACAGCAGTTTGATTAATAGTACAAAACAGACAGGGTTGCATTATGTGTGTAAACAGGTGTAGGATTTTCTCTTTTTATTCTGGGGTGAGAAGTAAAATGTGCGAGAATTCACCCAGGAGTGTATTTCAATTGTATTAAGTTTATTTGAGGATTTACAGTACAGTTCTCATGTTTTCCACCTCAAAATCCCACCTCCACTTCCAGAAATTTAAACAAGATAATTTCATAACTGCAAATGACTGAAATGTCTGTGGAGATTCTCAGTCATCCAGGTCATGGTTATCCCAAAGAGTGCTAAAAAACAGATGCCTGCAAGGAATATAAATCCTTCCATCCTCCACCATTCAGTCAGAACTGAAGAAGCTTCTTGGATAAGAAGTGAAATGTCTTCAAGGAAAAACAAAGTCCAGCTGCCTTTTGAAAAAGCACCTTTTGGACCGACATTAAGTGCTTTAATTCCCATTGATTTCAACATGATATAAGTGTCTGCTTAACCCTCGGTTGAAATCGATGGGAATTAAATATCTTCATTGTTGTCTGAGTGGCGATTTCTGTTTGGTACTAATGATGAGAGCGTAGGGTGATGAATATTTACTATCATCCTTTGAAAAGAAAAAAAATCATTAACAAGAAACCCGACCAACAAAAACAAGATCTGCATCAAATCTCCATACGCCATTTTAAATGCATGGGTGTGGATTTAGAAATACAGAAGATAATTTTAGTAGAAATGTAATGCAAATTCCATCATCAAATGGAAGACATGTTTGTGCAGGTGCTAATTTTGTGGAACAGTCCTTCAAACAGAAAGAACAAATAGAAGGGAATATCTGAAGCTCAGGATTGAACTGTGGGGTCCATGGTTATCTCTTGGTTGTTTGTTTACAGATGTTCAATTAGCCAACTAGTGTAGGTAACATCATCGATAATCAGTGTTAATCTAAAAGATTAGATCAGCACTGATTTAAAAGAATTAAAAACATAAGCACTTTCCCATGGGAAGAATTCTTTTCAGGCAATTCCAACGTCTTATTTCAATTTATCTGGATCTTTAGTCCAAGTGTAACTTTCTAAAATCAAAGTTTTAATCACCATTTTACTGGTTAATAAAAAAAAAAAATAAAGTTCTTAAACTGGTAGTTAAAACTTCTTTGGCTAAAGATTGAGAGAAATTCACCCGATGCTGTAAAATTTGTTGATCCAAATAACTAAAAAGCAATTAACAAGCTATTTCTGAAAATTATTAGAAAAGGAAGTATACAAACTTTCAAAAACATCAACCAGTCAACATCCAGCTTGACGTATCCAAATAAAAATCCAGGATCATTTTATTTCTGAAAAGCTTACTGTTTATTGAATACATAGCATGGTTACAGTAAGGTAAAACAAACTCTAAAATCCCAAGGCATCAGACTGTAGCATATAACAGTGACTTTCCCAGCCAAACCCCCAGGTGTCCACGTAGCTCATGTAAACAAGTTCTCTTTGTTATGTTATAAATGTCTGCTATCTTCTTCATACCTGCTAGAATGTGCTTGAAAGTTTTCCAGACTGCCGACTCTCAGCAAGATTCCATAGAACTGGAGAGGTTTCATTTCTCTAACTAACCCATTCGAAAGCAACACCTCACCCCCCCCCCACTTACTCATATTGGCAAGATGAAAATAGAGAGGCACTTAGCTGCCAAATTTTCACTCTTGACTCAACCAAGGTTTGAGCAAAATGCCTACTCCCCCTTTTCCCAGAACATTAAAACACTGTCTTGTGGTCTCTTCATGAGCAGCAACTGTCTGGAGCACTTGTGGGTAATCTCAAGTCCTTTCCTTGTCTGGAGAGGAATTAGCTACTCACCAACTCTTCATTCTACAGAGCTGCCTTCACGCCCCTATTTCTTCTCCAGAAATTACATGTAACATTTCATGTATTAATTACCTAAAATATATATTCTCCTGTAGCTAAAAAAATATATGTACTTGATACACTACAACTATGAGGCACCAAACACTGCAACACATTAATGCCTTATTTCTTTTAAGAAGTGTAAGTAAAAATTTAGTGTTGGGGTTGCTTTTGAGATAAATGTTGGGGGGAAAATGAAGATGTGTCCACTAGAACAGAATTGGTTGTCCGTTAGATAACAATTTTGGAGTAAAATTTCATTGTTAAGATGAGTTCAAAGTTAATGAAGGACTTACTCTGGAAGTATAGGTACATTGGACTATTCAAACAATTTTTCTCCCTGATATTATCTTGGAAAAATGATGATGGAGAAACTCCTAACTCATAATATAAATTGAGAGCAAACCCTATTCCTTACTAGCACTGATGATGTTACCTAGTTTGGTAATGAAATGTCTGCAAGGAAACAACCAAGCTCAGAAAGCACCAAGGATCTCTCATTTCAATCCTGAATGACAAATATTTTCCTTTATCAATTCCTAATAATAATAATAATAATAATAATAATAATAATAATAGTAAAGTTGGAAGGGAGCTTGGAGGTCATTTAGTCCAACCCTCTGCTCAGGCAGGAAACCCTATACCATTTCGGACAAATGGCTGTCCAGTTTCTTCTTAAAAACTTCCAGTGTTGGAGCATTCACCAATTCTGGAGGCAGGTTGTTCACTGGTTAATTGTTCTAACTGTCAGGAAGTTTCTCCTTAGTTCTAGGTTGCTTTTCTCCTTGATTAGTTTCCACACGTCGCTTCTTGTCCTGCCTTCAGGCGCCTTGGAAAATAGCTTGACTCCCTCTTCTTTGGGGCAGCCCCTGAGATACTGGAACACTGCTATCATGTCCCCCCTTGAACTTCTCTTCATTAAACTAGACATACCCAATTCCAGCAGCCGTTCCTTATATGCTTTAGCCTCCAGTCCTCTAATCATCTTTGTTGCTCTTCTCTGTACTCTTTCTAGAGTCTCAACATCCTTTTTACATCACGGTGACCAAAACTGGATGCAATATTCCAAGTGTGGCCTTACCAAGGCATTGTAAAGTGATAATAACACTTCACGTGATCTTGATTCTATCCCTCTGTTAATGCAGCCTCGCACTGTGTTGGCCTTTTTGGCAGCTGCAGTGCAGTGCTGGCTCATATTTAGGTGATTGTCCACTAGGACTCCGAGGTCCCTCTCACAGTTACTACTATTGAGCAAGGTACCCCCTATATTATACCTGTGCATTTGGTTTTTCTTGCCTAAATGTAGAATCTTGCTTTTTTTCACCATTGAATTTCATTTTGTTAGATAGTGCCCAGTGTTCAAGTCTGTCCAGATCCTTCTGTATCTTAAGCCTATCTTCTGGAGTGTTGGCTATTCCTGCCAGCTTGATGTCGTCTGAAAATTTGATGAGTTCCCCATCTATCCCCTTGTCCAAATCGTTGATGAAGATGTTGAAGAGCACTGGGCCCAGAACAGAGCCCTGGGGCACCCACTACACACTTCCCTCCATGTAGATGCGGTTCCATTGAGGACCACATGCTGAGTGCGGCCGGTCAGCCAGCTACGGATCCATCTGGTGATGATGCTGTCTACACATTTTTCTATCTTGTCAAGTAGTAGGTTGTGATCTACTTTATTAAATGCCTTACTGAAGTCCAACTCCATTTGCTTTATCAGTAAGAGGGCAATCAAGATAACCATGAGTACTTTTCTTGCATCACAGTTTAATTCTCTCAAGATAGGGCGCTGCTCTTAAAGAAGAATTTAATGAGGTCAGAACAGTGATAAGTAGAATTCCACAACAGGAAAAGCTAACCGGAAAAAGACATCTGCATGAGTAGATGTTTCTAAATAAAGAATAATAAATGTAAGTCTCAGGAAGGAAAAAGCATGAAGGTGAGCAGAAAAAAACCCAACAAAACTATTCCAAAAGCTTAATGAAATTCTGAAAATAAAAATGAAGAAATTTAAAGCAGGCACACTGCCCAGAAATGTTAATCTGCTGTCAGAAAAACAAAAGTTCAGAATGAGTGTTGCCAGCACTCAAGAGTCTTGACCTCAAAAAACAATTTAGTAAAATGTATTTAAATACATCTGTTTTTTCAGTCTAGGCAAATGTTATGGTAGAGAATAATTCCATTCTTCCCAAGAGGAAAAAATATGCAGCAGATCTAGGTCTCTTCACTAAAATGTCATTCCTGCTGCTTTCCCCCACTTTTACTAAGGAAGTGATAGCTTAAAAAAGGACAGTTGATATTTTTCTCTGTTAACCAGCAGTGACTCAACAGACAACTGTTAGATTTTTTTTTTTTTAAAAAAAAAAGTCTTACTCTTCATCTCTTCCTGACAAGGAAAAAGAATTTTACCCCCTGCAGCTATTGGCTACAGCATCCCGGAAACTCAGTGTGATCACTAGTTGGAGACGGACCAAATACCCTGTAATAATAACACTTACTCAACACTTTGCAAGTTAAAATCCAGTAGCAAAATAAATGAAATGAGGCAAATCGGGAGCTACACAACTACAATCACTGACAACAGTCTTTCCCAACCTGGTGACTACCTGATGGTTTGCACTATAACACTCAAAGTTGTCCAATTCAGTAGATTGATAGATAGGTGGCCTGGAGCTAGCTCTAAGGAACTTTCAATTGGCCCTTCAGACCAATGGTTCAAATATTCACAAAGCAGGAGTGACAATACGGTTGTATTTTGAAGACACAGAAGATTTTGTAATGCTTATATTAAATTAATATCTATCGTGCAACTGAAGCTGAAGCTCAAATAATTTGGCCACCAAATGAGAAGAGAGGTAATCCTTGGCAAAGACCCTGATATTGGGAAAAGTTGAAGGCAAAAGGAGAAGAGGACAAGAAAGGAAGAGATGATTAGATAATGTGGGGAACATGGGTCTGGGCAGGCTCAGAGAGACAGCAGAGGATGTGGGTCTGGTGTGCTGATGGTCCATTGGGTCACAAAGAGTTGGACACAACTTAGCAACTAAACAACAACAATTATCATGCAACCAGATACCCATAGTAATTTTCATTCTGCATCTGAGAAAATGCTAGAAATCCATGGAGAACAATCAAGGATTCCTCCATAAATGGATTTGGAGTGGCAACCAATGTCATCTGCTGTTTCTAATCTTTTGGAACAACTTATAGTACCAAGAAAGAATTGAGTGTATTCCATCATTCAGTCTAGCTCAGTGGTTCTCAACCTTTTTAATGCTGCGACCCCCAACCGGTCGTAAGACGAGGACTACTCAACCGGTTGTAAGTCGAGGACTACTCAACTGGTGCAGAACTGTTTGCAGAATGGGACTTTTGGCGGGCTCAGCAGGCAGAGACAGCCTGGACAATTCCAATTGGTTTTTGAAAGCCAATAGAATTAGACTCTATTCAAGAGAGTCTATTCTATTGGCTTTCAAAAGCCAATAGAATAAAAGGGAGTAGCACAGCTATGGAAAAGGGGGGAAAAAATAGTGGACTGCGTTGTTTGGCGATCCCCGTGAAATGGTCGTTCGACCCCAAATGGGGTCCTGACCCACAGGTTGAGAACCACTGGTCTAGCTCATAAGATTGCCAGTAAAGCTAAGCAGTGTTTGCATTTTCCAGAGATCCACGAGTTATTCACAAGACAGTCCTGTGCTCTTCAACAGAAACAACAAAACAGAAAGCATCTCTAAAAAAGCAGAAACTTGGGAAAAAATTAGGAACTCAGATGAAGAAGCTGGGTCTTTCTTACTCAGCCAAATCAAAGACAGAGCCTGTGACAGGGAGAATAGTTCTAGAAGTAGGTCAATGAAGTTCAAATTATTTTAGTAATAGAGAGGAAACATGATAATTGACAGCTTCACCAAGGGGCATCCTCTCCTATTCCTGAAATCATGATAGGAAGAATGAATATGGTGAATCTCTTCATGTGTTAGGAATGTAAATCTGTTCAGCCATATCACTATATAGCATGCTGATGGATGATCTCTCTATCTATAGTTAAATGTGGATGTTAAAAATGGGAGAAAGGGGGCACGTTGTGCACTGGAGAGGCTGCAAATAAAGTCTCAGCGGCCAGTTTTCAATCCTGGGACATCACGTTGGCCATCTCTATCCTAGCTACTAAGTTTATTCAGAAAATTTGGGTGGAAGAGACATGGTAAATGTCCAGTTGCATTTTGCCAAATCTTTAATGGGTGTTTACTTTGTCACACTAGATTGGAGCATCTTGCCATAAGTGGTACCATGGAGTTATCGCCTATTGTCACTCAACCACAACGTCACTGTGCCACAAGGAGTTTTGAGTGGCAGACAGAACTCTGTGACTGCGGCGATGACTGTAACATCTGTGAGTGAATTCTTACGTGATGGAGTTTATCTCCTTTTGTAGCTTTGTTCTTGAATTGTCCTTCCTTTAAACATTAATTTAACTGTGAGAAAAAAAAAGACTCTCTGCATTCAATACCTGTCAATGTGTGATGGACTCAGAAGTCCAGAATAAGTTTAATTGATTAATTATGTGTCATTAAGCAAGTGTCAGTTTTAAGCAACCACATAAATAGATTTTTTTCCAGGGCAAACTGTCTCTAACTCGGTCCTTCCAATAGTAATAGTAGTAGTAAAGTTGGAAGGGACCTTGGAGGTCATCTAGTCCAACCCCCTGCTCGGGCAGGAAACCCTACACCATTTCGGACAAATGGCTGTCCAGTCTCTTCTTAAAAACTTCCAGTGTTGGGAGCATTTACTGCTTCTGGAGGCAAGCTGTTCCACTGATTAATTGTTCTCACTGTCAGGAAGTTTCTCCTTAGTTCTAGGTTGCTTCTCTCCTTGATTAGTTTCCACCCGTTGCTTCTTGTCCTGCCTTCAGGTGCTTTGGAAAATAGCTTAATTCCTTCTTCTTTATGGCAGCCTGAGATATTGGAATACTGCTATCATGTCCCCCCTTGTCCTTCTCTTCGTTAAACTAGACATACCCAATTCTAGCAACCGTTCCTTATATGTTTTAGCCTCCAGTCACCTAATCATCTTTGTTGCTCTTCTCTGTACTCTTTCTAGAGTCTCAACATCTTTTTTACATTGTGGTGACCAAAACTGGATACAGTATTCCAAGTGTGGCCTTACCAAGGCATTGAAGAGTGGTATTAATACTTCACGTGATCTTGATTCTATCCCTCTGTTAATGCAGCCTAGCACTGTGTTGGCCTTTTTGGCAGCTGCAGCACACTGCTGGCTCATATTTAGGTGATTGTCTACTAGGACTTCGAGGTCCCTCTCACAGTTACTACTATTGAGCATGGTGCCACCTATGCTGTACTTGTGCATTTGGTTTTTCTTGCCTAATGTAGAACCTTGCTTTTTTCACCATTGAATTTCATTTTGTTAGTTAGTGCCCAGTGTTCAAGTCTGTCCAGATCCTTCTGTATCTGAAGCCTGTCTTCTGGAGTGTTGGCTATTCCTGCCAGCTTGGTGTCGTCTGCAAATTTGATGAGTTCCCAATCTATCCCTTCATCCAAATCATTGATGAAGATGTTGAAGAGTACTGGGCCCAGAACAGAGCCCTGGGGCACCCCACTACACACTTCCCTCCATATAGATGCAGTTCCATTGAGGACCACTCGCTGAGTACGGCCGGTCAGCCAGCTAAGGATCCATCTGGTGGTGGTTCTGTCTACCCCACATTTTTCTATCTTGTCAAGTAGTAGGTTGTGATCTACTTTATCAAATGCCTTACTGAAGTCCAAGTAAATTTTGTCCATAGCATTCCTCTGATCCACTAATTTTGTCACTTGGTCAAAGAATGCAATAAGATTTGTCTGGCATGATCTATTTTTGACAAACCCATGTTGGCTTTTAGTAATGACTTTGTTTGCCTCTAGGTGTTCGTTGATTCGTTGTTTGATTATCTTTTCCAGGATCTTCCCAGGTATTGAGGTCAGGCTGATAGGTCTGTAATTTCCTGGATACATTTTTTTTCCTTTTTTGAGGATGGGAACTACATCAGCTCTTTTCCAGTCCTCTGGTAGTTCCCCTGTGTTCCAGGATCTTTGAAAAATATAGTTCAGTGGCTCCGATATCACATCTGCCAGTTCCTTGAGAACTCTGGGGTGTAATCCGTCTGGTCCTGGCGATTTGAAATCATCTAGGCTGGACAGGTGCTCACTAACGATTTTCTTGCCTATCTTAACTTGTGTTTCTGTTTTGTTTTTTGTGGCACTATTTTTGATAGGTTGGTCTGTTTTTTCCCTTTGTGTAAAGACAGATGCAAAAAATGAGATAAATAGTTCTGCTTTCTCCCTGTTGCTTGTCACCTTCTTGCCACTTCCACCCACTAATGGACCAATCATTTCCTTCACTTTTTTCTTGTTTTTTACATGTTGAAAGAAGCTTTTTTTTGTTATTTTTGACTTTGGTCGCAAGCCTCAGTTCATTTTGAGCCTTGGCTTTCTTCACTTCATCTTTGCAGGCTCGGGCTATTTGCTGATATTCTGACTTAGTTATGTTCGCCTCTTTCCACTTTCTATACTTGTCCTTTTTATTTTTCAATTTGTCAGAGAGTTCTTTATGCAGCCATGCTGGTTTCTTTTGAGAGCTGTTATTTTTCCTCTTTGTTGGTATTGTGCTAGACTGTGCTTTTATTATCTCATTTTTCAAAATTTCCCAAGCTTCTTGAGGTGTTTTCCCCTTGAGGATTCTCATCCATGGAATCCTTCCCAAGCCCTCTCTAAGTTTATTGAAATTAGCTCTCTTGAAGTCCAAGACTCTAGTTTGACTGTGTTCGATTGGTTGTGCTTCTATAATGTTGAATTCTAATATTGCATGATCACTTCCTCCCAGGGTTCCTATGGCTTCAACACCGTCTATCATTTCATCTCTGTTAGTGAGAATTAGATCCAAAATGGCTAATCCCCTAGTTCCCTTCTCTACTTTTTGGGAGACAAAGTTGTCTGCTAGGTTTGCCAGGAACCTGTTTGATCTTCCACTTGGTGTGGAGTTTGTCTCCCAGTTGATGTCAGGGTAGTTAAAGTCCCCCATTACTATTGTGATGTGCTTCCTACATACCTTAGTTAGCTGACTAGCAAAAAGTTCATCTATTTCCTCTGTTTGGTTGGGTGGTCTGTAGTATACACCTCTGGCAATGTCATTTCCCCCCCCCCTTTTATATTGACCCAAATGCATTCAAGACAGTTTTTATCATTGTTGTGCTCTATTTCTGTGGAGATGTAGTTATTTCTTATATAGAGAGCAACTCCACCTCCTCTTTTATTTGGTCTGTTTCTTTTAAATAATTTAAATCCCTCTAGCTGTGTGTTCCATGTGTGGTTTCATCCCACCATGTTTCCGTAATGGCAACAATATCGTATCTGCCCTCATTAACCTGAATTTCTAGTTCACCCTGTTTGCTGTTCATACTCTGTGCATTGGTGTATAAACATTTGAGTCCTTTGTGAGTGGCCCTGTGTGTCCTTTCTACATAACCTGTGTGGTGCCTGAGTTCCCCTATTGTCTTACCACCTATTTGGTTAGTGCACTTTATGTGGCACTCGCTATTCGAGGCTTCATTTTGATTGGTAGCAAGGTTGGTATTCTTGTCCACACACACATCTATGCTACATGCACTGATAGCCCTATAGTTTTTAAATTGCCAGGGACAGGGTTGTTCTGTATCAATTAGCTCCCTGTCCCCGCTGTGTAGTTTAAATTTCCCTCCAGAAAATCTGTGAATTTATAGCCGAGTAACTCAGTCCCTTTTTTTGATGGATGCAAACCATCTCTTTTGTACATCTTTTGATTGGACCAGCTACTGACATCGTGACTAATATATCCAAAGCCTTCCCCTTTACACCATTCCTTTAGCCACATATTGAATTGTGCTATGCGATGGCCTTTTCCGTTTTGCTCCTTATACACTGGTAAAACCTCTGAGAAAGTAAGCCTACAGCCTATTCTGCTAAGTTCCTTCCCCAATCTCTGGAAATCATTCTGCACAGAGAGTACATCTTTTTGGGACAGATCATTAGTGCCAAGATGTACAATAGCCTCCACATCACAGTCCTTGCTGCAATTCTTGATTATTTTAGAAATACGCTTCTTGTCCCTACTGGCAGTAGCACCTGGAAGACACCTGACCTCTTTCAAAGCCTCTGTGTCCTTTCCTAAATTTACATCCCTTATAATTGAATCACCTACCAGAAGGTAGCTTCTCTTTTTGGGAGCCTTTCTATTCTTGCATGACTGATGTGCAATACCTGATTCACACTTCTCCCTGTCAAAATCTAGTTCTTCATCTCGGACCACAATCCCCTGCTTATTTGAGTTATCTTCACAAATACCTTTACCAGTCTCCTTAATGTCCCTATTAATAATGTACCCATAGCCACTGTAACTGAGCCTATCCATCTTCTTCAGTGTTTCTCAACTTTGGCAACTTTAAGATGTGTGAACTTAATTCCTAGAAGTACCTAGTCACCATGTAAGAAGAATGCAGGGCCCATCCTGCTGATGAAGTGTGGGATGATAGCTTGCAAAACTTCTCATGGGTGATTGCAACGTAGGAATTCTTAAGCGACACACCCATTGGTGTGACTTACCTCTTGCTAACAAGTAATAATTCCATATATTCATAAGCAAGAGCTCTAAGTCACGAACACTTCGTTGATCTAGAAAACAGTGACACAATGCAGCTGGAAATTTCTGGTTCATGTGAGGCTATTATGAAAGTCTAAATATGCCTTCCTAAACAACTTCTCAAACGTTGAGTCTTCAGGAAGGGTGGGGATGACAATTCTGAGACATCATGGTTAGAATTATTAGCCATGTCTACATATTTTGTAGTCCTCACCCTTCTGGAAGCACCAGCTTGGAGAATTCTGTTCTAAGAACAAGCAGAGAAGTTTTCCTTTCACTTGAGATTATAAAGATAAGTTTTCTTTGATCACTTCCCTAGGTCTGTGTGGAGCCTTCTGCTACTGTTGCTTGGGTTGCATAATTGCCAAAGACATGGACGAGTGCTGTTGCTGTGGTCCTAGTGTGGCCATGAGGACACGCTATCGGACGTTGTACAGAATTCCGGTAAATTCGTTGATCATCATGATGTTTCTCTTTTTTAATTAATTTCATTTTTTTAAAAGGGTGGGGTTTTTTTTGCAAAGTAAAAACAATACAAGTTTAAACGTAAAAGTAATAAATAAATAAGAAGAGAAAAAAGAAAAATCAGAGAAAGAAAAATACAGATAGTCCTCAACATAACCATTCATTTAGTGAGCATTTGAAGTTACAATGGCACTGCAAAAGGGACTTATGACCATTTTTCACACTTACGACCGTTGCAATATCTCCACAGTCAAGTGATCAGAATTTGGACACTTGACAATTGGCTTATATTAATGATGGTTCAAGTGTCCTGGGGTCATGTGATCAACTTTTGCAAACTTCTGACAAGCAAAGTCAACGGGGAAGCCAAATTCACTTAACAACCATGTTACCAATAACTGCAGCGATTGACTTGACAACTGTGGTCAGAAAGGTCATAAAATGGGGCAAACTCACTTAACAACTACCTTGCTTAGCAACAGAAATGTTGGGTTCAGTTGTGGCTGTGAGTCAAGGACTACCTGTATATATAGGCTTCTAATTTTTTTTTTATTTTTTTTACAAAAGTCATAAATGCATTTACATTTTATCCAATCTCTCTAAGCTTCCATTGTGGCTCCCTTCTTTCCATATTCTTCCCTTTCTAATCACCAAAATGAATCGTAAGTTCATTTTTTTCTGCTTTCAGCGAAAAGCCCATAAAGGATTACCAGTTCCTGAGCATGCTGTTTCCCTTTCTCATAAAATCCAGGAACTTAGTTTGTTAATTTGCACTTTAGTTTATTTATTCTTCAAAGCTCAAGGGTATCCTTAGGATATGGCCAGAGGTTTTATTTTCAAGACTGACGCATTTATTACAGTATGCATTTTCTTTTTTTTTATTGTTGCTTTAATTGTTGATTTGGAACGTAGTATAAAATTGTTTGGGAACCAGAACTTTCAGTTACTCAGAATAAACAGCAATGAACTTTCATCTTAAAGATCAACAAATATACTCATGCTTATATTTGCGCAAATCATTGTCCATACAATGAAGTGTATTTTGATCCATAGTAGCTTACTTAATGAGGCATTTATTTATCTTTAAGGTGCCACTTGGTTCCTAGGTTGTCAAATATTCCTGTGGCTACTTTTATGAAAATTATATACAGTGAGGAAAGGTTACTGTGGTTGACATATGGGAAGTGCTAGAGACAGAACCGGTCTGTAGCCTAGTGCTCAAATGTCTTTAAAGCCTAAGGAGGATGGCCTGGGCAGTCAATACCCTTAGACTGGTACCAATAAAGGAAAATATTTGAAGCTCAGGGTTGAAATTTGGGGTCCTTAGTGCTCTCTGAGCTTGGTTGTTTTCTTGTAAACATCTCATTACCCAAGAACTGATGATGTTACCTAGTTTGGCTTATGAAACATCTGCAAGAAAACAACCAAGCTTCTCTACTAGTGTTTAGAGAACAGGACAACTCTACAATGGGATGGTTAGAGATGTATTAAGAAGGGGGAAGATGTCTTGTTAGAAGTCCTTCCATTGTCCCTATCCATTGTCCCTACGGCTAAAGGATGCTCCATAGAACCACACAGGAACTGCGACCAACTGAGACCAACAGCATGAACAAGAAGCTAAAACTGGTCCTCTCTTGTTTGGCTTTGTAGAATTGAAGAACAAAGTGTCCCAGTTTTCTGTGCCCTCTCCAACCTCACTCTGACAAGAAATTAACTACCATGTTTCCCTGAAAATAAGAGCCAGTCTTATATTTTTTTTCCTCCAAAAGAGGCACCAGGTCTTATTTTCAGGGGATGTCTTACCTGCTTACCTTAGGACCACCACAGCCAGGCCTCCTATGCCCTGACACCTACCTCACCTCACCAGCCCACTTTTTCTGCGGCCGGTCACTGCCGCTCAGGTGTGTCACCTCTGGCTTCTGTTTTACTGGTGGAGGCCTTCAGGAAAGGTCTCTCACAGCAAAATGGAGGTCGGGGGACACCGCGCGCATCAATCTGAAGCTTGTTTCTCAGCCACAGAGGCCTTTCCTGAAGCCTCTGATGGTGAAATGGAGGCTCAGGGGATGCTGTGCACATCAATCCAGAGCTTGTTTCTTGGCTGCAGAGGCCTTTCCTGAAGGCCTTTGCTGGCAAAATGGAGGCCAGGGCCGATGCACGTGAGTAGTGGTGAGTGGTGCAGAAGAAGTGGGCTTGTGAGATGAGGCACGTCTCAGGGTGTGGGAGGCCTGGCTGCAACTGTCCTAAGATAAGTGGGTGCAGGGCATGTGGGGCAGCTCCACCCCTCCATCCCCGCCCTAGCTTGATTTTACCTTTGCGCCTCAGCCCACCTTGTATAACCAGGTGCATTGGAGTGGGAGGGGACTTAAGTAGCGCTTATTTTGGGGGTAGGTATATATTGGGCGCACATGTAAAAATCAAGCTATACCTTATTTTTGGGGTAGGTCTTATTTTTGGGGAAACACGGTGTGTCTATCATGAGACACTACAAAATGGTTCCACTGTAAGAGAGAGGCACTTATTTATTTCACTATAGTTTCAAAGTTCTTAGTTTCAAGTGTACAAAAGCCACAGTCATGTCACTGGTGATTGTTCCTGCCATAGGCATAGGCATAGCATGCTCCACCCAATGTAATGTTTTACATGCACTTTGGAATATGAACATATAATCTCCCTTGAACTGAGCTTGACTTCTGGAGATCTCATGTACTTCTAAAAAGAATTGTCAGGTTCTTTTGATAGCAACATGTAACTGGTTTCCTATTTCCTTCTTGTTGGATACCCACCAAATTATTTCCTTTACGAACTGCAGGATGAAGGAGGGATCCCCTGGTGTCCTACTTTCCATTTCTATTTTGCTACTGCTACACAAAGGATCAAAGCTAGAATAACAAAAGGCCACTCCCTTTGGAACTATGTTTTTATCCAAAGAGTTATTTATTATCCGATAATATATCAAGTACTTTGACCTGTTAATCTCTTCATAGTTCATGTCTCTTTCCCTGCTTTTGAATTTTGCCTCATGTGAACAAAGTCTTTGAGATGTTTGTTCCTGTTTAATAAATATATATCTAGCAATAATTTTTGCAACCTGATCTGAGTGGGGTGTGCACTTGCTGTGATCTGCATGTAGGAATTAACTGGGAGAATACTCGGGGGAAACTCAACTGGGAATTATCCAAATGACAAGTAGGACTAGGGTGACATCATAGCAATCTTCCAAAATCTAAGGAGCTGCCCCAAAGAAGAGGGAGTCAATCTAGTCTCCAAAGCACCTGAAGGCAAGACAAGAAGCAATGGATGGAAACTAATCAGGGAGAGAAGAAATCTTGAACTAAGGAGAAATTTCCTGACTGTGAGAACAATTAATCAGTGGAAGAACTTGCCTCCAGAAGTTGTGGGTGTCCAACACTGAAAGTTTTTAAGAAGAGATTGGACAAGTATTTGTCCGAAATGGTACAGGGTTTCCTGCCTGAGCAGGGGGTTGGACTAGAAGACTTCCAATGTCTTTTCCAACTCTGTTATTCTGTTAAATGTCCAAGACTTCTGGGATATTATTTGGGCTTCCTCAACCAATCTTCAGCCAACCTAATCCAGGTCTACTCAGCCTTTTTGCTATCTGCCAAGATTTGTTAGGTGTTGCTTTCTGCAGTGTTTATGGTACGTGTTGATTCGAAACCTGTTCCAAAGTATCTATTATATCCCATATCTGCTACTTTGCCTTACGTTCTGCCCAGTTTAACGAGGCTGGACTGTGTCTTTTGTGGGTTTCCCAGAGAAACAAGCATCAGTCACACCTAGGAATATGACGGGGAAGACAGAAATACCCAGAGAAATACTGCTCAGAGCCAACTTTGGGTGTTTTTTCATTGTGTACTGTAAACCATAGTTCAAAATACAGGACTGGATTGACTCCAGATTGTGATCTCTCTCTCTCTCTCTCTCTCTCTCTCTCTCTCTCTCTCTCTCTCTCTCTCTCTCTCTCTCTCTTTTTTTTTTTTCTCCTCAGGGAACGATCTGCTCAGACTGCCTCATAGTCACTTTCTGCGGTCCCTGTAACCTTTGCCAACTCAAGAGGGATATCAAAAGGAGGAAGCAGTTAGGGATTTTCTAGGTAGGTTTGCAAATATTTATTATCTGCAGAGATTGGGTGGCTGGGTAATAAAAATGAGTAATTTTCCAATGTAATCCCTGTCATTTTCTGCTAGGTTGGTCGGAGAGAAACGGAAACTTGAAGGATGGATTCATGCCCAGCTTCTTAGGACCTCAGTAGATCTTCTGCAAAGTTCTGCCTCATAGGAGCTCGATTCTCACTACCAGCAGGATTCCCACAGGGCTTGTTAACTTTGGGCTTAGCGTTTTGTGATTTGCATTGTGGTTTGCAGGTTGTAATTTATACTATGTCAGCATGTGGTTTTTACTCAGCAAATTGTGCCTTGTTTAATAAACCAGACTAATGTGTGAGACTGTTGTCCAAAGCTAAGTGTTCAAACTCTCTTTGGGTACAACATTTTAAGTGTATAGGATGGAAAACTTTGGGGAAAAGCCATTAGAATTAGCTATCGAGCTCATTTGTTACTGTTTGGTCAAGATGCAGACATTCATCACAGAAATGCATCTTCCATGTGAAAAAAATAATAATTAAGGTTCATGTAGGAGATGACCAGGCTGTGCCCAAGAGAGAATACACTGGTTATTAGTACTTAGCAGTATCATACATCCCTACAAGAGAAGACAACAAGCTCTCATTCAGCTATGGTCAAGGATGCTGAACAACTAGGCCGTCCCTGTTCACCAGGATAATGTGTACCCCATCACAAGATTGAAATCCAATAGGCCAGCATGGCAATCCAATAGGCCAGCATGGAAAACAGCTATTCGCTTAACATCAGTTTAACCCCAAGAGTGCTTGGAGAGAGGAATGGTCCAAGATATCTTTTTGTGATCCCTCATTAGTGATCCCTCTGCCAAACCACCTGGTTTTGAACTCCCTCACTTTGTCTGGTCAAAATGAACAGAATTAGATGTGATACTGGAAGAAGTGCCTTTGCCCTGTATTAGTAGGGATGGAAAAATTCCTCTTGTTGCAATTGTGGTGCTTATAGGCAAACTTATTGATCATATTGTGCAAGATTGCCCACAACGTGCGTTCTCTGAAGATCTGTACGAAACAATGCCAGAGGTGATCGCTTGGATAGCTGAATTGGACATCCAGTTATGAGGCCACTGCAATCCCCCCATAGAACTTTTACTTATAATTATGTAGATTGTGTATATATGTTTACTTCTCTTCTGTCATGTTCTCATCATACACTAAATAATAATAAAGCCCGAGGGAGGGGTCAAGTGCGCTATCAGTTTGGAGTCCCTTTATGCCCACAAATTGATCTAAGTGCAGCCCTCCTTGAATTCCATTGACTATTATATACCACCAATTTGCCTTGACTGTTGTTCTATCCCAGCCTATTGCTGTCCTTGTTAAAGGCACAAGGACCAAACCCCTGTTGATAAAATAGGCTGGAGAGTTTAAAACAAAACAAACCCCTTTTAATATGGGTGACAAACCTGCCAAATAGTCTAAACACAAACAGCAAAACTCAAATCCAAATGAAGGAAATAGTCCACAGGAAACATGATGCAAACAGAAGAGTAGTCACAAGCAAGACGAACAGACCAGGATTCCAAGAAGTATTTTGCAAACAGTTGCCTTCAGCAACCAGCACTGCCCACACTGCCTCTTTTTATACAGCAGTTCCAAGGCATTGCCTCTCATTGCCTTCTCCTTTTACTCTGGAGTTGCCGTATTGCGTGCTGCTGATTTACTCTCGCTAATTGACGTGTGCGAGCATCAATTAGCAAGTCCATCAGGTGTGAGTCCTCTGAGTCTGACTCATTCTCCTCACACAGCTGAGCTTCATCAGGAACACGACTGGAGGGCCCAGGCTCTGCATCAAACCGTGAGTCCTGTAATTCATCAGAGCCTCCCTCTGCCCCTGATGGCCCTTCAAATGCCTCCTCCACCTCCTCCTCAGATTCCTCAGACTCAGCTGTTGGGAGCACAGGCTGGCACGGAATCACAACAACTGTTACTACAGGAAGTCGTTGACATACGACCAAAACTGTTGCTAAATGAGACAGTTATTAAGTGATTTTACAATCTTTCTTGCCTCAATTGTTAAGTGAAGTAACACAGTTATGGCAGCTGTTCAGTTAATCACAAAGTTGTTAAGTGAATCTGGTTTCCCCATTGACTTCACTTGTCAGAAGGTCGCAAAAGGGGATCACAGGATCCTGGGACACTGCAACCATCATAAATATGAGTCAGTTGCCCAGTGTCTGAATTTTGATCACGTGGCCATGGACATGCTGCAAGGATTGTAAGTGTGAAAAATGGTCAGAAGTCACTTTTTCTGGTGTCATTGTAACTTCGAATAGTCACTAAACAAATTGTTGTAAGTCATGGACTACCTATAGTTCAGATTCTTGTTTAGAGGTAGCATGGAATAAACTTGTACTCATTTGAACAAAATCTGGTTCCTGATTTCTTGTGCCCGACAGTTTAGTTAGAACATTAATTGGATTAAGCCCCTGGCCCATTTAGTCCTGCAGTCTTCCTTCACCATGCCAACTAATTGCGCAAAGAAGCCCATCAAGACAAATAGCTATGGCTCCCCTTGACTTCCATAAATTGATGCAATCCTTGTTGAAGCCAGCCAAGCTGGTATCCATCACCACTTCTTATGATAATGAATTTCACAGTTTAATTACATGTTGCATATATACAAAAAAAATCCCTTTGTTTGTACTGAATCTTCCCAGAATTCAATTTCTTTGGGAAATGCCTGGTTCTAGTACTTTGGAAAGGGAAAAAGAGCTTTAGCCATACTATGTATCATTTTGTATACATAGTATGTAGCGATACCTCAATATTCATCGTGAATTGGTTCCAGGAAGCACAATGAGTACCAAAAATGATGAGCACCAAATAAATTTTTCCTATAAGGAATAATATAGTGAGTCACAAGGCAGCCAACACTGAGAAGTTCTAACCTGTACATTGAGTACCAAACAAATGATGAGTAGCGGGACAAAATTTTCGCATCAAAATGCATTGAGTTTCAAAGCAGTTGAGTACCAAGGTACCACAATGCTTCAATCGTGTGCCATCTCATTTGCATTCTTTCCACATCATAAAATAACCAAATGTCACAGTCTTTTCTCATAGAGAAGATGCTCCGCCCCCTTGGTCATCTTAATTGCCCTCTCCTGAAGCTTTAGCTTCACTATATTCCTTTTAAGGTGAAGTAACCAGAACTGCACCCAATTTTCCAGATTGCGGTTACACTATTGATATTTACAGTATAAGGGCATAATGATATGGACATCTCTATTTTCAGTGTCACTTCTTATTATCTCTAACATGCTGTGGTCTTTTTTTTATAGCAGATGCACACACTGTTAAGACCTTCATTGAACTGTTTACAATGGCCCAAGGTGTCTTTCCTCAACAGTCACTGCTAGCCCTGATCCAGTTAGTTTGTATGAGTAGTTAAGAGTTGGGGCACCAATATGTATTGCTTTGCACTTGCTCCATCTCCTTGGCAATTAGGACTGGCTCAGTCATATGTGCTGAATGTCAATTAGGGAAGATAGGCAGAAAGGAATGGAAGCTGGAAGTGCAGACAGTTGAAAGAAAGCACTTAATTGTAAAATGCTGCTGCACATAAGATAAGACAAGACAAGACAAGACAAGACAAGATATAAGATAACCTTTATTGTCATTTTTTTTACATCCCATTTACTAAAGTTTGGATCCTTCTCAAATATAGCATGTACCTTTTTCCCACTTTCCTCAACATTCTCCAGATGTGTTGGACTTCTACTCCCATAATCCCCACGAAAGTCATGTTCTTTGAGGATCAAGGGAATGGAAATGATGGCACTATGCTGTTTATTTCTTCCACTTTTGAAATGTCAAGTTAATGTACTACTGTATTTAAAAAAAGCAAAATAATAAAACTCATATTTTTCACATAGCAAGAAGACTTCCTATCCTGGAGATAAGCAAAATCAACAAGAGAAAGTTTCTATTGCTTTTTTCCCCCTTTGTGTTTTATTAAAATAAAATTAGTGGAAACGAATCTTCTGAAAGTCAGCTAGCGTGTGAAAAAATTCTCACAAATTGTGAATGAATTTGGGGATCACTTAATAAATTACTAGTCAGGCAAAATTAGACTTCCTTAAAATGTTATCGGCTGTTCTTCCTGTTTTACCACACAGGAAGCTCAGATTATACTGGTGGAGTCTTTCATGACCAGCATCAACGGACCAGTGATGAGCTTTGGGGTTGAAAGAAGAGTGAGCTGCTTTGTGGTGCTCCACTATAGCACTTTGACCTGTGAGCTGGCAAAAAGTACCCTGCAAAACAGTTCATTCTGCCTCTGAAGATACAGCAGCTGGACAAACATCAGGACAAAAAACCAAAGCCAAACAACAACAACAAAACAAAAACAAAACCTTAAGGCAGGACAAGAAGCAACAGATGGAAACTAATCAAGGAGAGAAGCAAGGAAGAATTAAGGAGAAACTTCCTGACATTGAGAACAATTAATCAGTGGAACAACTTGTCTCCAGAAGTTGTGGGTGTTCCAACACGGGAGATTTTTAAGAGGAGATTGTACAACTATTTGTCTGAAATGGCATAGGGTTGCCTGCTTAAGCAGGAGGTTGAACTAGAACACCTCCAAAGTCCCTTCCAGCTCTGTTATTCTGTTAAAAACCTGGATCTCAGTCAGCTTTCAGCCCAGAAGCTCATCACTGCTTCCTAATTTAGATTGGACTGAATTGCAACTAGCATTTCTTTGGGGAAAAATATTTGTCTCTGTCCTGTATCCCCTTGGCTAATCAGAAAAAAAGAAACGCCTGCCCATCCTAAAGCTTTAAATATATGCCAGTGATGAACGTGCAGGACATCAGAAAAGCTTAGAAGATGAGTTGGGAAAGGAAGCCAAAAAAATGCCCATTTCTTCCAATTCAGTCTGTGAAACGTTTTCAGTCTGGCTTTTTTCCACAGCTATTCTCCACCTCCCCTTAAAACAATCATATATCTAGCAACACCTTTGCAGAGCCACACCTTTGTAACCTGAGTGATGCACAAGGCGCTGTGAAGTAATTGGCTTTTTTTACTCTATACAAGTCAAAGGCACACCTGTTCCTCTATATATGCCAGATGGTTTTTATTGTTCTCCTTTGAGTTAACTTCAGCTGGGGGTGGATGGGGGATGAACCCTTCCATGGTTAGTTGCCAAATTTTTACATTAGCTTATTTTATTGCTATAGAATCCAGAATGTGTACAGTACCTGATTTCCAGAATAAAAAGAATAAAAGCTACACAAAAACCATTGGGACTCAGCTCTTACCAGGTTCATGTATTCTTTTCTTTCTCCTTTGTGAATTTTCTCTGGAAAGTCAAAATCATGAAAAAATGGTGGCAAGGTGGCAATGATGTTGTGTTCCACTGTGATTAAAGGGTGGCCATTTTACCATTTCAGACCACTCTATTATGCAGGGGTGTCAAACTCGCGACATCACGTGACGTCGCGCAACGTATCGGGCTGGTTTTGCCATTGCTGGCAATGGGGTGGATGTGGCTTCAGTATGATGAAATCACCCTGCGGGCCAGCAGTTTGACACCCCTGCTATAATGTGTGAGAGTTGGACACTAAGAACAGCTGATCAAAGAGGAATTGATGCCGTTGAACTCACCTTGTCAAAGAATGCAATACGATTTGTCTGGCATGATCTGTTTTTGACAAACCCATGTTGGCTTTTGCTTATGACTTTGTTTGGCTCTAGGTGTTCACTGATTGATTCATTGATTGATTATCTTTTCCAGAATCTTCCCAGGTATTGAGGTCAGGCTGATAGGTCTATAATTTCCCAGATCCATTTTTTCTCCTTTTTTGAAGATGGGAACTACCTCAGCTCTTTTCCAGTCCTCTGGTAGTTCCCCCGTATTCCAGGATCTTTGAAAAATATAGTTCAGTGGTTCTGAGATCATGTCTGAACTGTAGTGTGGCATAAATTACATATACTATGGACAGCAAAAGCACCAACAGAGAGATGCTAAATCATTTAAAACCAGAAATATTACTAGAACAGTGTTTCTCAACCTTGACAATTTTAAGGCATGTGGACTTCAACTCCCAGAATTCCACAGCCAGCAATGCTGGCTGTGGAATTCTGGGAGCTGAAGTCCACATGCCTTAAAATTGTCAAGGTTGAGAAACACTGTACTAGAAGCTAAAATCATAAGACTATGTCTGATTTATTTTGGCCATGTTACTCACGCAAATCCATCGGAGAAGGCAATGATGCTAGGAATGGTTAGTGGAACAAGAAGAAAGGCCAAGCAAAGAACACCCTGGATTGATAACATCAAAACTGGTATAAAGATGAACATCTAACAACTGAAAGAAGCTGTTCTTGTCAGGGTAGCATGGAGAGACTTGCCTATAAAGTCACCAAGAGTCAGGAAGGAAACTAGTCTTATACAAATCAAAGTTTAAGACAAAGGTCGCATCTAAACATTCCATTTACTGTAAGACAGCCACAAAGTGCACCTTTATTTGTTCTACCTTTATGTGAACCCAGAAGTGGTTCTCAGAAATCATGTGATCAAAAAAAGGGGAAGGAGGCAGACCAGGAAGTAAAAACAATCCAGTTTCTATATGAAATAACATATTTTGAAATAGTCTCCTTGAGATTCATAGGTGAATTAACACTGCTGGATAGAACATGGTATTACTATTTGCCTGCTTTACATATTCAGCCTTGATGTGTGTAATTAAATATTTCAAAAATATAATACAGGTAGTCCTCAACTTAAAGCCACCATTGAGCCCAACATTTCTGTTATTAAGTGAGCCATTTATTGAGTGAGTTTTGACCCATTTTACAACTTTTCTTGCCACACAGTTGTTAAGTGACTCACTGCAGCTGATAAGTTACTAGCCCGGTTAATAAATGAACCTGGCTTCCCCACTGATTTTGCTTAGTTGCAAAAGAAGGTCGCAAAAGGGGATCCCATGACCCCAGGACACTGCAACAGTCATAAATATAATCCAGTTGCCAAGTGTCTGAATCTTAATCACATGATCACAGGGATGCTGCAAAGGTCTTAACTGGGATAAACGGTCATAAGTCACTTTTTTCAGTGCCATTGTAACTTTGAATGGTCACTAAGTGAACTGTTTTAAGTCGAGGACTACCTGTATCCCCCTGCCATCAGCCCAGACATCTCAGGTAATTAAGATCAGATTTTTTAAAAAAAAAAATGCTGTAGCTAAGCTTTAAGGAATTGGGTATGTCTAGTTTCATGAAGAGAAGGACAAGGGGGGACATGATAGCAGTGTTCATATATCTCAGGGGCTGCCACAAAGAAGAGGGAATCAAGCTATTCTCCAAAGCATCTGAAGGCAGGACAAGAAGCAACAGATGGAAACTAATCAAGGAGAGAAGCAACCTAGAACTAAGGAGAAACTTCCTGACAGTTAGAACAATTAATCAGTGAACAACCTGCCTCCAGAAGCGGTGAATGCTCCAACACTTGAAGTTTTTAAGAAGAGACTGGACAGCCATTTGTCCAAAATGCTATAGGGTTACCTGCCTGAGCAGAGGGGGTTGGACTAGATAACCTCCAAGGTCCCTTCCAACTTTATTATTCTCTTATATTCCTAAGAGCAGAGAGAGAAAAGAGCACCAAGAATACTTTTCATTAAATGGTGTCCCAAGATCCTTCTGCATCGGAGAATCCCACCATGCTTTAGATGGCCATTCTGCTATTCAACCAACGCAGTTTGCTCTGCTCCTTCTTCTTTAAATAGGTGTTTCCTTCCATTCTGACCAGTATTCCTGAAACTGCTTAGCCATTCTAATATTGGGACACTTCCTCTTTGAAAACCACCTCATTCTGCAGTCTTATCCTGAGTCACAGACTCCGTCCTTAGCTTTTGCAACATCGAGAAACCAGAATTGCATCCCATGGGGCTGAAACCCAGTCTTCGGAGTGCTTCAGATCCTGTCTCTGGAAGTTTCTCCATTGTTCCAAAGTTCCATCAATGCCTCCAATTGTATCTCTTCACCTCTCTCCTATTTACCCTAAAGACCGCAAAGCTTTTAACGTTGGATGTTAGTGATACTGAAATTATGTTCTTTAAACTTATGCAACACCTTCCCTTTACTCTCAGGTCTAAATTTTCTGCTTTCATCAGAGTTTCCTCCCCCAAGAAGAAGTGGTCTCACAATTGTAGGAAATGCAGCAACGATTCTCAAATGCTTCCAGCTTCTGCTAAAGAAAGGACTTTTTTTTTTCTTTTGGGTTGTGTACCAGTTCCTGTACTAATAAGGGATGGACAAGTTCTCTATGATTGTAAGCACTTTATCATTTAAACACAAGGCCTGGGGGCCGGATGCGGCCCAAGAAGTGGTTTCATGTGGCCTGCAAAGCCATCCTGGAAACAGGGAACGGCCCCTGCTGCCTTGGCCCTGGCCCAGGATGGCACCATTGACGCGAATGATGTAGAGCTGGCCACGCCCACCCAGTAGGCCACACCCACTCCATCCACACCCACCCAGTAGGCTGCACCTACCCTGGCCACACCCACCCAGCCCCCCCGAGGGCAACCGCAATGCTGATGCGGCCCTCAATGAAATTGAGTTTGACACCCATGATTTAAGATATCCTCCAATTTATATTATATTTTTGGAAACACATCACATTCTTTAATGTTCTAACGGACTTTCCTTCACAATTCAGCAGGCAAATACTGTCATTGTTGTGGTCACCTTTTCAAGACACTAAGTTGTTGATCTCAGGATGAAATGATTAAAAAGTACCAATAAAGGAGAATATTTGTAGTACAGGGTTGAAGTGAGAAGTCCTTCATGCTGTTGCTTTCTTGCAGACTTTTCATTACCCAGCTAGGTAACATCATCAGTGCTGGAGCATCACTTCACCAGCACTGATGATATTACCTAGTTTGGTAATGAAACATCTGCAAGGAAACAATCAAGCTCAGGAATTAAAAAGTCCAACTCATTATAAAATGTCTCAACTAGAATTCTTCATGAAGTTTAACATCATTTCCCATGGAATAAACTGAGATCAGGATTTGTCATTATGCTAAACCATATATCTTAATTAGCTCACCTATGTTGCTTTATCATTCACTAGCAGCTTGGGAAAAAGTCAAAGGGATCCAATGTTAAGAAACACGAAATATACATTTTATGATTTCAATACGAAATTAATTAATCAGACAACATCATTTTTGTGTTTGCTGGACTCATCAAAAAATTCTGGAAGGAGTGACATCTAAGATGACCCTTTAAATATTCTTTGGATCTTAAAAACCTTTTTAAAAATTACTTTCCTTGAAACTTCTACAATAAAGCATCTTGTGACTGTTAGAGTTGGTTAATTAACTTTTGTATCATGATCCCCAAGGCAAGGTTGACACATCATTTCAAATCATGCTTTGTTTAATCTTAATTCATTGAATGAGTTGGGTGAATTCAGGTAAAGATATAAACTATAGCAGTGGTGGCGAACCTATGGCACGTGTGCCAGAGGCGGCACTCAGAGCCTTCTCTGTTGGCACATGCGCCACCGCCACCAGCAGCAGGTACATCAGGCCACCACCGCCACCCGGAGCAGGAGCCTTGGCCAGCACAAAGGACATGAAGCGACCAACTAACAAGCTTGAGTAGAGGTGGTGGAGCAGAGGGGGAAGCATTTTACATGCATGCATGCACGGGGTCGCGAGCACAAACGTGCTGCAAATGGAGTGGGGCTAGTGCCTGTGTGATACTCACTAGCCCTGCCCCGTTCTTGCATGGTGCAGCGCCTTGTATCTGCACCCCAAGGCACGTCCGGTTTTTGCACCTTTCAGCATGGTGGCCCATTTTTGCGCCCCCAGTTTTTGCATGCCAGAGGCGGTGCTCAGAGGCGCCTCCCTGCCCCCCCTTGAGGGCACCACAATGCTGATATGGCCCTGGCACTTTGTGATAAATAAGTGGGTTTGGGGTTGCGGTTTGGGCACTCGGTCTCTAAAAGGTTCGCCATCACTGAACTGTAGTCTACAAATACATGTTGATGGTATTCAGCTGTAGTTCTTAACCCTGAGTGGAACTGGAGATGATGTTGAAATGCTACATCTATGCCTGGAGGCTTTGAGGCTCTGAATGGAAAAAACAGGCTTGGCCTGAATACTATCCCAGATTGGATGTCCAGATTGGATGTCTGCTCAAAAGCAGTCACATTCCAACTTTACTTCTGGACTGGGTAATACTCTCCTGGACTGAAATATCCCAAAAGTGCTTTCCCAAAAGGCAACTGAACTTTTTTGGCTTTTTCTTGGAAAACATTCTGCAGAACTGAAGAAGCTTCTTGGATGAGAAGCAAAACATTTTCAAAGAAAAAAAAACCCAATTGTCTTTTGGAAAAGTACCTTTGGGACAACCATGACCTGGATGATTAAGAATCTCCATAGACATGTGGACTTAAATAGTTCATAACTTTGAGATTATTCCAGATGCTCGATTCCTGCTCAAGGGATAGGTGATAGGGTCTTCAAACTTGGCCCTTTTATGACTTGTGGACTTCAACTCCCAGAATTCCTCAGCCAGGCAAGCTGGGAGTTGAAGTCCACAAGTCATAAAAGGGCCAAGTTTGAAGACCTCTGGTCTAGGAGGACCTTCACACAACTGCATCTTTCTTGTCAGTTACAAACATGCCTGGATCAGAAGATGCTGCTCGTAGTCAAACATTTATTAGTCCCCTCTTGATTAAACCATTACAATTTGATCTACATCTTGAAGACCAGCTGGACACTAAAGTGGATCCTGAATGGCACAGCTCAGTTATTTAACTGGGCTTCACAGTTTGCTTGAGTAATACAAAGTTGCACTGATTCTTAGTTGGCCTCTGATGTTGGTTGTTGCCTTTAAGTCTTACATTGCTCAGAACCGACTTACTTTTGGGTAAGTTCTGCTAGTGCAATAAGATCTAGTAGGAAAGGCATTCCTCCAAGTCTCATCCTTGATGAATAGACGTCATCAAGGACCACAAGAGCATGTGTCCTATTCTGTACCCGACAAGCCACCATGTTGGCATTCAGAAAAATCCTTGGGGATTTTTAAAAATATTTTTTACTCCCACTTTTCCATTTATATTTATATTTATTATTATTATTATGGATCATCGCACAGTCAGCCAGATGTTCAGACTGGATTTGGCATTTTGTCTACCTATCGAGTCCTTACCCAGGACCTGGGATAGGTAGATGTGGATGTTTGATGGTATTACAGATATCGTCGCAGGATGGAAGCAGTTGTTGTTGTTATTATTATTATTATTTAAAAGGTTGGAAGGAACCTTGGAGGTCATGTAGTCCAACCCCCTGCTCAGGCAGGAAACCCTATACCATTTCGGACAAATGGCTGTCCAGTCTCTTCTTAAAAACTTCCAATCTTGGAGCATTCACTGCTTCTGGAGGCAGGTTGTTCCACTGGTTAATAAATTATTTTAATAAATAACTCAAAACAGCAAACATATCTAATGCTTTCTCCTCCTGCTTTCCCCGCAAAAACAACCCTCTGAGGTAGGTTGGGCTGAGAGAGGACTGGCCTGAAGTCATCCAGCCAGCTTTCGTATCTAAAATAGAACTGAAACTCACAATCTAGCGTGATGGCTTAACCTTTGGACCAAACGTGATGGAACGGCAGTCCCTTCTCTGCACTCTTTTCTTTAAGATGTCCAAAGCTACAACGTTGATCATTATTCTGTTTGGTATGTTGATTTCCCCCCCCTCCCCTTGCTTGAATTCCTTCTCTTTTACTTTTGTGCTCAGAGCTCTTCTGTAACTGTTTTAATGAATGACAGTAAGAAAATAAATAGCTAAACAAATCTGTCCAAAAATAATTCTGAAGAGGTTGTCAAGCAGCAGAAAGAAAGATAGAAAAACAGAAGTCTCTTTTTTTCAGAGAGGCCTGATGTATTTGAACTGGACAAAACTGGACCAAAACTTTACATTTAATTGACTGTGAAAGACTCTATTATGCAGGCTATATTTTCACAATTAAATGTATTTGGTCCAGTTTTGATCATTACAATGTAAAAATGATGGTGAGATGCTAGAACAGTGATGGCGAACCTTTTAGAGACTGAGTGTCCAAAAACCACCCCGCCCCCCTGCCCCACCCGCAGAGCCACCCACCACCTCCACAGCCCACCGCAGCAGATCACCCAGGCGGCCCAGCAGCACCATGGCGGCCACACCCTCCACCCGCGCCCCGCAGCATCAACTGTGCACGATGGGGCATGAGGGCGGAGTCTTGTCCCCACTGCCCAGCTGCCATATCCTTGGCTGCGCTGCTCCATGCGGGTCGTGCCCAGGGGCGACTCTTGTCCGGGCGGCCTGCTGGTGAAGAGGGGGCTGTGGGGGGAGGCAGGGCTGGGGCAACAGCGTTCGTGCCCACAGAGAGGGCTCTGAGTGCAGCCTCTGGCACGCGTTTCATAGGTTCGCCACCACTGCTCTAGAAGGAGTGCAGAGAAAAGCAACAAAGATGATTAGGGAACTGGAAGCTAAAACATATAAAAAACAGTTGTTGGAACTGGGTATTCTAGTTTAATGAAAAGGACTAGGGGTGACATAATAGCAGCGTTCCAATATGTGACGGACTGCCACAAAGAAGAGGGGGTCAACCTATTCTCCAAGAAGCAACAGATGGAAACTAATCAAGGAGAGAAACAACCTAGAACAAAGGAGAAATTTCCTGATGGTTAGAACAATTAATCAGTGGAACAACTTGCCTCCAGAATTTGTGAATGCTCCAATACTGGAAATTTTTAAGAAGAGATTGGACAGCCACTAGTCTGAAATGGTATATGGCAGTGATGGCGAACCTTTTAGAGACCGAGTGCCCAAAAACTGCCCCACCCCCTGTCCCCATCACTCCGCCCTGCCTGCTCCACCCCCGGCCTGCCCCACCTGCCAGGCTACCTACCATCTCCACGGCCCACCACAAATTGCTCAGGCAGCTCTGCAGCACCATGGTGGCCACGCCCTCCCCTCGCCCTGCATCATCTGCGTGTGACGGAGCGCGAGGATGGAGTCTTGTCCCTGCTGCCCAGCTGCCATGTGTTTGGCTACGCTGCTCCGCGCCCGAGAGGCAACTCTCCTCCAGGGGGCTGTTGATGAGGAGGGGGCCGTGGGGGGATGCAGGGCTGGGGCAATGGCGCACGTGCCCACAGAGAGGGCTCTGAGTGCCGCCTCTGGGACATGTGCCATAGGTTCACCACCACTGGTATATGGCATCCTGCCTGAGCAAGGGATTATATTAGAAGACCTCAAGTTTTCTTTTAACTCTCTTATTGTGTTGGGAGAGGTATGAGAAAAAGTAGCAATTAATAAGAAGCAGAAAAGCCAATTTAACACTATTAATGGTCTCAGGCCCATTCTAGGACATAATGTCCTATTTCCTTATAGAAGATATAAAAAAAAATGAATCACTTTGTTAAAATACAGTACAGGTTTTTATTCCTGATAAGATTACTGCATTTTAATTGCTAGTTTGTATATTGAAACTCAGCCAAAAAATTGTAGATCTTCCGTTTCAAGGCAGGAAATCTTAACTTGTTCTATTTTTGTGTAGAGTAAAGTTAGAGAGCCATTCCAGTTTTTTTCTGATCACAATCCTGTTGCTTTCATTATATCACATATCATTTGCAAACCTCCAGCTGATGGGCCAGTTGCACCGATACCTGAACCAGGAGGCTCTGCTCTCAGTAACTGACATCCTTGTAAACTCCAGGTTAGACTGCTGTAACACCCTCTACATGGGGCTGCCCTTGAAGACCATTCGGAAACTGTAACTGGTGCAGAATGTGGTCAGGCGGATAGTAAAATGGTGCCAGATTTATGGCACATGTAACACCACTCCTGTGTGAGCTGCACTGGTTGCCGGTGTATTTCCGGGTGCAATTGAAAGTGCAAAAACTAGATATGATAAAGATGTTAAACTGTATGGATTTTACAAGGAACAAACTGTATTTGATAAGACATTGTTAACTTCTGATAAGAAACTAATTAAGAAAATGTATAATTTTCTATTAACTTTGAAAATGGAAAGCGAACAAGTTAAAGAAACAATGATAAGATGGGCGAAAGTTTTTGGATATAATGTAGAATTAGAAAAATGGCAAAATTTATGGGGAAAAAATTACAAACTGACAATGTCAACTTCCTACAAAGGAAATTTATATAAAATGTTCTATAAATGGCATTTGCCACCAGCAAGGTTAGCAAAAATGTTTAAAAACATGTCAGATAGATGTTGGAAATGTAAACAGAAGTCAAGCACGTATTATCATGTTTGGTGGACATGTGACAAAGTAAAGAAAAAGATACATACCTGGCTAGAAAAGATGTTGGGAGAACATATAGATTTTAAACCTGAACTTTTTTTATTAGGTATAATGCAGAAAAGACTAACAAACAAAGCTTATATTTGATTTTTGCATGTCACAGCAGCGGCAAGAATTATATTTGCGCAATACTGGAAAAATGAAGGAAAACCATCAGATGAAGAAATAATAAAAAAAACACTAGAATGTGCAGAGATGGATAGACTGACTATGAGACTGAAAGAAAAAAAAAGAAATGGAATATTATCAAACTTGGGACTTATTTTATCGATGGCTAGAGGAAAGGATTAGGAATTAAATATGTATTAGCGAATGTAAACTCAGACAGCACGTTGGTTGAAAAACTATTACTGAATGTATGGGGGGGGGGACTAATAAAAACTTTTACAAAAAAACCCACAAAGTGGTAGTGGTTACTTACATGGCCTGGGAGTGCAGTACCCGAGGGATTGCCTTTTTTGTCTGTACCCATCCAACTAGGGCAGTGGTGGCGAACCTATGGCACGGGTGCCAGAGGCAGCACTCGGAGCCCTCTCTGTGGTCACACGCACCGTCTCCCCAGTCCTAGGCCTTCAGCTGGATTTTATAAAATCTTTTCGCTTTAGGCCTCCGCCGCCGTGTGCAAAAAAAAAAAGGTTCAATCAATCAGTCGATTTCAACTTTTCGTGGGAGAAAAAAAAGATCTTGCAAAGTTGGAATTGATTGATTGAACTTTTTAGTCCCACCCAGTCTGCTGTTACCAAGGCAACCACGCCCAGCCAATGGGCCACACCCACCTGGCACCCGATGATGCATAAGTGGGTTTTGGGTTGCAGTTTGGGCACTCAGTCTCTAAAAGGTTTGCCATCATTGAACTAGGGGTAGGCAACCTTGGCTCTTTTATGACTCGTGGACTTCAACTCCCAGAATTCCTGAGCCAGCCATGCTGAGGGGAAAGGGAAAGTTTCCAAGCTGAGCCATGCTGGCTTGGGAATTCTGGGAGTTGAAGTCCACGGGTCATAAAAGAGCCAAGGTTGTCTACTCGTGAACTAGGTCAAGCAGAATGGGCATGCTTCAGATCCCGTCAGCCAAAGAGTGTTGGCTGTCAGGGACCAGAAGGCGAGCCTTTTTTGCAGTGGCCCCTGCTGTCTAAAACATCTTCCCTTCGGAGAGCAGAATGGACCCAACCCAGTTAGCCTTTTGTAAGGCCTTAAAAACCTGGCTATGTTCCTGAGCCTGAGGCGCTGAATGTGGCAAGGACCTCGTTTCCTAGCTATATTGCTAATGGACCAAATATTTTGCTCTGGTGTATCACGAACTGGATGTTTTTTAAAAAACTTATTTTACTCTTTTTATTATTTCAAAAAGTTTTTTAAACTTTTAATTTTGTGAACTGTAAACTGCCCAGAATTCTTGACTGAGAGGAGCCACCATAGAAATTGAACAAACAAACAAACATCACCAGCCCATACAAGACAGGATTACAGTAAGATTATCCAGGGGTGCAGTAGAACTTTTCTCCCTTAGTTTGATGTGATTGAGATATGTCTCAAGATATGTCAACTCTGTTGTGACCCATTTTCTTGGAGAGAAATCAGGTCCTCGCTGGATCTGGACACAGGGGAAGCAGGAAAAGGAAACGGATTGGAAATAAGGACAACAAATTTCATACAGGTGTTATTTTTCACAGACTCAAGGTTCGGTGGAGGGTTAGCGTCAGCAAAGGAAAACGACCATAGAGAAGAGCCTTATTGATATGCTTAAATACACTTATATGATCACCAATCTCACAAATGTAATTCTGGATAGCTAGCAAAAATTAAAATTGTAACCCAAAGGGGGGAGGCGGAATGTCACATGATTTTCAGATTCTAAACCAAGTTTGTATGATTTGTTTGGAAGTTAAGTATCTGCTTTTTAACTGTCCCATAAACTCAATGGAGTTTTCTTGAAATGGTCATAAGAATTCCTTCCTTCATTCCTTCCTTCCTCCCTCCCTTCCCTTCCCATCCCATCCCTTCCCTTCCCTTCCCTTCTGTCCATCTCTTTTTTTCTCTAGCTACATCCTTCCATGAAATGTCTCTTTATTTCCTGCTTTTGGTTTCTTTCCATATGAATATTATTGCAGTTTCAGGGTCTAATGAGATATGACTTATCTTCTTGCAAAACATTCTTAACAGCAATTCCAACTTCCTGCTAGAGAACCAATTACAATATCAGAAGTTACAAAGGTTGGTCAGTCCCATAACTGTCTCTATAGTTAACTGTTAACTTCAAGGAAGCAAGATCTCCGATTCTTTTCTAAGCACAAGGTAAGTGACATGCATAAATCCTTTGTCAATCCTTTTAAAGATTGTTTTCTGTCAATGTTTCAAAGAATTTGAGGGTTGACTAGAATTCTCCCTGAAGGCAAATCTACTTACAGTGTAACAAAGCTTACTTTATAAAAATTGTAAAATGAAAGACAATGAAAGACTGATTTTGTTTTTCTACACTATGTGTCTTTTTAAAGGCACAGGCATACAAATCCATACCAGGAGAAAGTGGGCTTCTCAAATATTTTGTGTAAGTTAAAAAAAAGTTAAGATGGGAAAACGTTTTACGTAGTGTAACAGCTTAGCCACAAAAGAAGGACAAAACGTAGGAAGAACAGGATTGAATTTTAAGTAATGTTGGACTAAAGTCACACCTGTGTCATACCTCTGTGTGTGGAATTTAAGTGGAATTTACTTGTTTGGCCAATTGTGCTCAGAAATTGAAAAGGTAGGTACTGAGAGGACAACAGATATTCCGAAACTTAGTCAAGTGAACCTTTGTCATGTGGCAGTTCTGTCCATGTGGATTCACTGACAGGTGTCAATCAGCCCCGATGTGCCAGTTGTCAACAGGTGACAATGAAACTGTACACTAGTTTTGGGATTTTGTTTTAGGCTACAGGTAGAGTCCATGCTGAGAGATCCCTCAGGTGGCTGCCATGAGCTTACCCTGTTTAGAAAAGGATCACTGTCTTCATATCTGCAAATATAAAGCCTACCTTTAAAGAGAGCCAGTTCGATGTATTGGTTAAGGCAGTGGTTCTTAACCTGGGCGATATTGCCCCCCAGGGGGTGATTTCGTTTTTCACGGGGGCGATGGAATGAAAAGGGGCGATGTGGGGGTGAAAGAATGAAAAAGGGGCAATATGGGGGCGATGGAGCGAGAAGTTTTGGGGACACTTTTGAGACTTTTTCGTACAGTGAATCGCTGTATATCTGTCATACAAAAACATCAGATCGCTCGCTATTAGTGGATTGAATTGTGTTTTCAAATGTTCCTCCAGCTAGCTTCAGTACAGAACGCCGTACATATGTGAATACACATTGCTTATCACATTGCTTATCTTCATGCGCGTTGCGCAGCAGCCTCTACCCATACAGTGGCACGCCATTGGCCAGAATATGGGAGATATGGGAAAAAGACTGGAAATAAATTATTTGCATCGATATGTCCTGATGACAATTTTAAAGAAAACTAAAAAAGTGTTTGCATAAATTGAAGAAGTATTTCCTATGTTGTGATTGAGAGGTTATGTTGGGGGAGTGGGGCGATGACAACTTCCTCATTAGCTCAAGGGGGCGATTTGTTCAAAATGGTTAAGAACCACTGGGTTAAGGCATCAGGCTGAAACCCCAAAAAGCATGAGTTCCAATCCCGCCTTAGGCACGGAGCCAGCTGGGTGACCTTGGGCCAGTCACTTTCTCTCAGCCCTAGGAAGGAGACAATGACCAAACCCTTCTGAAAATCTTGACTAAGAAAACTGCAGGGACTTGTTCAGGCAGTTTCCTAGAATTGGACAAGATCGAAAAGGGGCAGCGGGGGGACAGGAAATAGATGTGTGGTTTAGGAATTTGTGCAAGCCAAGGCTGTTAGTTAGAGCCTGTGCCCTGTGCAAAACTAGAAAATGGATTGTCTCTCTGACTAAATTAAGCATGTGGTTGTCAGAAGGCACCTTCTTTGCCCATTCGTGTTCTTGCTAGGAGTTCCAATAAAATTAGCCAGACATCAGCGAAGGTCAAAGTATGTTTATTCAATCTAAATTTGTAGCTTTGGAAGGGTGGTCCAGCTAGACTTGCCTTTCCATCCCCTTTCTACGGGTATTTTGTTTAAAGATGTAGCCAATCAGTATCAATAGAATAGAATGAATGGGCTTGCTTATTGAACAACAGTTCCAATTCTATCACCGTGATCCTTTTCCTCCTGTGTAAACCTTTCTTCTTTTCATATTCTGTTAAAGCACGTTTCCTTATCTTAAAAGTGAAAGCAGGTCTCTTTTTAAGAAGACAACCATTGTCTGAAACGTTATAGGGTTTCCTGCTTGAGCAGGGGAGGGGGTTGAACTAGAAGACCTCCAAGGTTCCTTCTAACTCTGGCTCCATATTTAAATATATGTCTCTTTATCTTGAGCTAAGGCAGTGGTTCTCAACCTTTTTAATGCCGCGACCCCCAACCGGTCGTAAGTCGAGGACTACTCAATGGGTGCAGCACCGTTTGCAGAATGGGACTTTTGGTGGGCTCAGCAGGGCAGAGACAGCCTGGACAATTCCTATTGCTTTTGAAAGTCAATAGAATTAGACTCTATTCAAGAGAGTCTATTCTATTGGCTTTCAAAAGCCAATAGAATAAACGGGAGTAGCCCAGCTAAGGAAAAGGGGGAAAAATGGCAGACTGCATTGTTTGGCAACCCCCGTGAAATGGTCATTCGACCCCAAATGGGGTCCCGACCCACAGGTTGAGAATCACTGAGCTAAGGGGTGTTTTATCTTTCTTACACATGTGTTTTCTATATATACTGTATGTCTTCCGTTACATTGGTATGTATCTGATTTCTCTCTAGTTTCTACTGGAGAGGTTTTTATTAAATGGCATTTCTCCTGCCTATTCCCTACTGCTTATATTTGGGAGCTGTCCTTTAGCTGTCCAGGGGCAGTAGTAGACAACTAACTCCAAGGATTCCCATTTTAATTTTCTTCAAAGCCTTGATAGCCAATATTATTAAACCTTGGCAGTTTAACTGTTCAGAGTTACAATGGCACTGAAAAAAAGTGACTTGGGACCATTTTTCACACTTATGACCCTTGCAGCATCACCGTAGTCACCTGATCAAAATTCAAAGGCTCAGGTATTAGCATGTATTTATCCCAGGGTCACGTAATCCCCTTTTGCAAACTTCTGATAAGCAAAGTCAACGGGGAAGCCAGATTCACTTAACAACCAGGTTTACTCATTTAACAGCGGCAATGATTCACTTAACAACTGTGGCAAGGAAGGCCATAAAATGGGGCAAAGTTCACTTAACAATTGTCTTACTTAGCACTGAAAACTACGATCAATTGTGGTCGTACTACCGTATTCCCAGAGCCCAGGTGTTGGGAGGTATAGCTCAGAAACATGCAAAGATCCTATCTTTCCTTCTCCAACCATTGTGGAAAATTAAAATGGAGCTGCTAGACCAGGGCTAGGCAACCGTGGCTCTTTTATGACTCGTGGACTTCAACTCCCAGAATTCCTGAGCCAGCATGGCTCAGCTTGGAAACTTTCCCTTTCCCCTCAGCATGGCTGGCTCAGGAATTCTGGGAGTTGAAGTCCACGAGTCATAAAAGAGCCAAGGTTGCCTACCTCAGACCCAAGTCAAGAAAACTTGAGTCTCCATGCCACTTGGGGATCCCAAGAGCCAGACAGAAGCCAAACAACTGCTCAAGAAGGTCATATAGTAACACTAGTCACTTTAGTCTCCTCTAAAACATTTTCTCTCATACCATTCTTCTTCCTACCATCAGTTTCACTGCTCAGCTGATCTTATCTGATTGTATGTACTTATTTGCTTCCTCTTTTTGCTGGCTTCCCCTTTTTTTATTAGGACACTTTCTTTCTCCCTGATTGCAAGATTTCACATATCACAACCGCAGAACTTCTTGAAAGTGTTCTGTCCTAGTCAGTTCTGCTCTTAATTTTTCTAATTTTCTTTTCCCGGTTTTCTTCCCCCCCCCCCCCAATCCACATATGATTTGACATTCCAGATCCTTTCAACCTTCCATCTCTGCGTCTTTATTAAACTTTTGCTAGGAAAAACCAGGCTGGACGTATCTGGAGGACAACTATGGAAGAGTAGGAAAAGACCTTCTGGGGATTCATGGTGTTTTTATTTCTTTCCTGCAGAAAAAAGACCCACATCATAACTTGATTTTCATTCTAGTCCATCTGTGGTTTGTCACCGCTTCCTATTCTGCGCTTTCCTTTTCCAATCAAGGGTCTCAAACTACAGGTAATCCTTGACTGATGGCCACAATCGGACCAGAATTTCCACTGCTAACTAAATTTTGTTGTTGTTGTTGTTGTTGTTAATTGTGAAGTCGTGTCTGACCCATCGCGACCCCATGGACAATGTTCCTCCAGGTCTTCCTGTCCTCTACCATTTTCTGGAGTCCATTTAAGTTCACACCTACTGCTTCAGTGACTCCATCCAGCCACCTCATTCTCTGTCATCCCCTTCTTCTATTGCCCTCCATCTTTCCCAGCATTAGGCCCTTCTCCAGTGAGTGCTAACTAAATAATATTGGTTATTAAGTGAATTGTGTGCAACTTTATGATCTTTTCTTTTTGCCTTGGGTGTTGAATGAATCACTACACTTGTTAAATGAACCACATGATTGTTAACTGAATCCAGCTTCCCCCATTGATTTTGCTTGTCATAAGCCAGCTGGGAAGGTCTGAAATGGCAGTCAAATGATCCCAGGATACTGCGACTATCATAAATACACAACAGTTGCCAAGTGCCAAATTTTGATCACGTGACCATTAAGATTGTAAGTGTGAGGACTAGTCATAAGTCACTTTTTTCTGTGCTACTGTAATTTTGAAAAGTCATTAAACAAATGGTTGTAAATTAAGGACTATCTGTGCAGGGTGGATTTCAGCTTTTCTAGGCTCACTCTATATCAGTGGTTCTCAACCTGTGGGTCGGGACCCCATTTGGGGTCGAACGACCATTTCACGGGGGTCGCCAAACAAGGCTGTCTGCCATTTTTCCCCCCTTTTCTTTGGCCAATGCCCCTGGCACCCGGTGATGTATAAGTGGTTGGGGGTCACCACAACATGGGGAACTGTATTATGGGGTCGCGGCATTAGAAAGGTTGAGAACCACTGCTCTATATTGCCTAATATTTTTAGGCAAGCCAAAGGAGGAAACAGGAAACCAAAAACCAACAAAAACCTGGATTTCCATTTAGGATATAAAACTTTCTACCCTGTGATACAGGTAGTCCTCCACTTACGACTACAACTGAGCCCAGAATTTCTGTTCCTGAGTGAAACAGAAAGTGTTAAGTGAGTTTTGCCCCCTTTTATGACTTTTCTTGCCACAGTTGTTAAGTGAATCACTGCAGTTAGTAAATTAGTCACATGGTTGTTAAGTGAATCTGGCTTCTCCATTGATTTTGCTGGTCAGAAAATCGCAAAAGGGGATCACATGACCCCTTGGGACACTGCCACTGTCATAAATATGAGTCAGTTACCAAGCGTCTGAATTTTGATCACGTGACCATGGGGATGCTTCAATGGTCATATGTATGAAAAATGGCAAATCACTTTTTTCAGTGTCGTTGTGACTTTGAACGGTCACTAAATGAACTCTTGTAAATGGAGGACTACCTGTATAACTCTGACCTCTTGGCCCTTGCTTGTCATAGAAAAGAATAATTAAGAAAAACCAGTTGTCTTTATCAGCAAAGGGGGAAAATATTGAAGATTCATATTAAGGCAGAGCTTTTATGAGAAAAAGAAAAGTTCTGAGTTTCCAAAATTTCTTCAACAGGGAAGATAATAAAATTATTCCCAGCATGATTGGATAGGATAGGAAGGAGTTGAGTTGCTGGCTGGGGAATTCTGGAAGCTGAAGTTGCCAACATGGTTTCTCAAGATGTGCTAGAGCAGGGGTAGGCAACCTTGGCTCTTTTATGACTCGTGGACTTCAACTCCCAGAATTCCTGAGCCAGCCATGCTGAGGAGAAAGGGAGAGTTTCCAAACTGAGCCTTGCTGACTCAGGAATTCTGGGAGTTGAAGTCCACGAGTCATAAAAGAGCCAAGGTTACCTATCTCTGGCCTAGGCCTAGGCTGCTTTATGACTTGTGGACTTCAACTCCCAGAATTCCTAAGCCAGCCATGCTGAGGGGAAAGGGAGAGTTTCTAAGCTGAGCCATGCTGGCTTAGGAATTCTGGGAGTTGAAGTCCACGAGTCATAAAAGAGCCAAGGTTGCCTACCCCTGTGCTAGAGTAATTTGCAACCATTAAATCTTACTAAGTACTGAAGTCATGGAAGATTTTATCCATCTCTCCCCAAAGCTGTTACCCATGGGATTATCCATTGCAAGCGATGGACCAACAGATTCCTTGTCAAAAAATAAAAATTCCCAACTTTCCTACCCAAATCATAAAATCTAAAGTGGCACTAACCTCACTTTTTAATCAATTATAAGTTAGGTTCTAATTGGGGTTAACGCTGAACAGAGAAATTCTGCAACATGTCTACCATGTCTAAAATGCGTTTGATTTTGAATTTTTTTCATTGAAGAATGTTATGGAAAAAAATGTTCATAGATGAATGCCATATTTTGGCAGCTGGGCATTCATGAGTTGGACAAGGGTTATATAAATAATTTGTGTTTCTCTGTCTGCCATTGCAAGCAAACTCATGTCCAATATAATTCCTGAAAAGGTTTAGGAGTAGAGTTTAGAACAGAGGTCCCCAATCTTTTGGGCACCAGGGACCTGTTCCGTGGAGAGAGGTTTTTCCGTGGACCGGAGGGGGTGTGGGTTTGTGTGCTGCCTGCATCCCACAGATGGGGCTTTGCTTGTTTGTGTAGCCCAGTTGCTGGCATGCTGCAACCCGATACTGATCCATGGACTGGGGGTTGGGGACTTATAGAGCTTAATTTTTCCTGGCAAGAGTACTATAGTACTTATTAAAGGAAGACCCATCCTTGATAAACCGAAAATATTCAGTTAAATTAAATAATCACCTAATTTCCCTTCCCGCCAACTAGTTTCCAATGCCATTTATAAAACTATCAGAGACAGTTTTGCAAGATGGAAAACTATCGTTTTTATGGCAGCCCATTTACTTTATTCCTCTTGTTTGCAAGTTGTAAAAGAAATTAACGTTTAGCAAAGTTAAAGAGATAGAGCACCGGGAGTACAATAAGTTATCATTTATTTCAAGCAATAAAGTAATTACTCTATTGTAAATTAGGGCAGGGAAGAAATTTCTTTCATTAAGTTTGCTATGTTTTCAGCATTTTGAATACTTTCAAGGATAAGATTTTCCCTTGCGAAATAGCCATATCTACTTTGAAATCTTGTATGGACTATGTAATGATTTGATATCTGTATTTTTCATCTAATAAATTGTTCAAGATCGCAATTATTATTTACTTGACTAAAACACTGGGGGGGGGGAGGAGGAATGGGAAAACAGCAGAGAAGTGGCATAATACCCAGGTAATCCTTGACTCATAAATTCAGTTGGGACCAGGATTTCCACTGCTAATCAAAGCACTTGTTAAGTGAGTCATACATAATTTTATGACCTTTTTTGTCAAGGTTATTAAGCGAATCAATGTAGTTGTTAAGTAAATCATGCCTTTGTTAAGCAAATCTGTCTTCTCCCATTGACTCTGTATGTCAGACGCCAGATGGGAAGGTAGCCAATGGTGATCACGTAACTCTGGGACACTTCAACTGTCATACATACATGCGGGATGCCAAGCACCCAAATTTTGATCGGGTGTTTTCAGGGCTCTTGCAATGGTCATAAGTGCGAGGAGCAGCCATGTCACTTTTTCCACTGTCATTAAAACTTTGAGAAGTCACTAAACAAATGGTTGCAAGTCAAGGAGTACCTGCATGGGTCTAATCTTCAGAAATTTCAGGGGATTCAAAAAAGGTCAAGAAAAACTGTCCATTTTCAACATGCATGATCATCTTGGATCATTTTGGCCCTCTCCTTGTACTCTACCCTGAATGTTTGAATAGGGGCAATAATCTTCATAAGACATAGTGGCCTGGTATAAATTCTCATCTCATCTATTTCTCTCATTTATTTCTCCCACTGGTCACCAAATCACAAAAAGAGAGAGTTTGGAAAAAATTCAGAGAAGAGCAACTAAAATGATCAAAGGCCTGGAGACTAAAGCATTCGAAGAACAGCTACAGAACTTGAGTTTGGCTAGTCTAAAGAAAAGAAGAAATAGGGGAGACATGATAGCAGTGTTCCAGTATCTGAGGGGCTGCCACAAGGCAGAGGGGGCTAGCTTGTTCACCAAAGCACCAGAGGGAAGGACGAGAAACAATGGTTGGAAACTGATCAAAGAGAGAAGCAACCTGGAATTAAGGAGAAACTTCCTGACAGTGAGGACAATCAACCAGTGGAACAGCTTGTCTTCAGAAATCGTGGGTGCTCCATCACTGGAGGTTTTAAAGAGGATACTGGACATTCACCTATCTGAGATGGTGTAGGTTCTCCTGCTTGACAGGGGGCTGGACTAGAAGACCTCCAAGGTCCCTTCCAGCTCTATTCTATTCATTTGTCAAATCAGTTTGAGAAAAATAACTCAACTGCAGTGTGGGAAAATGCCAAGAGGTCAATGTATGGCCCTCTTGAGAAATGTGGCATGTCCAGTTTCAGAATAAGGATGCCATGAGAAAGATTGAAGTGACACTTGCTGGGTGTCAGGCTTCTCCCAACTTGGTTTTTAGGAAAGAAAGACCCTCGATTCCATGGTTGAAGTGAAAGGTTCACTTTTACTGAGCTCAAGCGGTTACAGCATAAGCAAAGCTGGAGCTAAATATTCCCATGCAAAGCCTCTGTTTTTCCCTCATCCTTTCCCCCCTCCCCTTGATCAGTCCACGAGTGTCCAATCATGTTCATTTTAGATGTTTTGAGAATGGCTTTGAGCTTTTGGGAACGGCCTCTTTGATGTAGTTTCGCATTCCACTCTCATGGTCTGTCCCTGGTTGGCTGCTTTGTTCCGGTTTGACATCTCTGGTTCCTGTCACTCTATCATTCCCTCCCTTCCTCCCCTTGTCAATTCCCCCTCCCCCACTTCCTGGACTTCTGGGATTCAATTGTTGTTGGAGATAATAGGCAATTTTTAATTGTTTGGCAGCTCTGGGTTTTTTTTCAACCTCCTTTGGTAAACTGGGCATTTTACAATTGGCTAGGACTGTAAAATCAACAAATGAACTAAAAATAAAACACAATGAAACTTGGAACAGTAAACAGAATTACAGAGTAAGGGAATAAAAGTATAATAAGGCCAATCTTTACATAAACAATTCAGAAACCTTCCTTGACAAGTTCACGCAGAGTTCAAGCTCTCTGTCTCAAATCCAGAGGGAAAACCAGGCCTTCAAGAGCCTACAGAAGATTAGCAGGGTCAAGACATCTGAACCTTGGAGAAAATCGTCCCAAAGGAGCTTTTTCAGGAGGCAACTGGGCTTTCTTGTTTTTCTTTGAAGACGTTTCGCTTCTCATCCAAGAAGCTTCTTCAGCTCTGACTGGATGGTGGGGAATGGAAGGATCCCTACCATCCAGCCAGAGCTGAAGAAGCATCTCGGATGAGAAGTGAAATGTCTTCAAAGAAAAGCAAGAAAGTCCAGTTGCCTCCTGAAAAAGCACCTTTGGGACAACCATGACCTGGATGACTGAGAATCTCCATAGACACTTGGAGAAAATAATGTCCCATGGGTCAGGCTTGAGACATAGAAAGCCTATTTCCTGGGTTTCATGGGTGATAATGTTCATAGAAGGGACCTGAAGCCTGTTCATCCTCCCAGATCTCATAGAACAAGTAGAGACATTTGCAGAGAGGTAACCTCACAAATAACTCTGCCTTGTGTCACAAGCCAATAATTGAAATGTCCCAAAGGTGCTTTTTCAAAAGGCAACTGGACTTTCTTTGTTTTGCTTGAAGACATTTCGCTTCTCATCTAAGAAGCTTCTTCAGTTGTCCTTTAGCTCTTAAAGAAGCTTCTTGGAAGTTTCAACTGAAGTTGTTCTTTAGTTCTTGAAGAAGTTGTTTGGATGAAAAGCAAAACATCTTCAAACAAAACAAAGAAAATCCAGTTGCCTTTTGAAAAAGCACCTTTGGGACAACCATGATCTGGACGACTGAGGCAACAATTTAAATAGTTTTCAAGGACAACCTCATGTAAAGTGCACTGGACTAGTCCAAACAGAAGATGACCAGGGTATGAGTGACTGAGAGAATGGCACATATTTCGCACACAACGAAGATCTGTGTAAAGGTTCTCCTGATCAGGGTTGCCACCTACTCTTCCATCAGACAATATATAATATAAGACATAAGACAATATATACCAGTTCTATTCTGGGGTAGGGCAACCTCATCAAGAATTAAAGGAAGAAAATCCCCAGAACCAAGGGACCCCAGAATACCAGGTCAGAACTAGAAACCTTGAAATTACAATCACTCAGTCTTGCTTGAGTTGAACCAAAGCCTCTTGTTCTCCATCCAGACCCCCACAAGCTCCAGAATCTTAACAGTATCACATGGACAACCTAGGATAGAGATATATGGCTGATTATCATTGGTATGTTGATAGTATCTGTTCCCATACTGATCAATGACCTCATCTAACAATTTCATTTATGTATTAATTAGAAGCTGGGAGATAGTAAAGCTCAGAAGGACCCTAGAGAAGAAGAGAGTAGTGCTACTTCTCTCTCCACTACTAATATTGACTGGAACTACCTCTAAGCAGAACCATTACAACACCATGCCTCCCACTCCGAAACCTCAAAGCTGGTCTAGAGGAAACCATGACCTGTTGAGAAATCTGTTGAGAAATCAAGGAAAGACGTCCTTAGTACTCTCTGAACTTGGTTGTTTTCTTGCAGATATTTTATTACCCAAACTAGGAGCCCTGGTGATGTTACCTAATTTGGATAATGAAACATCTGCAAGAAAATAACCAAGCTCAGAGAGCACCAAAGATCCCCCGTTTCAATCTTGAGTGACAAATATTCTCCTTTAAATCAAGAAGAGTTAGGATATACTGTCCCCATCCTGATCCCACCCAAAGACAATACACATGCAATCAGTGCCATCTCAGTACTACAAAGTAGACAATGTGGGGCTGATCCTGGTATGGGAAGAGGTTGAATGATTGGTCTCAAAGCTGAATGTGTATGCTCAAAAAATGTTGAAACAGGAAGCACTGGGAATGGGTTACCTTACGTGATCCATTCACACAATCTGGCTCGCCTAGCCAACCTTTGTAGTTGTTTACCCTAAACTTTGCTCTCTTTTTTTTTTTCCAAATGGAAAAATCTATAAGAGTTATAAAGAGCACCCACTAGAGTGCCCTTCATATTCCAGTTCCTGGGGAAAATTGTTCATTGATCAAATCACAGCCCCACTAGTAGGATCTCTGGCTGATCAGATAATTGGGGAAAGCATTTCTCCCTTCAGTGATACATCCTTATGCCAATATCTAAGGGCATGGAGGCTCTACTCTAGGATGTCCAGCCTGTGCAACTTTAAGACTTGTAGACTTCAACTCCCAGAATTCCCCAGCCACCATGGAAACTAATCAAGGAGAGAAGCAACCTAGAACTAAGGAGAAACTTCCTGACAGTTAGAACAATTAACCAGTGGAACCACCTGCCTCCAGAAGCGGTGAATGCTCCAACACTGGAAGTTTTTAAGAAGAGACTGGACAGCCATTTGTCTGAAATGGTATAGGGTTCCTGCCTGAGCAGGGGGTTGGACTCGATGACCTCCAAGGTCCCTTCCAACTTTATTATTATTATTATTATTATTATTATTATTATTATTATTATTATTATTATTATTATTATTGATCATTGCACAGTCAGCCAGATGTTCAGACTGGATTTGGCATTTTGTCTACCTATCGAGTCCTTACCCAGGACCTGGGATAGGCAGATATGGATGTTTGATGGTATTACAGGTCTCGTCGCAGATTATTATTATTATTATTTCCACAGGTCTTTAATGTTGCAAAGGCTAGACACCCCTGCTCTACACATACCAAGAAAAACTTTTTTCCTACAAATCAGATGGTTGGTTCCTGGGGAAATCTGAACGTATATATTCATTTCTCGTTATACATCCTTTAATAATCCTTAGTTTTTCCCCTTATTTGCATTTATTTCAAGTTTTCTGGCAGTGGCTTCGTTACAAAGACATTAACTTTTCCACTGTGGCTGAGCTTCTCAGGACAAGCAGATGAGACTGTCCCTAATTGGAGCTATAGTTCTGCATTTACTGGCCCCCTCCCACAATATATTTTATAATCTTTCTTTATAAACTTAGTTAGAGGACAGTGTTCTCTTAAGGAGCCTACAACCTTGATTTTGTTTAAACAGATAGATCTGTTTGAAGTTAATCTCCCCATACTCTGCTGCTGGGTGGATATGGGTATGGATGGATATACATTGCTAGAATGTTTGCTGAGGTAAAAAGATAAACAGAGTTGTAATGTTTGTATTTCAGTCAACCAGAGTACCAAGCCTTTTCCACAAAAATGTTTTACATTATTTAGAAAAATAGGCAGTCTATTTTTGCTTCTTTCCCTCTTTACTTGTTTTCTAACAGTTCCTTTCTACTTACCATCCATCCATCCATCTCTCTCTCATCTTTTATCTATCTGTCTGTCTGTGCTGAAATTTGATACAGGATTGATTCCAAAGAGTTTAAATGAAAGAAATACTAAATAAACAAAGGTGGTTCACAGCTCAAAGCACATTGCATTTGTTACATTTCTAGGCAACTGGTTCTTAGCAGCTGTTTTCCACACCCACAAGGAACTCACACTGGAGATATTCTTGGGATATAGCCAGGTTTCTTGGCCTTTAAGCTGTGCAGACTGCAACTCCCAGAATCTCTTGATCAGCCTGCTGGAGGATTCTGGGAGTTGAAGTCCACTCAGGTCAAAGTTGAGAAACACTAGGATAAATTAAAATAGTCATAGTATGGTTGAAACCCAACACATTCCTCATACAGGTATAGCCACTACTTCTGCAACAAACCCTCTTTAGATCTTCTCAAAAGGGTCTGAAGTGGATTCCTTGGACTGAGCTAGCTCTGGGGTCTCCAAACTTGGCAATTTTAAGACTTGTGGACTTCAACTCTCAGAAGTCCTCAGCCCAGCTGGGGAATTCTGGGAGTTGAAGTCCACAAGTCTTAAAGCTGCCAAGTTTGGAGACCCCCTGAGCTAGCACGTTAGGATGCTGGTTGGAAGTATTTATTTAATTTTAAAATATTGTGTTCTTTCTCTTCTTCTGAATTAGGAGCCCTCAAGATGAATCCTCAGGTAGTTATGAGCCAGCCACAGATGGTGATGGTCCAACATCAAAGCCCTGAATGGCAAACAGGCTTACTCGATTGTTTCAATGATTGTGGAGTGTGTAAGTAACTGTATATATTTTAAGGTGACCAACTTTTTTACAATGAAAAGGAGGACACAAATTAATTGAAGAAAAAAATATCGTACATAAAAGAAACATTTTATTCATTGCAACAATAATGCAAAATACACTATAATATGATAAATGCAGAGTGGGCCCTGCAGCTCCCAAAGCACCAGCCGCACCGGCTCCGGTCCCAGGGGGCAGCCCGCCGTCGACATACCCTGCCTGCAGCCACCCAGCCAGCACCACCGCCCACCCTGCACAGCCCCGTGTAGAGCAGGCCCCGCGGCTCCCACAGCACAGGGGGCAGCTGGCTGCCATCGCCCCTCACACTCCCGCCCGCAGCAGCCCTGCTGCCCCCACCTCTTGCGCCCGCAGCCATTATTGCCCTAGCAGGGCCAAAGATCAAGAGAAACCTACCGTGGCGTCGCCGCTCCAGTTTCCTCCAGGTATCTTTGGGACTAACTAGGAGATGGTGTAGTTGGGTAGCAGGGCGGGGTACAAAGTTCCTGCCAATTCGCCTTCGCTGCAGACAACTTGCATGTGCAAAGTTTGCAAGCTACGCTCAGCAGCAATTTGGCGCGCTCAGCAGCAATTCCTATTGGCTTTCAAAAGCCAACAGGGGGAGTAGCACAGCTCTTGCAAAAGTTGAAAAAAAAATCAAAAAAAGGTGCCGGAACGCCATTCTGAACGTTCTATGAGGAAAAAAAAGCCCTGCATATTAGTCTTCAAATATCGAAAAGGAGGACATGTAGGAGGACACTTTTTGAGGGAGGACAGAACTTGCAAAAGGAGGACTGTCCTCCCTAAAGAAGGATGGTTGGTCACCTTATTATTTATATATATCTCAGGGTGGAGACAATTATAGACTTGAGTAAATCCTGGACCAAACCAGAAGATTATTATGGTGGAAATAAATTTTCATTGGCATTGTGATTATGTTTACTAAAGGTAGGGCTACTGTACTTTCCTTGGGAACAGTAAGATCAATGTATTCCCTGGAAATAAATTCCATTTTTAAAAGTATGGAATTGCCACCATGCTACAAAGGGCAACTTCTGTTTTAACCATATTTGTTCCTACAAGCATGCTTTCAGTTGGATAAAATGGGCCTTGTGTCAGATGTGCAAATTATGATTAGCACAACCACTTATATCACCTTGTATCACAGATAGATGTGTGAACAGAGGCTCCTTCCAGAAAATATATATATATACCTTAAACTTTATTTATTACATGAATGTGCTCTAAAGTTTCTCAATAGATTTCCATTACTATGGGAATCAGTTCCCCTTTTATGCAATTTTGGAAGAACAGGGGAAAATCCATCTCATTCTCCAATTTTATGTTGACTTGGCTCCTGTGGACAAAAGATAAATAAATAGAGATGAAGTATGCATGGCCTTTTGCTTCCATTTATGTTTTTTTAATGTTATGCCTCTAAGAAAACTACAGGAATTTTATACCCATCGTGAGATCTAAAAACTGGAGGCAGAGAAAAACAAAACCATTTGTAACAGCCTTATATGGCTTTTGTCAACCTGCTATCCTCCAGAGCAGGCATGGGGAACTATGGCCCTTTTATAACTTGTGGGCTTTAACTCCCAGAATTCCTGAGTCCAGCCAGCTTCCTGGCAGCTGAGATCAACATATGGTGACTGGAGAATTCTGGGAGTTGAAGTCCACAAGTCATAAAAGGGCCATAGTTCCTCACCTCTGCTCTAGAGCAATACTTCTCAATCTTGACAACATTAAGAGGTGTGGATTACAACTCCCAGAATTCTCCAATCACCATATGTCAATCTCAGCTTCTAGGAAGTTGGCTGAGAAATTCTAGAAGTTGAAGTCCACACCTCTTAAAGGTACCATGATTATGATTATGCTTTGTGACTCCTTGCATTGTCAGCTCTAATTCCTGGCTTAGAATCTCTTGACTTAACACAGTCAAGTAGTTTCACAGCTCTAATTACATGACCAAAGGTGTTTCTGATCCAGGTCTTTTATCTCTCCCTTGGGACTCTGGTTGATCCTGGGAAATTCAAGGGTAGACCACAAGGAGTGCTATACACTTACAAACATCTGACAAACAACCTGAAAGGTTATTGCCATTTTTCCAGGTATCCCATGCAGCTTGTGGGGCAAAGGTGTTACATGGCTTACTAGGATGCACCCATAAATGCCTGTGCTGCTGTGTTCTGGATCTTCTGTAATTTCGAAGTAGTCTTCAAGGGCAGCCCCGTGCAGAACACATTGCAGTAGCTCATATGGAAGGTGACTAAGGCATGGGTGATCCAGAAGAGCAATGCCTTGTATGGGAAAGGCTGCAATTGGCATACCAGCTGAATCTAGATAAAGGAACCTTGGATACAACTTCCATCTATTCAATGAACAGAGCAGAAGGACACCCAAACCTGCATTCTAGTTTTGTCTAGAGATCTGTTACAGCTAGTCCTCAGTTAACAGTGACAATTGGAACCAGAATTGATGTTGCTAAAAGATGCAGTCATAAAGTATGTTCGTCATGTGACCTTGCCACTTAGCAATGTGGCATGGCAAGGATCTTTCTGCTGCCTTCCTGCTGGCTTCCCCAGTGACTTTGCTTGTGGGAAGCTGGAAGGGAAAGTCATAAATCGCAATCACATGACTGTAGGAATTCTGGTTGTAACTACCACTTGTTCAGTGTTGTCATAAATTTCATCAAGAGCATGTAGTACTTTCTGGGAGAGAAATCTCTCTATGGTGTGATCTTGCCACGTATCAACACTAAACTTCATCCAGATGGCATTTGTAAAGATCTCTCCTTCTTTCTCCTAGGTGTGTGTGGATGGCTTTGTCCCCTGTGTTTGGGGTGCCAAGTTGCTTCAGATATGGATGAATGCTGTCTCTGTGGCTTAAGCATGGCCCTTAGATCTGTCTATCGGACAAAATATGGCATTCCGGTGAGTAGAGGATTTCTACAGCACTTCCTTCCTGTTTTCATTTGGATTTTGCAAACACCTTTAACCTGGTTGGCTATGGAGATTGTCAATCATCCAGGTCATGGTTGTCCCAAAGGCGCTTTTTCCAAAAGGCAACTGGATTTTCTTGGGGTTTTTTTTTCCGCTTCTCATCCAAGAAGCTTCTTCAGTTCTTTTCCAAAAGTCCAGTTGCCTTTTGGAAAAGCACCTTTGGGATTTTAACCTGGTCCTCGTCCTTTTTTCTGAATTTGTACAATGCATTAAATGGCAAAAGTAGCAACGAACGGATTTGCACAGCGTTTTGAGGAGAGAAACCACAAACAGCAAAGAAATGCAGAGGGATATGTGATTCTGCCCATTTCAGTTTTTCATTGTTACAGTTTTTGTTCAATTTGGGCATTTTTGTAAGGTTTTTTTTTTTCCTGACTCAGATCTGGTTTGCTGGATTTGAATTTTTTTAAGCCAAAGTTTTCCAACTAAAGGATATGTTGGTATTTAGTTGACATTTCTATCAACTTACGCCAACCCAGTTTGTGTACAGAATTTTCCTAATGTAATGTGTTTTATATAGACTTTCTCTAAGTTTACCTCTTTTTTATTGCCAAATTAGGAAAAGGGTAAAATTCATAATGATAACTTTTGACCTGTGCATAGGTGTGAAAATTCATAAATCAGTCAATTGGCATACACATACTAAACAAAAACTAAAAGAATTTTCTTCCTCATCACTAAAATATTAAGTATCTCTGCACTAATCAAAGTTGCCTTTTTTTAGTAGGAATTAATTAATTGTTAATTCATTCAGTAACAAACTGGAGGACTCCTTCTAGAATTATGAAATTGAAGTCTCAGCAGTGATTATCTTGTCTGGGGACTTCTGAAAATTATAATCCATATATCTAGATCAGGGCTTTTCAACCAGTGGTATGGGTACCACCTGTGGTACATTGGCACCTGGCAGGTGATACGCGAACATCCTAGAAAAGTGGTAGCCGGGGAGGAGAATGAGCAGCACCGCACAAGCCTGAGTGAGAGATGACTGGAGCTGCAGGGCTGTCAGGGCTCAGTAGAAGTGGCAGGATCAGTGCCAGGCTCCAGCTGGAGCTCGGCGCTGATCCTGGTGCTTCTGCTGAGCCCAGAAGAAGTGGCGATCAGCTGAAATGTTGCAGCATCTCCAGGGTCTTGTGATTTACATTCAGATGCTTGGCAACTGATTCATATTTATGACGCTCACAGCGTCCCAGGATCATGTGAAGTGACCAAACCTGCTGCAATCACCCAGCTGACTGGGGGGAATAAAAACCAAGCACCACCCCACTCCACCCCTGCTGCCAATCCTCAACAGAAATGCTCACATCAATGGAAACCTCAGACAGGAGGAAGAGCGCCACTGGGTGGGGAGGCAGGTGTCTTGCTCAGCTGTGGCTTGGGGGGCACTTTTTTCAGTGCCATTGTAACTTCGAATAGTCACTAAGCGAACTGTTGTAAATTGAGGACTGCCTGTGCTTTATCACTTTTTTGCTTTTTTTTTTTTTGGTCATCAATTTTTGACACCTTGCTAGGCGACTGGTGGTACTCGGATGTTGCCATATCCTAAAAGTGGTACAATGGGTGAAAAGGTTGAAAAGTCCTGATCTAGATTGCCTACCCCTGATCTAGATGATAAGCAGTTGGAAAAGGGTGTTCCACAGACTGAAACATTTATGCATGACATATTTGACATGTGAACGTCTCTCGAGAATTTCATTTGTTTATAATGTGACTCTCTCGTTGACTTGCCAAAGAATCGTTCTGCTCTTAACCTGTTTTTCTACTTACAGGGATCCCTCCTGGGTGACTTTTTTGCAACAATATGTTGCCCGCTTTGTAGTCTTTGCCAACTCAAGAGAGACATCAATCAACGAAAAGACAGGGGAATCTTCTAGGAAGGTTTGTTCTATTCATTGGACATAATGTGCGAAGCCTCAGGCATGGAATTACAGAAACCAGAGGGGAACTGCAGTAGGACACAAAACTGGCGTCAGTGCTTTAATGGAAGCGCAAACTCATAGAATCTAAAAATATAAGAGGACATTTTTCCAGACTTCCATTACAGAGAAGTACAGTACAGTAGTCCTCGACTTACAACCACAGCTGAACCCCAAATTTCCATTGCTAAGCAAGACAATTGCTAAGTGAGCTATGCTCCATTTTACAACCTTACCACAGTTGTTAAGTGAATCAGTGCCTCCTCCTTGACTCTGCTTGTCCACAAAAGGGGATCACATGAACCCCCATAAATACAGGCCAGTTGCCAAGCGTCCAACTTTTGATCAGGTGGTCACGGGGATGCCTCAACGGTCATAAGAATGAAAAAGGGCCATAAGCAGTGGTGGGATTCAGCCGGTTTGCACCACTTCGGCAGAAGCGGTAGCTAATTTTTTGTTGCCCAGGCCCAGAACAGACTTCCGGAAGCGGCATCCACACAGAGAACCGGTTGTTCACCTATTTGAATCCCACCACTGGTTGTAAGTCACTTTTTTCAGTGCCGTTGTAGCTTGATATGGTCACTAAATGAATGGTTATAAGTTTGAGGACTACCTGTATGGCATAAAAGAGAAGGAAGAAAAGATTTTGCTGCCAAAGGAAGTGTGGAGTTAACTGGAAGTGTGCTAGTAGGAACCCACTGATACAAAAAGGTCCTCAGAGATAATTAACGTTCACCATCCTAGGACAGTTGAAGGACCCGGAAAAAAATCTTGGCGGATACAGGCAGTCCTTGACTTACAGCCTACACCAGGGATAGGCAACCTTGGCTCTTTTGTGACTCATGGACTTCAACTCCCAGAATTCCTCAGCCAGGCACGCTGGCTGAGGAATTCTGGGAGTTGAAGTCCACAAGTCATAAAAGGCCTACACCAAAAAATGAGAAATGGTTGCGCTCTTTACTCCTGCCCACAAATCCAATAAAATAGGCCTCTAGAACCCTGACTTCTAACTTTGTATTATAGCTAATCCTCAACGTCCCACAACAGGGATCAGAAAACTCATCGTTTAAGCAGTGTGCTTAAGTGAGGCATCATATTTATTTATTTATTTATGAGACTTATATCCCGCTTTAAGTGCAAGCACTCTCTAAGCAGTGTACACCAGTAAGCAATGTATATATATATATATTTACATTGCCCCCAACAATCTGGGTCCTCATTTTACCTACCCGGAAGGATGGAAGGCTGAGTCAACCTTGAGCCGGTGAGATTTGAACCGCTGACCTGCTGAACACAGTCAGCTAAAGTGGCCTGCAGTACTGCACCCTAACTGCTGCGCCACCTCGGCTCATATTTTACATATTTTTCAACCATTTTTGCCATGCTTGTTAACTGAGACATCATGAGTTTATGATTTGCAGCTTCCTATCAGTTTCCCATTACTTGATGGGAAGCCGACTGGGAAAGTCGTAAAATGAGATAGTGTGACTGCAGAACAACTGCCACAAGTGTATATGGGTTGCCAAGTGTCCAGATTGCAATCACTTGCCCGCAGGGATACTGTAATGGTCCTAAATGTGAGGACTGGTCATAAGTCCCTTTTTTCAGCACCGTTGTAACATCAAACAAACTCTAAATGAAGAGTCAGAAATCAACGACATCCTGTGGTTATATATGTTAATATTTGGATAGAGAGTATAATATTGTCAGATAATAGGGAAAAAAGATTTAAAAAAATAGAAATTTTCCCCCTGTCCTCCCCCCCAAATAAAAGAATTAGAAATGTTTGACTTTTTCTGAATTTTCTCTTTTCTGTTTCAGGTTTGGCTATATTCAGCAGAACATGTCCTGCCATCTCAAATCCCTCTTATGCTTCCTGGTTATCTTTTATAATCAAACCAAATCATTCTTCAAAATGATTCCCAGCAAATGCATTCTCTGAACGATAATTCACCGGACACAGAATAATACAGCATTTTAAAGAAAGATAATGTGTGCAGTTTTCTTATCGGAAATTTATTAAGATTTAAAATTAAATCTTAGACTAGTGATGGCAAACCTTTTAGAGACCAAGTGCCCAAAAACCATCCTGCCACCCTGGCCTGCCCCCGCTCCATCCCCTCCCCGCCCACCCGCCAGCAGGGCCACCCACTGCCTCCACAGCCTGCTACAGATCACTCAGGCAGCCCTGCAGCGCCATGGCAGCCACACCCAGCATCATCAGCATGCGACGTGTTGCGAGGGCGGAGTCTTGTCCCTGTTGCCTGGCTGCCATGTCCTTGGCTGTGCTGCTCCACATGGGGCAATGGCGCACATGCCCACTGAGAGGGCTCTGAGTGCCGCCTCTGGCACACGTGCCATAGGTTCGCCACCGTTGTCTTAGACCGTTTACTCACTCTCAATAAATATGCTGTCTGGTAGCAAATCTGTATACTGCCTCTGTTTCAAGTGAATACAGTGGTTGGACTTCAAGGAAACAGGTGGCGAAGTTAATAGATTTTATATGCCTTACAGCAATTATTGGATGCTATCGTCTCAATTAGGGTGAAGTGAAAGCAACTCTGAAGAAAAAAAGAAGGAGTTATTACGGGATTTTTGTGCCATATTTAGATGAATGTGGGAAAGACTCACGGTTGCCTTCAGATTCATTTTAATTCCAAGCAGAAGCAGTGTTTCACGTGCTTTCTGGTTAGGTACAGATAGTCCTCAACTTAAGACCGCAAATTGAGCCCAAAGTTTATGTTGCTAAGCGAGACATTTGTTAAGTGAGTTTTGCCCCATTTTACGACCTTTCTTGACGCTGTTGTTAAGTGAATCATTGCAGTTGTTAAGTTAGTAACATGGTTGTTAATTGAATCTGGCTTCCCCATTGACTTTGCCTGTCAGAAGTCGCAAAAGGGGATCACGCAATCCCAAGACAGGGCAACCGTCATAAATATGAACCAGTTGCCAAGTATATGAATTTTGATCACATGACGATGGGGATGCTGCAATGGTCATAAGTGTGAAAAACGATCATAAGTCACCTTTTTCAGTGCCATTGTAACTCTGAAAGGTCACTAAACGAACTGTTGTAAGTTCGGTATTGAAATATTCACTTGGAAATTAAGTTATCTATTATTTTATATAGCGCTTTCAATGTATGCAAAATTTGAATAGAGTGAATAGAATAGAGCTGGAAGGGACCTTGGAGGTCTTCTAGTCCAACCCCCTGCTCAAACAGGATAACCTATACCATCTCAGACAAGTGACTGTCTAATCCAGGGGTAGGCAACCTTGGCTCTTTTATGACTCGTGGACTTCAACTTCCAGAATTCCTGAGCCAACCATGTTGAAGTCCACGAGTCATAAAAGAGCCAAGGTTGCCTACCCCTGGTCTAGTCTCTTCTTAAAAACCTGCAGTGATAGAGCACCCACGATTTCTGGGGGTAAGCTGTTCCACTGTCAGGAAGTTTCTCCTTAATTCCAGGATGCTTCTCTCTTTGATCAGTTTCCAAACATTGTTTCTCGTCCTTCCCTCTGGCACTCTGGAGAATAGTTTGACCCCCTCTTCTTTGTGGCAGCCCCTCAAATACTGGAATACTGCTATCATGTCAACCCTATTTCTTCTTTTCTTTAGACTAACCAAACCAAGTCCTGCAGCCGTTCTTTGTATGTTTTATTCTCCAGGCCTTTGATCGTCTTAGTTGCTCTTCTTTGAATTTTTTCCAAACTCTCAACATCTTTTTTATGATATGATGACCAAAACTGACTGCAGTATTCCAGGTGTATTTTATGATATAAAGTAGGAAGAAATGAGCAATTGTCCAAAATGTCAGGAAAACAATAAAAAAATAAATAACAGACGAGGATCACTTTAGAAGAAAAGCTACTTCCAGTATTCGGTGGAATGTCTTAGGCAAGACATCAGTACATGCACAACAGAAACCATTGGTTATATATTTATCAGAGCATGATTTCAAAATGAGCACGCCAAACATATGAAAACTCCCAAACTGCATATTACTACAACTAATAATAATCTTACTACTGCTACTTTTGTGATAGGTATAGATCAGGGGTAGGCAACCTTGGCTCTTTTATGATTCATGGACTTCAACTCCCAGAATTCCTGAGCCAGCATGGCTAAGCATGGAAACCTCTCCCTTTCCCCTCAGCATGGCTGGCTCAGGAATTCTGGGAGCTGAAGTCCACGAGTCATAAAAGAGCCAAGGTTGCCTATACCTGTATAGATAGTATGATAACTCAGTCACAATGTACACAATTATATCAGACATCCTTCAAACAGACTGGCAGATAGCATTGATACAGTATACTATAAAGCTCACACAAGACATCCACAGATAAGAAGATATCCATGCCACAAACATGTGCATATTCACCAAAGACATATTCTAAACCAGTCCTTCCCAAATGTTTTCATTCATTACCTAAAACTGTTTATCAGAAATTCCTTTTTACTGAATGTAGGTAAAACACTTTAAGTCAGTGGTTCTCAACCTGTGGGTCGGGACCCCATTTGGGGTCGAACGACCATTTCACGGGGGTCGCCAAACAACGCAGTCCGCCATTTTTTCCCCCCTTTTCCTTAGCTGTGCTACTCCCTTTTATTCTATTGGCTTTTGAAAGCCAATAGAATAGACTCTTTTGAATAGAGTCTAATTCTATTGGCTTTCAAAAGCCAACAGGAATTGTCCAGGCTGTCTCTGCCCTGCTGAGCCCGCCAAAAGTCCCATTCTGCAAACGGTTCTGCACCACTTGAGTAGTCCTCGACTTACAATCAGTTGAGTAGTCCTCAACTTACCACCGGTTGGGGGTCACAGCATTAAAAAGATTGAGAACCACTGCTTTAGGTCAATATAAATGTCCCTGTTGTGATTGGATAATGGGATTTTGTGTATCACTATACAAAGAAAACCCACTTTTATCCAATTCTGTGTAATTTACTCAGGTTTGAGAAGCAGATTTCACCCCCTAAACACTATGAAGTCCTGCATCCCAGTGACAGCTCAAACAGTTCAAACATAAACCTGCTGGACATAACTGATATATTTGCCCACAACTCTAAATAGACATACTGTAAGGTCGTCAAATAAAGCCAGCTCTTAAACAGAGGAGATATTAGCAAGACTAGGAAACAAGTAACTGCAAGCTGATGACTCAGTGGTATGAGCAGGACCCAGGATTGAAATGTTGGGATTAATACATACAAAAGGCAGGATCCTTATGTGTCTTTAGATGGGTGACATCTCGTACAGTATGTATGGGTTGCTAAATATCTGCATTAGACCTAATAGTTTAATATTCTTGTCTGCTTTGGTGTGCAAAGCATAGAACATAGAATAGTAGAATTGGAAGGGACCTTGGAGGTCTTCTAGTCCAACCCCCTGCTTGTATTTCAACCCCCTAGTTGGTTGCCCAGTCTCTTTTTGAAAGCCTCCAGTGAAGGAGCACCCACAACATTTGTCCGAAATGGTATAGGGTTTCCTGCCTGAGCAGGGGGTTGGACTAGATGACCTCCAAGGTCCCTTCCAACTTTACTATTATTATTATTATTAGATAACACCTGAAGGCAAGTTATTCCATTGGTTAATTGCTTTCACCATTAGGAAATTTCTCCTTAGTTCTAGGTTGCTCCTCTCCTTGCTAAGTTTCCAACTATTGTTTCCTGTCTTGCCTTTTGGTGAATTAAGCAGAGAATCTAATTTCCATACATGTAAAAAACAAAAGTTTCACATCTATTCATACATTGATAATCTGCTTGGAAGAAAGAAGAAGCAATGGAACGTCTCTTTTTCTCCTGATGATCAAATTTCTGATAACGGTTCCCACTCAGCGGTTCCTACTCAGTTCCCATTAGCAATAGGAAAGCACTAATATTCTTCTTTATTGTCAGGAAATGGGTAATGCTAGGTTAAGGGGATCTTCTTATGTATTAGCCTTCTAGAAAGGATGTGTCTGCAAGATTTGAGGTGAAGCTTTGAGATGAAAATATGATTCAATCAACTGGGGAGAAAAATATGTGTATATGGAGGAATTCAGAACAAATATATTGAATTACACTGGATTTCAGAAGAGGAACTAATGAAAATTGAAGGTATTTGTTAAAAAAAAAGAAAGTTGGAATCAAGAGAGATAAATATCTCCAGAATCGTTGGGGCTTACTTAAAATGTAATAGAATCGTTGCTGGAATAAATACCACAGCTCAGAAAATGTTCTTGAAGTAAAAGAGGATGCCAACATAGTTAGCAATAATGAATATATTAATAACAGATGCTTCCAAAACTGAAACATTGGTCCAAATGAATAAAATGAATTACAAAAAGAACACAATTTTCAAAGCAAGGACAAACAGAAAGCAAACAATTCTTGAGCTCATGAGCATTCTTGTAAGAAAAATCTGAAACTTTGATCTTCTAAAAATAGATATGTAATATACCTACTCTCTGTCCCTGTCATGCCTCCAGCAAAGTTTGTATACTGTGTTTGTAGTGCTGTTATTGTTCTTTAACATGTATTGAGCTCTATCTGGTGGCCAAAACCAAATCTTTCATTATTTGGAAAGTTGATTTTGTGATGTTTGAACACACGTCCTCCTATCGTTTCTGGAAAAAAAGGTGCGCCGTGAGAAGCCAGATTCCATTTTGTAGCATTCTGAGGTAACAGAAGTATCTAGAAGATTCCAGCTTAGTCCGTGACAAAATCTATAACCCATATATGGCATTACTATTTCACCTCATCCTATTGTCTATGGAGATTCTCAATCATCCAGGTCATGGGTGTCCCAAAGATGCTTTTTCAGGAGGGAACTGGACTTTTTTTTTCTTTGAAGATGTTTTGCTTCTCATCCAAGAAGCTTCTTCAGCTCTAACTGGATCAGACGTATCAAACTCATGACGTCGTGTGATGTCGCGCAACATATCAGCACTGTTTTGCCATTTCTGGCTTCTGTGTGACGCATCCAGCTCGTGGGCCAGCAGTTTGACATCCCTGGACTGGATGGTGGGGAATGGAAGGATTTGTATTCCTTGCAGACAGCTGGTCATTGAGTCGTTGAGGCCACTTGGAGTTTACCTGTGTCCTCAGGGTACCACTTGAGTTGTGCAAATGTGTGGGGAGCCTTCTTGGCTGCAGGATGTTTTCTTCCCTGTGTTCCTTCACTGTTGAAGACAGGCACAAGCTGTTGGGGATGAGTCTGTGTTGCCTGCACCATTTGCACTTCAGTTTGAGATGCAGACAACACAGGAAAATGCTAGGGAGATTTTTTTTTTTTTTTTTTGTAAATGTCTGTCTTCAAAAAGCAGGAACCCACTTCAGTATTTTTGATCTCCAGGTACTTTTCTTTAACATAAACATCTAATTACTTTGCTGGGAAACAGCTGCAGGTTTCCAGTTGTTATGCTGAAATAGCTCTGTAATTATCCTTTGATCTGACACACGCCACAGCTGCTTGGTTAAGTGGCATCTGTGTCACTGAATGCACCTCTCCACAATATAACAAGCTAATAGGACTTAAATAGGAAGCCTCGAAAATTTGGGAGCTCCTTTGAAAAACAAAACGGATGGCAATCTGATAATTAATTTTCACTTTTCCATATCAGAAGATGGTGACAAGAAAGAGTTCCTAGCAGAAGAAGATCCTAACTCCTCAAAAGCATTGTCACAGGTCAGAAACAGAGTTAATTTCTTTGATTTTTCTAATCTGATTTAGTTGCCAAAGATGGACTGATGCAAAATGCAGAAGGTGCTGAGAATTTGAGCAGGGGTTCCCAACCCCCGGTCTGTGGACCGGCACTGGGCCGCAGCATGCCAGCAACTGGTCCACGTGGGATGCAGATAGCACACAAAACCATGCACCTTTCAGTCCATGGAAAAACCTCTCTCCACGGAACCGGTCCCTGGTGCCCAGAAGGTTGGGGACCTCTGAATTAGAGGACAGAATATAAGAGAACAATCTGGCAAATAATAATGGCCCAGATTAAAATGATATGGATGGTTTCATGGATAATACAATATTGTATTTTTAATGCTAATCGTTTTGGAATGAACCTTAATATGACTTGCTTTAAAATCCCATTAGCTTTGGATCACATCTGTGTCATAGGCTATTGTTTTCAGTAAATCTTGAAAATAGGTCTTCATAGCAGGGAAGTTTATAAAAACTTTAGAACTCGTAGCAGTGTGCTATAGAACTCAGTATTTACTTGTTTTTCTGACTCAGATTGAGTGAATACCAATTCTCCAGGTTTGGTCTTCCTTTACTACCCTTTATCATCACGTCCTCTGATTATGACTTATGAGTAGCACTTATTTCTGAAATTTCTAAGATTTGGGGGAGTTACAAAGCCAGACCTATTTATGGGCAAGATAGCCTTTTTAATAAGTGTTTATGGAGGTCATAGTTGTCCCAAAGATGCCTTTTCATGAGGCAACTGGACTTTTTTCAGAAGAGAGCTAAAGAAGCTACTTGGATGAGAAGCAAAACGTCTTCAAAGAAAAAAACAAGAAAGTCCAGTTGCCTCATCATCATCATCGAAGTTGGAAGGGACCTTGGAGGTCATCTAGTCCAACCCCCTGCTCAGGCAGGAAACCCTATACCATTTCAGACAAATGGCTGTCCAGTCCCATCTTAAAAACTTCCAGTGTTGGAGCATGAAAAAAAGCATCTTTGGGATCTTTTTAATAGAGTTCTTTTGAATTCAGAGTCAAAGGCACAAACGTGGCACCAGTCTGCAATTTGCAGAACATTATGCAGTTTTTTTTCACAAGGAAGAATAATTTTAACACATGCACCCTCAGTTTCTTCCACCTCAATCTTTAATTTACCTGGCAGGGTTTGCAGTGGGGTATTTCAGGGTTCCATTCTGGGCCAGTACTGTTCAACATCTTTGTCTATGGAGATTTTCGTGATTGTCCCAAAGATGTTTTTTCAAGAGGCAACTGGACTTCCTTTGTTTTTCCTTGAAGATATTTTGCTTCTCGTCCCAGAGGCTTCTTCAGTTCTGTCAGAATTGAAGAAGCTTCTGTCAGTTCTGTCAGAACTGAAGAAGCTTCTAGGATGAGAAGCAAAACATCTTCAAGGAAAAACAAAGGAAGTCCAGTTGCCTCTTGAAAAAGCACCTTTTTCAACTTAAAAGAACTAAGGTTGCCTACCCCTGGTCTATGAGGATCCTCACATCTTTTTTTTGTGAGAGAAAGCACCTTTTTCAACTTCTTCAAAAATGACTTATATGAGGGAATAGAAGACATGTCAAAAAATGCAGATAATCCAAACCTGAGGAAGAATTGCTAATGCTCCTGAAGACAGGCTCATGTTTCAAAAGGATCTTGATAAACTTGAACACTGGTGGTCATCCAACAAAATGTTGTTCAGTGGTTAGAAACACAGATTAGGTAGGCAAAACAGATTAGTGTAGGTACAAGATTAGTGCTGCCCAGCTTTTTCTCACAGAAAAAGATGTGGGGATCCTCATAGACCAGGGGTAGGCAACCTTAGCTCTTTTATGACTCGTGGACTTCAACTCCCAGAATTCCTGAGCCAGCCATGCTGAGGGGAAAGGGAGAGATTTACAAGCTGAGTCATGCTGGCTCAGAAATTCTGGGAGTTGAAGTCCACGAGTCATAAAAGAGCCAAAGTTGCCTACCCCTGGTCTAGGAGGCTCACCGCTTAACAGGAGGACTTAGGCCAGGGGTAGGTAACCTTGGCTCTTTTATGACTCATGGACTTCAACTCCCAGAATTCCTGAGCCAGCCATGCTGAGGGGAAAGGGAGAGGTTTCCAAGCTGAGCCATGCTGGCTCAGGAATTCTGGGAGTTGAAGTCCACGAGTCATAAAAGAGCCAAAGTTGCCTACCCCTGGTCTAGGAGGCTCACCGCTTAGAACAGGAGGACTTAGGCCAGGGGTAGGTAACCTTGGCTCTTTTATGACTCATGGACTTCAACTCCCAGAATTCCTGAGCCAGCCATGCTGAGGGGAAAGGGAGAGGTTTCCAAGCTGAGCCATGCTGGCTCAGGAATTCTGGGAGTTGAAGTCCACGAGTCATAAAAGAGCCAAGGTTGCCTACTCCTGTCATAGACCATAGATTAAGGATCAGCCAGCAATGTGCTACAACTGCCCAAAAAGCCAATGTAGTTTTGAATGATATCAATTGAGGTAGAAGTGCCACCCTATGCTGCACTGGTCAGACCACACCTGAAATATTGCATCTAGTTCTGGTCAAAACAAAACAAAAAGGATGCTGAAGAATTGGAAAGCACGCAAAGAAAAGGAATAAGGATGGTGTAGGCCAGGGTCTTCAAACTTGGCCCTTATATGACTTGTGGACTTCAACTCCCAGAATTCCTCACCCATTCCACACTGGCTGAGGAATTCTGGGAGTTGAAGTCCACAAGTCATAAAAGGGCCAAGTTTGAAGACCCCTGATGTAGGCAAATCCTACAGAACCGTTAAAGGAACTTGGTAAATTTAGCCTGAAGAATAGAAGACTAAGAGGAGATATTATAGCTGTCTTCTGATACTTGAAGGGATGTTCCAAAATGGAAGTAGTTCTCTCTAATACTGAGGGTAAGATGAGAACCATTGGGTAGAAGCTTTACAAGTGAGAGATCTTGAACTACAGAGGAATTTCCTGATTCTGAGAGCTGTTAAGCCATGAAACAGCCTATGTCTGGAGCTGGGAGGGCTCCATTAATGGAAAGTTTCAAGAAAAAAGTGGACCGCCATTTGTCCAGAGTGATAAGAGAATTCCTGCACAGGACAGGGCTGGACTAGAAGATCTCCACGGTCCCTAATAAACCCATGATTCTATAATCATAGCATTGATTAGGTGACCTAGTTTGGGTAATGAAACATCTGCAAGAAAACAATTAAGCTCAGAGAATACCAAGGACCCCTCATTTCAATCACTGGCTAAAAATATTCTCCTTTATTGAGTCCATACTTCTATGATTCTTCTGTCAATGTAATTTGTTGTTTTCCATTGTTTTTTGTTTACTAAACCATAACCCAGTAATTGGGAATTATTGTGGAATCTTGAAATCTCTTGTCCTGATATTCAAATGGATTAGTTTTGTTACTTGACTGGAAAAGTCTGACTCGTGATCATTTTCAATGCTAAACTGAACTTCTGATAGGTCCTCCTCCAAGTGTGGAACCCCTATTCTCCCCTTTTAAAAAGCCCCTGGGGCAAAATTGCTCCGATTGCTCTTCTACACTTCGTCTAAGATCTATATTCACTGTTTCTATGCTCCTCCTGTGGGGGTAGGAGAACAACATTACTGTTGAAGGAAAAGTCTTCATTGTGGTTCAGTCCAAGCCAGGAATAAACAACATGACAACTGCTTTAGAAAGAAGGTTGCAGTTTATTGAAGAGGAGAGCCAGACAGAAAGATGGCTCTGGAAGAAAAGAGAGAGAGCACATGTAGGGAGTGGGTTTTTATACCCTCTGGGGCTTTCGTTTGGAATTGTTTCCTGTTCCTGTTTGAGGCTTTGTATTTCCTTTGTCAGGTACTTTTGACCTGAGTCTGAGTGTGCCCCTTTGGCATCTGTGGGTTAATCCTATTATGTCCTGTTTTAGAGTTTGGGTGGGGTATGTAGATTTTAGGTGTCTTTGTCTTCTTAATCTTCTAGCTTCAACCTTTCTGAGTGGTTTACATCTGCATTTCTACAGAGCTAGTTTCTGCTTGGGGGAGGGAGACTTGGGGATATTAAGAAAAAACTGGGCATGCTTTTCTGCCTCTTTAAGATCCTTTGAGGAAATATATTTTTCTGCCCTTTTAATATTTCCTTCTCTGGGGGGGGGGGCTGACTTCCCACACTACCATCCCAGGAAATAACATTTTCCAGCTGTGATCCAGCATTATAATTGTTTAATCTTCCTGTGTCTCTTGTAATTGACATTGTTACACTAAAGGATTGTTTTGGCCCAATAATTTAGTCTTAGCCTTTTGCTTAATGGCTGGGCCAAATATAGTAGGGCAATCAGATCAAGGATCAAATCTGTTGCTGAATTAGAACTCCCAACATTCCTCCATCTTGGCCATGCCGACTGACCTGCTGAGAGTTTATTTATTTGTTCAGTTTATATACCCTTCCATCTCTGGGCAGGTCACACAATTAAGAATAGCCAACAAACCCAAAACAGATGCAAATAAGTAACCCAAAACAATAACAAAAACCATTAAAAGCAAATTAAAGCTAATAATATTGATCCAACAACAATGGTAAAGTGATAGATTCCTTATCTTGCATATTGGGAACTTTTAAGCTGACATGATATTATTGAAAATGCTAAGAGCTTATGAAGATGCTGCTTTCTGAATCCACTATAGGAATGAGTGAATGTGCCAGGCTAGGGAATTCACAGCCTATGGAGAAGTTTTATGAGACAGAGATACCCAGTTATGAACTCTGGAACCCAAGTCATAAAAGGGCCATGTTTGAAGATCTCTGGACTAGAAGGAAGGGAGGAAGAAGCAATTGGCTAAGTGCAGAGGGAACCACTCTTTCAAAATGACAGAGGACAATTGGACATTCAGTATGGCTCTATCCCAATTTGAAACAAAGATTCTCACAATACCAATTTATGTATCTGAAAGATTTCATTCAAGAACAGAGTCCAGCAAACAGATTCCATTCTGTGGAGTTGGGACTGACACCATGTTCTACCAAGCCTGTTAATTAATCTCTTCTCTTTTGGGTTCTCTTCTTTCTTTTTCTTAGAATATTGCCCACAATGAATGTTCAGCCAACGGTTGTCACTCAGCCACAGACGGTGGTGGTGGTCCAGCCCAAAACGAACCATTGGCAAACTGACTTATGTGACTGCTTTAGCGACTGTGGAGTTTGTAAGTGACCAGGCCAATAATTGAAAGTGGGGTTCTCAAAGCCATCTTAGGAACTTGGGAAGATTGGGCTGGATATTCTTTCAGACTGGATAGGTTGCAGAAATAAATGATTCGTTATAATCTGAGCAATGGATGCTTCTTTGTTGAACAGCCCACTGGATTGGAATTAGGATGGCAAGAGATAAAAGGAGACACAACGTCTCTTCTATTAAAAATTCTGTAGAAGATAGAACTTTAAAGTTCTTCATGTAGGAGATGACAGGCTGAGCCCGAGGGTGGGGTCAAATGTACCATCAGTTTGGAATCACTATGCTCCTACAAGAAATCTAAATCCAGCCCCCCATGAATTCTCTTGACTCTTATTTAGCACCAATCTGCCTTGACCATTAGTAGATCAGATTCTTGTGCATAGCATGAAATAACCACATAGTACTTTTGAACTCTATCGTGGCACCTGGATTCTTGCACCTGATGCTACAAAACTGAAGAATTGTGCTAAAAGATTTTTTAAGAAAACAATCTGGTGTCCTCTTAGTGTTTTGAATTTTAATTTTCATAATGAGGGGTCCTTGCTGTTTTCCAAGCTTGGTTGTTTTCTTGCAGATGTTTCATTACCCAGATAGGTAAAATCATCAATTCTAGGACAGCATCACTGCTAGTACTAAAGATATTATCTAATTGGAAACAAAATAACTGCAAGAAAAAAACCAAGTTCAGAGAGAACCAGGGACACAACAGTTCAAATGTCAGTTACAAATATTGTCTTCTATTGGTAATTGTCAGACACAACCAGATCCACGTGCAAAGAGTTCAATTAACTATTCCATTACTCAAGCCTATAACATAGGACTCTTCTCAGATTGGTGGTTTGCACCTGGGTCAGACTAGATAAGGTTAAACAGCATTCAAGGGAGGTCAGATTTCACCCTCTTATGCCCACATAGGGATTCCAGACTAATTCCTTGTTTGATTCCTCTCCCTGGCTCAGCCAGTAATTTTTTAATTCTATTTCATAATAGTTGGGAACATCAGCATACAGAAAAATGCAATGGGTGCCCTTTTAATTTAATGTGGCTTGTACATTAGGTTTTTCAGTCCTCCCCTCTGTTAGATAATGTTTTAACTAGCATTTGCAATTGCAGTTTTAATGTTCCAGCAATAGCATCATTTGCATTTTCTGGATGATAAATCTTATGTCATTCAACACTTTACCAAAATCGTTTTTACAAAGATTTTTCCTTCCTCCCTCTAGGTCTCTGTGGAATGTTCTGCTTCCCTTGTTTGGCAGGCCAAGTTGCTACAACTATGAATGAATGTTGTTGTTGCGGAGCATCTGTGGCCATGCGGGCTGTGTACAGGACAAAATACAATATCCCTGTAAGTAGATTATGGCTGGCTGCGGAATTCTGGGAGTTGAAGTCCACAAGTCTTAAGTTGCCAAGTTTGAAGAGCCCTGGATTAGGCAAACTTCGGGTTTCTGCACTCTGGTTCAAACCAAAAAAATTAAACTAGAATGTGCATTTGTTATTTACAGTAGATCATAATCATTCAGAATTATAGGAATAAAAATTAAAATGACAATTGTTGCATGCCAAACATAACTATCACATCTACCTGGCCCACAAGGATGGGAAGGCAGAATATGTTACAAGTCCCCCATCGAATAGGGATTGTCATCTGAGGATGATGAAAAAAGACCTTCTTGGTGGTAGCCCCTCTGTGCCCCCCTACCCTGCTATTTTTCTGAAAGGCCCTAAAAACATGTTTTGTCAGTGGGCCTGAGGACCATAAGTAGAAATGGAGCTGATTTTGTGGTTAATTTGATTGTGTTGCTGCTGCTACTGGCATTGAGCGAAGTGGATTTTTAAAAATAGGTTTTTCTAATGTAATGGATTTCTGTTGTTAAGTGAGACGTTTGTTAAGTGAGTTTTGCCCCATTTTACAACCTTCCTTGCCACAGTTGTTAAGTATATCACTGTGGTTGTTAAGTGACTCTGGCTTCCTCATTGACTTTGCTTGTCAGAAGGTCACAAAAACTGATCACATGATCCCAGGACATTGTAGCCATCATAAATATGAACCAGATGCCAAACATCTGAATTTTGATCACTTGAATCATGGGGATACTACAAAGGTCGTAATTGTGAAAAACGATCTTAAGTCACATTTTTCAGTGCCATTGTAACTTTGGACAATCACTAAACGAACTGTTGTAAGTCAAGGACTACCTGTGTTTTGCCATCCATCCTAGAGCTAGCTTCTCGTAATTCCATATCTCTACATCATGATTTTATTTTAAAAGTTATTGATTCATTTGGTTTCTTTTTTTTTCAACAGGGATCCATCTGTGGGGATACCTGCATTGTGGGGTGTTTCCCCACTTGTTCTCTCTGCCAAGTCCAGAGAGATATCAGAAGAAGGAAACAAATGGGGATATTCTAGAAGACTTCACCCTAAGCTCCTTTGGACCTTTACATTTGTCCTTTTTTAAATTAGAATTCTGAGAAGTAAGAAATAAGTAAAGTAGTTTGTAGGGAGAACCATTATTTAGAGGCACCCTTGCTTTATCATTCTAAGCATATTCTTAATCCAGAAATTAAATTTTAGTACTGATTCAGAGCTCAAAATCCAAGCCTGTTGTTGTTTGTCCTGTCCTTGATCTTTGCTTGATCTCCCAATTTCAGTTACAATGGAAAACAAACCATTTTTGATTGCTGCTGCTATTAAACAATTAGGTTTTTTTTTTTTTTAAAAAAAAAAAAGCCCTGTTAGACCTTTGAAGATTTATCGGGGGATCTACCATTCTGCCTTTCCCATTTTAGGGCTACTGGTGATTTTGGTTTGCAAGATGTAGTCACTGGAGAAAACAAGGTAAAATTGCAGTCTAGAGCCATTGGCATAACTAGCCTACCTGGAAGTGCTTGCTGTCCAGATATGGGCGGCTAGAACTATCATGATTCCTAGCCATCGCGGCTTTGATTTAAAGGAGATATAAAACAACATATATGGAGAGAACCATCTTAAGAAAAACTAGTGTAAGTGACTTTTAGCTAATAAACGGTGTTGTTCTTACTCTCCGAGCTAATGGTACAACCTTTCTTAATGCTGCTGTGGGAAACTGCCAGTCAAGCTGGTGGGAGGAGTCAAGTGAGGACCTAGCTTGGAATCCTTGAGCAGCGGCAAGCGCATAAGCTTGACCTCCCCAAGATCCATGAAGCCTTAGCTGGCTATTCCCAGGAGAACACAAGCAGTTTGGTAGGATTCTTTGTAACGTAGGAGATAGACGATAAAATTACTTCCTTCCGTTATTCATTAGAGGTTCCCGTTGGTTACCACCTGACAGCTGGTAGTCTCTGTTCCTTTCCACCACTATGATGGAGTTTCTCCTCTCTCAGACTGTCATATCACATAGTTAAATTAAAGCCCTTTTATTTGAAATTCTTCTCAGGACAATGTTTTCTATACCTCCATTTATCAACATCCAACACTGAAGTGGTAGGTGGATGTTAGAATCATATGATTCATGAGGTGTCCTCCAAAAACAGATATGAACATAGACTGTGCACTCTCTTGAAGTGCTCCGATTGCTCTTCTATGCTTCGTCTAAGATATATATTCACTGTTTCTATGCTCCTCTTATGGTGGGTAAAGGAACAATATTACCATCCCAGGAAATAGCATTTCCAGCTGTGATCCAGCATTACAACTGTTTAATCATCCTGTGTCTCTTGTAGTTGACATTGTTACACTAAAGGATTGTTTTGGCCCAATAATTTAGTCTTAGCCTTTTGCTTAATGGCTGGGCCAAATATAGTAGGGCAATCAGATCAAGGATCAAATCTGTTGCTGAATTAGAACTCCCAACATTCCTCAATCTTGGCCATGCCGACTGACCTGCTGAGAGTTTATTTATTTGTTCAATTTATATACCCTTCCATCTCTGGGCAGGTCACACAATTAAAAATAGCCAACAAACCCAAAACAGATGCAAATAAGTAACCCAAAACAATAACAAAAATCATTAAAAGCAAATTAAAGCTATTAATATTGATCCAACAACAATGGTAAAGTGATAGATTCCTTATTTTGCATATTGGGAACTTTTAAGCTGACATGATATTATTGAAAATTCTAAGAGATTTTGAAGATCCATGTGTAATTATTTTGTACAATAAGTATTCAACTTTTAAAGAGAGGTGTGCTAACAAAAAAAAAATGAAGCAATGAAGGTTATTCCCGCTGATGATAGTATATAGTAGTATTTCCCAGTCATGGAATTCCCAAGAGTGTGGACTTCAACCCCCAGAATTCTCATCACAAGCTGTATTGGCTGTGGAATTCTGGATATGAAATTTAGACATCTGGAACTTGCAGGTGGTATTACAGCAAATCATTGGGTAGACACTACTGTCCCCTTATGGTGAGACCAGGACCCACAAACCTGGTGTTTTTAAATGCTGATTTTTAAAAACAATATAAAATACTGGCCTGGTTCATAAATACATTAATGAGCCTTCTTGATTTTGGTTTAGAACAGCATTTCCAATTTTGGTAACTTTAAGATGTGTGGACTTCAACTCCCAGAATGTTGGCTGGGGAATTCTGGGAGTTGAAGTCCTCATAGCCTAAAGTTGTCATTGAGAAGCATTGATCTAGCTATTCCAGTCCTGTTTTTCACTGGAGGGTTCCCATCCAGTTTCCTAACCTGAATTTGTTTTTAGCTTCCAAGTAAAGACAAGATCAACCAGACATCAGCTAACTATCTACGACAGGGATCTTCAAAGTTGGCCCTTTTATGACTTGTGTACTTCAACTCCCAGAATTCCTCAGCAAGAATGACTGGCTGAGGAATTCTGGGAGTTGAAGTCCACAAGTCATAAAAGGGCCAAGTTTGAAGACCCCTGATCTACAACAAGGGTGGGGAATGATGAGCCTTGTGTTGTGTTGTGTTGTGACAGCTAATTGTCACAACACAACACAATTGTCCCAGAAGTTGACAATTGTGTTGTGTTGTGACAATTAGCTGTGACAATTGTGACAATTAGCCGTGTCACTATCCACCTCAAGAATCCAAATAAAATTCCAGGTTCATTCCATTCCCCCAAATCTTACTGTTTATTGAATACACTGCATGGTTCTGTGGAAGCAAAACTAACTCTGGGGTTCCAACATCAATTCATAAACTTAAACAATAATTTTCCCAGCCAAAACCCCAACATCTTATGTGATTCATATCAACAACATCTCCTCGTCCCTCTCCTTAATCTAAAGGCAATATGAAACACAGAGACATGTAGCTGCCAAAGTTTCATCCTTGACAAGTTGTTTACAGTGGTGGGACTCAAATATGTGAACAACCGGTTTTCTGTGTGGATGCCACTTCCGGAAGTCTGGGCCTGGGCAACAAAAAATTAGCTACCGGTTCTGCCAAACTGGTGTGAACTGGCTGAATCCAACCACTGGTGGTTTAACGGAGTAATAGCACGAGGGGGGGGGACTTTGGGTCTGATTGTTTTGGCGTGCATACAAAACCAATCTAATCTAATTTATGTTTTTGATAGAGGTCAATTTAATTGTCTATGTTCTGTCCCAGCCTACGTGAGTCCTTGTTATGCTCACAAGATGAAACCCCTCTTCTAAGAAACAAGCAGGAACCGCAAGAAAAAACCAACCCCTTTTATTCTCACAGACCTGAGTCAATGTCCAAGGAAACAAACACAGTCCACAGAAACTCGATCTTCAACACAAACGGTTGCCTTTGGCAACCAGCACCTCCCACACCTTTCCTTTTATACTTCAGCCAAGGCCTGGATTCCTAATGCCTTCTCCTTTGCCTTTGGAGTGGCCCCATTGCATTCCTCTGTCCTGCTCGCTTCTCTTACCTGCTCTTTTGTGCATCCTGGATTTGTCCCAACTGTTCTTCATCACTGTCCAACTCAGGCTCCCAGCACAGCTGTGTCTCAGCCTGAGCGCAAGTAGAGGGGCCAGGCTCCTCATCCGACTGTAAGTCTTGGAGCTCCTCAGAGCCTTCCTCTGACTCTAATGTCACTCCAGGCCCCTCCTCCTCCTCTGATTCTTCAGACTCAGTTGCCGGATCCACTGGCTGGCGAGGAATCACAACAGTCTAGACTAGAGGATGTGGTAGATGCAGTGTCCTTGACTCCAGCAAAATGCTTTACAGAGTTCTCATGAGATTCTAGTAAACTATTAGATGGCTACAGGGTCTGTTGAACAATCTCACCCAGTGAGTGTGGTCGTGCCTCAAGCTGGAAAGAAATGTTGAGCAGCACACCACAGATCTCAGCTGAAAGACAGGTTCAATATATATTTAAATGAGATTGAAAAGAGATTAGAAAATGCAATGATTTGGTAGTTTTGCAAATGGCACACAGTAGCAAGCAAGTGCCTAGGAAGAATGGCATCAAAATGAATAATAATAAATAAACACTTGTCCTATTTTCAGATAGGAAACATCAAAGGTATAATCAAAAGTAGGAAGACTATACTTGATAGTGGTATATATAAAAACTCTGGCTATCTTGATGGACCAAAAACTGATCACAAACCAAAACTGTGATGCAGCTGCAACTATTGAATCTCAGTTGCATCAATGGAAATGTGGAGTTAAGATCAAGATAAACAAGTTCTTCTCTAGTCTGACCTGATCAGGCAACACTAAGAATACAGGTAGTCCTCGACTTACAACAGTTCATTTAGTGACCATTCAAAGTTATAACGGCACTGAAAAACTGATATGATCATTTTTCACACTTAACGACTGTGGCAGCATTCCCCACGGTCACGGGATCAAAATTCAAATGCTTGGCAACTGACTCGTATTTATGACGGTTGCAGCATCCCCAGGGTCACGTGATCCCTTTTTGCGACCTTCTGATAAGTAAAGTCAACGAGGAAGCCAGATTCACTTAACAGCCATGTTACTAACTTAACACCTGCAGTGATTCACTTAACAACTGTGCCAAGAAAGGTTGTAAAATGGGACAAAACTCACTTAACAAATGACTCACTTAGCAACAGAAATTTGGGGCTCAGTTGTGGTCATAATTTGAGGACTACCTTTATTGCATCGGGCTCCCTGTAGTGCAATCAAGAAGGATATTGACCAACTGGAAAGTGTCCGGAAGTTACACGAGATGAGATGAGATGAGATGAGATGAGATGAGATGAGAAGGGGCCAGGAAAGTAAAATCTTATAAGAAATATGAATGGGAGACTGTGAGTTCAAATTCCACTGAGCTATGAAAGCCAGCTGGGTGACTTGGACCAGTCTCTCTCTCTCTCTTAGCCCAATCCACCTTACAGGGTTGTTGTAATGGGGCAAATAGGAGAAGGGATGTGTGTTGGATATGTTTGCTACCTTGAATTATTTGTAAAAATAATAAAAAAACAGGATACAAATAAAATAAAATAAAATGGTCAGAGGGGTAGGACTAGTGAGGGATCTGTTATTTGACTCCCAGCATCTGAAACAGAAAAAAAGGCAAAACTATCAGAATTGTTTCTAAAGATGAGACAAGGAACAATCAATTTAAAGTTAATTTCTAAGCATTTCCAATCCATACATCTCACGATTTCATTTAAACCAAGTTTCGTTTCTTCTCCTACCATTTCTTTCAGGGTTTTTTTTTTTAATCCACCTGGCTGAAAGAAAAGTTACTTCCTTGTTTTTTTAAAAAATATCTAGCAAATAGTTTCCTAGAGTAATTCCCTTTCAGTTTTAAAACACAAAAGCAGAAGTCAGCCAGTGGGCAGAGTTTACTACCTCTAGGCAACGAGAGTCGAAAATAAGGAGAAAAGAAGAAGGGGGAAAAAAAGGTTTGAATTCTTGCTTTGCGTTAATCATTCTGCCTTTTATATTTATTCGCTTTTGCAAGTTTTTCAAGTTTTTATTTACCTGGATCTAATCTGGTTGTTGAAAGACCCCTTTGTGACATTCCGTATTACATTACAGAATGTGAATCCTCATTTTTTTAAAATTTGGGAGGCAATAAAAGTGGATGCCTAAAGTAACACAGATATAAAGATGATCATTTTTGCAGAGGAAAGCTAAGAAGTGACTAGGATAAATTGTTTCATTTCTAATTCCCCCTTTACATATTCCCAGTGCCTAAGTTTTGAAATGCTTCTTTTTATTTATTGAATATTTATCCTGTCTATTTAAATATCTATACTGCATTTAAAGGGGAGAAACAAAAAGAAAACCCAGTTTGTCTATGGCCATATTGCTACTTGCAATATAGCTGGTAAGACGCTCTGTAGATATTAAACATACGAAGAACGGCTGGTTGTTCGTATGTTGGCTAGTCTAAAGGAAAGAAGAACTAGGGGTGACATGATAGCAGTATTCAAGTATTTGAGGGGCTGCCACAAAGAAGAGGGGGTCAAATTATTCTCCAAAGCACCAGAAGGGAAAACAAGAAACAACGGATGGAAACTAATCAAGGAGAAAAGCAACTTGAAATTAAGAAGAAACTTCCTCACAGTGAGGACAATTAACCAGTGGAACAGAAATTGCCTTCAGAAATCGTGGGTGCTCCATCACTGGAGATTTTTAAGAAGAGACTGTACAGTCACTTGTCTGAAATGATATAGGCTCTCCTGCTTGAGCAGGGGGCTGGACTAGAAGATCTCCAATGTCCCTTCCAGCTCCATTCTATTCTAAATGATGCTTCCCTCCCTTACAGTTGTCCCTGTAAGACTACTTGTTAATAGCCCAGCATGATGGGCTATCAAAGCAAAAACAGAGCATCTCTACTGATATTTATTTTGGCACTGAACAGTATTTTAATGAAGGTATGTTCAGGCAGCCTTTGGTCTGTACTTAGTTATGGGATCGTCATTTATAAAATGGAGTTTCTATTGTTTCTAAAGTAAAAGCTTAACACCTGTGCTAAAATGGAGAGATTCTAAACTGTTAGATAGAGAACATCTAATTGTCAGTTGACACTGTAAGTAGAGGAAACACAAAGATAAAATGGAGCTTATGCTAGTTGTCGCTAAAGGGTTAGATGCAAGGGGGCTTCTTGGAAAGGAGATAGCAGGTACCCTATAAGGTAGATGTTTTTGATAGGATGCTCTGTCAAAAAAAGGAGGGTGAATTTGTGTAAGGGAATAAAAACCTGATGTACGATTCATTCTAGGTCCACCTTATGTACACCTGTGTTTGCAAATACATGAATAAATTCTCTGCTACTTTCGAGTTATTGTCTCGAGTAGTTCCATCTGTGAACTCGTACTGTTTCCAACAGGATCTGTTCTGTCCCAGTCTACGTGAGTCCTTGTTATGCTCAAAAGGAGAAACCCCTCTTCTAAGAAACAGGCAGGAACCACAAGAAAAAAACAACCCCTTTTATTCTCACAGACCTGAGTCAATGTCCAAGGCAAACAAGCACAGTCCACAGAAACTTGATCCTCAACATGAACAGTTGCCTTTGGCAACTGGCACCTCCCACACCTTCCCTTTTATAATTCAGCCAAGGCATGGCTTCCTAATGCCTTCTCCTTTGCCTTTGGAGCCGCCCCATTGCATTCCTCTGTCCTACTCGCTTCTCTTGCCTGTGCTTTCATGCATCCTGGATTTGTCCCAACTGTTCTTCATCACTGTCCAACTCAGGCTCCCAGCACAGCTGTGTCTCAGCCTGAGCGCAAGTAGAGGGACCAGGCTCCTCATCCGACTGTAAGTCTTGGAGCTTCTCAGAGCCTTACTCTACTCTAATGTCACTCCAGGCCTCTCCTCCTAATTTGGTTCTTCAGACTCAACTGCCAGATCCACTAGCTGGCGAGGAATCACAACAGTCTAGAGCAGGGCTTTTCAACCTTTTCACAGATTGTACCACTTTTAGGATATGACAATATTTGAGTACCACCAGTGCTTAACAAGGTGTCAAAAACTTGATAACTAAAAAAAGGGGGGGGGGATTTTGGGTTTTACTGTTTAGATTCATTTGTTGTTATAGAAATGGCTAGTTTATAATATTATGGAAAAGTAAAAAGTTGGGGTTCAATGTTAATGCTTCCTTCTATCAGCAATAGGAAAGAGGATTGGCCACTGAATTTACTTTTAGAAAGTGAGATAAGCCAATGGTTTGCCAGCAGCCACGCAGTTTCAAGATCAGAAAGCACAGGGACTAGAACAGGGATCTTCAAACTTGGTCCTTTTATGACTCATGGACTTCAACTCCCAGAATTCCTCAGCCAGGCTGAGGAATTCTGGGAGTTGAAGTCCACAAGTCATAAAAGGGCCCAGTTTGAAGACCCCTGGACTAGAAGGAAGGGAGGAAGAAGCAATTGGCTGAGTGCAGAGGGAACCACTCTTTCAAAATACTTATCTGGCAGGGGAGATACCTTGATCACGAAGGAGGTTTTCCCAAGTTGAAGCTCATCCATTGCACTACAGGTCTGCTGACCCCTGCGATTTCCCCAAATGCGGGAAACTCGACTGCATAATTTGTGGTAATGGAGGATTGGGTTTGCGCTTTCCCCTGAAAAAGAATAGAATCAAGATCACGTGAAGTATTAATACCACTTTACAATGCCTTGGTAAGGCCACACTTGGAATACTGCATCCAGTTTTGGTCACCACGATGTAAAAAAGATGTTGAGACTTTAAAAAGAATACAGAGAAGAGCAACAAAGATGATTAGGGGACTGGAGGCTAAAGCATATAAGGAACGGTTACTGGAATTGAGTATGTCTAGTTTAATGAAGAGAAGGACGAGGGGGGACATGATAGCTGTGTTCCAATATCTCAGGAGCTGCCCCAAAGAAGAGGGAGTCAAGCTATTCTCCAAAGCACCTGAAGGCAGGACAAGAGGCAACGGATGGAAACTAATCAAGGAGAGAAGCAACCTAGGAGAAACTTCCTGACAGTTAGAACAATTAACCAGTGGAACAACCTGCCTCCAGAAGTGGTGAATGCTCCAACAGTGGAGGTTTTTAATAAGAGACTGGACAGCCATTTGTCTGAAATGGTATAGGGTTTCCTATACCATGGACTAGATGACTTCCAAGGTCCCTTCCAACTTATTATTATTTTAATAAATAATAATAATAATAATAATAATAATAATAATAATAATAATTATTATTATTATTATTATTATTATTATTATTATTATTATTATTATTATTATTATTATATGAAAGAGGACAATTGGACATTCAGTATGGCTCTATCCCAGTTTGAAACAAAGATTCTCACAATACCAATTTGTGTATCTGAAAGATTTCATCCAAGAACCAAGTCCAGCAAACAGATTCCATTCTGTGGAGTTGGGACTGAGACCATGTTCTACCAAGCGTGTTAATTAATCTCTTCTCTTTTGGGTTCTCTTCTTTATTTTTCTTAGAATATTGCCCACAATGAATGTTCAGCCAACGGTTGTCATTCAGCCACAGACGGTGGTGGTGGTCCAGCCCCAAACAAACCAATGGCAAACGGACTTATGTGACTGCTGTAGCGAATGTGACATTTGTAAGTGACCAGACCAATAACTGAAAGTGGAATTCTCAAAGCCTTCTTAGAAACTTGGGAAGATTGGGCTGGATATTCTTCCAGACTGGATAGGTTGCAGAAATAAATGATTCGTTATAATCTGAGCAATGGATGTTTCATTGTTGAACAGCCCATTGGATTGGAATTAGGATGGCAAGAGATAAAAAGAGACACAGCTTCTCTTCTATTAAAAATTGTGTAGAAGATGGAACTTTAAAGTTCTACATGTAGGAAATGACAGGCTGAGCCGGAGGGTGGGGTCAGATGTATCACCAGTTTGGAATCACTATGCTCCCACAAGAAATCTAAATCCATCCCCCCATGAATTCTCTTGACTCTTATTTAGCATCAATCTGCCTTGACCATTAGTAGATCAGATTCTTGTGTATAGCATGAAATAAACTCAGTACATTTGAACTCTATCGTGGCACCTGGTTTCTTGCACCTGATGCTACAAAACTGAGGAATTATGCTAAAAGATTTCTTAAGAAAACAATGTGGTGTCCTCTTAGTGTTTTGAATTTTAATTTTCATAATGAGAGGTCCTTGCTGTTTTCCAAGCTTGGTTGTTTTCTTGCAGATGTTTCATTACCCAGATAGGTAATATCATCAATTCTAGGACAGCATCACTGCTAGTACTAAAGATATTATCTAATTGGATAATGAAATATCTACAAGAAAAAAACCAAGCTCAGAAACCACCAGGGACACAACAGTTCAAATGTGAGTTACAAGTATTGTCTTCTATTGGTAATTGTCAGAAACAATCAGATCCACGTGCAAAGAGTTCTATTAACTATTTCATTACTCAAGCCTATAACATAGGACTCTTCTCAGATTGGTGGTTTGCACCTGGCTCAGACTAGATAAGATTAAACTGCATTCAAGGGAGGTCAGACTTCACCCTCTTGTACCCACATAGGGATTCCAGACTAGTTCCCTGTTTGATTCCTCTCCCTGGCTCAGTCAGTCTCTCTTCAACAGTAATTTTCTTAATTCTATTTCATAATAGTTGGGAACATCAGCGTACAGAAAAATGGAATGGGGTGCCCTTTTAATTTAATGCGGCTTGTATATTAGCTTTTTCAGTCCTCCCCTCTGCTAGATAATGTTTTAACTAGTATTTGCAATTGCAGTTTTAATGTTCCAGCAATAGCATCATTTGCATTTTCTGGATGATAAATCTTATGTCATTCAACGCTTTGCCAAAATTGTTTTTACAAAGGCTTTTCCTTCTTCCCTCTAGGTCTCTATGGAATGTTCTGCTTCCATTGTTTGGCATGCCAAGTTGCTGCAAATATGAATGAATGTTGTTGTTGTGGAGCATCTGTGGCCATGCGGGCTGTGTACAGGACAAAATACAATATCCCTGTAAGTAGATTAGGGCTGGCTGTGGAATTCTGGGAGTTGAAGTCCATAAGTCTTAAAGTTGCCAAGTTTGAAGAGCCCTGGATTAGACAAACTTCGGGTTTCTGCACTCTGGTTCAAACCAAAAAAATCAGACTAGAATCTTGAGAAGTACTGATGAAATTGGAGAGAAATACTAGCTCAGAAACAGAATGGGACAACTCCTTGCTGCCCACTCGCTGCGGGATAACTTGTCATGACCAACTCACCATGGGACAACTTGCCATGGGAAATTATGTAAAATAATTTAAAAAATTATTTTAATTTTTGTTATTCACATTTCATTTTGTCCCTCGTTCAGCATCCTTTCTTTAGTGACTCTTTCCATCATTTCTTCCATATTAGTGTCATTCTGGTCCTGTGGCAAGTGGTCCCCTGGCAGGTTGGCTGTGGCAAGTTGTCCCGCAGTGAATTGGCCACAGTGAGTTGGCTGTGGTGACCTGCCCTAGACCCTCTCAGAAAGGCAGTGCATTCACAATCCAGAAATTTATGGGGGGGGGGGCAAACTGACCTGGGAAATGAACAGATAATTCTTTCATTTGTTATCTGCAGTAGATCATAATCTTTCAGAATTATAGGAATAAAAATGACACTTGTTGCACGCCAAACGTAACTATCACATCTACCTGGCCACAAGGATGGGAAAGAAGAATATGTTACAAGTCCCATCGAATAGGGATTGTCATCTGTTGATCATGAAAAAAAGACCTTCTTGGTGGTAGCCCCTCTGTGCCCCCCTACCTTGCTATTTTTCTGAAAGGCCCTAAAAACATGTTTTGTCAGTGGACCTGAGGACCATAAGTAGACATGGAGCTGATTTTGTGGTTAATTTGATTGTGTTGCTGCTGCCACTGGCTTTGGGTGAAGTGGATTTTTTAAAATAGGTTTTTCTAATGTAATGGATTTCTGCTGTTAAGTGAGACGTTTGTTAAGTGAGTTTTGCCCCATTTTACAACCTTCCTTGCCACAGTTGTTAAGTGAATCACTGTGGTTGTTATGTTAGTAACATGGTTGTTAAGTGAATCTGGCTTCCCCATTGACTTTTCTTGTCAGAAGGTTACAAAAACTGATCACATGATCCCAGGACATTGTAGCCATCATAAATATGAACCAGATGCCAAACATTTGAATTTTGATCAAATGAATCATGGGGATACTGCAGTGGTCGTAATTGTGAAAAACCATCTTAAGTCACACTTTTCAGTGCCATTATAACTTTGGACAATCACTAAACGAACTGTTGTAAGTCAAGGACTACCTGTATTTTATCATTCAACCTAGAGATAGCTTCTTGTAATTCCATATCTCTACATCATGATTTTATTGAAAAAGTTATTGATTCATTTGTTTTTTTTTCAACAGGGATCCATCTGTGAGGATACCTGCATTGTGGGGTACTGCTCCCCTTGTTCTCTCTGCCAAATCCAGAGAGATATCAGAAGAAGGAAACAAATGGGGATATTCTAGAAGACTTCACCCTAAGCTCCTTTGGACCTTTACATTTGTCCTTTTTTCAATTAGAATTCTGAGAAGTAAGAAATAAGTAAATAGTGTGTAGGGAGAACCATCATTTAGAGGCACCCTTGCTTTATAATTCTAAGCATATTCTTAACCCAGAAATTAAATTTTAGTACTAATTCAGAGCTCAAAATCCGAGCCTGTTGTTGTTTGTTCTGTCCTTGATCTCCCAATTTCATTTACAATGGAAAACAAAACATTTTTGATTGCTGCTGCTCTTAAACAATTAGGATTTTTTTTTTTTAAGCCCTGCTAGACCTTTGAAAATTTATCGGGGAAATCTACCATTCTGCCTTCCCCGTTTTAGGCTACTGGTGATTTTGGTTTGCAAGATGTAGTAATGGAGAAAGCAAGGTAAAATTGCAATCTAGAGCCATTGGCATAACTAGCCTACCTGGAAGTGCTTGCTGTCCAGATGTGGGGGGCTAGAACTATCATGATTCTCAGCCATCGCGGCTTTGATTTAAAGGAGATATAAAACAACATATATGGAGAGAACCATCTTAAGAAAAACTAGTGTACATGATTGTTTAGCTAGAAAACGGTGTTGTTCTTACTCCCCGAGCTAATGGCACAACCTTTCCTAATGCTGCTGTGGGAAACTGCCAATCAAGCTGGTGGGAGGAGTCAAGTGAGGACCTAGCTTGGAATCCTTGAGCAGCGGCAAGCGCATAAGCTTGACCTCCCCAAGATCCATGAAGCCTTAGCTGGCTATTCCCAGGGGAACACAAGCAGTTTGGTAAAAATTTTTGTAACGTAGGAGATAGACGATAAAGTTACTTCCTTCCGTTATTCATTCGTGGTTCCCGTTGGTTACCACCTGACAGCTGGTAGTCTCTGTTCCTTTCCACCACTATGATGGAGTTTCACCTCTCTCAGACTGTCATATCACATGTTAAATTAAAGCCTTTTTATTTGAAATTCTTCTCAGGACAATGTTTTCTATACCTCCATTTATGAACATCCAACACTGAAGTGGTAGGTGGATGTTAGAATCATATGATTCATGAGGTGTCCTCCAAAAACAGATATGAACATAGAGTGTGCACTCTCTTGAAGTCACCCAATGCTATCATTAAAGAGAGACTGTAGGTGTGGGAGTTACTTTGGAAGCTAGAGTTTCTTAAGGCAGAAATGTCTATGGAGATTCTCAGTCATCCAGATCAGTGGTTCTTAACCTGGGTGATATTGCCCCCCAGGGGGCGATTTCATTTTTCAAGGGGGCGAAGGAACGAAAAGGGGGCGATGGAGCGAGAAGTTTTGGGGACACTTTTGAGACTTTTTCGTACAGTGAATCGCTGTATATCTGTTGTACAAAAACATCAGATCGCTCGCTATTAGTGAATTGAATTGTGTTTTCAAATGTTCTTCCAGCTAGCTTCAGTACAGAACACCGTACATATGTGAAGACGCATCACTTATCTTCATGCGCGTTGCGCAGCAGCCTGTACCCATACAGTGGCGCGCCATTGGCCAGAATATGGGAGATATGAGGAAAAGACTGGAAATAAATTATTTGCATCGATATGTCCTGATGGACAATTTTTAAAAAAACTAAAAAAGTGTTTGCATAAATTGAAGAAGTATTTCCTATGTTGTGATTGAGAGGTTATGTTGGGGGAGGGGGGCGATGACAACTTCCTCGTTGGCTCAAGGAGGCGATTCATTCAAAAAGGTTAAGAACCACTGATCCAGACCATGGTTGTCCCAAAGAAGCATTTTTCAAAAGGCACCTGGAAAAACAAAGTCCAGCTGCCTTTTGAAAAAGCACCTTTGGGTTGGGACAGAAATCTCAATTATGTCAAGAAACAACTGACTTGTTTTGCCATTTTCTCTCCCTACTAATTTGACTTTGTAAGCTTGATTGTCTAAAGTCTATCAATAACATAATCTGACTTTAGTCAGGATCTTTATATGCCTAATACAGTGGTGGCGAACCTATGGCACACGTGCCAAAGGCGGCACTCAGAGCCCTCTCTGTGGGCACACACGCCATGCCCCGGAGATGGCAACCGTCCCTCTTCAACCAGCCGCCTGCTAACTCACTGAGGTCTCACATGGCCAGATGCATCCCAGCACCCATGCACTCGCTGGCCTCTGTGTGCGGGAGCCGATGGTGTCAGGCAGCAGCCGCCCTGGTCCTTCTCACCTTGGCCTGTGACAATGGCACTCCCACCTTGCCTCGCCTCACCCCGCAGGACGAGCCTCCTGCACACTGCCCCACCTGCCAGAAAACCCCTGGATCTCCCCCAAACTCTGCCCGCCCCCCCCCAGGCATCCCTCCCCATGAGCAACATCAAGGTGATCACGCCCACCATGGCCACACCTACCCAATCTGCCATGACCACCACAGCCACACCCACCCAGTGGGCCATGCCCACCTGGCACCCGGCAATAAATAAGTGGGTTTTGGGTTGCAGTTTGGCACTCGGTCTCTAAAAGGTTCGCCCTCACTGGCCTAATATAAAATCCTAACCACTGGTATGTTATACCCAGATGTTATAAGATAGACAAGAAGCACAGTATTTTTTATAATACATGAAATATGAAAATATTGGGAGGGTGTACCCAAATGGAAAAATTTGGATATCCAGATGATTAACATTGAGAAAATCACGACTGATAAGAATGGATTGAATAAAAGGGAAAATTAAGCTTAAACAAAAATCACAAAAATAGGATGCATGGTGAACTAATGAGATGATGGTTATAAGAATAATATAAGCTGATTTAAAAAATGTTATACATAGACATTATCACTTTCTATAAATATGAAAAAATGTCTATATTTAATAATTTATATATTGAAAATATTAAGAACTATATTTGTTTAAGGTTGAAGAAGGAGAATACAAATGGGAGAAGGGAAGATCAAAGAAATATATTATTAATTAATATACTAATTATGGAATTATCAAATTTAATCATTATTGACTGCTAATTAATTATTATTGCCTTTTTTCATATGGATTAGTTTGGTTACCTTGACCTGAAAAGTTTGACTCGTGATCATTTTCAATGCTAAACTGGACTTCTGATACGGCCTCCTCTAAGTGTGGAACCTCTATTCTCCCCTTTTAAAAAGCCCCTGGGGCAAAATTGCTCCGATTGCTCTTCTACGCTTTGTCTAAGATCTATATTCACTGTTTCTATGCTCCTCCTATGATGGGTAAAGGAACAACATTACTGTTGAAGGAAAAGTCTTCATTGTGGTTCAGTCCAAGCCAGGAATAAACAACATGACAACTGCTTTAGAAAGAAGGTTGCAGTTTATTGAAGAGGAGAGCCAGACAGAAAGATGGCTCTGGAAGAAAAGAGAGAGAGCACATGTAGGGAGTGGTTTTTTTATACCCTCTGGGGCTTTTGTTTGGAGTTGTTTCCTGTTCCTGTTTGAGGCTTTGTATTTCCTTTGTCAGGTACTTTTGACCTGAGTCTGAGTGTGCCCCTTTGGCATCTGTGGGTTAATCCTATTATGTCCTGTTTTAGAGTTTGGGTGGGGTATGTAGATTTTAGGTGTCTTTGTCTTCTTAATCTTCTAGCTTCAACCTTTCTGAGTGGTTTACATCTGCATTTCTACAGAGCTGGTTTCTGCTTGGGGGAGGGAGACTTGGGGATATTAAGAAAAAACTGGGCATGCTTTTCTGCCTCTTTAAGATCCTTTGAGGAAATATATTTTTCTGCCCTTTTAATATTTCCTTCTCTGGGGGGGGGGGTGACTTCCCACACTACCATCCCAGGAAATAACATTTTCCAGCTGTGATCCAGCATTATAATTGTTTAATCTTCCTGTGTCTCTTGTAATTGACATTGTTACACTAAAGGATTGTTTTGGCCCAATAATTTAGTCTTAGCCTTTTGCTTAATGGCTGGGCCAAATATAGTAGGGTAATCAGATCAGGGATCAAATCTGTTGCTGAATTAGAACTCCCAACATTCCTCAATCTTGGCCATGCCAACTGACCTGCTGAGAGTTTATTTATTTGTTCAATTTATATACCCTTCCATCTCTGGGCAGGTCACACAATTAAGAATAGCCAACAAACCCAAAACAGATGCAAATAAGTAACCCAAAACAATAACAAAAACCATTAAAAGCAAATTAAAGCTAATAATATTGATCCAACAACAATGGTAAAGTGATAGATTCCTTATTTTTGTATACTGGAACTTTTAAGCTGATATGATATTATTGAAAATGCTAAGAGCTTATGAAGATCCATGTGTAATTATTTTGTACAATAAGTATTCAACTTTTAAAGAGAGGTGTACTAACAAAAAAAATGAAGCAATGAAGGTTATTCCCGCTGATGATAGTATACTACTACTACTACTACTACTACTACTACTACTACTACTAGTACTACTACTACTACTACTACTACTAATAATAATAATAATAATAATAATAATAATAATAATAATAAAGTTGGAAGGGACCTTGGAGGTCATCTAGTCCAATCCCCTGCTCAGGCAGGAAACCCTATAGCATTTCAGACAAATGGCTGTCCAGTCTCTTCTTAAAAACCTCCAGTGTTGGAGGCAGGTTGTTCCACTGGTTAATTGTTCTAACGGTCAGGAAGTTTCTCCTTAGTTCTAGGTTGCTTCTCTCCTTGATTAGTTTCCATCCGTTGCTTCTTGTCCTGCCTTCAGGCGCCTCAGAAAATAGCTCGACTCCCTCTTCTTTGTGGCAGCCCCTGAGATATTGGAATACTGCTATCATCTCCCCCCTCCTCCTTCTCTTTGTTAAACTAGACATACCCAATTCCAGCAGCTGTTCCTTATATCAGTTGTGGCCAACCTATAGCACATGTGCAGAGGCGGCACTCAGAGCCCTCTCTGTGGGCACTTCTCTGAACTGCTGGTGGCGGGCTGCGGAACCCCAGAGTGTGCCGATCGAGGGGCCGGCAGGCTGTGGCTACTGATGGAACTGTTGGCCCCACGCGCTCGCTGGTCTCTGTGTGCGGGGGTCGATGGTGTCAGGCAGCAGCTGCCCCGGCCCCTGCCTTGCCTTGCCTTGCCCTGAGATAATGGCACCCCCACCCTGCCTTGCCTCACTCCACAGGATGAGCCTCCTACCCACACCCCACCTGCCAGAGATACCCCCTGGATCTCCCCAACCCTACCCGGCCCCCACAGGCGTCCCTCCCCATGAGTATCATCGAGGTGACCAGGCCCATCTTGGCCACACCCACCCAGTCTGCCATGACCACCATAGCCACGCCCACCTGGCACCCAGCAATAAATAAGTGGGTTTTGGATTGCAGTTTGGGCACTCGGTCTCTAAAAGGTTTGTCATCACTGCCTTATATGCTTTGGCCTCCAGTCCCCTAATCATCTTTGTTGCTCTTCTCTGTACTCTTTCTAGAGTCTCAACATCTTTTTTATATCGTGGTGACCAAAACTGGATGCAGTATTCCAAGTGTGGCCTTACTAAGGCATTGTAAAGTGGTATTAATACTTCACGTGATCTTGATTCTATCCCTCTGTTAATGCAGCCCAGCACTGTGTTGGCCTTTTTGGCAGCTGCAGCACACTGCTGGCTCATATTTAGGTGATTGTCCACTAGGACTCCGAGGTCCCTCTCACAGTTACTACTATTGAGCAAGATACCCCCTATACTATGCCTGTACATTTGGTTTTTCTTGCCTAAATGTAGAACCTTACTTTTTTCACCATTGAATTTCATTTTATGGTATATAGTAGTATTTCCCAGTCATGGAATTTCCAAGAGTGTGGACTTCAACTCTCAGAATTCTCATCACAAGCTATATTGGCTGTGGAATTCTGGATATGAAATTTAGACACCTGGAACTTGCAGGTGGTATTATAGCAAATCATTGGGTAGACACTACTGTCCCCTTATGATGAGACCAGGACCCACAAACCTGGTTTTTTTTAATGCTGATTTTTTAAAAACAATATAAAATACTGGCCTGGTTCATAAAATACGTTAATGAGCCTTCTTGGTTTTGGTTTAGAACAGTATTTCCAATTTTGGTAACTTTAAGGTGTGTGGACTTCAACTCCCAGAATGTTGGCTGGGGAATTCTGGGAGTTGAAGTCCTCATAGCCTAAAGTTGTCATTGAGAAGCATTGATTTAGCTATTCCAGTCCTGTTTTTCTCTGGAGGGTTCCCATCCAGTTTCCTAACCTGAAATTGTGTTTAGCTTCCAAGTAAAGACAAAATCAACCAGACATCAGCTAATCATCTATGACAGGGGTCTTCAGAGTTAGCTCTTTTATGACTTGTGTACTTCAACTCCCAGAAGTCCTCAGCAAGTGTGTCTGGCTGAGGAATTCTGGCAGTTGAAGTCCACAAGTCACAAAAGGGCCAAGTTTGAAGACCCCTGATCTACAAGGGTGGGGAACGATAAGCCTTTTAGGTCTGGTGGACTTCAACTCCCAGAATTTCTGAACCAGACAGTATTGTGACAATTAGCTGTGTCACTATCCACCTCAAGAATCCAAATAAAACTCCAGGTTCATTCCATTCCCAAAAATCTTACTGTTTATTGAATATACTGCATGGTTCTGTGGAAGCAAAACTAACTCTGGAGTTCCAACATCGATTCATAAACTTAAACAATAATTTTCCCAGCCAAAACCCCAACGTCTTACGTGATTCATATCAACAACATCTCCCCGCCCCTCTCCTTAATCTAAAGGCAAGATGAAACACAGAGGCATGTAGCTGCCAAAGTTGCTTCTCTTACCTGCGCTTTCGTGCATCCTGGATTTGTCCCAACTGTTCTTCATCACTGTCCAACTCAGGCTCCCAGCACAGCTGGGTCTCAGCCTGAGCGCGAGTAGAGGGGCCAGGCTCCTCATCCGACTGTAAGTCTTGGAGCTCCTTGGAGCCTTCCTCTGATTCTAATGTCACGACCGGCCCCTCCTCCTCCTCTGATTCCTCAGACTCAGTTGCCGGATCCACTGGCTGGTGAGGAATCACAACAGTCTCTAAAGCAGCGGTTCTCAACCTGTGGGTCGCAACCCTTTTGGGGGTCGAACGATGCTTTCACAGGGGTCACCTAAGACCATCGGAAAACACATATTTCTGATGGTCTTAGGAACCAAGATACTAGTGAGAATTTCTGCTCAAGGCTAGCTCCGCCAGCCAGCTCAGGCAGATAGGAAAGCAGCCGCCTCAGCAGCGTGGCAGGGCTGTGCTACCCATTGCAGAGCAGCTACAGCCGCGTTGCCACGGCTATGAACCTTCTGCTCAGCATCTTTCAGGTCCTCTTGCCTGGCTTCTGTCTGGGAGAAGCGCAGGGTCAAGGTAAAAAAAAAAGCCTGGCGAAATACTCCCGAGAGGTAGCGTCGATTTGTAGCGGGAGCTGAAGGCGTGGGTGGGTGGGGGGGGGTCGACCAGAAGGGAACCGGGTCTGATAAAGGTGAAAGTTGAGTGAGGTTTTCCCCCTCACTCCTCTCTCTGCCTCCCTTTGTGCAGCGGCGTCTCTGGCTGTTGCCTTCCCAATCACCGAGAAAGGGGAAAAAAAGAGCCGTGATGAGTTCCCCTTTCTGCCTCGTTGTTGAAAGCTTTTTTTTTAATATACCGCTCGTTCAGAACTCCTCGGGGCTTGTTTGCACGAGCTTGTGGAAGATCAGTAAATAAAGGGGTGGGGGAGCCAAACGGTCCAAGGCGTTTGCACCCTGAACATGTGGATGCTGCTTTCATGACTTGCCACCACCACCCCCTCTTTTCCCGCCCTGCTCGGGCAACGCTCTGCTGCTGCTGCTGCTGCTGCTGTTGCTGCTGCTGCTGCTGACTGAGCTGAGCTGCGGCGCTGAGCCGATCCCCACGCCTCCTGGTTGTCCGGCCATGCTCTGCCTCCGGCCGCCCTCCACACCGCGCCGGAGCCTTCCCCGCACCGCTTGGCCTATCTCCCTCGCCGTCGGAGGGCATCTGTGTGTGTCTCCAGACCTTACTGGACTACCATCCCCAGCAGCCCTAAAAAGCACTGTGGAAGAGTGGGGAATGCTGGGAGTTGCAGTTCATCACCATCTGGAAAAACATGACTCTCCAAAGATCGATCAATCCTTCCTTCCTTCCTTCCATTCATCTCCTTCCCTTCCCCTTCAATCTCTCCTTGCTTGCTTCCTTCCTTCCTTCCTTACTTCCTTTCCCCCTCAATCTCCTTCCTTCTCCATCTCCTTCCTTTCCCCTTCAATCTTCCTTCCTTCCATCCATCTCCATCTCCATCCCTTCCCCTTCAATCTCTCTCTTTCCTTCCCCTTCAATCTCCTCCATCTCCTTCCTTTCCCCTTCAATCTTCCTTCCCTCCTTCCTTCCATCTCCATCCCTTCCACTTCAATTTCTTTCTCCTTCCTTCCTTTCCCCTTCAATCTCCTTCCTTCTCCATCTCCTTCCTTTCCTCTTCAATCTTCCTTCCTTCCTTTCTTCCTTCCATCTCCATCTCCATCCCTTCCCCTTCAATCTCTCTCTCCTTCCTTCTTTCCTTCCTTCCTTCCTTTCCCCTTCAATCTCCTTCCTTCTCCATCTCCTTCCTTTCCTCTTCAATCTTCCTTCCTTCCTTCCCCTTCCCTCCCTCCCAACATTTTTGAGCAAGGAAGAGTAAGCTTCTCCAGCAAGCATTGCTATATTGTTTTTGTGATTAATCACTATGCTTTAATTATGTTCAGTTCGTAACAATGAAAATAAACCACAAACTGATCACTAACCAAAACTGTGATGCAGCTGCAACTATTGAATCTCAGTTGCATCAATGGAAATACGGACTTAAGATCAAGTTAAACGAGTTCTTGTCTAGTCTGACCTGATCAGGCAACACTAAGAATACAGGCAATCCTCAACTTACAACAGTTCATTTAGTGACCATTCAAAGTTATAATGGCAATGCAATGATTTGTTGATCATGTGATCAAAATTCAGATGCTTGGCAACTGACTCATATTTATGACGGTTGCAGCATCCCCGGGGTCAAGTGATCCCTTTTTGCGATCTTCTGACAAGCAAAGTTAACAAGGAAGCCAGATTCACTTAACATCCATGTTATTAATTTAACACCTGCAGTGATTCACTTAACAACTGTGGCAAGAAAGGTTGTAAAATGGGGCAAAACTCACTTACAAATGTCTCACTGAGCAACAGAAATTTGGGGCTCAGTTGTGGTCATATGTTGAGGACTACCTTTATTGCATCGGGCTCCCTGTAGTGCAATCAAGAAGGATATTGACCAACTGGAAAGTGTCCGGAAGTAACACATGATGAGATGAGATGAGATGAGATGAGAAGGGGCCAGGAAAGTAAAATCTTATAAGAAATATGAGTGGGAGACTGTGAGTTCAAGTTCCACCTGAGCTATGAAAGCCAGCTGGGTGACTTGGACCAGTCTCTCTCTCTCTTAGCCCAATCCACCTTACAGGGTTGTTGTAATGGGGCAAATAGAAGAAGGGATATGTGTTGGATATGTTTGCTACCTTGAATTATTTGTAAAAATAATAACAAAAGCAGGATACAAATAAAATAAAATAAAATGGTCAGAGGTGTAGGAATAGTGAGGGATCTGTTATTTGACTCCTAGCATCTGAAATAGAAAAAAAGGCAGAGCTATCAGAATTGTTTCTAAAGATGAGACAAGGAACAATTAATTTAAAGTTAATTTCTAAGCATTTCCAATCCTTACATCTGGTTGAAAGAAAAGCTACTTCCTTGTTTTTTTAAAAAAATATCTAGCAAATAGTTTCGTAGGGTAATTCCCCTTCAGTTTTAAAACACAAAAGCAAAAGTCAGCCAGTGGGCAGAGTTTACTACCTCTAGGCAACGAGAGTCGAAAAGAAGGAGAAAAGAAGAAGGGGGAAAAAAGGTTTGAATTCTTGTTTTGCTTTAAATCTTTCTGCCTTTTATATTTATTCGCTTTTGCAAGTTTTCCAAGTTTTTATTTACCTGGATCTAATCTGGTTGTTGAAAGACCCCTTTGTGACATTCTGTATTACATTACAAAATGTAAATCTTCATTTTTTTTAAATTTGGGAGGCAATAAAAGTGGATGCCTAAAGTAACACAGATATAAAGCTGGTCATTTTTGCAGAGGAAAGCTAAGAAGTGACTAGGATAAATTGTTTCATTTCTAATTCCCCCCTTATATATTCCCAGTGCCTAAGTTTTGAAATGCTTCTTTCTATTTATTGAATATTTATACTGTCTATTTAAATATCTATACTGTATTTAAAGGGGAGAAAGAAGAAGAAAACCCAGTTTGTCTATGGCCATATTGCTGCTTGCAATATAGCTGGTAAGCCACTCTGTAGATATTAAACATACGAAGAACGGCTGGTTGTTCGTATGCTGGCTAGTCTAAAGGAAAGAAGAACTAAGGGTGACATGATAGCAGTATTCAAATATTTGAGGGGCTGCCACAAAGAAGAGGGGGTCAAATTATTCTCCAAAGGACCAGAAGGGAAAACAAGAAACAACGGATGGAAACTAATCAAGGAGAAAAGCAACTTGAAATTAAGGAGAAACTTCCTCACAGTGAGGACAATTAACCAGTGAACAGCTTGCCTTCAGAAATCGTGGGCGCTCCATCACTGGAGATTTTTAAGAAGAGACTGTACAGTCACTTGTCTGAAATGATATAGGCTCTCCTGCTTGAGCAGGGGGCTGGACTAGAAGATCTCCAATGTCCCTTCCAGCTCCATTCTATTCTAAATGATGCTTCCCTCCCTTCCAGTTGTCCCTGTAAGACTACTTGTTAATAGCCCAGCATGATGAGCCATCAAAGCAAAAACAGAGCATCTCTACTGATGTTTATTTTGGCACTGAACCGTATTTTAATGAAGGTATGTTCAGGCAGCCTTTGGTCTCTACTTAGTTATGGGATCGTCATTTATAAAATGGAGTTTCTATTGTTTCTAAAGTAAAAGCTTAACACCTGTGCTAAAATGGAGAGATTCTAAACTGTTAGATAGAGAACATCTAATTGTCAGTTGACACTGTAAGTAGAGGAAACACAAAGATAAAATGGAGCTTATGCTAGTTGTCGCTAAAGGTTTAGACGCAAGGGGGCTTCTTGGAAAGGAGATAGCAGGTACCATATAAGGAGGGGTGAATTTGTGTAAGGGAATAAAAAGCTGATGTACGATTCATTCTAGGCCCACCTTATGTGCACCTGTGTTTGCAAGTACGTGAATAAATTCTCTGCTGCTTTCGAGTTATTGTCTCAAGTAGTTCCATCTGTGAACTCGTACTGTTTCCAACAGGATCTTTTCTGACCCAGTCTACATGAGTCCTTGTTATGCTCACAAGGAGAAACCCCTCTTCTAAGAAACAGGCAGGAACCACAAGAAAAAAACAACCCCTTTTATTCTCACAGACCTGAGTCAATGTCCAAGGCAAACAAGCACAGTCCACAGAAACTTGATCCTCAACACGAACTGAGGAATTCTGGGAGTTGAAGCCCACAAGTCATAAAAGGGCCCAGTTTGAAGACCCCTGAACTAGAAGGAAGGGAGGAAGAAGCAATTGGCTGAGTGCAGAGGGAACCATTCTTTCAAAATACTTACCTGGCAGGGGAGATACCTTGATCATGAAGGAGGTTTTTCCAAGGTGAGGCTCATCCATTGCAATCCGGGTGTCCTCACCCCTGCGATTTTCCCAAATGCAGGAAACTCGACTGCATAATTTGTGGTAGTGGAGGATTGCGTTTGCGCTTTCCCCTGAAAAAGAATAGAATCAAGATCATGTGAGGTAATAATACCACTTTACAAGGCCTTAGTAAGGCCACACTTGGAATACTGCATCCAGTTTTGATCACCACGATGTAAAAAAGATGTTGAGACTTTAAAAAGAGTACAGAAAAGAGCAACAAAGATGATTAGGGGACTGGAGGCTAAAACATATAAAGAACGGCTGCTAGAATTGGGTAGGTCTTGTTTAATGAAGAGAAAGACGAGGAAGGACATGATAGCAGTATTCCAATATCTCAGGGACGGCCACAAAGAAGAGGGAGTCAATCTATTCTCCAAAGCACCTAATGGCAGGACAAGAAGCAACGGATGGAAACTAATCAAGGAGAGAAGCAACCTAGAACTAAGGAGAAACTTCCTGACAGTTAGAACAATTAACCAGTGGAACAACCTGCCTCCAGAAGTTGTGGGTGCTCCAACACTGGAGGTTTTTAACAAGAGACTGGACAGCCATTTGTCTGAAATGGTATAGGGTTTCCTATACCATGGACTAGATGATCGCCAAAGTACCTTCCAACTTTATTATTATGGATCATCGCACAGTCAGCCAGATGTTCAGACTGGATTTGGCATTTTGTCTACCTATCGAGTCCTTACCCAGGACCTGGGATAGGCAGATGTGGATGTTTGATGGTATTACAGATATTGTCGCAGGATGGAAGCAGTTCCTAATAAAGCCGCCTTTTGCAATTGACTAATAGCGAATTTGTCAATGCCAATGGTGTTCAAGTGGTGCTCCAGTTGTTTTGGGATTGCATCCAAGGCGCGTATGACTATTGGTACTACCCTTGCTTGCTTTTGCCACAGTCTTTCTATTTCTATTTGTAGGTCTTTGTATTTTGTTATCTTCTCCAGTTCTTTCTCTTCTATTCTGCTGTCTCCAGGCACTGCCACGTACACTATCCAGACTTTTTTGTCTTTCTTATCGACAATTGTTAAGTCTGGGGTGTTATGTTGCAGGTGCTTGTCTGTTTGAATTCTGAAGTCCCAGAGCAGTTTAATTTTATCATTTTCTATGACTTTCTCTATTTTATGATCCCACCAGTTTTTGCTTACAGGCAAATGATATTTTTTGCAGATCTTCCAATGCACCATTGTGCTACTTTGTCATGCCGCTGCTTGTAGTCAGTCTGTGCAATCTTCTTGCAACAGCTTACCAAGTGGTCCACTGTTTCTTCAGCTTCTTTGCATAGATGGCACTTACTGTCTGTTGCTGTCTTCTCAATTTTGACTTTATATGCATTTGTCCTTAAGGCTTGGTCTTGTGCAGCCAGAATTAGTCCCTCCGTCTCTTTCTTCAATTTTCCTGCTCTTAGCCATTGCCAGGTTTGTTATTATCTGCTTTCCCAGCTATTTTTTTAATGTATTGGCCATGTAGTGCTTTGTTTTCCCATGCCTCTATTCTGTTCTTCATTTGGTCTTTCTTGTAGGCCAGTTTGGTCTCTCCAGTAGTCAGTAAGCTTCCTGATATACTAATTTCAGTGCATCTTCATCATTGTTCTTCAGATATTCTTCCAAAGCCATTTTTTCTTCTTCAACCATCTGATGTACTTGTAGCATTCCACGCCCACCTATTTGCCTTGTTAGATAAAGTCTATCAATGTCACTGCGTGGATGAAGGGCGTGATTCATTGTCATTATTTTTCTGGTCTGCCTATCCATTGCTTTTAGTTCTGCTTGAGTCAAGTCCACTATTCCAGCTGTGTACCTAATAACTGGGATTGCCCAGGTGTTGATTGCCTTTATGGTATTTCCTCCATTGAGTTTGGATTTTAAGATCTTCTTCACTCTCTTGATGTATTCACCTCTAATCTTTTTCTTGACTTCAGTGTGCTTGATGTTGTCAGCTTGAAGGATACCCAAGTATTTGTAGTACTCTTCCTCATCCAGACTCTTAATGTTATTTTCGTGGGGCATTTTGATTCCTTCAGTTTTCATTATTTTTCCTTGTTTGATAGTAAGTGTGGCACATTTGTCCAAGCCAAACTCCATTATTATTATTATTATTATTATTATTATTATTATTATTATTATTATTATTATTATTATTATTATTATTATTATATGACAGAGAACAATTGGACATTCAGTATGGCTCTATCCCAGTTTGGAACAAAGATTCTCACAATACCAATTTGTGTATCTGAAAGATTTCATCCAAGAACTGAGTCCAGCAAACAGATTCCATTCTGTGGAGTTGGGACTGAGACCATGTTCTACTAAGCCTGTTAATTAATCTCTTCTCTTTTGGGTTCTCTTCTTTCTTTTTCTTAGAATATTGCCCACAATGAATGTTCAACCTATGGTTGTCACTCAGCCACAGACGGTGATGGTGGTCCAGCCCCAAGCAAACCATTGGCAAACGGACTTATGTGACTGCTGTAGCGAGTGTGACATTTGTAAGTGACCAGGTCCATAATTGAAAGTGGGATTCTCAAAGCCTTCTTAGGAACTTGGGAAGATTGGGCTGGATATTCTTCCAGACTGGATAGGTTGCAGAAATAAATGATTCGTTATAATCTGAGCAATGGATGTTTCATTGTTGAACAGCCCATTGGATTGGAATTAGGATGGCAAGAGATAAAAAGAGACACAGCTTCTCTTCTATTAAAAATTGTGTAGAAGATGGAACTTTAAAGTTCTACATGTAGAAAATGACAGGCTGAGCCCGAGGGTGGGGTCAGATGTATCACCAGTTTGGAATCACTATGCTCCCACAAGAAATCTAAATCCAGCCCTCCCGTGAATTCTCTTGACTCTTATTTAGCACCAATCTGCCTTGACCATTAGTAGATCAGATTCTTGTGTATAGCATGAAATACACTCATAGTACTTTTGAACTCTATTGTGGCACCTGGATTCTTGCACCTGATACTACAAAACTGAAGAATTATGCTAAAAGATTTTTTAAGAAAACAGTCTGGTGTCCTCTTAGTGTTTTGAATTTTAATTTTCATAATGAGAAGTCCTTGCTTTTTCCAAGCTTGGTTGTTTTCTTGCAGATGTTTCATTACCCAGATAGGTAATATCATCAATTCTAGGACAGCATCACTGCTAGTACTAAAGATATTATCTAATTGGATAAAGAAATATCTGCACCCTCTTGTACCCACATAGGGATTCCAGACTAGTCCCCTGTTTGATTCCTCTCCCTGGCTCAGCCAGTCTCTCTTCAACAGTAATTTTCTTAATTCTATTTCATAATAGTTGGGAACATCAACATACAGAAAAATGGAATGGGGTGCCCTTTTAATTTAATGCGGCTTTTTAGCTTTTTCAGTCCTCCCTCTGCTAGATAATGTTTTAACTAGCATTTGCAGTTGCAATTTTAATGTTCCAGCAATAGCATCATTTACATTTTCTGGATGATAAATCTTATGTCATTCAACACTTTGCCAAAATCATTTTTACAAACACTTTTCCTTCCTCCCTCTAGGTCTCTGTGGATTGTTCTGCTTCCCTTGTTTGGCATGCCAAGTTGCTGCAAATATGGATGAATGTTGTTGTTGCGGAGCATCTGTGACCATGCGGGCTGTGTACAGGACAAAATACAATATCCCTGTAAGTAGATTATGGCTGGCTGTGGAATTCTGGGAGTTCCACAAGTCTTAAAGTTGCCAAGTTTGTAGAGCCCTGGATTAGACAAACTTCGGGTTTCTACACTCTAGTTCAAACCAAAAAAATCAAACTAGAATCTTGAGAAGTACTCGTGAAATTGGAGAGAAATACCAACTCAGAAACGGAATGGGACAACTCCTTGCTGCCCACTCACCATGGGACAACTTGCCATGGGAAATTATGTAAAATAATTTAAAAAATTATTTTAATTTTTGTTATTCGCATTTCATTTTGTCCCTTGTTCGGCATCCTTTCTTTAGTGATTCTTTCCATTTGTTATCTGCAGTAGATCATAATCTTTCAGAATTATAGGAATAAAAATAAAAATGATACTTGTTGCATGCCAAACATAACTATCACATCTACCTGACCCACAAGGATGGGAAGGCAGAATATGTTACAAGTCCCATCGAATAGGGATTGTCATCTGAGGATGATCAAAAAAGACCCTCTGTGCCCCCATACCCTGCTATTTTTCTGAAAGGCTCTAAAAACATGTTTTGTCAGTGGGCCTGAGGACCATAAGTAGACACGGAGCTGATTTTGTGGTTAATTTGATTGTGTTGCTGCTGCCACTGGCTTTGGATGAAGTGGATTTTTTAAAATAGGTTTTTCTAATGTAATGGATTTCTGTTGTTAACTGAGACGTTTGTTAAGTGAGTTTTGCCCCATTTTACAACCTTCCTTACCAAAGTTGTTAAGTGGTTATTAAGTTAGTAATATGGTTAAGTGAATCTGGCTTCCCCATTGACTTTTCTTGTCAGAAAGTCACAAAAACTGATCACATGATCCCAGGACATTGTAGCCATCATAAATATGAACCAGATGCCAAACATCTCAATTTTGATCACATGAATCATGGGGATACTACAAAGGTCGTAATTGTGAAAAACGATCTTAAGTCACATTTTTCAGTGCCATTGTAACTTTGGACAATCACTAAACAAACTGTTGTAAGTTAAGGACTACCTGTATTTTGCCATCCAACCTAGAGCTAGCTTCTTGTAATTCCATATCTCTACATCATGATTTTATTTAAAAAGTTATTGATTCATTTGGTTTCTTTTTTTTTTCAACAGGGATCCATCTGTGGGGATACCTGCATTGTGGGGTGTTTCCCCACTTGTTCTCTCTGCCAAATCCAGAGAGATATCAGAAGAAGAAAACAAATGGGGATATTCTAGAAGACTTCACCCTAAGCTCCTTTGGACCTTTATATTTGTCCTTTTTTAAATTAGAATTTTGAGAAATAAGAAATAAGTAGTTTGTAGGGAGAACCATTATTTAGAGGCACCCTTTCTTTATAATTCTAAGCATATTCTTAACCCAGAAATTAAATTTTAGTACTAATTCAGAGCTCAAAATCCAAGCCTGCTGTTGTTTGTTCTGTCCTTGCTCTCCCAATTTCATTTACAATGGAAAACAAAACATTTTTGGTTGCTGCTGCTCTTAAACAATTAGGATTTTTTTTAAAAAAGCCCTGCTAGACCTTTGAAGATTTATGGGGGGAATCAACCATTCTGCCTTCCCCATTTTAGGGCTACTGGTGATTTTGGTTTGCAAGATGTAGTCACTGGAGAAAACAAGATAAAATTGCAATCTAGAGCCATTGGCATAACTAGTCTACCTGGAAGTGCTTGCTGTCCAGATGTGGGGGGCTAGAATTATTATGCTTCTTTGATTTAAAGGAGATATAAAACAACATATATGGAGAGAACCATCTTAAAAAAAAACTAGTGTATGTGATTGTTTAGCTAGAAAACGGTGTGGTTCTTACTCTCCGAGTTATTGCCTTTTTTTTCTTTGTCAAATATATAAACCAAGACAACATGCTGTACACCAGACACTGGAGATTGTTATTCTTAAAAATCAATAAAATATTTTAAAAAATAAATAATAAAATCCTAACCAGTGAAGAAATGGAGGCAGGCTCATTCACATTGCATCTGTTGCTCCCCCCCCCCCATCTGTCCTGCCCTTAGATGCACTATGAAACTCACAACAGTAAAAAATTATGTGGGCAAAAGTATAAAACATACCCCTGAGACTTTTACTGACTAGAGCAGGGGTGGGCAACCTTGGCTCTTTTATGACTCATGGACTTCAACTCCCAGAATTCCTGAGAGTTGAAGTCCATAAGTCTTAAAGTTGCCAAGTTTGAAGACCTCTGCTCTAGGCTTTGGGTCTCAGTCTGAGATAAGTTCGGTCAAAGATGGCACTTTATTGCTTTCAAATCCACTTTGGTTTAAATGCAACAGCTTCTTTTTTAGACTGCTGGTAATTTGCAAAAGATTGCAAGGTACAACATGCATACACCTGGTAATCACGGAAATATCTTTCGTTATAAATAGCAGTGGGCTACATTACTGAAACTCGATGTCAAGACTGCTAACATCGGATGTTCTTGCTTGCCATATATGAAGAAGCAAACATGTTTTATTTAACCTGTATATCACTTCTAGAGTTAAAGTCAGACAATGTTAGAATAGCGGGTGGGAAAGTATGTACTTGGGGGATAGTTAGCCACAACAATATTTTAGTACAGTATTTCCAAGGTCAGCTGTAACCAGAGGAGTTAGGGGAGGGAAAGTTCACAATTCAAACAAATTGGAAAACGTGACTGATGACTGTAAAATGAAGGAATGAGTTATGCTTGTTAGGGATGATTGGGGGTGGGAGGATTCAGTTTTTTGGCTTCATTATGTACCTGCCGAAGCTATGTAGCAATAAAAGGATTCTTTAAGGTAAACAAAGCCTCAAAGTTCTTTGAAAAGCTGCTTCTTTTGGAACCATGACACTCAGCTCCCTTTCTGTCAAGAGTGTATGTTACACCCTCTACAGCTGTGGGTAATGGAAAAAAATTAATTTGGATTTTTTCATTGTAAGGTTTCAGTAGTTGAGACATCCCTTGAACGTGATCCTGTGTTTGCTTTGTGGGTTGTTTTTTTTTTTTTTTTTTTGCTTAGTTCTGCATTTGATTTTCTGATCGTTATAGTAAAGTGGAGTCTCTAAATTTATCGCTCTGACTTAAACAACGATGCTTTCTGAATTAGTAATGGACCTGGGAAATATGCACTTCTTTAACATAGACATGTTAACAGGAGCCTCAGCTGGGTTCTGTTTTCCCAGTGCAAAAGGGGCAATAGTAATAGTAATAAAGTTGGAAGGGACCTTGGAGGTCTTCTAGTCCAACCCCCTGCTCAGGCAGGAAACCCTACACCATTTCGGACAAATGGCTGTCCAGTCTCTTCTTAAAAACTTCCAGTGTTGGAGCATTTACTGCTTTTTATTCCAGCTGTATATTTCTGCAGAAATAGAGAGCCTCAAGGCTTGAGATTGGAGATAAATATCAAGCATTTGAGTAAAAGTTCTCTCAGATGTTTCTACAACAAGTTTCTTTGTTATTTACAACATGCCAGTCTCACAAGGTTTGTGTTCACATCTGGTTGATTACATTTGTCATTTGTGGCACAAGATTACATTCCAAGATAACATTTAATACAAGATTACGCATAGCGAAAACGTCTTACTCTCCTTGTCAGAGATTTCCATTTTGCTCAAAAGCCAGAAAAAAGAAAAGAAGCGTAGGCAATCCAGTGGAAAAAGTAATCATTTATAATTTTTGATAGCTTGTTTCTACTTAGTTTGATTAATTCCTGACTACGTTGGTGTCTAAAACATTATTTGAGATCTTTTTTTATGAATGGGATCTAAGCCTGTAAACCTCTCTCTTTCCCTCCCTCTTTCTCTCCCTCCCTCTCTCCCTCCCTCCCTCTCTTTCTCTCTCTCCCTCCCTCCATCCATCCATCCCTCTCTTTCTCTCTCTCTCCCTCCCTCCCTCCCTCCCTCTCTCTCTGTCTCTCTTTCTCTCTCTCTCTCCACTATTGTCAATTGTCTAAAGCTGTTTTACAGGTCTAACAGTGGGAACTTCCCAGTTTTGATATGATTACAACGTTAGATATTAGAATAGAATAGTCAGAACAGATGGCTAAACAAAACCACTTTATATTTTAGTATTTTTGTGGTTTCATAGAGAAGGAACTTCCATTGCAACAAACTTGTTTTCTGTGGTACTAATACCACCCACTTCTCCCCAGATTTCACCAAGGTAGGGTAGTGTTTGCTAATACCTGTTAAATTCTGGTTGATTTTTCCCTGCTTCCTTCTCCTAAAAACAGTTAAGGAAGAGACCATATCTGTAGACAGTCAAAATCTAAGCGTAAGAGAGATTAGTTGATGGAAATATGCAGAAAGCATTACCTAATCAAGAGAGACTGAAATATATTTTAAGTCCAGAGCAATGAGATAATATTCAGAAATATCTCAGTCTGGTACCTCCTTAATTCACTGCAGTATAAAGGGGAAGATGTATACTATAATAAGAATTATAAAATTGTTATTATAGTCAATCTCAGTAAAAGTCGTTTTAGTCTTCCTGTGGAATTGTTTTCTTGGTCTGGTCTACCTAGTAGTCTTGGAGGCATTTTATATTGGAATTAATATAGGAGATAAAAAGACCAGTTGTCTGGAAATACCTTTAAACTCAGTCAAACTGTGGGGGCCATCATGTTCATTAATATCTCCATTTGAAGTTGACAGCACTATTTCAGAATTAGAAACATCAAGCAGAGTATCTACTTTAACTTCTAAGTCAGACATGTCAAACACAAGGCCCAGGGGCCGGATGCGGCCCATGAAGTAGTTTCATGTGGCCCGCGAAGCCCTCCTAGAAACAGGGAATGGCCCCCACTGCCTTGGCCCTGGCCCAGGCCAGCCAGGAACCAATATACAATTTTGTGGTGGCCCCAGGGCAATCGCAATGCTGATGTGGCCCTCAGTAAAATTGAGTGGGACACCCCTGTTCTAAGTAATAATGACCTTTGCTTAAGCTACCATATCAGGCTTAAAAAAACCACACCTCCACGCTCTAGATTACCACTAGAGGCAACAAAGAGAGACAGCAAATTAACTCTTTGCTGCCATCTAATAGTATCTTAAATTATTGCAACCCAGATGTAATAGTCTTGTATGAGTTGGGAATATAGATAGTCCTTGACTTACAATCTTTTGTTTAGTGACCATTCAAAATTACAACAGCAAGTCACTGAAAAAAGTGATTTATGACTATTGTTCATGCTTGCAACCATTACAGCATCTCTGTGGTCATCTTATCAATATTTGAACACTTGGCAACTATAAGGTGACCAACCATCCTCCTTTAGGGAGGACAGTCCTCCTTTTGTAAGTTCTGTCCTCCCTCAAAAAGTGTCCTCCTACATGTCCTCCTTTTCGATATTTGAAGACTAATCTGCAGGGCTTTTTTTTTTCATAGAACGCTCAGAACGGTGTTCCGGGACCTTTTTTGATGGTTTTTTTTTCAACTTTTGCATGAGCTGTGCTACTCCCACTATTGGCTTTCGAAAGCCAATAGGAATTGCTGCTGAGCGCACCAAAACACCCGGACGGTATAATTTTATTTACAAGTTTATTTGCTTATGTTATTGTTTCAGTTTTAATAATTAATTTTATTTATTCATAATGAATGTGCTTGCATCGTTCATGTAGCTCTATATTTTATTTTTAATTTTAAATTTCATTTAGGGATGGAAAAATCAAAAAAGAGGAAATACCATTTCAATGATAAATTGCATAAGGAATTTCCATTCATCACATCAAAGAAGGATAACATTTTTTTCTGCAATATTTGCAGCGGAGAATTTTGTATTGCAGTTGGGGGCAGAGCAGCTATTACGAAACACTTGACCACCAAGAAACATAAGCAATCATCAGATGCATCTGCTTCCAGTTGTAAAGTAACAAGTTTTTTTAAAAACTTCAAAGTATTCTGAAGATGAAAAACAGTTAGCTGCAATGGAGGGAGTATTTGCATTCCATACCATAATTCACAATCAAAGTTTCTGTAGCATAGATTGTACAACTAAATTATTGAAAAAGTTTCACGATGCTAAATTTTCATGCGCCAGGACAAAATGCGAGGCTATTATTAAATCAGTATTTAAAAATTACTGTGACAAAATTCTTACAGAAGACTTGGAAACTGCAGCATTTGTAACGGTTTTATCTGATGCATCCAATCATAATGAAACTAAATTGTATCCAATACTAGTAAGATATTTTAATGTTACCAAGGGCATTCAAGTAAAACTTTTAAATTTAAAATCCATTGAGGGCGAAACTGCTGAAATTTTGTCAAACCATCTATACAGAGTAATAAATGAAAACAATTTGAAATCCAAAGTTGTTGCACTAACAGCTGATAATACAAACACAAATTTTGGTAGGCAAAGATGCAAAGGGGTGAATAATGCGTATGTAAAATTACAAGATTTACTCCAAAAGAAAACACTAGGAATAGCTTGTAATGCACATATTTTGTCAAATGCAATCAACATGACATCATGTGCCATGCCAATTGATGTAGAAGTAATAATAACTACAATTTATTTGTATTTTAGTCGTTTTACCATTCGTGTGGCTACTTTAAAACAATTTTGTGAAGAAGCAAATATTCAATATAAAACTTTTAGGATATTCAAAAGTTAGATGGCTTGCTCTAACAGCTGCTATAGAGCATGTTCTACAATTATTTGAGCCTCTCTGTTCATATTTTTTAAGTTTAGACAAATGTCCTAAAATCCTGGAATTGTTTTTCAATAATAAAATATCTGAGATATTAATGTATTTTGTACATAATCAAGTATCTATTTTTCACAAAACGATTCAAAAGATTGAAGGTGAACACATTTCAGTTACAGAAGTTAGTCTTATTTTGAATGACTGTATCCTTCAATATAAAACTCAATTTAAAGAAAAATTTCTTCCTTTAGTTATAAAAAAAAATTGTCAGACTTAGAGGAATCAAATCTGGGCATAACAGAAAAGTTTATCAAAGAAGTGCAGAATTTTTACCAAATATGTTTTCAATATATTGAAAAATGGTCTGAAACAAACATCATAGGAAATAACAGTTTTCAATGGTGTTTTTTGACTTCATCGCAAGTATATTGGACAGATATTGAATCTTGTGTTGTTTTTATCTAAAGAAATGCCAGACATTAAAATGACAATTGTCTCTTTGAAGAAATTAGAGGACTGAATGTATTTTTAAATTCTGAAAAATTAATACAATGGGAAAATGAACACGTTGAAATTGATAAAAGATGGGTGGAAATATTCAGCCATTTCAAAAATGAACATATTCCATGTGAAAATTTATTTATTCTTGTTCAATTTACATTGTGCTGCCCTGGAACTAATGCAGCAGTTGAAAGAGTTTTTTCAATTGCTAATGATTTTTGGAAAAGTGAGAAATCGAGATTGAATGTTGATACTCTAGCTGCAGCACTTGCGGTAAAATTCAATATGAAGGATATTTCTTGTTCAGATACTTCCAATATATTGTTAGAAGTTGATACATTGACAAAAATATTCATTCAATGGAAAAATACTCATTTAAATAATAATTAATAGGCATGTAAGCATAATTACAATATAAAATGTTATTGTTACAAATGTTTTTTATTATGCATTTATCATATTACAGTGTATTCTGTATTATTGTTGCAATGAATAAAATGTTTATTTTATTTACGATATTTTTTCTTCAATTTATTTGTGTCCTCCTTTTCATTGTAAAAAAGTTGGTCACCTTAGCAACTGGCATGTATTTATGGCGGCTGCAGTGTCCTGGGATCATGTGATCACCTTCTGTGACTTTCTGACAAGCAAAGTCAATAGGGAAGCCAGATTCATTTAACAACCATGTTACTAACTTAACAACAAATTATTTACTTAACAACTGTGGCAAGAAAGGTTGTAAAATGGCACAAAACTCACTTTACAACTATCTTACTTAGCAATGGAAATTTTGAGTTAATTTGAGGACAACTTGTGTAACAGGTGCAAGTTGCATTCCTAATGCATCCAAAAAGCACAAGGTTGTGGAAAGCTTGTTTAACAATGTCAGGAAAGTAAACAAACATGTTGTTGAAGGAAAAGTCTTCATCGTGGTTCAGTCCAAGCTGGGAATAAACAACATGGCAACTGCTTTAGAAAGAGGGTTGCAGTTTATTGAAGAGGAGAGCCAGACAGAAAGATGGCTCTGGAAGAAAAAAGAGTGAGCACAGGTAGCGAGTGGGTTTTATACCCTCTGGAGCCTTTTGTTTGGAGTTGTTTCCTGTTCCTGTTTGAGGCATGAACTTTGACCTGAGTCTGAGTGTGCCCTTTGGTATCTGTCGTTTAATCCTATTATGTCCTGTCTTAGAGTTGGGTGGGGTATGTAGATTAGGTGTCTTCTTAATCTTCTAACTGGAGGGCTCCAACCTTCCTGGATTATTTACATCTGCATTTCTACAGAGCTGGTTTCTGCTTGGGGGAGGGAGACTTGGGGCTATTAAGGAAAACTGGGCATGCTTTTCTGCCTCTTTAAGATCCTTTGAGGAAATATATTTTCTTCCCTTTTATATATTTACTTCTCTGGGGAGGCTGACTTCCCACAATGTATTCCTCAACTTATAACAAAAATTGAGCCCCAAATTTATGTTGATAAGCAAAACATTTGTTAAGCGAGTTTTGCCCCATTTTATGACCTTTCTTGCCACAATTGTTAAGTGAGTCCCTACAGGTGTTAAGTTAGTAACACAGATGTTAAGTGAATCTGGCATACCAGAAAGCCACAAACCATGGGGCACTGCCACCGTCATAAACATGAGTCAGTTGCCAAGTGGCTGAATATTGATCATGTGACCATGGGGATGCTACAACGGTCGTAAGTGTGAAAAAAGTCATAAGTTCCTTTTGTCAGTGCTGTTGTAACTTTAATGGTCACTAAATGAACTATTGTAAGTTGAGGACTACCTGTAATTGCTTTTGTTTCACTAAAGATTCACTCTTTTATCTTACCTTTTACCTGGAAAGTGAATGTCTGCAGGATACCTGTCCTTGCCAGCCTACCTATTAGACAAGAAGCAAAAATTAGGTCAAAAAAACCCAAACTCATCTGTGCCTCACATTTCTGAACTGAAGTGTCACAAAATGAGTGGCACAAAACAGCCTGATTCTCAAAACATGATGTGTGCATTTTTTTTTCTGTCTTAGCCCTTGAATAGTTTGAAGCTACTCTCCAGAAAAAGAAGATTCAGTCAGGAAAAAAAAAAGATATATGGGTTGTCATCTTATAACCACAATTGGGACTGAAATCTTGGTCGTTAAGCAATGTGGTCATTAAAGGAGTCATCCCAACCCAATTTTACCACCATTTTTTCAATGGTTGCCAAGTGAATTATGTGGGTATTAAGCAAAACTGGCCTATTGACTTTGTTGGAAGCTGGCTGGGAAGATTGCAAATTGTGATTGTGTGACCACATATTGTCATAAATGTGAGTTGATTGGCAAGCGCCCAAATCAGAATCGCACGATTGTGGGGAGGCAGCAACGGTCATAACTACGAGGATTGGTCATAAGCCACTTTATTAAGCACCATTGTAACTTTGAACTGTCAAAGATGAAGTGAGGAAAGCCAAGGCTCAAAATGAACTAAGGCTTGCGACCAAAGTCAAAAATAACAAAAAAAGAGCTTCTTTCAACATGAAAAAAGTGAAGGAAATGATTGGTGCATTAGTGGGTGAAAGTGGCAAGAAGGTGACAAGCAACAGGGAGAAAGCAGAACTATTTAACTCATTTTTTGCATCTGTCTTTACACAAAGGGAAAAAACAGACCAACCTATCGAAAATAGTGCCATAAAAAAACAGAATAGAAACGAAAGTTAAGATAAGCAAGAAAATGGTAAGTGAGCACCTGTCCAGCCTAGACGAGTTCAAATCGCCAGGACCAAATGGATTATACCCCAAGATTCTCAAGGAACTGGCAGATGTGATCTCAGAACCACTGAACTATATTTTTCAAAGATTCTAGAGCACAGGGGAACTACCAGAGGACTGGAAAAGAGCTGATGTAGTTCCCATCCTCAAAAAAGGGAAAAAAAATGGATCCAGGAAATTACAGACCTATCAGCCTGACTTCAATACCTGGGAAGATCCTGGAAAATATAATCAAACAACGAATCAACGAACACCTAGAGGCAAATAAAGTCATTACTAAAAGCCAACATGGGTTTGTCAAAAATAGATCATGCCAGACAAATCTTATTGCATTCTTTGACCAAGTGACAAAATTAGTGGATCAGAGGAATGTTGTAGACCAGTGGTTCTCAACCTTTCTAATGCCGTGACCCCATAATACAGTTCCCCATGTTGTGGTGACCCCCAAGTGGGTGTGGCCACCAATAAGAGGGAGTAGGACAGCTAGGGAAAAGGGAAAAAATGGCAGACAGCGTGGTTTGGCGACCCCCGTGAAATGGTCGTTCGACCCCAAATGGGGTCCTGACCCACAGGTTGAGAACCACTGTTGTAGACATAATTTACTTGGACTTCAGTAAGGCATTTGATAAAGTAGATCAAACCTACTACTTGACAAGATAGAAAAATGTGGGGTAGAAAGCACCATCACCAGATGGATCCGTAGCTGGCTGACTGGCCGTACTCAGCGTGTGGTCCTCAATGGAACCGCATCTATATGGAGGGAAGTGTGTAGTGGGGTGCCCCAGGTTCTGTTCTGGGCCCAGTGCTCTTCAACATCTATATCAACGATTTGGACAAGGGGATAGATGGGGAACTCATCAAATTTGCAGACGACATCAAGCTGGCAGGAATAGCCAACACTCCAGAAGACAGGCTTAAGATACAGAAGAATCTAGATAGACTTGAATACTGGGCGCTATCTAACAAAATGAAATTCAATGGTGAAAAAAGCAAGGTTCTACATTTAGGCAAGAAAAATCAAATGCACAGGTATAGTATAGGGGGTACTTTGCTCAATAGTAGTAACTGTGAGAGGGAATCCTAGTGGACAATCACCTAAATATGAGCCAGCAGTGTGCTGCAGCTGCCAAAAATGCCAACACAGTGCTAGGCTGCGTTAGCAGAGGGATAGAATCAAGATCACGTGAAGTGTTAATACCACTTTACAATGCCTTGGTAAGGCCACACTTGGAATACTGCATCCAGTTTTGGTCACCACGATGTAAAAAAGATGTTGAGACTCTAGAAAGAGTACAGAGAAGAGCAACAAAGATGATTAGGGGACTGGAGGCTAAAGCATATAAGGAACGGTTGCTGGAATTGGGTATGTCTAGTTTAATGAAGAGAAGGACGAGGGGGGACATGATAGCAGTGTTCCAATATCTCAGGGGCTGCCACAAAGAAGAGGGTTTCAAGTTATTTTCCAAGGTGCCTGAAGGCAGGACAAGAAGCAACGGGTGGAAACTAAGCAAGGAGAGAAGCAACCGAGAACTAAGGAGAAACTTCCTGACAGTTAGAACAATTAACCAGTGAAACAACCTGCCTCCAGAAGTGGTGAATGCTCCAACACTGGAAGTTTTTAAGAAGAGACTGGACAGCCATTTGTCCAAAATGGTATAGGGTTTCCTGTCTGAGCAGGGGGTTGGACTACATCAGGGCTTTTCAACCTTTTCATCCATTGTACCACTTTTAGGATATGGCAATATCCGAGTAGCACCAGTTGCCTAGCAAGGTGTCAAAAACTTGATGACCAAAAAAAAAAAAAGGAAAAAAGTGATAAAGTACAGGTAGTCCTCAACTTACAACAGTTCACTTAGTGACTGTTCGAAGTTACAATGGCACTGAAAAAAGTGCCTCCCAAGGCACAGACTCCCAAGACACTTGCCTGCCCGCCCGGCGGCGCTCTTCCTCCTGTCCAAGGTTTTCATTGTTGTGAGCATTTCTGTTGAAGATTGGCAGCAGGGGGGGTTGGTTTTTATTCCCCCCCATCTGCTGGGTGGTTGCAGCAGGTTTTGGTCACTTCACATGACCCTGGGACACTGTGACCGTCATAAATATGAATCAGTTGCCAAGCATCTGAATGTAAATCACAAGACCCTGGAGATGCTGCAACATTCCAGCTGATCGGCGCTTCTTCTGGGCTCAGCAGAAGCACCAGGATCAGCGCTGAGCTCCAGCTGGAGCCTGGCGCTGATCCTGGCACTTCCACTGAGCCCTGACAGCCCTGCAGCTCCAACCATCTCTCGCTCAGGCTTGTGAGGTGCTGCCATCAGTTCAGCTCATTCCCCTCCCCCACTACTTTTCTAGGATGGTCGCGTACCACCTGCCAGGTGCCAATGTACCACAGGTGATACCCGTACCACTGGTTGAAAAGCGCTGGACTAGATGACCTGATGACCAGGAATTAGGAGACAGTATTAATTATGAATACATATAGATGGCTTCTCTCTCTTTGGTCACTTGTAATCCTGGATTCAGGGTCAGGAAAGGATAGTAAGGAGAACACCCAATGTCCTAACCCACCCAAAAACATATGATATCTTTAAGTAACACTCAAATGAGAATATGTTTAGCTAATTCTGCTTTCTCCCTTCTTATCTACAGTATGCCAGACTTACTGGGTGCAATCTTTATCTTATGTGTGTCAGCTTTGCTGGATGGGTTGCTTATGTAATTATACAGAATAAATACAAGGATTTCTTGTCATTTGTTGCTCCCCTCATTTAGAGGAGTCCGTTTATTCAGCTGAATAAACATGTAAAACTTAAAAAGCACTTTCTGGCTTCCTGTATTTCTTTAACCAGCAAAACCTCAGGCCCCTTCCAACTTTACTATTATTATTATTATTATTATTGATCATCACACAGTCAGCCAGATGTTCAGACTGGATTTGGCATTTTTGTCTACCTATCGAGTCCTTCCCAAGGACCTGGGATAGGCAGATGTGGATGTTTGATGGTATTACAGATCTCGTCGCAGGATGGAAGCGGTTCCTAGTAAGGCTGCCTTTTGCAATTGACTAATGGCAAATTTGTCAATGCTGATGATGGTGTTCAAGTGGTGCTCCAGTTGTTTTGGGATTGCGCCCAAAGCGCCTATGACTATTGGTACTACCCTTGCTTGCCTTTGCCACAGTCTTTCTATTTCTATTTGTAGGTCTTTGTATTTTGTTATCTTCTCCAGTTCTTTCTCGTCTATTATCGATCATCGCACAGTCAGCCAGATGTTCAGACTGGATTTGGCATTTTTGTCTACCTATTGAGTCCTTACCCAGGACCTGGGATAGGCAGATGTGGATGTTTGGTGGTATTACAGATCTCGTCATAGGATGGAAGCAGTTCCTAGTAAGGCCGCCTTTTGCAATTGACTAATGGCGAATTTGTCAATGCCGATGATGGTGTTCAAGTGGTGCTCCAGTTGCTTTGGGATTGCACCCAAGGCGCCTATGACTATTGGTACCACCCTTGCTTGCCTTTGCCACAGTCGTTCTATTTCTACTTGTAGGTCTTTGTATTTTGTTATCTTCTCCAGTTCTTTTTCGTCTATTATTATTATTATTATCATTCATCGCACAGTCAGCCAGATGTTCAGACTGGATTTGGCATTTTGTCTACCTATCGAGTCCTTACCCAGGACCTGGGATAGGCAGATGTGGATGTTTGATGGTATTACAGGTATCGTCGCAGGATGGAAGCAGTTCCTAATAAGGCCGCCTTTTGCAATTGACTATTATTATTATTATTATTATTATTATTATTATTATTATTATTATTATTATTATTATTATTATTATTATTATTATATAGTTGTAATTGAAAGATTACCAGTTAAGTTATTTGGTGTTTTACTATAATCAAATCAAGTTAAACATTTAGTCTTTGACCTTGGCTTATTCTTTTCCCTTCTGTAAACTGAAAATTACAGTAAGACAGCAATTTCTGCAAATCTCCAAAGGTTGTGCTCAAAAATTGGGAGTGTCACAGGCAACTTCAGATTTGCACCCTCACTCAAGGGTATAACTTTGGGCTAAAAGATCAACAGAGACATCAAGTTGTGAGAGAAGCTCCTGGAGAAGGAAAATTATTCCCTTCTTCTGTCATCTTGTGGTTCGTTTTGAGTAGATCTTGCTAACAATGCAGACTATGCAAATTCAAATGTAGTTTTAAAAAGAGCTTAGAGAACACATGCATCCTGTGAAGCTAATTCTAGAAATCAAATTTGCTTGACTTTGACATTACATAAAAGGAAGTGAAAGTTGATTTTCATGAAAAAAAAGAGATCACCTTGTTTCCGAAAAGCAAGGATTAGAATTTGGGATCTATGCTGCTTATCAAGGCTTGTTAGTAGGATCTATGCCAGGGGTCTTCAAACTTGGCCCTTTTATGACTTGTAGACTTCAACTCCCAGAATTCCTGAGCCAGCATGGCTCAGCTTGGAAACTCTGCCTTTCCCCTCAGCATGGCTGGCTCAGGGATTCTGGGAGTTGAAGTCCACAAGCCATAAAAGGGCCAAGTTCGAAGACCCTTGCTTTAAAGCTACAACTGTCCGGAAAAAGAGCACTTCAACCCAAATTAGAAGTTCCAGTGGCTGTGTCTCCTCTTCAGTCAGCAAAATGGTTGCATTTAGTTGTTTACAGCAAAGCTGCACCTATAGCAAAGCATCAATTTGCTTTACAATTGTGGCATTTGCTTTACGACTGCTGCATTCACTTAATGAGAGCCACAAAAAAGGTGATAAAATTAAGGTGAGTCGTGTGACCGACCCATTTTATACCTATTACAACATTTGATCGTAACAGGCAGGCTCCATTATGGTCATCTGGTCAAGGACTACCTGATAAACGGAGTTACCTTGTCTAGGTTTCTGCATGATTCATACTTGTCAGATTTTCTTTGACAAAATCAAACCAGCTGCAGACTAGAAATTACAGATGTTGTCGCTATGGGTTTAGATTTAGGGAACAAGGTTTTTGCAAAAAACAAAACAGGTTTCTAGTTCTCTGACTTCTGTACTTTCATTTCAGCAGCCAACTTTAGAAGGAAGAAAAAGTATGTTGATAAACAACTGAGTTTATTAAATTTACACCAAAATCAGCTACAATACATATGTTGTTCAAATTCAAATTATAAATTAGAATAGCTTTTCTCCTTTGTGCATCTGTCATTTTATCTTGATCCAAAGAATTCTGAGAGTTTCCTAATTCCCCTTTATATTGTTAAGGAAAGGGAATGGCACCAAATAAAAACATTAGTCCTATGTACTTGGGACCAGTTTTGAACATACAGTACTATTTGTGGGTTTTGCTTCTGAGCATCAGGTCAACTCCAATCTGAAAGAACCTGAAAAAACACAGATAGCCCTAAGTCAGGGGTAGGCAACCTTGGCTCTTTTATGACTCGTGGACTTCAGCTCCCAGAATTCCTGAGCTGGCATGGCTCAGCTTGGAAACTTTCCCTTTCCCCTCAACATGGCTGGCTTAGGAATTCTGGGAGTTGAAGTCGCAAGTCATGAAGGGGCCAAGGTTGCCTACCCCTGCCCTAAGGGATACCAGTGCTGGACTAACCTCTCTAATTTTGATGAGTACAGCATCGCACATAACTACTTTATGGGGGAATAAAACAGTTATTGGCTGGATTTCATTTTGATTTAGCATATTTGTGCTCACTTAGCTATTAATGTTTGTAAATCATGTCCCATGCCTTATGAATAGTGTTAACCCAGTAATTGTGGTTTATTCAAAATCTAGTTCCATCATGGTTTACCATGCTTGAAAACTACTGGCAAAAATAAAACTCTCTAATTCGTACAGTCAATAAGTGTGCACAGCTGAGTTTAAAGTTTGATATATTTTGAACTACTCTTGCTCTTTGTTGTTGTTGTTGTTAATTGCAAAGTCATGTCCGACCCATCGCGACCCCATGGACAATGTTCCTCCAGGTCTTCCTGTCCTCTACCATCTTCTGGAGTCCATTTAAGTTCACACCTACTGCTTCAGTGACTCCATCCAGCCATTCTCTGTCATCCCCTTCTTCTATTGCCCTCAATCTTTCCCAGCATTAGGCTCTTCTCCAATGAGTCCTTCCTTCTCATTAGGTGGCCAAAGTATTTGAGTTTCAACTTCAGGATCTGGCCTTCTAAAGAGCAGTCGGGGTTGATCTCTTCTAGGACTGACCGGTTTGAACGCCTTGCAGTCCAGGGGACTCACAGGAGTCTTCTCCAGCACCATAGTTCAAAGGCCTCAATTCTTTGGCGCTCAGCCTTTCTTATGGTCCAACTTTCACAGACTCTTGCTCTTTAGGAAATGTTAATTCCTGAAGTATCCAATTTCAAACTTTCTTTTTAACACATAAAAGAAAGTTTGAAATTGGATACTTCAGGAATTAACATTAACATTAACACAATACAGATAACAAAAAATAGCTTTGAATGTACGTAAAACACAGGTAACAATTAGCTGTGAGGTTCATGTGCATTTCTGCCTCTGATTACTTTTCTGTGTGGTAATAGAACGCTGATTTTTAACCCCAGGTTACCTTGACCTGGGCTTGTAATTACTTTCAACTGAATGCCAGAAAAAAACTCATAGTGTACCATTGCAATAATTTATATCAGATTCCAAGCACTACTGACTAGAGCAGGGTTCCTCAAACTTGGCCACTTTAAGACTTGTGGACTTCAATTCCCAGAATTCCCCAGCCAGCATGGCTGGCTGGGGAATTCTGGGAATTGAAGTCCACAAGTCTTAAAGTGGCCAAGTTTGAGGAACCCTGGATTAGAGTCACAAGCCAATTTCTTTGCCCATATTTCATCACTGCTCTAATTAATGTGAGGTCAGGAAGCCCCTCAACTTACATTGAGAAAGGAAGTAAATGCTTGTTATCTGAAAAACACATTGTTAATCAATCATATAACCACAGGATTCGGCAAACAGCTACAAATGCAATCTGGTTGCTGCTGAGTGCTCAAAATGAAATCACATGACCGCAGGAGGATGTGGGGTGGGGTGGCTGTTGAATCCGGGTCATAAATTGAGCACTGTCTAAATAATATGTCTATGGAGGTTCTCAGTCATCCGGGTCATGGTTTTTTCAAAAGACAGTTGAACTTTTTCCTCAAAAACATTTCGCTGCTCATCCAAGAAGCTTCTTCAGTTCTGACTGAATGGTGGTGGATGGAAGGATTTCTATTCCTTGTAGTGCTGTGGTTATTGGCACTCTCTCTGAGAGTCATTGAGGCTACTTGGAGTTTTATCTGTACCCTCAGGGTCACCTGAATAGTGCAAATGGGTGTGGAGCAGGAGTAGGCAACCTTGGCTCTTTTATGACTCGTGGACTTCAACTCCCAGAATTCCTGAGCCAGCCATGCTGAGGGGAAAGGGAGAGTTTCCAAGCTGAGCCATGCTGGCTCAGGAATTCTGGGAGTTGAAGTCCACCAGTCATAAAAGAGCCAAGGTTGCCTACCCCTGATGTGGAGCCTTCTTGGAACTGCTGAAAGGACTGTGGTATAAACAGGGGATAAGTGATGTCATATCCCTCCCCCTTTGTTGAGGGCTGTTCAATCTTAATGTAGAAGGTCTCTTTTACCCTCTTTCAAATCAACAGTCCTCTCTCCCCACATTTTCAAAGTCCATATTCTGAACCACTGGTTCCACACCCATTTGCGCTATTCAGGTGACCCTGAGGGCACAAACAAAACCTCCAATTTGCCTCAATGACTCTCAGAGAGAGTGCTAACAACCAGATGACTGCAAGGACTATAAAATCCCTCCATCCTCCACCATTCAGTCAGAACTGAAGAAGCTTCTCGGATGAGAAACAAAATGTCTTCAAGGAAAAACAAAGTCCAGTTGCCTTTTGAAAAAGCCCCTTTGGCGCTACCTATATAATATTTCAGCCTACTTGGATAACATGTATCTGTTAGATAAATGGCAAGACTTACATTTTAATGCTTAACAGTTTTTGATTTAATAGTAATTTAATTTTGGTAAAGACCAATAAAAATGCGGCAAATGAAGTACCCAGATACCAAATCACGGCTCAATTTCCATCCCATTTTTATTGGAGCAAATGTTATCTAAAGAGAACAGAATTTCAATTTTCACAACACACAAACATTCTCAAAGTTACATGGCAACCAAAACTTTAATATAAAACTTAAACCTGTTCCTCTTTTTAAATTACAGCTTAAAAGAATGTTCAGTCTGTGTCACTTATCAAGGTTCTTAACAGCAACAAGTAGAACCAAAGCCAGAAGTTCAATTTTCCTAGGTTTATTTCACATTTTTAGAAAAAAAAAAAAAACACCATCCAAAGAGGGGGGGGGGAGAAAAGAAGAAAGTCTATTGAGCCATTTGAGCTTCCATTGCCTGTGCTGTCCATTCTGGAGCCGTCTGACTTATCTTCTCCAAAAGATTGTTAACCTGGAAGCAAAGTGATTGGATCTGTTTGTCCCATGTGGGTAAGGCTTCACGAGCTAAAACAAACAAACAAAAACATAAAATCAGCAATCTTCATTTTGGTTAACTTTCATTCTGATAAACGTAGTTAGTATTATACATGACAAGCATTAGCAAACATTCTGGATATTTTGGAACATGACATTTAGAGCACTTTCACTGTATATACACTGCCATCTGAAGGTTGAAGGAAGAATCACCGACAGGTGCTATAGCACAGAGGTCCCCAATATAAATATTCAGCCCCAAGTCCTGATTCTAAGGCGGGGGGGGGTGTGTCAAACTGCCGGCCCGCAGGCCGGATGCGTCATGAGGAAACCGCGCCTACCCCATTGTCAGCAATGGGGGAAAAGTTCCGATACATCACGTCGCAAGTTTGACATGTCTGTTCTAAGGGATGAAACAGCACAGCCTAACCCAGTGATAGGCAACCTCGGCTCTTTTATGACTCATGGACTTCAACTCCCAGAATTCCTGAGTCAGCATAGCTGAATTCCTGACTCATAGCATAGCTGACTCAGGAATTCTGGGAGTTGAAGTCCCTGAGTCATAAAAGAGCCGAGGTTGCCTATCCCTGGACCAGATCACCTGTTTATCACAACAAGGGTTGTGATATGGAGTAGTTGTAAAAAGCAGTGTTTTAAAATGATTATTACTACGTAAGATTCTTTCATCGTATCCTGAATAACCATCCAGTAATTTGGGTGAATTATGCTTCCGTTGGGGCCACTGGAAATTATTACATTCACACTTCACTAGAGACTCAGAAGACAAAACTTCTAATGCTCTTGGGTATTCCCACTATAATTATAATTGACACTCTTCAGGAAAGCCTACTTCTAACTTCAGATTAATTCTTGATACAGTGTCATTAATAGAACCACAATCATGTAGCTAGTTGACATGACACCTCCAAAGTGATCTGTCATCTGAATAGTATTATAGAAAGAAGTCCCAGCAGCAGAGGTCCCCAACCTTTTGGGCATCAGGGACCGGTTCCGTGGAAAGAGGTTTTTCCGCAGACGGGAGGGGGGCTGGTTTTGTGTTCTGCCTGCATCTCATGGATGGGGCTTTGCTTGTTTGTGTGGACCGGTTGCTGGCATGCCGCAGCCCGGTGCCAGTCCATGGACCAGGGGTTGGGGACCCCTGCCCTATAGCACAGGAAACTTATTTTCTACATTGTGGCTTTGAATTTGTGGTCCCTTTTCACTGCCAGAGACAATGGCACTAGGATTCAGCAAGAGTTAATGTTTCTTGTCACTAAGCAATTAACTATGGGAACACAGAGCACAGTTCAGCAGATGTTAGCTATGTGAATAGGATTGTGACCACAGTATCTGAAAAAGAACCTTTTGCCATACATTCCTACTTATGGCTTGACATAATGTAATCAACAGACACTCTGCCCTGGGTATCACAGCACATGGCAGATGGTTGGTTGAGAAAAGATCTGTATTAAGGCAATTATTTAGGAAACAGGCTTTTTCAAACTTTATTTCCAAAAGAACTTTCACTAGGCAAGTTGTTTATCTCTGCTCCAAGTTGTAGCCTTACATAAAATGATGTATAGACGATGGAGCAGAAATGGTTAGCCAATCCTGTCTGGCTGCTCATTTATTCAGCTGGAGGAAACTTAGCTGGTTGCACTAAACCAGGGGTCTTCAAACTTGGCCCTTCTATGACTTGTGGACTTCAACTCCCAGAATAACTCATTTAATAACCAGTTGCTTAGAGACTGTTCGGAGTTATGATGGATCCCCCAAAAGGTACTTATGACCCAGATTCCAATCCTATGGTCTTCTGACTACATTTTGACACTTGGTCCACATTTACCACCCGTTTGCAGCATTCTATGGTCATGTGAAAGCAATTTATGACTTCTTTTGCTGGAAACAGGCATATATTTTCAGTTTCCAACCAAAAAAAAAGCCCACTGCAAACAGTAGGTCTGCCTAACCATCGAGGAATTTGCTTAACAACTGCTGCAAACAAAATGTCAGAAAATTGGATCGGTCACATGGTGACCTGCTTAACAACCAGTATGACTTAGGACTGCAATTCTGGGTTCAGTTACTCATGTGCTGAGGGACTACCTGTATCTTTATCGCAAAGTTTAGCAAGCTGGTAAACAATATTGCCTCCTTTTGCTTGGTCTGGCACAGAGATTGTTATGTTCCTAGTGTTCCTTCACAAACAACATGGAAATGCATTGAATCATGCGGTTCCCATTTTGGCCACTTGCTCCACTGAAAGCAGAAAAGCTTCTAAGCACAGAAGCTGATGGAGCAGAAATGGTTAGCCAATCCTGTCCAGCTGCTCATTTATTCAGCTGGAGGAAACTTAGCTGGTTGCACTAAACCAGGGGTCTTCAAACTTGGCCCTTTTATGACTTGTGGACTTCAACTCCCAGAATTCCTCAGCCAGCAACGCTGGCTGAGGAATTCTGGGAATTGAAGTCCACAAGTCATAAAAGGGCCAAATTTGAAGACCCCTGCACCAGTCACCCATAGCAAAACTTACTTTCAAAGTGAACTATTCCATCTATTTGATCAATAAAGCCATTCATACGTCCCTCGGTTATCATCTGGGAGGCTATCTTTTCTGCCTGAAAAACAAAACAAAGTAGCCTATCAGCTTCACTTGACCAAAACAAGGCAGTCCTGATATGTTTTTTAGGACACATATATGAAGGTATCTAATTTACTTTTTCATCCTTCCAAAGGTTTGATATTGTGGGGGGGGAAGTGACAGGAGTCAGCTCTGTTTCTCAACCTCAGCAACTTTAAGATCTGAGGACTTCAATTCCCAGAATTCCCTAGCCAGTACCTTTAAGCTGCTGAGGTTTTGAATGCTGGGCTTCACCACCGTGAGCTGGTGGAATAAAGGCCTAAAAAATCAACAAACAACCCAAGCAAGTCCCAGATTAATCTCAGGACTTCTGAGTGGGTCTGTGTGAGTCTTACTTTACAATGTAATTTACAGGTTAGAAGAATTATGCAGGCATTTGCTGATAAGTAACAGAGCCAATGAATAGGATTGTTAAATTCTAACATTAAAAATGGGAACTAAAAAACTAGATTGAAATACCTTTTCCAAAATCTGGAAGGTATGCATGGAATATATGGAAAAAAATACCATGTCATACAACATCCGTAGTGGCGAACCTGTAGCACGCATGCCACAGGTGGCACGCAGAGCCCTCTCTGTGAGCATGCACGCCATCGCCCCAGTCCTAGGCCTTCAGCCAGGTTTTATAAAACCTTTTTGCTTTAGGCCTCGGCACCATGTGCAAAAAAAAAAAAAGGTTCAATCAATTTCAACTTCTTGCAGGGAAAAAAAAGATCTCGCACAGTTGGAATTGATTGATTGAACTTTTTAGTCTCAGCCAGTCTGCTGTTACCACCACAGCCATACCCACCCAATGGGCTATGCTCACCCAATGGGCCACACCCACCTGGCACCCGACAATACATAAGTGGGTTTTGGGTTGCAGTTTGGGCTCTCGGTCTCTAAAAGGTTGGCCATCACTGTACTACATCATCCCAAATTATAGTACTATAGCAACAAGAATACGACATCATGAATCTTTTTTTGTCTTTGCATCTCTTGCAGTATGTCCAAAGATCAGCTCTCCCTCAGTTTTGACAGTTCTTAAAATCAGTTCAATTTAGTGTCCTGATCTTTGCAATTTCTTATATAAACTCAACAATTATGCTACTTCCATCACCAGACTCTCAAAGATTCAGCATTACAATTTACAGTTTAGCGAAAGAATGAATGAATTACTAAAATATGTAGACCTTGGCTGCAGGTATTTCTAATAAAGCTCCGAGTTCTTCAAAGGTAATATTGTTATATAGTTTGCTTGCAGATAACAAGTTATGTTCAATGACAGCTCTGTCCAAAATACTAGAACCTGAGAAGAAAAATATATCACTATATGTTTGGCTACAAAACGGATAAACACAATGCATAATACATACGGCATTATATATGTGTAAGTATGTGTTAATGATGATCCATAAAAGAAATAAATAGAAAGAAACATGTATATATTACTACAATGAAACTTTCAATTAACAGTTCTTTTGGAAGGTGGGGTTCCATTAAATCCAAACATCTGTTAAATCTGAACATAGAGAATCTGCAACAATTTATGTCATTGGCATAAACGGCATCATTTGCAATAAAACTCTAAAGCAGAGGTCTTCAAATGTGGCCCTTTTATGACTTGTGGACTTCAACTCCCAGAATTCTTCAGTCAGCGTGCCTGGCTGAGGAATTCTGGGAGTTGAAGCCCACAAGTCATAAAAGGGCCAAATTTGAAGATCCCTGCTCCAAGGTAATGAACAAGCCATTACGATTACAAACAATGGACATTATTTATACTAGACAGCTGAACTGAAATCCTCTACTATAGGCAGTCCTCGGCTTACAACAGTTCATTTAGTGACCATTTGAAGTTACAAAGGCACTAAAAAAAGTAACATGACCATTTTTCACACATAGGTCCATTGCAGCATCCTCATGGCCACGTGATCAAAATTCAGATGCTTGGCAAGTGACTCACATTTATGATGGTTGCAATGTCCCAGGGTCATGTGATCACCTTTTGCGACCTTTTTACAAGCAAAGTTAATAGGGAAGCTAGATTCACTTAACAACCATGTTACTAACTAAATGATTGCCAAATTCACTTAGCAACTATGGCGAGAAAGGATTTTAGGAAAGGAATTGGGAAAGCAGGCTAAGAGCTGATTAGGACAAATTGAAACCAGAGACAGAAATCAGCCACAAACAGTTCCTCTTGGACCTATTTCAACTACAGCTCTAGCATTCAAGAGAAATAAATCCAGTGAAAAACACGGAACATTCTGAGCCAGCATTACAGAAGACTCCATAATCCTTCCAAAGCATGCCAATCAATCATTCCTGTCTCTAGAACTTTCTATTCTACATGACAGACCAGTCAGTCACATAGTTCCATCCTTTGCCCTGTCTATCCTATTTTTCATATATATGTAAGCAGGAGAACAAAAATACAGATTTTTTCCTCTCCAGATACAGATCCTGCGGTTTGGGTGGCCTTCATCGCCCTGCAGCTTTGTGATGTAGGACTAAATCCCGGTTTGTGTCGGAAAAACCAGTTTGGGATTCATCTGAATCTAATGCGTGTCCCCAATACATCAATGTATAACACTGGCCAAGTACTCAGTGAGCAATTTTCTTCATTTTTGAAGGGAAGAAATGAAAAGAAAAAAAATGTTTGGTGTATCCTATTCAGTGTTTCAGATACGATGCCCCATACTAGGCAAAGATAAAAGTACCATCAGCTGTTGTTGCTTTCTGGTGAGGCATGAGCATGGCAGCAAATTCTTGCAACTGGTTCCCCCTTATAATCCGGTCAAGGTACATTTTCTCCAGTATCCCGTAGGCTGCAAGTTGCTGGCATCTTTCATCTTTAAAGAGGGTGGCTAACATTCGGGAGCGCTGCTGTCCTGAAACACAGCAAGAATATACAGTTAACTATTCCAGCCCAGGTACAGTGTGTAAAAATCTGCAACAGTTTTCTTTTTTCTTCACTTGATCTGTTTGCCAATGCCGAATTTCAACCAATTTGTCCAACTTGATCTTGTGGTTAAGAAAAAATGCCATCAGGTTGAGGTTGACTTCTGTTGATTAACTGGACACAATTACAGGTAGTCTTTGTTTAGTGACCGCCTCAGACACTAGCTGTTCACAGCTACAAAAGTGATGAAAAACAACTTTGCGACCAATGCCTTCATTTACAACCTTCGCAGTGTCTGTCATTCATGTATTCCCCATTACAGTCACTTTATTTCATTATTTATTTTTATGCCCCCCCTTTATTATTTTTATAAATAACTCAAGACAGCAAACATAGGGGAAATATGTACTATTAATCATGGTTTTGCTACTTCAATCGATTTATTACAGTCCAGACCCAAATAAAAAACGAAATACAAATATTACAAGTCCAGTTACACTAAGTAAAACAGTCATAAAAATATTCAGCTATGATTTACTAGCAGACTAATATTTTACACTTTCCTCATTAATCCACAACTTGTGCCCCTAACCTAACAGCCGCTAGTTGGCTGTAGCAAGAATCACCTTGGAATTTCTGTCCGGCAACATACTTTTAACACATTCCAAATAAGATCAGCCTGGTAGTTTTTTATAAGGGTCAGGCCAAGTCCCAGAAAACCACAATATAGAAATTATCAATTAGAATACGCTGCACCAATTTTGCTCCTTTGTCACTGCAACGGAAAATTTTTATAGAAGGATCCTCAAATCTTTCATTCAGCGTGTGTGAGGGGGAAACATTTAATTTGGTCTTGGTAAAAGCAACCTGGTGTTTGCTATAAATAAATTGATTTTATTATAGACTTATGGGAAGCCTTCTGTATGGTGTAATTACATTGAACCTACCCAGTGAATAATGAACGAACTAATTTAGCTTTCGCTATTAACTTCAGTAGAGAATTATCCCATACTCTCTTGTTTAGTGTTTGAAACAGACTAGCAATAGACCTACGCTGTATTTTCTGGATTAGTAATATAATTAAGGAACTGCTAAAACTGTAATTTGGGAGTTGAAGTAGTAACTCATTTGCTCTTTTAAAAATACAGATTTTAAATAATTTCATTGCAAACAGCAGGGTTTAAGTTCAAGAGGGCACTGTCTGGTTTGAGGAAAGACTATGGCATCTGAATACATCTTGGGACATTCATAACAAGCGTTTAGGAATATTTTGTTTAAACAAATGCATTCATGAGTCACAAACTAAACTCCCATAAAGGAAACCTACAGAATTCGACAAATTGTACTTTAAAATTCAAGACTCATTTCTGCCCTTGTTTGTTGTTTATAGTGTTAGGAAAGCGAGTTTTTACATGCAAGTCCCCTCAAAATACCATTATATCCTGTTATGTTAATGTAATGTAATATAATGACAGGTAGTCCTTAAGTTACAACAGTTCACTTAGTGACTGTTCAAAGTTACAATGACATGGAGAAAAGTGACCTATGACCATTTTTCACAATTACGTCCTTTGCAGCATCCCCATGATCATGGGATCAAAATTCAGATGCTTGCCAACTGGTTCATATTTATGACCAGTTGCTGTGATCACCTTTTGCGACCTTCTGACAAACAAAGTCAATGGGGGAACGAGATTCACTTAAGCAACAGGGTTACTAACTTATCAACTGCAGTGACTCACTTAACAACTGAGGCAAGAGAAGCCATAAACTAGGGCAAAATTCACTTAGCAACTGTGTCACTCAACAACAGAAATTTTGGACTCAGCTCTGGTCGTAAGTTGAGGATATTCCAAAGATTCGAATAAAACAAGAGATAAATCTTCACCTATCATTTTACCTGCTGAGGCTAAGATAGTACAATGTAAGGCGTGCTTCAGTGCTTCGAGTCGCTCGCTTTCGTGGACTATGCTTTTATAAGAAAGCTCATTATATCTTTGGGCAGCTTCAATGAATTTCCTTCTGTAGTCAAGAACACGAGCGTAGCATACCTGGAACAAGGAACAAATGTATAACTAAAGATCATTTTTGCTGCCAAAATAGCATCTCTAATGTTGCAGAATAGCATTTATATATGGCAGTCAAAACCACTGATGCTATTTTTAAAACAAAAATTAAATCAAAACAGCTACAATTACTTGGACTTCATTTGCTCTGTTCGGTTTGGATATTATGAAATGTGTCTCTCTGAGGAGGCCGCAGCTACCATATATGCCATCAGTTCAGAGCAGCATAAAAGAAAAAGACTGTGGAAATAATATCTGTCAGCAGGGCATTTTGTGAAACTTTGCCTCTGCATATCAGCTCTATCACCAATTTTTATTATTGTTACTGCTGAGGGAAGAAACATGGATCACTGGACAATTTTAAACCTAGAGGATATTTCTCAATATCCTATTGATACAGCACATGCTCTTATATCTACTAGTTAAAAGTATTTTGTTTAATACAACAGACCACCGTGAGAGCATATTACAGAAGAGTAAGTCATAACTAAGCATGCAAGGAGCCTTAAAGATTAATAGTTGTATTATAATCTAGCATTACGCTAGCTGTAAAACAAAACCTATTGTAAATATTTACCTTATAATGAATTTGTAACTGCTCATTGGTTGATTCATTCTGAAGAAGAGATGCTCTATTTATATAAGCCTCAGCCTGAACGGGATCATCATCTTCCAGATAAAGTCGGGCAATTTTCAGATACGTTTCCAATTTATAATCCACATTGTACTGCCTTGAATAGTGAGGGAGAAGATGCAGTTTCAGTCCCATATTTGAACAGCATCACACATTTTTGAAAGTACACTTGAACAGTCTGCAAGATTTTGCAACAAAGCAAGAACTGTACAAATAAAAAATTGGAGATGGCTGTGTTCAACAACCGATGGCAATTTCACATTCTATCATGACTGAATAGCCGGACCTTTTCAGCGAAGAATGAATAGCTAGGGATAAAAAAGAAGCTGTTCTTCCAGATTAGTGCAATATGCCTAGTCAGAACCGTTCAACGTCCATGCTTTTTTTTTTCACTATCTGAGAAATATCTATTCAAATTAAAAAAAAAAGACTGGATTTAATATGCTAATGACAACCTTGCAAAGGAAATGATATTCAAATTAGTTTCCACCCAGCCTATCTAAATCTCATTAACTCCCTTTTCAAGACCCTGTAATCCCTTAATTCAGGGTAGAGTTAGGGTGACTGTATGGAGCTGAGCATTTACTGGCTGGATCTAAATCACATTCAATCAATTAAATGGCCACAAAGCTTAAACAAAAATCAAGTGTACCAACTACAACAATAAAACAAAGCACAAAGCCTCCAGAATATTGTTTCTAACAAGAAGCAAGATGTGGGCTACAAGTTTTAAGAGACAGACCCATAGCTTCAATTACAGTAGCTTAAGGAAGCAGACTATTAAAATGCAGCTGGCACAAAACTGCATCCTTTTATAATCAGGAATACAACAACCCTATCCTATTGCTAAATGGCTCAGTTTTAAGTATTACCTAAAGTAAAAATATCCTCAAGTTAGCTCCTGCCTAACTTTTTCAGGGAGGCATACAGATGCAGTTTGCCTCTGAGGGGATATTTTTTAGGTCTTGATCCATTTACTGGGTAAGTATTCCCTAGATGATCTTCCAGATAAATACCGCAATAATTAGACCAAACTTACTTCAGCTGCCTAAGATCAGTCATGTGCTGCCACTTTCTGAGATAAGCATTTTAACATAAAAACTTGACATTAACACAAAGGATGCCAACAAGGATAAGACTTTTAGAAGCTTGCTGAAATGAGTTATATGTTTCTGCTTCAAAGATAATAGTTGATAACGATTAAGTTTCTATACCAGGGGTAGGCAACCTTGGCTCTTTTATGACTCGTGGACTTCAACTCCCAGAATTCCTGAGCCAGCATGGCTCAGCTTGGAAATCTCTCCCTTTCCCCTCAGCATGGCTGGCTCAGGAATTCTGGGAGTTGAAGTCCACGAGTCATAAAAGAACCAAGGTTGCCTACCCGTTCTATACTATATTGTGTGTGAGAGAGCAATAACGACACAAATACTTTAGAGTGAAAAGTACTGAAAAAAGGCAAAGAACATACCAATTTTTTGTGTTAAAGAAAAAAGGAATAACTGTTCTATTTACTTTTGTCCTGTTTCAAGAGGAATCCCCACCAGCACTTGTGCGGCGTTCCGCCAATCCTCTTCTTTCTCATAAATGGATGCCAGATGTTGTCTTATAGAAGCAACCTGAAGGAAGAGAGAGCAAAGGCATAGAATAAACTATAACCCACTTATCTTATCTGAAAGATGGTTATTTTCCAGTGGCCTTTGTGCTTCTGTTTCTATTTTTCCCCATCCAACAGACTTTTGACAGGATCCTCGTCGACAAAACAAATGTATTGAGGAAATATTCGCAGAACAAGCATTTTCCCCCAATCTCTGAAAATGAACCTGTTAACTAGAATTCAATGTATTTCAGGATGGATGGCCTTGGTAACAATATCTAGGTAATCAGATAAATGACGACTCTTATTTACACAGGAGTGATTGTCACTGATCTACCAAATGAAATCCATCAACAAGGTGAATCCCAAGAGAGTTTTGCTATGGTTCTTTTTGTTGTTTGTTTTGTTTTGTTTTGAATGAATGAAAATTTACTGCAATCAAAGAACCAAATAACAAGCATAATGACATAGAAAGAAAACAACATACATGTTGTCATTACATGGGAAGCACGTCATTTGATACATATTTTCTTCCTACAATTCTTTTAAAAACATTCTTAGAGGTTTCTTCTTGTATCAAACCAAAGTATGAACAATTTAAAAGAAAAAAATTGCAATACAAAACTGCCTAGCAGCAAAAGCATGTTGAGATACGTAACCAGGGTTTTCTGGTTATAGTCTAGTAGTTTCAAAGCTGAAACAAACAAGTGGTTAATCAAGTGACCAGTGAAATGCTTCCAATGCAAAGATATATGCTGAATAATAGTTGAATATAACAGAAACCCAAATGCTACTGGGGGGGATTCCTCTTCAGCTACAGTTCTCTCTCCCCATAGCACATCCCTCCTTGTGACAACTGCTTCAAAATCTGTTGATGATCCAACAATAATCTAAAGCACATTTTAAGGGTGTGCCATAAAATTACAAACTGCTCCCTCCTGTTGGAAGATTGTCAGTTAAGTATGGATCTGGGGTGGGGGTGTTATCCATGATGTCTTGTCTTACCTGCTCCTCAAATGAAATTACACGAGGTTGGATCTTTTCCAATGTGAAGTGGTAGATTTCTTTGGCTGTACTATCAGGAAGACTTGGAAGATGCGTGCAAAAATCAGTCAGCAACTGGCGTGAAATGACTAAACTGACATTTTCGTTTACCACTGATACAAAAGACACAAAGAGAAATAATTTCATTTTTGTGTTGTCATTTTAAACGGTACTCTGATCATAACTCATTTTCTTAGTAAGCCTGAACAATTAAATAAGCCAACAGTTTCTAGGGCAAAGTTTCCAACCTCTGAACTATCTAATGATTGTATGGGACATAAAATTTCTGCACCAGCACACCAGAGTTCTATTCCATAGTTTTGCTTTGCTAATATGCTACCACAATGCCAAATTACATAATCCAGAAGCAGGCAGATAAGAACTTGCTCAATCTGCAACAACACAAGCGATTCAGAACAATAATGAGGTTCAGGTGTTCAAATATTTATGCTAGTAAAGTTATTTTGCAAAGTGATTCCTTTGGACTAATGAGAAATATTCAGAAATTTCATTACAGTGTTTCCTACAGTATTTCTAACCTCCCTTGCTTTCTTAAAATTTATTTTTAACAATCCACTCCTAAGTACTTTCCTTGAACAAGAACTTCCAATCTCGTGGACACAAAAATAACTATTTTTCATAGTTACAAAATATGGCCCAATTACACAGAAACTCTTACCATAACAAACAATTAAAATATCATTTTTTAGCCACTGGAAAGTATTACATGCACAGGAACAAGAAAGTCAAGTTACTTGTAAAGAATTCAGATTATTAAAATTTGACACTTTATAAACCAAGAAAAAAGAAAAAAATCCCAGAGCAACTCAGAAAATCAGTTTTTCACTCATCACAAGTTGTGATCCCAAGCATTCTCAACAGGAGTAATTCCTAGCTGGCTTTACTACAAATAAATATATTCAACAAAGAACGCCAGGGTTTATTAAGAACAACTATGAAATCTCCAAAATTTAGTTATAAATATAAAGCCAGAGATTTTAGTTAAGCTCTCCACTTTGTGTATAGTAAAACTGTTCCCATTAAATTGTCAGTTCTTCTATCGTGCCTGTTTTGTAATATTCCAAAGGCTATGCAAATGAATAGGACAGTGATGGCGAATCATTTAGAGACCGAGTGCCCAAACTGCAACCCAAAACCCAATTATGCATCATCGGGTGCCCGGTGAGCATGGCCCATTGGGTGGGTGTGGCCCATTGGGTGGGCGTGGCCCATTGGGTGGGTGTGGCCCATTGGGTGGGCATGGCTACGGTGGTAACGGCAGACTGGCTGGGACTAAAAAGTTCAATCAATCAATTCCAACTTTTTTTTCCCTGCGAGAAGTTGAAATTGATTGATTGAACCTTTTTTTTTTTGCACATGGCGGCGGAGGCCTAAAGCGAAAAGGTTTTATAAAACCCAGCTGAAGGCCTAGGACGGGGGCGACGGCGCGCATGCCCACAGAGAGGGCTCTGAGTGCCGCCTCTGGCACCTGTGCCATAGGTTTGCCACCACTGGAATAGGATGATAAAAAATGTAAGTCAAGAAATAAATTGCTTCAATTTTATTAAAAATGTCCAAATGTGCATAATTCAATTAATTAATAAAGCAAAACTCTATAAACATCTGGTTAAATATATAATTGTGACACTACTCAATATCCTTTTCCTGACAGCAGTTCAGTATGTACCACATTGTCATGCAACACCAACTGCAGTTTAATAAACTCACTTGCTTCTACAAAAGCTTTTAAAGCTTCCAGTTGTTCCACTCCTGACAGCTGAATTGCTTTCTCCAATATCTGTCGATACCTGCCAGAAAGTTATAAAAATAAATGGCAATTAGCTCTGCATTCTAAATAGGAACTTTGTATTTCATTTCTTTCAATTTTTAGATAATACTATACAAATAAGCTTGAATGCTTTTCCTTAACCCAGTGGTTCTCAACTTTTTTAATGCCGCGACCCCCAACCGGTCGTAAATCGAGGACTACTCAACCGGTTGTAAGTCAAGGACTACTCAACTGGTGCAGCACTGTTTGCAGAATGGGACTTTTGGCGGGCTCAGCAGGGCAGAGACAGCCTGGACAATTCCTATTGGCTTTTGAAAGCTAATAGAATTAGACTCTATTCAAGAGAATCTATTCTATTGGCTTTCAAAAGCCAATAGAATAAAAGGGAGTAGCACAGCTAAGGAAAAGGGGGAAAAAATTGGCGGACTGCGTTGTTTGGCGACCCCCGTGAAATGGTCGTTTGACCCCAAATGGGGTCCCGACCCACAGGTTGAGAACCACTGCATAAACCTATAAAAGTTACCCTATTCTTCGATTCCTTATTTCCTGGAATATTGTTTATGATGGCAGCAGATCTAAAATTTGGATGACCGTTTTGTTTTCAGAATAGAGAGGCTATCATTTTTGGTTTTTGAGGAAGGCTGTTGGATATAATCTTATACTTGCCATATTTCTGCAACTTCCACCAAAGTACAGATGCCCTCAATTGCTAACACATTTGTGTCTTTTTTTTAGCTGAAATATAGAAACAATTTGCTATTGCTGTCTTCCTACATTAAAATTCCCCAATGGGATTTCATGCCAGTCTTGTTGTTTAGTCACTAAGTTGTGTATGACTCTTTGTGACCTCATGGACCACTGCATGCCAGGCCTCCCTGTCCTCCACTGTTTCCTGGAGTTTGCCAAATTCATTGAATCAATAACGCTATCTAACCATCACATCCTCTGCCGCCCCCTTCTCCTTTTGCCTTCCATCTTTCCCAGCATCAGGTCTTCTCCAATGAGTCCTCTCTTCTCGTTTGGTGGCCAAAGTATTTGAGCTTCAACTTCAGTATCTGTCCTTCCAAAGGACAGTCAGAGTTGATTTCCTGAAGGATTGACTGATCTGTTGTCCTTGCCGTCCAAGGGACTTTGAAGGGTCTTCTCTAGCACCACAAATTCGAAAGCATCCATTTTTCAGCGCTCAGCCTTCCTTATGAGCCAACTCTTCGTAGCTGTACATTACTACTGAGAAAACCATAGCTTCGACTATACATGCCAGTATTAGCCAGATCCAATTGTGCTTAGATGATGAGCTGAGGTGTTCAAGAGGTCAGACAGGTTCTGCCAGACCTCATTAACCCTAAAGAACTGCCTTGATTTGGTTTGCCAGTTTTCAAATTCTTTTACATGAGAATATGGAACAATTTTTGTATAATTTTGGTTAGCTCTGCTAGACGTATTCAGATAGCCATTTGTCTGAAATGGTATAGATTTCCTGCCTGATCAGGGGGTTGGACTAGATGACCTCCAGGGTCCCTTCCAACTTTATTATTATTATTATTATTATTATTATTATTATTATTATTTAATATTGCAAGATTGTACAAAAAAGTGAATTGATGTTTAAATTCAATTTTATATTATTTCCTGAGCTTACACTAAAACCAACATCCAATGTCCAGAGAGCTGCCAAAATACTGTTTTAAAATATTCTGCTTTTCATTCAATATGATGAGCTGCCAGGAGACAAGAAACTAATGCTTTCAGCATTATAAATAGTATTAAGAGTAAAGTTTGTTTTCTTTGGTGGCCTGATAGGGACATGGCTGAAGGCATAAAGATGATTAGAAAAAGTCCTAACTCCTTGGAGCATCTACAGCCTGGAATAGGGTACTGTACTGTATATGTTTTTTTTCTTTTTGAGATAATGTAATAACACTCAAAGTAAATAAGTGGAGGGTAACTTTAGGGTAGGCAACTTTATGACTTGTGGACTTTAACTCCCAGAAATCCTGAGCCAGTCATGCTGGATCAGGAATTCTGTGTGTTGATGTCCCCCCCTCCCCCCTCATAAAGTGGCCATAATTGCCCATCTCTGCTTTAGGGCCTACAGGTGATATTAACAATGACAGAGGCAATTGGAAAAAACAGGTGACTAAGCAGTAGTAACTAGTTGAAGAAGCAAAGAATAGAGAATCAGAAGATATCTGCAGCAAACCAAAAAGAAACCAAGTTAGTAATGGAAAAGGCAAATATATAAGAAGATAGTCCTGGACTGACAACCATTAGAGTGGCAAAAAAAGATTGGACAGATGCTGGCAAGGGGTTTAGATTAGAAAAAACATGTTTGTGTGTGTTCTTTTCTTCTTCCACTTTAGACAGCAGATGGCTTTTCTAACTTGAAGTGAAAGCAGGAGCAATGTTGATACTTAAATTGCAAGAAACTTTTAGAGATGCTTGATAAATGCATATACAATTTTTTAGTTATGTTAAGTTTGCAAGTAGCTATTAATATGTGTATTAACTTAGAATAAAAATAGGTCATTGTATAGAGACATAAAGTGGAACTAGTTCTTTATTGTAATTCATAGTAAAGAATAAATGCTCAGTCAGCAGTGTGTGAGAGAGAGACTGAATTGATTCCTACCCCTACATAACTTCTTAGACATGCTTTAATTTCTTCTGAAAGTTTCTGAAAATTCTTGTGACACGCACTGGAGATTACAGGTGAAAAAGTTATTCTGAGAGCAGGTTTCCATTCTACAGATATTTTCAGTCCAAAGAGAAATGTTAACATCTAAATACTTTAAGTACTTTTCCTTCTGTAATGGGGGGAAAGAGAAAGTCTTCAACTATTGCAGCAGTAGGCAGTCAATTCCTAGAACCTGCACCAGTTCAGTCAAGTTCATGTTTTCTCTTTCCCATTTTCTTAGAAATCATCCATCTTGTGAACATTTTCTTGTTTAGCAAAGTAGTCTTTAGCAGTTAACCTCTCCACAGTGGAATTGGGAGCAGAGGATTAGGAAAAACTGAGTCAAATAGCAGATGCAGTACTGTACTTTGAAACCTGGTCCTTTTGTATATATGTTGGTGCACACAAAGAAGCAGAGATTCAATGGAGTAGTCATGAATACCTCTTTTCTTTTTTGACCTTCCCTTGAAGATACTGAGGTGCATACAATATTGTTAATCTCAATTCTGACAGCACTTGGATGAAATATTCTGACTGTTGGCAAATATTCTGCTGTCTACATATGGAGCTGACTGCAGTGGCAGGCAAGGGAACCTGCCAGCATGGAATCCCATTTTCAAATCAAGTCAAGTCATATCTGAGCCAAACTCAACTCTGGTAACTTAATGTCCATGGTGTTTTCTTGGCCACAATAATTAAATAATTGCCATTGCTTTATTCCAGGATTTAAAAAAAACATTTTCCAGTCTAGCCTACATTGGCTATTTTATGGCAGTCTTCTATCTGTTTAGCTTTTGAGGATTAACTAGAATACACCTTTGACTCAGATCTCCCATTGTGTTCTTGAACTATAGCCTGGTTTCCAGCAATTGTGAGATGAACATGCTTTTTTGTTTTAAAAAGCGCCTATGTAATCACTAAAAAGCAGATTTTCACCTGTTTACTTTGAATGTACAGAAATTAAGAGAGACCCAACTTGGTGTAGTTATTGTGCTGGCGTAAAAATCAGAAGCTTGTGAATTGTAGGCCTGTCTTAGGCATGAAAACCAGCTAGAGCTATGGGTCAATCACTCAGCCTAACCCACTTGACAGGGTCATTGTGAGGAAAATAGGAGGCAGCAGTATTAGGTATGTTTGCAGTCTTGAACCAATGCTCTCAAAATCTAATTATCATAAGTCCTGGATTTTTGTTAATTAGCTGTTTTATATTTATGCTTTAGTTAATTGTATCATATTACTGCATTGCTTTACTCTGTGTTTGTACTGCACTAAGTTATAAGCGTATAATAAAAGTTGGTGCTAAGGTAGAAACCTGGGTGTCAATCCTCCCTTAAGTATGGGGAGATGACTTTTCTCAGCCTAGCCTACCTCACAGGGTTGTTGTTACGGGAGCATTATATACACCTCGAGTTTCATAAACTAAAGGCGAGATAAAAATCCAATCATAAATACATACAAAATAAAATACATCTGCTACGATTCGCTACCATTCTTTTTTATTTATTATATTATGCTGGGTGTGTGTATGTTACCCTGTATCAATAATCCGAAAAGATGCTGAGAAAGAGTAACTGACCTGAACCTGGGTCTCCAGCTCCGAACCCCAAACTAGTCACTCGCTCCTGTAGGCCCATCCATGGCTTCCCTCGGTTAACAACCCCACTCCGGCCTTTCCAGAACCTCAGAATGGAGACTCGCTCCGGCTTATTTATCTATTCCCACCCCTTCCCGATCCGCTATCAGCCACCAAGAGGGGGAAAAAAAACGGCCGTTGGGGCCGCTTCACTCACTTCCCCGCCAGGTCCTTGTGGGAGCCGCTGGAGCTCATGAGCTGGGTCAGCTCCTGTCTGACGGAAGCCGCCATCTTGCTCCCCCGTTGCCAGACTCGCCCGTCCCGCCCGGGTGGGAAGACGGCACGGGCTCGGAAGCCGCTGAGTAACCACAGAGCCGGCCCGCCTAGAGCGGTTGGGCGCTGCGCTTTCTCTCTCTTTCTCTCTGTTTCTCTCCTCCACTGCCGGAAGCGGCTAGAGACAGGTGGGCGGGAAGAACGCCGGAAGTCGGGGCGAGCTTTGAGGAGGGAAGGCGGGAGAATGGAGCGCAGGGGCTGAGGCTCCGTAGGGGTGGCGCGACGTCGGTTGTCAGGGCGCCGTAGTCGGCTATTATGGGATGCAGCGGCGTCGGAATGGCGCTAGGCGCGTGATTTTGAACCGACACGGAACCTGCCGCCCGGCTGGGCTTGCTGTTGCGGCGAGCCGGCCGCGCGCGGGAGCGAGCGAGCCCCGGCCAGGCACGCGCCGGCGGGGCAGACGGGGGGAGCGAAGGGGGAGAAGCCAGCGCCGCGCCTCCCCCCTCACCCGCCGCCCCCCCCCGCGAGGCCACGGCAGGTGAGTTGCCGGCGTCGGGCGGGCTTGAACGGCTAACGGCGAAAACGGGGGAGCGGCGAACGCCTTGACAGGACCGGCCCGCCCTGCCAAGTGAAGCTGGCGAGGAGGGAGGCTGCCCGAGCTGTGGCCGCCTCCCCTCTCCCTCCTCGGGGCGGGGACTGCCAGACCCGGGTTGGGAAGCGCCGTGGGAATCGCAGTCAGCGCCCGGGGCGGTGGGGGGGGGGGGTTTCCCTGCCGCGGTGCTGAGCTCGGCGTGGCGTCGTCCGGACGTGGGGCGGTTCCAGCTCCGCATCAGGTAGGCGAAAGGGCGGCCTTCGCTTTCATGGTGGGGAAGGAGGGGAGGTCGCGGGGGACGGGCGGGTTTTAGCGTAGCCCTTTGGCGAGGATCGCGGCTGGACGAGGGTAACTTGGGGGAAGCAAGCAGGCATTCTCAGTGCTGTGGGGGTAAAAAAAGAGAAACCGGCAGAATATTTACTTAGCTTCCAAAATAAACCCCAAATCTATGGCTGGAAATGATAACTTGGTCGGAAAAGTCGTTGCTTTTTTTTATGTTTACTTTTTGTGAAAGAGGAAGGGGGAAAAAGTTAAAATAAATTTTGTTTGCATACATAGATATCTATACCGTCATATCCTTTGGGTGTGGGTGTGTATGTGTGTGTGTATCAGCCACCTTATTCCAGGTGCAGAAAAGGAAATCAAAGAAAGACTTGCTACTAAAGAAAAAGGAACATAAGCAAATCTGCTGGGCGCTGTCATCATATTTTAGTACCATTTTCTGTACTTGTCTGGTTTTGCAGACTATTCTTGCTGTATCTCATGTGCTGTCTTATTTTTATTATCTAATCAGGATTCAGAAAACAGGTCTGTTTTGTGAAAAGAAAATGAGAGGTTTTGTTTGCTATTAAAGGAATCTCAATTTGTTCTTATCATAAATAGATGTCTTTTTCTCCTACTTTTGGCAAGAACATTTCAGTGCCATAGAATTAGTAGTATCTTCTGAAACTATGATGATCCATTCCTCAGAAAGCAATAGATAATCCAATGACCAAATAGGTTTATATAAAGCCACTCATTGTGGGTGAGTGGAAGACTATGTAAAATATATTTGAAAACCAATATGAATGTTGTCTAATAAGTTGCTTTATTACTGTGTTGACTGTGAAAATGATATTGGGAATTTGAGGTAAATCTACAGAGTACATAGTAGTGGCATATTAAGAACCTAATCCTTTAATAAGGCTGTGTAATTTTTTCAGTCCAAGGACTGTGCTTGTCCTTTCATTGACATGCCAGGGAGTAGACATGAAAAAGTAAGTGATGCCAAGGTAAAAGTAAAATTTGACTTCCATTCAATGGAGTGGAATGTGGAGACTCTGAAGGCTAAACCCAAACTTTTCAGGGGTGTATACAACATTGGCCATACATTGTGAGCTTCTGTTCTATATTATAATTGTTTTAAATGTAAATTAAATGGATTGGATTTTTGCTTGTTTTTTTTTTTAGTACTTGATGCTCTCTGAGCTTAGTTGTTTGCTTGCAGACTTTTCATTACCAAACTAAACCGTGAGCAAGTAACATTAGCAAGTAAACAATCAAGGTCAGAGAGCACCAAGAACTCCACAGTTCAACCCAGAGCTACATAAATTCTCTTCTGATGGGATCTATTTTGTTCCCTCTGGATTAATGCCAATGTAGAAAATGGAATGAGGCTTTTATCCTATTTTAGCATGTAGGTGATGGTATTGAGATTATAACTGCTGTAAAATTATAAGACTGATAAATATGTACAGTAAGCTTAGCATATACAGAATTTTGCATGAAGTTTTTGTTGATATGATTGTTGCAGCCAATGGTTTGGCAAGATTATTTATGCTGATGAGAACCTAGTACACAGAAGGGAAACCAAAATTTGCCCAGATGTTGAATTGTTGTAATTTGGCAACAACTGGGAATCACATATTTATTGCTAGTATACAGTGTGGGCCCAGTATTTATGCTTGTGTTTATCTGTGACAGAGCATTGGCTTTACAATTTTTCTCTTGTGATTTACAGAATACCTTGAATACATTCATGGATTAAACATTTGTCCTACTGTAGTGCCATTTTCATTTGACTATTAAGAGGTATGCTAACTGCTTATTGAAGCAGTGCCTGTCAATCAAAAAAATCCAAGGCTCAAATTCTTTGTGCATCTTCATAGCTGTCAGCTGAGTAAATATGTATTGTGTTAGTTCACTCAAGCTCTGTAATTCTTTGTTGTTTTCGGTTTTGCTTTAGTTTGCTCTGCTGATTTGAGTTTCATTCTTGAGAATTTTGCAAGTGACCCACGTAAATATTTTTTGAGATACCATAATACACAGGATTTTTTAAAAAACTTGTAACACCTGCACTGTATTTTTGCTCTCGCATTTCTACACTACATCTTAAAGGTCAGTTTCTGTTAACATCAACTGTTTGATATCCCCCCCCACTCCCCGACTCTCTAGTTTAAAATTTCTTTCCGTCCCATTTTAAAGTGGACCTTGAGCAAGAACTACTGCCCTGTCTATTCAAGATGAAAGCTCCTGCTCGTAAATCCGCCACTTTTTCAATTGTGCAAACCGCGACAGCCCGTTAAGGTACCGCGGGACTCGAGGCGGCCGATCCGCCCGGCGGCCTTTCGGGAGCGGGTCCCGCCTCGCCCCCTCAGCCGCGCTTTCGTCTCGGGGCGCAGCTGCTGGGCTGGCTCGGGTCGCCGCCGGGCAGGGAGGCCGGGGGCTGGAAGGGCCATCTCCCGCGGTCCTCCTTTCCTGCCGGTGGGAGGGCTTCCCTCGGCGGGGCGGGCTCCGGGGCGGGGGCGAGCCCGGAGGGCGGAGGAGGAGGCCGGGGTGGCTGCGGAGCTGGGCTGCGAGGGTGATGACGAAGTGAAAATGGCGGATCTTTCGAAATCCTATCCCGGCCCTTGACATTCCAGAGGCAGGAGCTCAGCAGCCTGAAGAGGCTCTGCCCGCCGCTGCCAGCAGCCCTCCAGCTGCCCGTCGGCCGCTCCCCCAGCTGGGCAGACCCTCCAGGCGGGACGCCCCCTCCCTGCCTATCCGGGAGCTGGCACCGGCCCGCCCGGGAGGACTCTGGCGGCTGCCTCTCCGGAGCGGGTGAGAGAGAGAGAGCCTGGCGAGCTCCGGATGCGCCGGCCACGGAGGCTGACGCCGATCCGAGTGGGTCCTGCTTTGGAGGCAGGTGTTTGTACGTCCCCCAAGCGCCCCGGCTTGTGCTGCTGGGAAAGGGGTTGGGAGCTCTCGGGGCCTAATTGTCTTGCCAGGGGCCGATGGAAAGCTGTCCAGCGGTGCCACGGTCACGGTCAGGGTCAGCTGGGAGGCTGGGACTCCCCGGGGCTGGGGGTGATGGCGGTGGCCTTCTTTATGGAGGAATGCAGGGCTTGCCGATCGCTCTCGGTTACCCGAGAAGTACTCTTCATCCTTTTTTTTTTTTGCTGTACAGAGTAGTGAATACGTGTATTTTGAAAGTGCTTGTGGGACACAAAAGGGTGGTAAAAACTAATTTTGGTAGCTGCTCTTTCCACCTTCATGGGTGTGTTTCCAAGTCATCTCTTTCAATTAGTACTTTTGCCTCGCTGGGGACAGCAAAGAAAGCTTCCACCTGTATTGGGCTGTTCATATTTAAAATTTATTTATTTATTTTTTAAAAAATCCTCATTAACTTTTGAAAAAGTGAAGAAAGCTGAGCGTAGCCATCAATAAATGAACTGGTAAAAGAAAAGTGTCTCCCCCTTTTTTAAAATAGGAGGCTGTGGATGCCTAGGGTGATTTTTAGGGCAGCCCCTGTTCCTGGCAAAAATGCTGTAGAGGAATGATAATTATTCCACATAATGCCTCTGGAAGAAAAACATTTTTATTTTAACAGCTCAGTCCTAAAGTGCAACAAATTAATCTCACCATTGTTGTTTAGCTTACTTCAGGGTAGAACCATTTTTCTATGAATCTGTAGCTCTTCCGCTATTTTGAACTTTGGAGCTGTTCTATTTTATAGATCTTATAATGTGACTAAATGCTATAGGAGTGATTTTGTACCCCAAAATAATTAGAAATTGTATGTTCAAGTGATATATTAGAAATAAAATACCTGATAATGTAAACAAAGGATTCTTTTATATTTTCCTCTCCTATAGTTGTATTTAAAGGGCCTCATACTAAAATAATACATAAAACACAAATATCAGGCATTGCAAATTATTTAAGTATAATATACAGCATAAGGCAGGGGTCTTCAAACTTGGCAACTTGAAGACTTGTGGACTTCAATTCCTCAGAGCTGGCTGAGGAATTCTGGAAGTTGAAGTCCACAAGTCTTCAAGTTGCCAAGTTTGAAGACCCCTGGCATAAGGCATGTAACCAGTGTAGAAAAGAACTGTGCTTAGTTTTGAATTCCAGGTACTTTGGTATTTGATGGAGTATTTCTTTTTTGTTTTTAAATGCACTTTTGCAGAACTATGGGAGAACTGTTTATGTTTAGATAATTATGTAAACTTTATATTGTATGCTATATAGTGGAAACCAATATAGTCTGGAGATTACTTGGCTGTTTTTGATATATGTTATATTCTTAAGTAAAATACTTTTACATTTTCAGAAACTATGCAATCTGTTTTTTACCTGTAAATATACATTGCTAAGCTTAAAATCTCAAAACCTATCTCAGTTAAATTAGATTCCCAAGTAATCCTTGTTAACAACAGTAAGATACAGTATATGTAGTATTGGGTTAATCTTAAGTAAAATACATCCAAATATCATGTTTACATTTTAAAAAACCTATATGCTGTCTGTTAACTGCCCAGACTCACTTAGGTGAAATGGGTGGTATAAAAATGTAATAAATTAATAAAATAAACATGGATAAGCCTGAAATCTATGACAATTAGAATAGATTTACAGGTAGTGATGGGGAGAAGCAATATTGCAAACAATGCAATTGTGAAGCATGATGTCACCTAAGCACACCAACCTCTGACAACAGTTGCAGTAGTTCTGGTTGGTGTCATTAAGTGAATCAAGTTATTACATGCAGTGTCACGTGATCACTATTTGTAACTTCCTCCAGCTTGTCAGAAGCCATCAGTGAAGTTCATAAATGGCAATTGTGACTGCAGAATACTGTGTCCATTGTAATTGTGAGCCGTTTGCCAAGCTTCTGAATCATGGTCATGTGACTGGGGATGCAGTACAGTAAACCAAAGAAGAGAACCATGTTATCTATGGTTTATAGGTAAAACTAATTAAATGTATAATTGATTCTCTTGAGCTCATTTTGGATGGTGGCATTTTCTTCTTGTAAGTTGTGGCTGGTAGTATGTACTTGTATGTAGTCAACCAACCAACTTACAACAAATTATCAGCAAGAGTAGAACAAGCCACATTGATATAAACACAGGAACCAAGTTTTGCAGCATACCCAGATTTATATTTGAACTAGCAACGCTACTCTTAAGTCATAATTTTATATGCCCACAAATCATCAATTTACTATTTGATTGTATCTTGATATGTCAGCACTCTATATAGAATTAACTGCCTGGTTTAAATACCAAATGGACACTGAATTAAAAAAATGTCAACACCCTTAAACAAATAAGGAATGTTTTACATTTCCAGGACTTTCCATCATTGAGTTGAATCTACTCTTGTTGTTAATTGCGAAGTCATGTCCGACCCATCGCGACCCCATGGACAACGTTCCTCCAGGTCTTCCTGTCCTCTACCATCTTCTGGAGTCCATTCAAATTCACACCTACTGCTTCAGTGACTCCATCCAGCCATCTCATTCTCTGTCGTCCCCTTCTTCTATTGCCCTCAATCTTTCCCAGCATTAGGCCCTTCTCCAGTGAGTCCTTCCTTCTCATTAGGTGGCCAAAGTATTTGAGTTTCAACTTCAGGATCTGGCCTTCTAAAGAGCAGTCGGGGTTGATCTTCTTCTAGGACTGACCGGTTTGAACGCCTTGCAGTCCAAAGGGACTCGCAGGAGTCTTCTCCAGCACCATAGTTCAAAGGCCTCAATTCTTTTGCGCTCAGCCTTTCTTATGGTCCAACTTTCACAGCCATACATTGCAACTGGGAAAACCATGGCCTGGACTATACGCACTTTTGTTGGCAGGGTGATGTCTCTGCTTTTTAGAATGCTGTCTAGATTTGCCATAGCTTTCCTCCCCAGGAGCAAGCGTCTTTTAATTTCTTGGCTGCAGTCCCCATCTGAGGTGATCTTTGAGCCCAGAAAAATAAAATCTGTCACTACCTCCATTTCTTCCCCATCTATTTGCAAGGAATTGAGAGGGCCTGATGCCATGATTTTGGTTTTCTTTATGTTGAGTTTCAAGCCAACTTTTGCACTCTCTTTCTTCACCCGCATCAAGAGGCTCTTTAGTTCCTCTTCACTTTCTGCCATTAGAGTGGTATCATCTGCATATCTTAGGTTGTTGATATTTCTCCCGGCAATCTACTCTTAAATCCCCCAAAATTACAAAGAGCAGTTTCATTGCCAAATATTCATGCAGTGACTTAGTTCTGTCCATGGATTGCACAGAAACAAAGGGTTCTAAAGCTCCTTAGTGTAATATATTAATTAGTTCACTAGTGAAAAGATGTTTTGTAAATAGTTGCTATCTGTAGATAATTAGGCTATTTGCCCTCTGTTTCACCTTTTTTTACTGTTTCTTCTATCCTTATCTATGCATGGGTTTTATGTCAGTATGATAATATTCAAAAATCTGTGGAGGCTATTATCAACTTATTTGTCTTTTAGATGCCACAAGGCTGGCTTTATTTTGTTTACTACAAAAAAATGAGCATGGGTTATCTCTAGAAATCGTTAATTCTGGGAGCAGACCATAAAGTAGAGCTCTCCTTGCGTAATGCATTCAGTCTGTCTGATCTATTATCTTATCAGACTAGTTTGTAGAATCTAAGGAGTATCTTTCTTTCCTGTTCCTTTCCTAAAGTAATATTTGCACATAACACTTAAGCATAGTATGATTTATTTTGGGCTTATATTAGAAATCATACCACTGTAAATACAGACATGATTCTATGTCACACAATACATCTTAATACACGGGATCTACAGAAGACTAGTAGCACAATAGTATGTACTTTAAATACTTTGCTAATTGGCATAAAACTTTCATATGTTATTTAGTAATATAGCTACAAAATAGTTGGATTTAACAGATTCTACCTTTCATGTTTTCAAGTATAGTTTTAGAAATAGGTCAGTATGCATTATTGACAGCCATATATGTATGATTACATTTCTATAAATAACCTTTTAAATCAGTGACCAAACTATTCGTATTTCATACAAAGTATGAGAATACTTTGTAGATAAGCCTTTAATTATGCATGAGAATTTTATATAAATAGTCTGTTGTAGACTCTTTGGTATTAACAATTAACTTTGAGGAACTAAATGCAACCATTCATGTACTCTGATATCTAGGATAATGTTGCCTGTACAGAAAGATTTCTATATAAAATAAATTTTCTTTTTTTTTTTATTAAAAAAGTTTTTATTTTCCATTTATTCATACAAAATACAATTAAATTCCTAACCATTGGTTTTTTTATTATTAAAAAAGTTTTTATTTTCCATTTATTCATGCAAAATACAATTAAATTTTCTGATGAAATCTAGTTGGAAAAAAAATAACATCTTTGTAGATGGATGTTAAATTGGGTAGACATACAACCGACTATTTTCATATGTACAACACAGATACCCACACATCTCAATTATAGAAGATTGTTGTGTTTCCTCTAAGTCAAAACTTCCTAGTGGGTATTCTAGTACATGATAATATACACTCTCTACGAAAATCAGTGCTTAAAATAAGCACTCTTTAAAAATAAAGATCCATTTGAACTCACCATAGCCAACAATTAAAATGCCTACCTGTTCTCTTGTTAGGATTTTTTCTTCATTTTCCAACTCAGATTCTGAAGTCAGGTTTTGAAAAAAACAGGAGGGTCTTTCAGAAGAGGAATAATTTTTACAGATTTTTTTTTTAAATAATACAGTAAGCTTCTGAGTGATATATCCAGTTAAAAATGTACATCAGTTTTCGAAATTATGAGAATCAAGGCATTACAAACAAAACAAGCTGCCACGTTTTTCTTCTATGGTTAACAAATTACGCAATGATTTATTTAATATGAAAATATGCTATCTGTCTGTCTGCATGTAGCCCTTGAACCTCTTTCCTCAGATAGATTATTATTATTTTTGTGTGTGATAGTTTCAAAGCCAATCCTGACTGTAGTTACTGAAATGAATGGCATGATTTCCTCCATTTTGATATAATAAATGCTCAGTATAAAAAAAGGATTTAAGAATTTTTTTAAAAAGAAAATCCTGAAACTCTTTAAGAACTTCTCTTTAAAAAGTCATGCCCAACCCACTTTGTATTGTCTGTACTCCTGTTTTTATACTTTGATGCTGAAACGTATGTGTAGCCATCAAAAAGTTTCCCATCCCTACCCTGGTTGATTGTAAACTAATTGACTACTGTGGGCAATAGATTATTACTGGTGCTTGGATAAACTGCTCTTTAAACTGCTTTCAAATCAGGGTTATAATTGTCCTTTGAAAATGAAAATTATGAGGCACAAAATGAGGATCATAATTTTCATTTGGAAAATTACAACCCCCCCCCCTTTGTTCCTCAATACCTCATTAACCACATGCATTTCTCAGTGAAAAATGCATTTGAAATACTCTTGCAATAACTAGCGCTGTGATTCACATCTAAAACTGTATTAGTGACACAATCTTTTAATAATAATAATTTAATAATTCCTTGAACGTATGCTTCCCAACTGCCAATAATTCTGAGTGGCATTTTTTGGGGGGGGGGATATCTTAGCTTTTTGAAAGTGTTTCAGTAAAAGACTATCACACAACTAATAAAACTCCAGATTTTTATAATGGTTTCCAGAACATTTATTTATTTATTATTGAATCACATTTGTAGCCCCCCACCTGACATAGTTACAGTAGTCCTCGACTTACAATAGTTCATTTAGTGACCGTTCGAAGTTACAACGGCAATGAAAAAAGCGATATGACCATTTTTCACTCTTACGACCATTGCAGCATCCCCATGGCCGGGGTAGGCAACCTTGGCTCTTTTATGACTGGTGGACTTCAACTCCCAGAATTCCTGTGCCAGCATGGCTCAGCTTGGAAACCTCTTCCTTTCCCCTCAGCATGGCTGGCTCAGGAATTCTGGGAGTTGAAGTCCACGAGTCATAAAAGAGCCAAGGTTGCCTACCCCTGTCCTAGGCCATGTAATCAAAATTCATACACTTGGCAACCAACTCACATTTATGACAGTTGCAGAGTCCCAGGGGTCATGTGATCATCTGACAAGCAAAGTCAATGGGGAAACCAGATTCACTTAACAGCCACATTACCAGTTTAACAACTGCAATGATTCGCTTAACAATTGTGGCAAAGAAAGGTTGTAAAATAGGGCAAAACTCATTTACACCAGTCTTGCTTAGCAACAGAAATTTTGGGCTCAATTGTGGTCGTAAATCAAGGACTATCTGTATTCTGGCCTGCATAAATAATAATAATAATATAATAATAATAATAATAATAATAATAATAATAATAATAATAATAATAATAGCCCCCAGTGAGGCACTACCTTGACGTGGTTGTGGGGCTTGTGTACTCTGAGGAAGATGAGAGCTATGCCAGAGGTTCAACCATACTGGACAGGTCTCATCAGAGGAGTCAGACAAAGAGTGTCTCTCCCATAAAAAATATGGTGAGACGTAAATTCAGAATGCCATACCGGCTCGGACGTCGCCCGGGTTAACAAGGTCCGCACTAGATATTGGAGTTCCTGGATATCTGGTGAAAAATGGGTTACAGGACTCAGGACTGTTGGCTGAGCAACCAGGGCCAGCAGCTGCAGAACTACTGGAAGAAAAGGTGTTTACCCGTCGCAGATACACAGTGATGGAAAACAAAGAAATAATGATCTGTTACTACAGATCAAGTCCAACAAGACGAGGATATCTAAAACGAATGCACGAATTCTGGAAAGAACAACATCCAGAATCAGAAATAACAGAACAGAGACTAGCAGATCAACGCCGATTTATAACACGAAATAAAGTATTCACAGAAACAGAATTGGACGAACTGCAAAGGTTTACCCAGGGCAAAGAAATCAAAGCCTTACCAGAAGTAATTCAGAATGTAGAGGCAAACCAGGGGGAGTTGGCAGTGAAGGAATCCAGCAGAGATATACAACTGTTCTCATTTGGAAACCAGGCACCTCTTCCTCAGGAAGAACAAAACCCTCTAACTAAAGAAATAAAAGAATTGAAACAAAGAATAACTGAGCATCTAGAACAGCACAAAAACAACAGAATAAGGCTGCCTGCATTGAAGCTTGTTCCAAAGAAACAGCTAGCACAAGCATTAAAAGATGCAAATACTGCAATAGCAAGTATAAGCACCAATTCACTGCAAGAAACAAACCAACTAATGTACAGCACAGCTGCAGTTATAACAGAATACCTGGGATGTAAAATCAACAAAAAAGAAAAACAAACAAACAGTGCACCACAAAAATGGAAGGTTAGACTAGAAAATAAGATCAGCAAGTTAAGATCACATGCAAGCAAGCTAGAACAGATGAAAGAAAAGAAGCTGAAGAACAAGAAGACCAAAGAATACCTAATCAAGAAATACCACTTAGAAACAAGGAAGATCAAGGAAGCACTGGAAATAATAAAGCAACAAATAACAGCTATAGCCAGGAAAATCAGTAGATATGAAGCTCGAATTGCAAACTATAGGCAGAACCTCCAATTTCAATCCAATCAGAAACGTTTCTACCAATCCATCAATGGAGAAACTGCAAGGAATCAGTCAGTACCTGACAAGGAAGAAACAGTGCAGTTCTGGAAGCAGATATGGGATAACCCAAAGAAATACAACAAGGATGCGGCTTGGTTAAAAGAGGTGGATGCAAATAAAACAGAAGTTGAAATGAAAGAACTAGTAATAACAACAAAAATGGTAGAAAAAAGAGCAAAGAAAATCAAAAATTGGTCAGCACCAGGTGAAGATGAACTGCATGGGTTTTGGTTGAAACATCTAACTGTTATACACCCACTCATTGCCAAAGCAGTTCAACAATATACTACAAGGAGGAGAAATTGAAAAGTGGCTAACAACTGGGAAAACCTACCTAATAATGAAAAATCCAGCAAAAGGGGCAACACCAGGTAACTACAGGCCAATTACCTGCTTGCCAACAACATTCAAATTACTAACTGGTGTGGTAGCTGATGCAGTACAACAGCATCTAGTTGAAAACAATCTCTTTCCACCTGAGCAGAAAGGAAACCGCCCCAATAGCAGAGGAACAAAAGATCAACTCCTAATAGACAAAATGATCTTGGAAAACTGCAAGAGAAGGAAGACCAACCTGAATGTGGCATGGATTGACTACAAAAAGGCATTTGACTCTCTGCCACATGATTGGATAATCAAGTGCCTAGAAATAACAGGAGTCAGTAGAAACATCAGAAAATTTGTGCAAAGATCGATGGCACAATGGAAGACACAGTTGCAGATCAATGGTGAGAAGCTGGGAGAGGTTAATATCAAGAGAGGAATATTTCAAGGAGATTCATTATCACCATTACTATTTGTTATTGCACTGTTTCCTCTGTCAACAATACTGAATAACTCAGGACATGGCTATCAAACATCAAAAACATCTGCCAGACTATCCCACCTCCTTTACATGGATGATCTGAAGCTGTATGGAAAAACATCATCTGAAATAGAATCGCTGCTCAACACTGTCCGTATATATAGCCAAGATATTGTAATGGAGTTTGGCTTGGACAAATGTGCCACACTTACTATCAAACAAGGAAAAATAGTGAAAACTGAAGGAATCAAGATGCCCCACGAAAATAACATTAAGAGTCTGGATGAGGAAGAATACTACAAATACTTGGGTATCCTTCAAGCTGACAACATCAAGCACACTGAAGTCAAGAAAAAGATTAGAGGTGAATACATCAAGAGAGTGAAGAAGATCTTAAAATCCAAACTCAATGGAGGAAATACCATAAAGGCAATCAACACCTGGGCAATCCCAGTCATTAGGTACACAGCTGGAATAGTGGACTGGACTCAAGCAGAACTAAAAGCAATGGATAGGCAGACCAGAAAAATAATGACAATGAATCATGCCCTTCATCCACGCAGTGACATTGATAGACTTTATCTACCAAGGCAAATAGGTGGGCGTGGAATGCTACAAGTACATCAGATGGTTGAAGAAGAAAAAATGGCTTTGGAAGAATATCTGAAGAACAATGATGAAGATGCACTGAAATTAGTATATCAGGAAGGCTTACTAACTACTGGAGAGACCAAACTGGCCTACAAGAAAGACCAAATGAAGAACAGAATAGAGGCATGGGAAGACAAAGCACTACATGGCCAATACATGAAAAAAATAGCTGGGAAAGCAGATAATAATAAAACCTGGCAATGGCTAAGAGCAGGAAAATTGAAGAAAGAGACCGAGGGACTAATTCTGGCTGCACAAGACCAAGCCTTAAGGACAAATGCATACAAAGTCAAAATTGAGAAGACAGCAACAGACAGTAAGTGCCGCCTATGCAAAGAAGCTGAAGAAACAGTGGACCACTTGGTAAGCTGTTGCAAGAAGATTGCACAGACTGATTACAAGCAGCGGCATGACAAAGTAGCAACAATGGTGCATTGGAAGATCTGCAAAAAATATCATTTGCCTGTAAGCAAAAACTGGTGGGATCATAAAATAGAGAAAGTCATAGAAAATGATAAAATTAAACTGCTCTGGGACTTCAGAATTCAAACAGACAAGCACCTGCAACATAACACCCCAGACTTAACAATTGTCGATAAGAAAGACAAAAAAGTCTGGATAGTGGACGTGGCAGTGCCTGGAGATAGCAGAATAGAAGAGAAAGAACTGGAGAAGATAACAAAATACAAAGACCTACAAATAGAAATAGAAAGACTGTGGCAAAAGCAAGCAAGGGTAGTACCAATAGTCATAGGCTCCTTGGGTGCAATCCCAAAACAACTGGAGCACCACTTGAACACCATTGGCATTGACAAATTCGCTATTAGTCAATTGCAAAAGGCGGCCTTACTAGGAACTGCTTCCATCCTGCGACGATACCTGTAATACCATCAAACATCCACATCTGCCTATCCCAGGTCCTGGGTAAGGACTCGATAGGTAGACAAAATGCCAAATCCAGTCTGAATATCTGGCTGACTGTGCGATGAATGATAATAATAGAAACCCATTAAAAGTATTTAAATTATTTTTTTTAAAGATAGAAACAAATAAAACAACAAAATAGTGGTAAAACATACACAGAGTACTTTCTATTAACTCACAGCACGCTCTACTCTATTATGATATCCCCAGGCTTGATCAACCCATGTTTTATTAGCCTTCTGAAACAACTTGGGGTCAGCCTCACCTTGTAGAGAATGGTGTTTCACAGGTCAGGGGCTATGATAGAAAAAGCTTTCTTCCTAGATCTTATCTGATACACTCCCTGCCTGAAGGGACCCACAATTTGCCTCTTCTGCTGGACCTGATATGATGGATAGATGTTCCTAGGCAGATGCCTCCATCAAATAACCTGGCCTCATATATCATGTAGGCTTTAGAGCAGGGGTGTCAAACTCAATTTCATTGAGGGCCGCATCAGCATTGCAGTTGCCCTCAGGGGGCTGAGTGGGTTTGGCCAGGGTGGGTGCGGCCTATTGGGTGGGCATGGATGGAGTGGGTGTGACCTACTAGGTGGCCGTGGCCAGCTCTACATCATTCGTGTCAAGGGTGCCTGTGGGGGCCTGGGGAGGAGTGGGACAGATCTGAGGGACTCTGGCAGAAGGGGGTGGGACCAGGGCAAGTGCCAAGGCATGGTCCACTGGAGGAGCCTCACTGTTCCCCTCAGGCCATGCGGGAGGGGGGCTGGATGGTGGTGCGGGCTGCCTGGAGCATTGAGCAACAGAGGTCAAATGCCCAGCCTGGCTCTTGCGTGCCCATGGCACCAAGGCCAACCCCACTTCCACAAGGCTGCTGCTCAAGGTTCTCCTGGTTCCTCGCTGGTTCCAGACAGCCTTGTGGAGCTAAGACTGAATGCATTTCAGCATAGATGGCCATCACAAAATTGTACATTGGCTCCCAGCTGGCCTGGGCCAAGGCCAAGGCAGAGGGGGCTGCTCCTTCACTGTTTCCAGGATAGCTTCGCGGGCCGCATGAAACCACTTTGCGGGCTGCATCTGGCCCCTGGGCCTTGTGTTTGACATGTCTGCTTCAGAGGTTATAACCAGCACATTGAATTGGAAAGCAAACTGGAAACCACTTCAGCTCTGGATCATAGGCATAGCATGTGCAGTCCTAGGGCACGCACACGTCACTGCCAGTGTCTCAAAAATGCTTTTTCCAAAAGGCAACTGGACTTTTTTCATTTTTTTTCCCTTTCTTATTTTTTGAAAATGTTTCATTTCTCATCCAAGAAGCTTCTTCAATTCTAACTGAAACTGCTTTTATCTTCTAATTTTAAGAAGCTTCATGGGTAAGAAGCGAAATGTTTTCAAAGAAAAAAAAATGAAAGTCCACTTGCCTTGTGGGACAGCCATGACCTGGATGTTTGAGAATTTCCATAAACAATCCTCTGCATTTTGCACCAGCTGAAGTTCCTGGATGCTGTTGAAGGGCAGCCCCATATAGAGTACAATACAGTAGTCCTTTGGGAAATGGGCACATCTGGGGACAATACTAAGCTGCAAAACGGCCCTCCTAGCCATGACTGGAACCCGCTTCTTGAGTAGGAGTTGTGAGTCCAGAAGGACCCCAGATTGCACTTTGCATAAGGCAATGCAAGCTCACCGAGAGCACCAAATCTCCAAATCCAGAAGACCCTACAACCTAAAACCCCTCAGTCTAGCCAGGATCACCTGAAGCCTGTTGTTCAGCCCCCTTCTGCCTTCAGGCACTGTGAGAGGATATCAACATTGTGTATGTGTAATTGGCCTTGACAAAAAAAACAAACATCAAAGGTGAAGGAAAATATTCTGACAACATAGCATGGATCTGAAAGTGACAAAACATTGTTATCTTTTGCAGCTTCAGCAGATGGTGCTGCATGATGATGCTTTTGGAGGTGCACTGATGTGAAGCAGGATTTAAAAGAAGTTCAGGTAATTAGAATTATTTCTACTTCACAGAATCACTGCCACTACTGCATTGCACCAATGTCCAATCTAGACATGTCAACATGTCAAGCATTTTGTACCCTCCCTACTTTTCATCAAAATATTGAATTTAAATATGAATCCCCAACATTCTTTATAATACTTTGCTTCCGTAAAGCTGGATAACAATACCACTATAATACGTGTTATGGACATAAAGTTTTAGTGTCTCTTTGGCTAGCCACAGGGTCCCCTTCTTGCCCCAACCCAAGTCTCTTCATGTAGGATTGGTGCCATTGGAAGATTTTGAATAAATCTATACATATTGTATACGTGGATCACTTTCAGAGAGTTTGCTGTTGAAGGAGGATGGGCTAACCCAGGGGTAGGCAACCTTGGCTCTTTTATGACTCGTGGACTTCAACTCCCAGAATTCCTGAGCCAGCATGGCTCAGCTTGGAAACCTCTCCCTTTCCCCTCAACATGGCTGGCTCAGGAATTCTGGGAGTTGAAGTCCACGAGTCATAAAAGAGCCAAGGTTGCCTACCCCTGGGCTAACCTGTCCCTACATACTGTCATTTCCAACAAAAATCCTGCCAGCCCAGTGATTTGGTATAATGAAAGCTTACGTTGTTAATAAAGGAGGTTATTTTAAAACATTTTAATTCCCATCTGGCTATGGTTTATATTTGGTGAGTAATTGGTTAACCATCCCCTCCCTGTGTAATACAAAATCAAAGTATCTTTCATTCACAAATATATGTCATGCTTTTGCTGATGGGAATTTTTCTGCATTAAAACATAAGCATTATCCTGGAAGGGAGGAAAGCTCACCCGGACTGGCTGAAGCTGAAAAAGATCTTGTTGATTATTCAATATATTTATGGCTAATAAGTGATTAGAACAGGGAATGCTCCTAGCTTCTAAGCTATCTCCCTTTCAGTACAATTAGTAAATATTCTTATTAGCTAACAGATTAATTAATGATAGCTAATGGGGGAGGGGATGCTAGTGGTGTATTTATCCACAGCTGCTAATATATCACTTCCACGGTTATATGCTGTGCAGCTATGACACATCTGCTGTTTCAAGTTATATAGTTTTGTGGGACATGAAAACTGAACATTTTTTAAAATATCACTGCAGTGGCTTCTCTTGAACCCACCATCAACATCTGCAAAATGGAGGTTGTGTCAGCAGAAGTGAACAGCTTGCTCCCTGAGGAGATCATGGACACAGGTATCACATTGGAGGAAGATGAGAGCATCCAAGCTGTAATTGTGGGTGACCCTATTCCTATGGAAACAGAACTGGAGGGAATAGCAAACGTAAGCTCTGCTGATGATCCTACTGCTACTAGTACATCATCAGTCACCACGGAATCTGTCACATTGCCCAGCAATTGTGTGAGCCACGTTACCGGCAATTCTGCCTTCGTAAAATCTGATGCCAGTGTGACCGCACAACCTTCTTTTCAAAGCGGCCTCCAAAAACTAGGCACCCAGACTCCAGTCTCTCTATCAGCCAATCAAATCATTCTTAACAAAGCCACGGACTTGAAAATTAGTAAACAGGCCATAAAGCAGGAAGGTCAAAAACTCATAGTAACAACTCTGGGCAAGCCCGGACAGCCGATTGTCTTGGCGCTGCCCCACAGCCAGCTGTCACAGTCTCAGAAGACCACATCGCAAGTACAAGCAAGTGACTCCAAAGTTCCAGCACAGCAATTCAAGGTGGTCACAATCGGAGGAAGGTCAGAGGTGAAACCCATCATTGGTGTGTCGACCTTGACTCCAGGGTGCCAGCTGGTAAACGCCACAAACCAGTCATCCGTACTGCAGACCCAGCAGCTAAAAGCGGTTCAGGTAAGAAAGATTTCTGACAGTTATTCCCTTTGCAATAAAATTGATGTTCGATTGAGAATTCCCTTTGGTGGCAGCCAGTAGGTGTGGAGGACAGCTGGCCAGGTAAAAGAATCTGTCCACTGAGATGGGGTTGTAGCAGCACATATCAGAAAGTCCTTCCCCCCAAATTACCAAACTTTAGAAAATTTACTTTTTCCCCGGGTCTTGATTTTGGTGAGACAGTGAGCCTCTTTCAGGATTTATCTGTTACTTTGAATATTTCCCTCTGGGACCTGTCCTATTCTTATTATTTTGGCTTCTGTGGTTTTTAACGTCGCATGCGATTCAGAGTCTTACTGTGTTGATCAGTTCCCTGAATGGATCGATCAGATGATTACTAAAAGTGTAAGTTGGCAGTTTGAAGAATGAAAGTACACACTGTGAAAAAGAATGTGGAAAGGAATGGCAACTATGTGTGCAAGCATATAAACATATGCAAAAATTTAAACCTCAGTTTAGCAGCGGTTCATGAGGGTAACTATAAACTCAAGAACTCTAACCTTCATGGCCATGTCTGAAAAATATTCCTTTGGTTCTGGTTTATTATGAAAAAGCAAAAAAAAAAAAAGTGGGTTAGTCTATATTTATAATTATCTTTTTTAAAAAAACTTTTTTATAACAGGCCCAAACCAAAGGCATAATAAGCATGAAGATTTACAGATCTTGAGCTTATAGTTAAGCCCATGAATAACTGCTAAACTGAGGTTTACATTTTTGCGTTATGTGTATGTGCTTGTACATACAGTTTTCATTCCTTTTCACATTTTCTTCACCCAGTGTGTACTTTCAGCTTTTTTTTTGTTTTTAATCCAGTTTGGGAAGATTCTTATTCATAATAAAAGTATATAAATGTAATAATCAAACCAATGTATAAATCTATTAACTGAGTCATTTTTTTTATTTGCCTCCCATCCCTCTATTACACTCCTAATCCACCCCACCCCCCATCTGCATGTTCAGGTAGTCCTCTGCTTAAAACAGTTCATTTAGTAGCCGTTCAAAGTTACAATGGCACGGAAAAAAGTGACTTACGACCATTTTTCACACTTACGACCTTTGCGGCATCCCCATGACCGTGTGATCAAAATTCAGACGCTTGACAACTGGTTCGTACTTATGACCGTTGCTGTGTCCCAAGGTCATGTGATCCCCTTTAGCAATCTTTTGACAAGGAAAGTCAATGGGGAATCCAGATTCACTTAACAACCATGCTATCAACTTATCGACTGCAGCAATTCACATAACTGTGGCAAAAAGGTCACAAAATGGGACAAAATTCACTTCACAACAGAAATGCTGGGCTCAATTGTGGTCATAAATCGAGGACCATCTGTACTTGTCCTACCCATGTAGCTTTCATGCGATAGGTTTGAACTGTTGTTTTACTTTTGGGGTGGGGGTTTCAGTGGAGTTGGGTCAGGGGTGGTTTTCCCTTGCTTCTAAGTAGTTTGGGCTCACTTCTTAAGAAACGATGGGTTACTGGATTTCTCCTTGTTTTCCAGATTGCTAAGAAAGCCAGGACACCAACTTCAGCCCCAATGATAACGAAATTCATCATCACCAAACCAATTAATAGCAAGGCAGTTATGGGGCAGACAACTCAAGTATCACCAGTCATTGCAGGTTTGTATCTGAATATATTTATTAATGGTTTGTTTATGTTGTGGCATTTACCCAGTGTGTTACAGGTACCATATTTTCCGGTGTATAGGGCAACCCGGTGTATAAGACGACCCCCGACTTCGGCGCCGAGTTGCATGCCTAGAAAGTCATCTTATATGCCGGAAACTATCATAATTTCCAGCGTATAAGAAGATTCAGCGTATAAGACGACCCCCGACTTCGGTGCCGATTTCAATGCTTTAGAAAGTCGTCTTATACGCCGGAAAGTACGGTAAATGAAGTATAAAGTGACATTTGATGGATTTTGATTTCATAGCGGATTTTCTGTCCTTTCTCACTCATAGTTTC